>NC_081781.1:18479536-19679536 GCF_963082965.1 Carassius carassius
GGGAGTCATACGGAGGGGCCGTGGGATCGGTGTCGGCCGCCTTGAGACCCTGGGGGAACATGACAAGAACAGATGTGGTTTTAAAATAGACACATTTCAAATGTTCTCTAGTACAACAGTTTAAATTACTCATTTGTTATTGCTTTTTAAGTGCAGAGGGGGATGGGATGGAGAAAAAGAAGTAGGAACAAAAGAGGAGGAGAGGAGATGGAAGCAAAGAAGGTTTGGGGTCGGCGTGCAAACAGATGCTAAACTCTGGAACAGGCTAATTGCGCAAAATACTGAATTATTTAGCCAAATAATTATTATCAAATAATTATTTAGCTTCTTTAGCCAAAAAAAGCCAATGTGTTGTACACTCAACGGTCATTATGGTCACTTTTCTTATAAAGCTAAAATTTAAAACGCCATTCCTTCCTTATGGAATGATATTCCAGACATTATTCAAAAGGAATTGCAAATTGTATTTGCAATTGCGTTTTCAATTTGTGGACGCATAAAATGTGACATAATCCAAACGCAAATGCAAATCGCGCATTACAGTTTGCATTTTCGTTTAAGCGAACGCACAGTGTCTGCCAAATTTAAAATGGAAATGCAAAGTCCGTTTGCAATTGTGTTTCCCATATCTTAGGAGCTATGAGTCTGTCATATTTATATAGCAATATTAATTACCACATTTGCTATTTCACTCTCTCTGCACTGTGCATGTAAACTGCCAAAACTCAAATGGAATCGCAATTCCTTTTGCATTTGAATTTCCAACGTCTACATGGAAACCTGTCAATCAAATGACAGGGGTGGGGCCATTTTATTGGGCGTGTTTGCATTGGGAAGTGACGTCACTCGTGCGATTTGCATTTGCGTTTGGATCATGTCACATTTTATGCGTCCACAAATGGAAAACGCAATTGCAAATACAATTTGCAATTCCTTTTGAATAAAGTACGGAATATCATTCCATACTTCCTATTGCAATCAAGTAGTACTAAGTGCAGCATTTCTGACACAAATTAAGATACAAAACATGAGACACAAACTTTCTATATACAAAAGTGTATGTACAACATTTATGAGCATGGTCAAATTTAAATGTTTGATTTACATGTGCCCAACTGATTTTGGTAGTGAATCAAACACCCAAATGCACATTCAATTTGAATGTTTAAAATGCCTCTAGTGCCCAAAAAGGTGGTCTATGAGGACAGCTCACTTAGTTTTGAAAACCTGCCATATTATGCAAGTAAAGTTCTATTCTTGGCATAACACTGTCCAGGCAAAGTGCTAACATAGACTAAACACCGTATAGACATTCAGTAAACATAATTCTGAATCCTGAAGTCTCTTGTCCAAACAAATCTTTCTACAGACATAAAACGGCTATAAACCAAACTCGTAAGTGACAATTTTTGTTGGAATGCAAAAAAACAGTAAAAAAAAAAAATTCAAGTTTCTTTAAAACACAGTTCGGTCAAACAGATTGGCAAATGCTGCCAACTACAAAGCTTGCCTGTCTTTTAAGTGAGGCTGATTACATTTAACAGTAATGTTTAATTCATTACCTGATTTAAGCAGTTTCTCGCTAATCTCACACTGCTTTGAGCGCAGTCGCATTGCTTAGAGCTTGTGAGGTCTGCATGTATGTGTGTGCGTGGGAGGGCACACATCCACAGACTGTAGCATGAGATATTGAATCCCTGAGCTTGGCTAATGATCAACAAAACTGAATAGACCATGGTCCAATTAACCAATCAATCACCATTAGGCCCTATCACTGGTGCCATCTAACCATTTTATATGGCGCGACTTTGGGAGAGCGGACGCATGGCATACCTCGTGGATGAACTCTCCTATGTCTCCGGGATGGGGTGCGGCCGAGCGGATGGGGTAGTTGGGCTCGGAGTGCATCGGTCGCTCATCCAGCCGGCGGATCCCGACGGGCTTGATCATGTCTGGCTCCAGAGTATCGGGCTGCTGCAGCTGGCTCAGATCATAGTCCTGAAGAATCACAGATAGAGGGAAGAGACGATCACAAATAGGGTTAGAGGTCTGCTCAAAACCCTTGGATTTCTGACACATATATTTACATTGTGCAGTTGGGCTGCTTTTTTTCAAGAATTTGTTGAAAAAGTAAAAAGCCAATAAAATAACCATAGATGAAGGTTAAAAAGGCAGAAATGGATATGAAAGGAGGTCAGAATTCATCTCCCTCTTACAAGATGACACACGTCTGTAAGTGCTCATGGTTTATGGAGTATTACTTTGAAAATGCTAGAACACTTAACCATGTGCAAGAGGTAGAAGCAGGTGGAAAAACACAGCATACCCCAGGCTTAAGTACATTACTAATGGACTTTTCTTTTGATTGAATGTTTTAATTAAAATAAGAAAAAACCAAATGGTTCCTGTGGGAGTAAGTTCATATCATTAACTCATAAAAACCATAGAAAAGTCTCCAAACTGATAAAATAAAAATCTGATCTGGTTTGTGTGTGTGCGTCAGTTGTGCAAAAACCAAAGTTTGGCTCAAATGCAAATCTGTGAGTCTCACACATACTTACACCACCAGGCAAAGCAGGAACTGTTGCATCAGTTTAAATCGAGTCACTTTATAATCAGCCTTTACTTGCAAAACGAATGCTGAAAATTAGTCATCAAGATTTTAAACTGCACCACGCAGCTTAAATTAAAATCGTGAACATTTAACGACTGGTTAAAATTGAACTTTTTCAAACGTTTTTATTAAACAAGCTAGATTGTCTAGAGTAATTCTGAGCTGGGATAACTGTGTATGCCCTGCAGCAGCAATAGAGAGGGAGTGCATGTACCTGGTCTTCCTCTCCGCCGCCCTCCTCGTCGTATTTGAGTATGTTGTCTCGCACATCGTCCTCTGGATCGATCAGCAGCTGCTTGGCCTGTCTCTCTTTATCCCGTCTCTTCATCCACATCACAAACATCAACACCAGCACTGCAGAGAGAGACAGAAAGTGAGTGATAGATCAATATATAACAAGCAAAATGACTTGAGAACAGACAGTTATAGGTGCACTGTGTAATTTTTAGCATCAAAACCCGAAAAAGTTCAGCCAATTCTCAGTTACTGTTGCTCGCTCAGACAAGCTATATTTTCGTGTCATTTTTCCTTAAAATTAGTTCTTTAGGTAGTAAAAATTGGATTCTGCTATTATTCTGTGATATTATTTATGTCAACATATTTCATCTGCTGTTTTTTTTTAAATAGGTAAACTATGTAAGTAAAGTGATTTCAAACTGCAGAGACTGCGCAACTGAGTTAATCACAAGCTGTTTCCATTCATATTCCAAATGTAATTTAATCAAAAAAAAGAACAAAATTGTCACTTTCACAGAAGTTTGAGCAAAACAGAAATTTGTGGCTATTGGGAAAACTACGGTGGCTCTTTTATTAAACGTAATAAATGACTTTAGAGAGCAGAGACAAAACATTCTGTAAAATGTTGGCGCTAGTTTATTAAGAAAGAAGTTTCATTTTTTGAGGGGCGACGGACGGTGTGTCAAACTGTTTTTTAAGGTGACAGTAGCCAATCGTTTTGACGACAGGCTTTATAATTTATAAATTAAAATATTAAATATTAATAAAAAATGGATGGAAGCCCAGCTACAGTCAATCCAAAAAGAGAAAGGCAACGATTTTGATTCAAATGATAACACTGGTGTAAGTGAACAGAACTGTTCCTATCCTTTCCAACAGCCTCACTATGAAGTCTTTTGTGACTCGGCAGAAATGTGACCAACTGATAAGAACTCCACTGCCTTGAAGAAACAGTCTCTGTCTAGTGTCTTACCCAGCAGAATGATGATGCAGATAAGTATGGCAATGATGGCTCCGGTGCCCAGCCCAGCTGCCATGATACGTTCCATGTCCACGCAGTCACCGTGATGATCGCACTGGCACACTTTGATGCGCAGGTAGGTGGTGTTGGACATGGGCAGGTTACCCGAGTCTGTGATGCTGATGGGCAGCTCGTATATCCCGCTTTCCAGATAACTAATCTTCAGACTTAACTGAGCATGATCGCCTACAAACCAACCACAAAACACATGAGATAAAGTCTGGTAATAAGAATTTAGTAATTGTTAATCCCAGAGAAATCTTTTCCATGTGGCGTACCACTGATTCGAGTCAGTGTCCAATTCCTGCGGATGTCTGAGGGTCGGTTGGGCAGCTCGAAAGCATAGGGCCCAGCGTTGGGGTTGAGATCTCCGTCTACGGCTGTGATATTGATCGCATTGGGTTCAGGGCGTTCGCACACTTCTGTTTCTTGAGGGAAGACTCGAGGTGCGTTATCATTTATGTCCAGCAGGTAGATCTGTAGAGTACCCGTCCCACTCGCAGGGGGAACACCTGTCGATGGACAAAGAAAAAGGGGAAGTCAATACAAGCATAAGCGTGTTTCCCAATTCAGAGGCTGCATCCTTTGAAGGCTGCATTTGAAGACCGAATTAATCACCAATTCCAAACCAATTTAAAGACTCTAAATTGGAGTCTCGAAATGCGTCCTTTGTTTCCCGGGCCATGAAGGATATAACAGATGGATCCTTCACGGCCCACACTATCGCAAGACTCAATGCACGACAGGATTTTTTGAGAGAAAATACTGGATTACATTTTTAAATGTAAGCATTGCGTTTCAACTTATTCGAATATCAAACAAAATAAATGCTACAATTTTTTTTAAATAAAATTAAAAACACTGGTTTAAATGTTGACATATCATAGTAAAATGCGATTTTATAGATTTAGACATTATTTACATAAGTGGACCAAGGAGAACAAATTTAGACTAAACAAATTTTGTGTTCTACCTTTGCGGTTTTTCAAGTCAATAAATAGCTCATAATAAATAGTTGAAAAATTTAACATTTAAACCGTCAAACACTATTTTCAACATGTAGTTTAAAAAATGCATCCTACACGACAAGTTGAGGCTAGAAATGATACAGATACTGATTTTAAGAAATTTTGGTTCAAAGGATTAGTTAGCTAGTTGTCTTCTTTACTGTCCATTTAATTTATTTTTATTAAAAAAATTTCTTCCTGTCCATCTGGCGAGATTTGCATCACTTCCGGTCATAGCTATATCCCCTCCTACACGACCTGATGATTAATAAGAAAGCTTGTGCACCTGGAGTCCTGGAAACTGATTCTGTACAGCTCTTGGCCTTATTGTGTGCAATATGCATCATGACCGTGAAGGGTTTGTGGGCGTGACATCTGAGCCAAACGGTAATAGTTGAAAACTGACAATACAGACGAACTACAGCAGTTAACGACTTTAGGCTCCTCTCTTCTGGGTTGCTGGGCATGCCAACTCATTTATAAACCATAATGCACAGTCTATAAGATCCAATCAAGCTGCCCACGTCCATGAAATATCTGCGAACAAGAGCCCCAGCACAGACTGGACCATCAATACTTAGAGCTTAGTTTCTGTTTTAACAAGAGTAACAAGACCTTTCGACTTCACTGATCTTTAAACAAAGAACAAGAGACGAGCAGTGCAGTGCAGCAGGCTGACGGAGCGGTGGCTTTCTGTTCTACTGCTGGCATTCACTGCACATTTTTAAACTGTTCCAGCCCTGAAAAGCCCTAACTCAAGTACGACTAAGTATCCTTAATTTATTGAATCGGGTGTGCGAATCAGCTTTGAATTAGATGCAAAAAGGCTTCTTTGTGGAATAGGAAGCCCTGCTACTTGCACACAAAGATTCAACTGAACTGAGACAGGAATTCGCTAAGAACATTAAGTTAGCATTGTGTATTTGTGCACTTTGTCTGCATTATTTTAGCACTTGATTTGCACATTAATTATTACAGAAATTAAGGTTGCAGCACAGACACACCCCAAAACAAAAATAATTTCTAAAGACAATTTGCACACTGCAATTCCTTAGGCATGCGTTTCCAGTACAACATAATAATAAAAAAAATCATATTAGCTAGTCAAACCACGTTGATTCAACAATATAGAATTGTTGATACTGATGTCACAAAGGTAATGGAGTAATAACTGCTATTAAAGAATCACTTTGAGTCAGATTATTGCTGTAAATAAACTAAGTATCTAAGTACTACTTTGATCATTTTGTTTTGTATTGTTTTGCTTTATTTACAGATGTTTGAATCTATCGCTTAATCCTCCAGGGCACAAAAAAAATATAATTTTTTCCTCAATAAACTAAAAGATGTAGAATGAAATTTGCATGAATGTGCATAAAAGATATATTTTATACTGCATATACTGTTAGCTTGCTCATTTAGCTCAAGATCATGATCTAGTCTATATTTTGTACTACCAAGAAACTAATCACAGAACTACAGTATGGGTTCGGGAAACACTGAATCATTGAACTACATTGGCAATGACAGAACTTGCAACTGTAGTTGGCCAATAATTATGCGTCTGGTTGTGTGTTGACGCAGCAGACTACTACAATATGAAATACTTTTTAGTAACTGTACAGCGTCACTCCACCACTGCAATCCAGACACCTTTAATATGTAGAAAGTGCACTTGACTGCAAAGCTGGATATAACACTAATCTTCATCACCTCACAAATTGCAGCCGCAATTATCACTGGAAAATGTGCAAACAACTTTTTCAAATAACCCTTTTTTTATTTAAAATTAAAAATGCTTAATAAAATTACCCCCTGCTTTCCAGCACAATGATAACTGGCCATGAAGATAGCGTTGAGTTTGCGCTAGAGGTCTTCGCAGTGCACCCGAGACCCGTCGACCCGGGACCCGACCCGGGACCCGTACGGGTCCGGGTCTATATTTTAAATGATCAGCCGGGTCCGGGTCGGGTCCGAATCTATTACTTCGGGTCCCGGGTCTGTTTAACATTGTGTATAATACCCATGCGATCGGAGTCATCGGACTCGGAGAACACCTGGCCGTGATCAGACACTGCTTGTGTTTTTTGTAACTTGCAACTTGTAAAATTAGGAAAAGAACAGAGTGAGAAACAAAAAAAACAAAAAAAACAGCGCAGAATGCAAGTGCATGCATGGTAATAATTGCAGACTTGACACACTCATATTTAATATATTTCAAATCAGCAACAAAATCGGAGGTTAACTGTCACATGAATGTTTTCTATGACGCTCAAATTGCGTTAAATCATATTTTAGGATGATCCAGCTAACACGCATGTGCAGTCTCGAGCGCGTGTCATGTTTCTATGGCAACCAGTGAGGGACAAACCGCGCTTTACATTTTCTCCCATTTTTATACTAATATAAATAAACCGTTTAATCTCAAAGTTTTAGTGGTCAGATTCAGACTCGACGCAGAGCAGAGAGCACAGAGATGATAGCGTAAGCGGCCATGGCACTGAAGGAGCGTTCGTTATTATAGTTCAAAAAGGCAAACAGTCGAAGTTATTATGCGAGTTAACTCGAGTCAGAATGTACATGTACATGTCTGTCACCGTGACATCAAGTGGAACTTTGAAGCTGAAATAATGAGTGGATTAAGCTTGGACTTGGAATAACGAGCGGAATGACATAGATAACTTTCTTGTCTGAGGATTATAATGCATCACAGGCAGTCAGGTACAAGGACGAGAGACTACGGCTCCTTAAATTAAGATATAGGTTTTTTTCCGCAACATGTTTATTGACTTGTAATAGCAATTTAAAGTGGAATATGTGACAATCGGGTCCAGTCGGGTCTGTGTCTTCACGACGGGTTCGGGTCCAGCTTTCAAATAATATACGGGTCCGGGTCGGGTCCAGGTAGGCATTTCTCGGATCTACACGGGTCCGGGTCCAGCTTTTGAAATATTAGACGGGTCCGGGTCGGTTCGGTGTAGTACATTACGGGTCTCTTTCGGGTTCGGGCACAAATTTTTGGACCCGTGAAGACCTCTAGTTTGCGCAATCTAAAAGTGCTGATCTATAATGAGCCTACTTTACATATAAAGGTGTATTTGTGCTAAAAATAATGACTTTTACTTAATTTACAGACAGTGCTTTCCTATTTCAGTGCATTTAGTGTCTGGATAAACTGGATTACAGGTAGGTTTTCTGCTGAAATGCCACATACAAAAATGGTACAACAGTTCAGTGAGTGTTTCTGGAGACAAGCTTTCTCAAATTTACAGCGTGTGTGTGTGAGAGGGGGTTTGTTTCACAGCTCTGATGCAGCGAGAATGTTAAACACCACAGCAGAATAGGGCCTAGCAGACTTCTGTAGACTCTTTCACACAGCGGGTAGTGTATGTGCATATGTGTGTGCTTCAAAGGAAAAACCCAGAGAAAGTGAATGACATATAGACATTTGCATATGTTGTTGGTGTGATCATTAACATGGATGTGTGGGCATGTGTATATCTCAGTTGCAGTTTGTTCGGGTTGCAATTCCTCCCTAGAGCTAAAATCAATGGAATCACTCAATCTGAACTGCTTCTTCTGTATACATACACATTTAAACACAATTGCTCCTACCGTTATCAGCAGCCATGAATGTGGCATTGTAGAGGTTGTTTTTGACATATGGAGACTCTCGGTCCAAGACAGCAATGGTGGAAATTCGTCCATTGTTGGGGTCGATCTCTAGCCAGTTGGCAGGGTCAAACAATTTAGAGTACCTTTAAAACACACCATACAAAGGTGGTTAAAATGTATGAATTAGAAAAATGATCAATTTTAACATTATATTTTAAATAACTGTATTTGACAGCACTGACAATTGTTTATTGTTAAATAAAACAAATAATGAGGTAATGTGACAAAAATGTAGCACAGTAGTGTTCAAACATTTACCATTTCATAATGCAAATTTTTTTTCAGGTTATTTAAAAAAAAATACTAGCAAGTATACAATTTATACTATAAAATATTCAGTAAGTAGTAAGCTAGTGCTCCTTTCCAAACATAGCCATTAACAATTAATTAAATAGGCCATATTTATGACCATCCATTTTACATGACTTTTTTGCAATCTCTTTTTGTTTTTCAGTTTTTCCTACTGCATTTTCAGCTTAGTTTCCATAAATGTTCAGACTGGACTAGCAAGAAAGCTCTGCTTTGGTCTACATAGCACATCAAACACTTGCTTTTTTTCTAAAAAGGCATACATAAGAGCTGGCCTATAAATGCACATGTACATGCATGTGTGTGTTTTAATACCTAATAGTCTGCTGCATGTATCTGTCTGGGTCATGAGCTGTAAAAGCCGTCAGCATCGACCACTGTGGAAGTCCCTCCTCCAGTTTGACCTGTTTGGGGTTGGGCTCAAAATTTGGGCTTTCGTTCACGTCGATGACACGTATGGAAACGGTGGATGTAGACTGGCGGGTGCGATGGATCCCACTCGCCAGTGGCACCTCATTTTCAGCGACAACCGTCAGCATGAATGATCGATTCATCTCAAAATCAATTGGCTGTACACAAACACACACACACACACACACACACACACACACACACACACACACACACACACACACACACACACACACACACACACAAACACACACACACACACACACACACACACACACACAAACAATCAAGTTAACAGTGTCATAATCTGTTAGGAAAAAGAATCACAGTGATAGAATGAATGGATCGCGTTGCAATTAAATACACAGAGGAGAAATGTTTGAATAATAATTAATGAATGACTCATTCTCAATTAAGAGACATAAACTATTAACTCAGCTGAACAGCAGGTGGAAGCTGTTTCCATGGAGACAGTCTTTTGCTCCGCATTTGAACCCGTGCCTGAGGGACTCTAGCGAGATTCTAGCGAATAGCAGCGCAACCCAATTACAGCATTTATACAACAATTAGTTCCGGTCCATGAATCTGAGCGGTTGAGAAGAGTCCTGGGACTTTTCACTCTTTGTATCACTCCGTTTCTCTGTTTATGACATTCCAATATCTAAGCGTTTTTTTTTGCTGGTCCGATTTCTCTCAGGAAGTGGAAAACCCGGAGTGGAACCACTTACATACTCCGTTCCAGACCAATTGTCAGTTTGTTAATGACTTAGTAAGTTTTGTTGTAAGTGTTACCTTGACGACGGTGACTAGGCCTTCGTTGGTAACGGGATCAGTAGGGATGGAGAAGCGTCCGGTTGGATCCCCTGATATGATCCGGTAGACTGCATTCCAGGCAGGAGTCCCCGGTTCATCTTTGTCAGTCACGGTGAGATTCGTCACTATCACATTCACACGGTTCTCTGGGACCTCACCGTGGAACTACAGACACAGACAGAGAGAGATTGACTTTCAGCAGAGATGGCTTTGGCGAGACATGTGTTCAAGTGTCTGTGTGTGTGTCACTCACAGTCTCTCGGGTGAACTCTGGAGCGTTGTCATTGACATCCAGCAGGCGTATGACAGCAGTGGCGGTGTTGGACAGACCATAGGTGGGGTTTCCCTCCATGTCGGTAGCCTGAATGATCAGGGTATACTGAGGCACCTTCTGCTCGGCACCAAAAATGAAACAAGATAAGTTAGGTTGAAAACGCAAGACATAAATGGTTTACAGCAGCGGCTGACAGGATAAGGAAACTGGGAAAATTTATGTTTGCATCTTATTACTTTACCCTATCAAAATAGACTTTCTTTGGGTCCAACTCAACATTTGATAACAGTTTTGTTGTTAATAACAAAAATGAAATGAGATGAAATTAAAAGAAATGGTAATTCAAAGAAATCTGAAATATAAAACATATATTAGATGGAAAACCTAACAAAAAAATGTCATTTTAGTAACTTACTGACATAAAATAAGCTTAAGTTGAAGTACTACACATACTAAAACTGAAACAAAAATACATCAAAGATAAATAGAAAAAAAAATCACATTAATTAATAAAACTTAAATTAAAATGAATAACTAAAAACTGAAAATATAAAAATTAAAGGTAATTGAAAAAGAACAAAACAATAAACATTATAATACTATAATACTATATAAATAATTTGAAAAATGAAAATCCGTTCATGCCTAAGATGATAACTATAACGCTAAGTTAAAAAATTCAATGTAATTCTATAGCAATGATAAAGACCCAGAGAAACAATTTTGTTGGAATCACTCTCAAAACAACCTTTTCTAGCTGATGAACAATTAAAAACATTGACAGCCAATCAGAATCCACCTGAGCTCAAGAAATTAAAGCAACCAACAAAGTAACAGCACCTCAATGTTTTCATCCGTTAGTGTGAACAACATTATAGTTATCATTATAGTTACTGCTCTTGGTGTTAACATTGGTTGAGTACCTCTGGTTTACAGTATTGTTGTTTTGTATACTGTAGATACTAGCACACACTTCGTCGTACCTCACGATCTAGACCTGCAGCTACAGTGATGATTTTGCCAGTCTTGTTGTTGATAGTGAACATGTTGGAGGAGGGGCTCTCTGGGGTCTGGGAGAGGATCTTGTACCTGAGCATCCCATTGGCTGTATTTGGGTCATCCTTATCCTGGGAGGTCACTGTCATTACAAATGTGCCTATAGCCGAGCAAGAAATTTTTAGTTTTCACTTAATTATAACCACCATTATATCCACATAAATGTGAAGACAGGTGTACCTGGTTTGGCGCCCTCATCCACGGTTCCGTTCCAGATCTGGTGAGTGAACTCGGGCCGGTTGTCGTTCATATCGATGACATTGATGATAATGTCAATGGGGTTCTCCATCTGGTTCCCATTGATGTCTACAGCATGAGCACGTAGCTGTGAATGCAAAAAGTCAAAAGTTTAGGGTCAAACATTTCAGCAACACGTCTCTTATAGTCAACAAGGCTGGATAATTTGACCAAAAAGTTATTGCAAATAAATTGTACTACAGTACTGACACACTGTCAGCAGAGAAGAGGCTCTTAACCACCACACTCATTTACAGCGGTTATTCCCGTTAAGCAGCTGCTGCAGCTTACGTGGTTGCAGTTTGTGTGCTAACGCAGTCTTAGGTCTGCTGCATATATGCATGAGCTGACAGAAAGAAGCCTGATGCTCCACCTTTGGCACCATTAGGATAGCAAATCATTTCATATTCATGTAATCTCTGCATAATTTGAATCTGAATGTGGATTAGGTGGACACTGAGGGAGGTTAACAGCCTCTCGGGTCCAGTGGTGAAGTGAAAGGGTATTGAAACCAGGCAGGAAAAGTTTGCAACTACTTCCAGGGGAGATTGAGGATTGTTCTTACTTAGGAAAAGCCAGATTTAGGGAATGCCCCACTGCGAGCACAATGAATGAATGTGTGTGTGTGTGACTTAGTGTTAGGATAAGCTTCTCCAAGTTTAATTTTGTCTGCTCTCCTCTTCATGGTACAGTGGATTAAAAGAATGTCAAAGGTCACATTCTCAGACCGGCTGCCATGGTAACCCTGACACACGTAATTTATTGGGAGTTTTAGAGAGTTTCTCTCTATTCTGGATGGAATGCATGGATCTAAAGAGCAAAGGTCTGATTTTTAAACAATGTGTGCACTCAAAACTGGCACTGGAAAGTGCTTACATCATCTTAAGCATACATTTGTATAAAATGAACTTTAAACTGAAATTTAAATAATAAATCAACACTTTTACTGGGTGATTTGGTGACTCTAGTGGCCAAACAATAAACTGAACAATACAAAACTCTGCATTACACCTTTTATACACTACTTTTATAACATAAATGCCACTTTTATACTTTTATCATCATGCAGGATATAAAACATAAATTTTACTTAATTACTTGAAAATGCATTAAAACATCATCTGTAAAAAGGAAAAATTGGTAATGGATTATTTAATTAATTTATTTTTTATAAAAATTTAATAAGAAAAATATATTTTTGCCAAGTATTATCCCGATATATAGTCTAATAAGTGTAATACAGAAATGCATTGCATTACATATCTGTACATCATATGCGTATGGAAAATATATACAGATGAGGTCTTGCATAGTAAAACATATGGTCATTAGGCAACCTCACATTAAAACTGAATTCTTATGCAGATATTCACGTAGTTTCATATAAAAATGGATCTTGTTTTGAGAATATTTTCTGGAAAGTTACTAAGAAAAAAGGTTTCAAAGGTTTCATAAATGGGAAAAATGTTGCAAACATAAATATTTTTGGATGAAATCTCCATTAAAGTTTAACAACTCAGTGTGTGGAGTCATAAACACACACTTACATGGAAATTTGGGATGTGTTCTCTGTCCAGCGGTTTGGTGACGGACAGGTATCCTGTAATGGGGTCGATGATAAACAAGCCGGTGGGGTTCTGGTCGGCTCCTGGTCCAGTCACACTATAGCGCAGTGTGTTACTCTTGTCCTTATCCGACTGGATCTGAAACACACACACATTTTCCAGGGTAAACATAAAATTGAGTTACTCTGCACTCGAATAACAACCCGGAGAATGAATTTAACGTTTATTTTTAGCGTACGTTTTCGAATACACTTCACATGATGAACCAGTATTGTTTTGCGTTGTGTACACACTCACTTTCACAAGCTCTTCAGGGAATTGTTTTCTGGAGTTCTCAAGCACATTGACAGGAGGAATGACCCAGTCTCTTTTCACGCGATTCACACTGCTGTCGCCCTTGACAACAACACTGTGCCACGGAAACAGTATCTCTGGCACCTGTTAAAGCAAAAAAAAAAAAAAAAAACAGCGAAATGCTCAATGTACATTAAGGAATGCACACTCACACACACATATACACACTGCGGCACTTTCAACACATCTGCCCCGGCCCCAAATAATTACAGAATTAATTTTACCCTCTGTAATGGGGTCATAAATATCACTGCAGCTCCATCGTTAAATCCCTCAGCAGTAACACCCACATAGTGAATATGAGAGTGTGTGTGTCGAGTTTGCAGTATTATTCCATTTTCTTTCTCCCTGAGCCTTGTTATTCCTGCACCAAAGGCAGCCAGAGATGTGCTTGACCAGACATTTGCCCTGCTCTTAGTGCTATAGAGAACAAAACCCCTCTGAGTGTTCAGTTAAGAGTTCATTTCCAGCTACCAACACAATACAAAGACTGAATTCTTTATGCAAGAACAGAATCTGTTTATAAGGTGATTCAATATTTCAGTTGATATCAACTAAGCGTCCCTTTCTCCTGACCCATCTTCTCTCTCTTCCTCTCAGTGGTGAAATATTGCTGGTAATGCCAGACACAGGGTGGGCGGCAGTTTGTGTGTTGACGAAGCGAGGTGGATATACTCGTTTTTCTCTCTCTCTGTTGTGACTCAGGTGATGAGCTAACTCATTACCCCGGTGCATTCTCACAGTCGCACCGTCTTTCCAAACGAACTCTCCGACAACATAAACATCAACAGAACTGATGGAAAAACGTCTTTCACCTATGTTCCTTCTTGTTAGCTTTTCACATCTCCCATTTCTCTCTCATTCCACATTTCCTGCCTCTCTTTTTCTTGTTATCTCTCTAGCTGTACAAAACAGGGCTGGGCTTTTGATGATCTCCGATATACATTTAATTGAATTTAATTTGTTTAATTACTCTGAGATCACCTTTCATTAATATGTTTATTGTTTATGACCTTTAACATTCAGAATGTTCAATGCAAAAGAATAAGACAATAAAAAAATTACTCTACAATAAGCAAGGCATGTTTTTCACTAAATGAATCCAAGAATAATGTATACAGGGTTCCCATTATTTCTGGCCAACAATTATTATTATTATTTTTATATATATATATATATCCTTGAACTAGCCATTTGTGATAACTTGACAAGAATTTTTACACCTTATCAAGTCATCTGTAGCTTTTTATTAAATGTTATTATCTTCCATGGAAAGCACGTTTTGGATTTTTCTGGAACATTGAATCCCCTGATGTTTTTAATGCAGATTATATCCACCTTTTTCTTCAACGCGGAAGTAAGCCTATGGGTGAGACTTCCGGTTCATTAGCTGCTATAGATAAATTATGAGGAGAATAACAACACTACAATCCAGTGTGTTCATAATTATGATAATACATTAAAATAATATGATAAGACACACCAACTTCTAATATCAAGCAGCAAAACAAACGGTTTTATTCAGCTAAAAATAGCTGGACAGAGTAGTCGCAGAAGCCAGACCTATAGCATTTACAAATGGCTGCGTCCATTTTTACGACAAGAAAAAGCTCTCTCTCTCTCTCTCTCTCTCTCTATATATATATATATAATTTTTTTTTTTTTCAGGATTCCAACAGAAAGTTCAAAAGAGCAGCATTTGTTTAATTTCTTTACACTATGTTATACTATTATGTTTTTCATGAGAACAATATAATAACATTCATTCTTATGCACCAATAAATCAATACGTAGTAATAAAAAACTATATTTATCTACTTCACTGTTCAAAGGTTTAGAATCAGTAGATTTTCTTTAAAGAAATGTATACTTTTATTTGGCAAGAATGCATTAAACTTATCAAAAGTGTCAGTAAATATAATCAGTAAAATATATTGCAATATTACTGTTTTTCCTTCTTTCAAAAACAAAAAAAATACAGATTTTTTTCTACTTTTGAACGTTAGTGTATTTACATTTTTATTTAAGTTTAATACAAAAAAATGCCATGCAGGCTTTTACCACATAGGGCTGGGCAGAATATCAAGTTTGTAAGATATATCGTTATTTTCTTTATAAGCGATAAGATATGAGGCAGTACCGTTTATATTGATATACAGTAGTTTGATATGAGCACATCTGAAAATATAGCTAAATATAGCTTAGGACACAGACTGAGCTGCTGCAGAGAAAGTGCATAATCCAATTTGTTTCAAACATGTGACAAGCTTCATATTAAGGCCTTTAAAAACTGGTAAGACATAGTTTCTAGTTTCGTTTCGGATATTAGTTTAAGCGGCTCGGTCCGTCATATGCTCTGACAAAAAGGCTGCATGTGCTGCTGACAGCTCATGGGGTAATCAAAATAACTTAACACAACTCTTTTGTAGTTTAGTGAATTTAACATTTCGCTTTAAAAGCTTTATTTTTGTTTTTAGATTGCAATGTTACAATGTTAGAATGAAATGTGATTTTAACCCTTTTTCGACACATAATATAAAGTCAAAAATACATTGTTACATTCAATTTATTTGTTTTCATACCCTGGGCGGTAAGTATAATATATATAAATATATATATTAAATACAGATTTTTTTTCCCATCCAAATAAAACCCTTATACCACAAATAATTAATGACAAATCATTAAGTTTTGAACTGATTCATTAAAACACAAATTAATCAAACACCCATTTTAACATGGCTTTTTCTACTTTAAATCACAGATGCAGTTAAATCTCACAAGACAAGGAAGGAGACCGGTTGCAAAACTAGTCTAATGACAGGTTCTTTAGGAAACCTAATGGCCAATTTAAAAGCTCATTAAAATCGCAGTGATATTCCCAGTGTTGCTTGGTTTGAATACTGCAGCAAACTCATCGGGAATGCATCGTGACTGGCCAGCATTAGTCTAAACCCTTCACCCTCTCCTCCTTTGCCTCCTCGACCATTCTGATCCTTTATCTCACCCTTTTCCACTCTCTCCACCTCTGGCTCCTCTCGTCCTCCTTCCCCTTGGCGGCAGTGTGTGGGCATGTGTGTATCAGTAATAAAGAGTAAATTCTCCTTGTCTCCGAGCAGAAGGCATGGCTATGAGACATATGGTTAGTGTTCCCAAGCTGAGGGTCCAGATCTCCACTGTCTAATGTATCCTCCTGCCTTAATGTCTCTTTAGCATCGTTAAACATTAATTACAGCCCTACTATCAATGTGTTAGTGCTCTGCTAATTTTCTAATATAGTTTTATTAGAGCATTGGCTTTGTCACAGAGGGCCTACGGATGAAGAGAGACATTTTTGTGAGCTCACATTCGCACAATGGCTGTTTGATGGTGTAATTGCAGCATAAGGCTAGTTTAGAACGCCATGCGCCGTTAGCGATCTGACATGGTTATAATTAGTGCGAATTCACAGTCACACAGCCACCGTTCACTGTTAACGTGCAAGAGCACAGGACTTCCTACCTGCTTGGGTTGGGTGAAGTTGACGTGCACCAGCCATTCCTCTTGAGACTTCACGTCCTTGGCCTTAATCTCCAGGCTACGCCCCTTCCTGTCAGATAGCTGCAGGGTTCGTGTTGCAAAAACCGTCCCATCTGCCTCTATCCGGAAATCTGCAGGGTCTCCGCTCTCGAAACGCAAGCCAGAACCTCTGCCACAGTCTACGAAATCCACTGCAAAAAGAGAGAGACAGTGGACTGAGTGCAGGCCTGCTTTGTTTTTAAACTGCAAACATCTTCTTTTTTTTTTTACAAAAAAACAAGCACACAGGAAATCACATTCCGCTCCTCCGCAAGGGAATAATGGTTTTACTTGAAAAGTGAGGACAAGGAGAGCCAGAGATGGAAAGTATGCACTGACAGAGAGAAAGAGAGAGAGATGGTAGGAATGGAGAGCAGGTACAACTTCTGAAGCTCTCCTGCATTATTCATGCTGAGACATCCCCTGCATGCCCCCAGGTGTGCTGAGGAACGGAGGAACAGGAGGACGAGGAGACAAAGAGAGAGAGGGATGGAAAAAGAGAGAAAACGGAGAAAAAGCAGAGTTGAGAGGTATCTGCACCACAACACTGGAGGGAATCGCATTAGAAGTACAGACATAAACAAAAATGAATGTGCTTTATTTATTATGCCGCAATTAGAGAACACATACAGACAATTACACGCCCAGAACTGAGAGAGACGCCGGGACGCTCTCCTATCAGGAAGCATTTGTTTTCGAGGAGCCTCGTATTGACTGGGCTCATTTGTCTGACATTTTTCATATTTCGAACAGAACGTCAGCTCTTATGATCCAGCCCAGGTGGACGGTGCACGTGATTTCTCGCCAATAGTTAACGTGAAACGATATAGCTGCGGTGGACGTACGATAACTGACAGGGATTAATTTTACCATTCATCAGTCCTGTCAGTACATAAACTACTAATAAAAACACCTGTAAGCAAGCACACTAAGGCGGATTTGATCCTTAAATGTAAACATGAATAGACTGCTGAATATGCACGATCAATTTGCATATCATTTAACAAGAACGTTTACAAGACTAATCATGGCAATGTACATGAAATCTGTCATGTGCAGGCAGATACGAGTCATCCTGCAGGGTTAATTAGCTCTTAATAGTGTGTCAAATTTGTAAACAAATAATCATCACAAGGCTTATTAGAGTAAATTTTCCAAATTTACTTCAAAACTAGTTTCCAATTAAATTCTCCAGATAACATAAATATAATATTTTCTTAGATAATAACATTTAACTTTTCAAAAAAAATTTTTTAGCCAGTAGTCCTTATGTTGCATGTGAAAACACTCAAAGAAATTGACCTATATAGTCCAATTTACAAACTACTATTATGAAATCTGAATTTTTAGTGAATCACAAATACACAGTGTGACCAGTGTAGTCTGATACCCCAAATTTAAACCAAAGAATTGCAGATTTAATCAGTCTTAAATACAAAACAACAACTATATAAGTATAATATACAGCATTTTCTTATATATGTCAGAAAAAAAAAGTCCAAATGATTTGGTATCAAACTGAATCAGGAAATCTGTATTAAAACAAAGCTGGCAGTAACACATTGAATCATGATGCTCAAACAGGAAAAGATGAGCTCAAGTCACTCCCTGGACATTTCCGTCCTTTCTCTACTATCAGTGTCAATAAAAATGGTGCGAAAGCCAAACTTCCATCTCCATGGAAATTTCCATCCTTTCTCTCACAGAGAAACACAAGGCAGCGAACACAGAATACATTTCCTCCTCACAGATGATTTTCACTCTCATAGGTGGCTTTCAACCCATCTGCTTTCAGTGTGTATGTGTTGCGTTGTTTTTGCAAGTGTGATTTCTTGCTTTCACGTATATGTGCGAGGTACAACGCTGATTTGCCATATAGCATTTAGGCAGGTCCGTAAGTAAATTACACCTTTCACTCTTGTTAATCACCATTTATTATGTGGGGACCTCTCAGGGTATTACAGTAGGTTAAAATAATCGCTCACTATTATTAGACATGGCAACCAATAAGACCTTATTACTGACTAATAGATAAAGACCTACTGAACGGGGTGAGCAATTATTATGTTTATCTGATTGTTAATATCAGCAGTCCTATCGTCCTTGCATGTTACTTGCATAAAGAGCATCCTATGTTGTTTAATTTTGGTTCTTCAAAATTAAAAGACTCCAATTCGTGGCCCCAGACGCAATGGTACCCATCACGGAGTAATCCGTTTAATGTAAAGTGATTGCCCTGATTGCACAAGATGTGCCGCTCGGCAGGTGTGAGGTGGTAGCTTGTGGTGTGTGTGTGTGTGTCAGCCTAGCTTGACGAAGTGCACCGAGTACGTTTTATTAGATGGCTGCACCAGTTTCGCCTGCAGCTGCATTTTCTCGTGCAGTTTTCATGAGGGGTGGGGGGGGGTGGTTGTTGAGCGCTATATGTCTACCACGCTGTCTCTTTCCATTACCAAGCACTGCTCTTCTAACGGATAAAACAGAGAGCAGTGTCTTTGAGTCTTTCTTCTCATCGCAATCTCTTCACGCGTCCCTGCAAACTCGGCTTAATGCGGCACGTAAAAGCCACATTACTCATCGCGTCTCGCAAGTAAACACGGTTTTGGTGAAAACAGTGGAAAGTGATTTAATTATAAGGGTGATTTAATGTAAGACAGAGTTTGCTTAAAATAATTCATTTATTTACATTTGAGGAAGCTTGCATGTATTTCTCAAAGCCCTCAGCAGATGAGCGCATATATAAGTCTTCAAACTGCAAATTGATTCGGATAAATAGATTTTATTTTTAAAAAAACTGATTTCTTCAGCTACATATAATGTGGACCTGAAAATATTCATCAACCTTGTACATGCTGAAGTGTGAAGTGGTTTTATTTGTTAAGTATTGATGATGTGGGATGCACAACATAAAACATCCAATCCTTTAGCTACAAAATCATGGGACAAACAAGGTCTGAAATGAACTGATACAATCTAAATAAGAGACAATTAAAGAAAAAAGCATCAATTTTCTGTCACTTTGACCAATGAGATGGGAAATAATTTGTCAAAGTGCTAAATGCAAGCAAAGAGGCTTGATATGCGCATGCATGCGTGTCTAAGAATGTACGAGAAGGTGATCAGACACCACACCACACCACGTGTTTGAGAAGCAAGACGAGAGTCAATTGTCCTTCACTATGTCTCTTCAAAATCACCTGAATGATTTTTAAGAGGCTGTTTTAAGGGGAACTGAAAATTTAAGGCAATTCTGCTAGTATTTATTCACCCATCATGTCGTTTCAAACCTGTATGCTGTTATTTTTTCTGAGGAGCACTAAAGTACAAATCTTTGAAGAACTGTTACGCAATTCTAGTCTTAAACCACACTGTATTTTAACCAGTGGCTTTCAAGCTGCAAAAAGGACAAAAGCACAGTAAAAGGTATCATACATATGACTTGTGTACTATATTCCAACTGTTCTGAAGAAACACAACAGCTTTATGTGATGAACAGACTGAAAAGTCGTTATTCAGTCATTTCCCTGAAGCTCTCAACTAGCCAACTTTATGGACATGGACACAACACAAGACTTTCAGTGAATAATTGGACTGGAACTTCTTTTTTGGAGAGTTTTTTTTGTCCTTGTTGGGTTTGAAAGCCTTTAAACTGGTGTAGTATGACAAGAGCTGAAAAGAAAAAAAGTCTATTTTGTGCTTGACAGAAAAGAAAAAATAATAATTTTAAACGACATAAGACATGGTGAATGTTATTTTAGTTTTTCCCCAAAACAGCACAAATTAAAACCTGGCCACGCGTACACATTGAAGCTGAAGTGCTGATTTGGTGAGCCAGCAGACGTGTGATGTGCTCTGTAAGCAATCTCTTTTTCCCATTTGCATTTAGCATTCAGCACCAACATCACATCTTTACCGCTCAAAACGTCCCCGCTATTCCCTCCCAATGGGACTCTTAGTTCATTTTAATACGAGCCGGCTTCAACTGGTACAAGCTTTTAGTAACAGCAAGACATAAATGAGGGAAGTAATGGAAAAATAGTTTTGTTTAGCCCACCACCCCCACGAGTGAGCGTAAAATAGCTGTCTTAATGTCGTCGTTTGGGGTTTCATGGTCTCCGAGACATACTGAGCCTTCCCGTGAAAGAATTCAGATGGATGTGGCACTTAGGACCCCATTCCGCACTGAGCAAAGCTGTCTTTTGTACCGCCTGCCTATAATTGCCCTTTTACCATGACTTTTCTAAGGGTGAGCTTCCTCTAATGGCCACATCGCTCAAGCACATCCCTCGGTGGATATGGCAACTTAAGTTTAACTCGTATACACTTCCCTCACCAAAAATACACACACAAAAAAAGACAGACACATTCACAAACACACCTAAACACAGGCTGAAAAATGCACCAATGGGAACTAAATCAATTCGAAAACCAAAGTGCCCATTAAACTGTTAGAGCTTTTCAGCTCATAAAGGGATTCATTATCTCTTTTGGAAACTGGAACAATATGTAGCTCCTATAATGAGCCAATGGCTATTTATTAGTTGCCAAAATTTAATAATGGTGAGTAACGGCTGCTTTTTATGTGTTTCTCCTTTAATGTGAATCATCATGAGTCTTTGATCCAAAAGTACAACTATCAACATACCGTATCTACTTCCCTCATGCTGTTTCCCCTCTAACAAAGCGAGTAAAACGTAGAAAGAGAATATGATGCACCCTCTTATAACATCTTCTTGTCTCTTTCCTCATTTGTTCAGATTTATTCTTTAGATCAAAAGAACATGGTGAATCTCACGCTTGATTATGCTCAATCTCAACCTGTTAAATGACGCATGCATGCTCAGATAAATACATGTATAGAGCACAGTGACATTACACTAATTTTCTGCCTCATACTAATGTAATGTCAGTATAACAGAAGGCTTTATTTAATTCAATCACAGAACTGGGTGATCTGTATATAAATGCCACTAACAAAAATAACGTTCATTCGCAGCTCAACAGTAAGTGTTCATCATTTTTACGTGAATTTTTTTTACTGGCTCCACTATTAAAAAACACACATTTTATTTTTAACAGAATACTATAATTAGGGATGCACAATATTGGATTTTTGTCCATATCCAATATGCCAATCATTTTCAACTCATTTTGGCCGATAGCTGATGCTAAACCGATACATAAATATTTTTTAATTTTGGTTAGTTTTTAACAGGAACTCATTGTTAGAATTAAATGAACAATAATAAGTTTACTTTATAATGACAGTACATTGAAGATTTGAAAATAACTGCACGGCTTCTCATACATTGATTTATTTGTGAGGGGCTGCCACAATATCAAAACTGACCGCCACAAATATATTTTCCAAAAGGCTTTGACTTTGTTGAATAAACATGAGCACTGCAAGTTTTAAAATCATAAACTGCTGCGGGTGTTTTTACATCACTGTATTTCAGAAGGAAACCGACTGTCTTCATTTTCTATGTCATTTTCATTTCATCTTGCATGTAATACCTGATAAAGCAGCATTTGTGAGCACAGCGCTGCTTTGTATACAGCCGTTACTGGAGAAACCTCTATCTCTCCCACTCTAATAGCACCTCCTGCCGGTAGAAAAATTATTTGCATAAACAGAGTGTAAGGCTGTGGGAAACACTGCTGTCGCTGCTGCCACTGCATGTGCTGTTATAGTTTACTCTATGTGTGTTCCCAGTTTAAATGCAGCTATCCAAAACAGTGAATCCAATCACCGTTCAGGCAAAACTTTGCTTCAGGAATGAGCCACAGTGCTGACGTGATCTAATCTTACTGTTGACGTGATCTATTCGCTAGCACACCCAGAGTACATGCGAGTTAATGTATAATGCCGATGCCGATATTGGCAGATAATATCGTGTGTCCCTAACTATAATGCTGTCATTAAAATATTTGCTGTCATAAAAACAATAGCAGCTATATTGTATATCATCATTTAATGTGACTCCAATAAGTTTTCTTTCAAATGAAATTAAATAATAAAGTCAATAGAAGTTATATTACACAGCTTTAATGCATGAAATGTCTTAAAATAAAACAATAAATATCTACATAGTCTAACAATTTAATGTAACTTCATTAAAATGCTACATTAAAAAAAAATAGAATAAAATAGAATCAATGGTAGTTATATTGTATATTAGTGGTCGACGATACTTTTTTCTGTTTGGCCGATGTATTCGAGACTTTTATTTTGACGACGCTGAGAGCGGCAGCGACTAGGCGCACACAGTGCTCACACTCTCTCTCTTTGTAGTCATCGTCATTAACAGTTCTGTCTAACACGGATAGCAGTCTGTTTAATAATCAGATAGAATGGTTCAACAAAGAAATTTATGTATACAGAAAGTATTATAACGATTGATTTTATATTAGGCCTATAAGTAATAGAAAGACATACATTATAATACTCTCTCGTTTGCCGTCAGCATTAAGCAAATATGCATTTATATAATTTAAACAAATCTCTGAATGACTAATGAACATGTAATTTCACAAATCTTGCAAAGTGGCGAATCCAGCTGTGAGATCTTGTGAAGTGTGCATTTTTAACCAGCA
The DNA here is from genome assembly GCF_963082965.1 of Carassius carassius. Classification (NCBI taxonomy): domain Eukaryota; kingdom Metazoa; phylum Chordata; class Actinopteri; order Cypriniformes; family Cyprinidae; genus Carassius; species Carassius carassius. The sequence continues at coordinate 18,503,265 of NC_081781.1, forward strand.
TGATCACGTGTTCTCTGCGTGATGATCAGTCCGTGTGAATTGAATGCTTTAAACTATAAATTCGTGATTTCAAATTATACTGCACTTTATGTATTTGCCCACTCTTATATTCATGTCATTTTCACTGTGTTTATATGGCCTGTAAAATGAGGGTTACCCTGGCTTTATTTGAAAAATATGATTCCCAGTGTACACAAACTTCCCAGAATACTGAGTTCCCTGTTGGTTACAGTGTTTACTTTCTTTTTAATTATATTTTTATTAAATATTTATTTATTTGTGAAAAATACTGTCATCTAAAGTATGAGCATGTTTCTTCCTTCAATCCATTGTTAAATGATTTCAAATTTCTTAAATATTAACAATCGGCTTTATACCGGCTATCGGGCCCCCTGCTTTCCAAGATATTGGCATCGGCTGTCAAAAACCACTATTGTATATTATAACTTTAACTGATATGGACACATTCTTACAGATGCTTCTAACTCATTCTTTTAATTTCAACAAATTGTTTATTCCTGGAGCCATGTACCATGCTATTAATGTGTGTGTGAGTTTTTTTTTTAAGTACCCGGCAGTACTTGTACTTATGTTAATCTAATGAGTGCCATGTAAATAACATATGGTAATCCAATTACCATCTACCATCTGATACCGTCACTGCACCATGGTCGCGCCACAGTATATTTCTGAACAGGTCATTTGGTTACTCCCTGCTAACAAGTCTGACATCATCATTTGAATATTTTGGATTTACATGCAAATGCTAAGTTTTGACAAATGCTTTGCACTAGAAGAAGGTGTGTAGTAATGTTTTGTACAAAACGTGGATGCTAAACATGCCAACAAAACCCAGAATACAACTATACCCCACATTTCACATGCACAGCACTTGTCGGCTTATAACCATAAATGGCAATACAGCAGACACTTCCAAAATAGCACGAATAAAATGTGTGATACTGAATGCAGTGAGAGAGAAAAAAAAAATCATTTTCTGGCATTCAGCGGATAATCCCTGTCACAGACAAACTCAATTATTCATTCTGCATCATAATAGCACTAAGGGCCTTTAGGTTACTTTTTCAATCATAAATTTTAAGTGCAAAACTTTGCATGTATTTTTGTGTATGTATGTACGCATGCGTGCTATGTCATTTTAACCTCTGACTTCGCTAGATTGGTGGTGTCTGTGAGGATTTAGGATTTATGACCATGTGCAGCGCCTCACACACATAAACACACACTAAAGCACACAAACATGCAGCATATGGCAGGGGCACCACGCCAGCCTGATCCTGAGGACACAAAATGGGCAGGGCATTCCTTTGCTGTCTGTTCTCACACAAATAAAAAAAAAACTTGTTTTACAAAATATACAAACAAAAACTGATGTGTAAGACCTCTGACTAATTGTCAAGCACATCGTGGGCCTTTATAGCAAATGGCTTCATGTTTTCTGAGTTAATTTAAACATTTCAAACATTGAGCAAATTTATTGCTATAGTATTCATTACAGACCAGATAATTCCATATTAAAATGTTGTTTGAGACTGTCATTCTGTATTTACTCCTATGATTGCACTATAACATGGAGCCTATTATAATGTGTGACCAAATGTCCATGACAATTACTATTATTTGGGTTTGAAAACCCAGAAAATTGCTTTTGTGACAATGCTGCCTGTGGGGACGCTGACTGGGTCACGAAATTTGCCGCGTCAATGGACAGACATTACAGTTGCAACCCTCTTCCCCTGCCACCTGTATGTTATCATGTCTCCTACACGTATTGCGCACTTAAAGTACTCGTATTTAATAGAGCATGAAAATGTGAGAAATACGTCTTCTTATTAGGGATTCAGAAAAGCATACTTAAAGATAACATAAAACGGTATTCACAACTCATTTAAGTGCAGTAATGAGGGTATTTCAGGGTGAAACAGAACATTCAGCAGGCAAAAATGTAGAGTGGGATTATATCATTTAGTACTTGATTGGGTCATGCAAAGTGAAAACATGTTAGATTACGATATTAATATTATTTTGCACCTGGCATTTGGTATGTTTCAAAGGTAGAAAAGGCCTAGAATTGGATCAAAGTGCACATTTCTTTTCAAGGCTAATGTGCAATATGACTAAGGGACATTTATTAAACTAAATTTAGTTTTGATTTCAAGTTGTCTTTAAAGCATCTCTCTGCTGCAGCTTCTTAAATGTGGTCGGGTTACTGTAGTTTTGATCTGAAGCAAGGATGGTTCACTGAAAACCATATTGATCTTAATATCAATATGTCCATCTCAATGCATATGGTGGTCACAGCCCTCAATTTGTTTAAGGATCAGAAACACAACGAGAGAACCATGTCTGACATAAAATAACACTGATCTGCTGCATTAAAGCAACACAAAGCACTGCAGTATCATGAATGGACATAGTTACAAAGACAGGAGGACTAGTGCTGTAATTCAGATAGAGGTTCTTTTATTATTGTTAAGCAACAAAAGGAGGAAATAAATAAATGGGGGTGAAAAAAAAATGACACATTGACTCAAAGCACAAGAATAACACAGACAGGTTCCCACCCTTTGTGACCAATGAATTTCCATAACATTTCAATGACCTTTACCATATGGATTCATGCATTAACAAATTACTTACACTACTTAGATTTAAAATGAATGAATGAATGAATAAATTCACTCAAATTTGCTAAATTGTTTTACTCAATATCTAGCTGAAAAGCCCAGAACATTCTACATATCAAAAATTTTATTTTATAATATACAATTATTGTTCATGACATTTTAGGACTTGTAAAACAATAAAAACTGTGATATTTCCAGTTTCCAGCCTTTAAAAAAGGAAGTATATAAATAATTTAAAGACTGACATTACATTTTCTGGGACGTTGTGAACCTGCAAACGCTCTCTCAAGTGTTCAAAGTTTGATGTAGAATGGATGGTAAGCCACAGGAATCATTAATTGGATGTTGATGGAGGGAGGAGGGGTTTATACAGGCTTCAGATTATGTGTGTGTGAGTGATTGAAGACTCCCTTGGGTCAGCAACGCTGACCATTGGAAACGCTCTGCATTGTGCATCACAAAGACTGACAGGAAATAACAAACTGCAAATAATTGCAAACATCTGCACTCTCTCTCACAGCACTGAACGCAGATGATACTGTAATTTACCAAGATTGCTCAACAAACACAGCAGTGTGTATGTTAACATATCTGGCTGCCTGAGGTAAAAACAGTCACTTTAATCTACAACGCATTTTATAATCTGCCTGTTCTATAAAACATGTCAGTATTTGTGTATGTACCTGCATGCCGTGAGTGTTTTCACGGCTTCTTTTAATCTGTATTTAGAAAGCACAGATTGAAAACGCAAACAAATGAAGACAAAAGCAGGATTAGACTTCCTCAAATCTTAAGTTCCCGGGAAAATAATAGTGATCTGAGCTCAAGCCCTGATTAAATTTATAGTGTGTGCATGCCTTGTGTGTTGGCATCCCTGCGTTATTTGTTTGAGAGGTTCTTTCTCTTTGATCTCTTGATTTGAGACACAACAGCCGAGGCCGAGGTTATTAAAACCGTCTGTGTCAACAGACAAAAGCAAAAAAACAAACCGCAACACAAAACCAAAAACCACTGTTGTATAGAATCACGGTGAAACCCTAAGGGAACAATATTTTGGTATTTGCATAGCGTCTCAACGAGGCCCTAATACAATGCAAACAAAATTGTGAACGAACCACTTTTGCTATTTCGCACACTCGGATGTGGTGAGGGTGCAGAATTGCGGATATTGATTTTTTTCGGCTAGCAGAAATCCATAACCTCCTGTTCATAACAGATGCCCATTAGATCCTGCAGTTCAGAGAGAACCATCCCTATTGTGGCCACTAAAAAATAGAGCTAAAATGTTTTTGAACAGGGTGTTTGAGGAAATGAAGTACCTGTCCTCAGGTGCGTCAACGATACAGGCAGACTTTGTGAAACACGACTCCAGCGAGCCTCCAGAGGTCTCAAATAGGCTCATAGTGCAAAAATGAGCCATGGAGGATCGTCTTTCATTATCGACACTTCTCTGCGAGACACCTGATACCTTTTTAAAGGCAAAGGAAGGGCGTATGCCAACTACTAATGCTAAAAGCAAATCGAATCCCATGCAGTTATAAAGTAATGCGTGTGTTTGAGGTGTTGTTTCTAATACTGGGTCAGAACTACAATAACCATAATGCATCAGGATGGCAGACTGGAGTGTAATGAGATTTGTACAAGCACTGACCCAGATAACCAAGCCCGCAGTGGAGGAGTGTGTGTGAGTGTGAACGCATTGCGATTTCCCTTTGCGAGTACAAAAAAGCAAATGTTTGGAATAAAGTTACATGTGCTTTTGTTTTAGCGGACATTTGCGCATCCGCTGCGAGCAGAAGAACAAACGCTTTCGGTGTCTGTTAGTATAAGTGTGTCAGCTTCTGTGTGTGAACAGTGACAGCTGGGGAGACAGTGGGATACAGTATTGCGGACAAGGGCGGACTTAGTACTTTGATATGTGTGCCGGGAGGTGTGCGTGTGTGTATGTGTGTGTGAGGATTATCGCCAACTGAGCAGAAGAAAAACAAGCAAGAGATGTATTTCAAAATTCTCAAATTACATAACTATGTGCAGATGTAACACCCAGATAAAACTATCAAACAATCCTCCCGTACAAGCATACGCTTTTGATTTGTAGTGGACGTCAAAGATTCCTCTGGCTGTGCAGTCACGTTTGCGCCTGGCTAGTTTTCTGTTGACTCAGGAACAATAGTCTCTGCGCAACCGAGCTCAGCCAAATGGGACGAATTAGGCCAGGTTGCCTAGCTCCGTGCTGGTCGCCCATGACAACCCCAAGGCCTCCAGCTTGGAAGGGTTTTTGCAAAGGGGTGGAATAGAGTTTCATTCGGCCACAAAACACCTCCCCCAAGGCTCGCAAAACAATGTTGGCCGTGTCAAATCAATCGGCAACGCCCAAGGACATCAATATGGGGCCAATAAATTTCGCTCGAGGGAAGCCCTCTCTCACCTCTCCGGCCATATGGGAAACATTGCAATAACGTAGTTGCAACACTTGGCCAGCACAGATATGCCAGTTGTAACAATGCAGCAGAAGGATGGCGCCGTATTAACGTTGGAATTCGCACAGGTGATAGAGTATTGTGAAAATAAAAGATGGAAAGTTGATAGTGGAATAATACTGGGGCTCAGAAATGGGGCATGGGAGAATGTAACAAAAGACACAAAAGCTTGTCTCCATTGAGGAACGGCTGAGTGTAAACCGCGAGAGCGTACACTAGTAAACGATGCTTCAAAGGAAAGGGTGAGACAATACAACACAAAGATGGGAATATCAGGATGAGACAGACAGGGACGAGTGAGAAAGAGAGAGAGAGAGAGAGAGAGAGAGAGAGAGAGAGAGAGAGACAGCGATCAAGGCGGGGGGAGACAGATCGAGATGATGTCAGTGTTGTAAGTATTGAGATAGCCCCCCAGAGGAAAACCGGATTCAGGTCCAAGCTGTTCTTTTTTGTACAGTTAAAGTCAATGGTGATTTATAATGGCAAAAACCGTAATACTGTCTTGAAATTTGCAGCTTACAAATTAAATAACTCAGTTTACTTGGCAGCCATCTTGGAAACCTCAACAGGAAGATGTTTATAATAATTACTGTGATTGTTGTCTGACATAATTATTTCAAATCAACTATGAAAATATAAAGTATAACTGGCTTTTTTGAGTTTTCATGACAGAAAATATAGTGAATATCAACAGATAAATGGGAAACAAGTAAATGTAGGGAAAATGTAGAACAGGTATTAATGAATGCTATATATATATATATATATATATATATATATATATATTAGGGCTGGGCGATATATCGAATATTAGCGATAATATCGGAATAATTTTGACGACGATGTACAATTTGAATATATCGAATATTTCAAATTCAAGCATACTTTCCCAAAAGAACGCGCCGAATGTCCAAAAAAGGAACCTGTAACTGCTGACTGCTCTACGCCCCTCTACTACGAGAGCTGTAATGATAGCGGTTGCCAGATAACAAGAGTTTAAATCTCCGAATCAGTGCTCCACTGTTACAAGGATACATTTTCTGCCCGGTGTTTGCTTATTTTAAGCAATCTGGCAACCATGCGCACGTGCTCACTCCTCATTGCGGAAGAGCCGCCGACGATAATCTGAAAACACTAACAAGCTGGAATTGAGCGATCTAATGAAAGCGTCGTTCAGCCGGTCTGTGTTCTGTCGTGAGATCTCAACTCTATTGTTTGCGTTTGTGATCGCAAAATAAATGCACTTACTCGACCGCTGATGTTTGAATAGAGAAACATAGGCTATGGCCATTTGGAATTACTATTGGGGAATTTCACTGATATGTTTACCAGTTTCCATAATATAGACAGAGAGAATGCAAAAGTCTTTGGTATTCATTTATATATATTTATATATTTTGACAGTTGACAGACTTGTGTTCTTAGCTTAAAAACTTGTAAAAAAAATTAAAATAAAATACTTATCCCAGTTGCATAGTTTAAATTGTGAATTGCATGCACTAAAAAGCTGACAGAATGCACTTTCTGTAACTGTTACTTAATTTGCACTGCTTCAGTTACATATAGGCCTACATATGCATTCATTTAATAAAAAGCAGTAAGTGATCTCTTGGTCTAGATTTTTTAACTGCTTAAATTAGCTGTTTAATCTAAATGTTTTTTTTTTAATGGGCAAAAGAAAAGTTTTGTTTTATTTTTTATTATTTAAATGCAAATGCAAACATATCGAGATATATATCGAATATCGTAAAAAATTTGACAATATCGAGATATCTTTTTTTTTTGTATATCGCCCAGCCCTAATATATATATATATATATATATATATATATATATATATATATACAGTATATATAGTCTACAGAGTAAGACTTCAAGATATAAAAAAAGGAAGATAGTGATTATTATGGGATTATCAAAGATAAGAGAAAAACAGAACAAAATAATAAGGGTAAATATTTACAAAATACAAAATAAGGCTAATCAAATTTAGTATAAAAAATTCAAAGCCAAGAGGCTAAACACTACACTATGTGTGTTATCAAAAATCATGGCATAGTTTGTTATTAACTATTTGAATCTTTTTATTTTAATTAAATTATCATATTTTCTAAATACATTTATTCAGACTGCTGGGAAGCAGCATACATTTGTTGATTGTGAAAATTAAAATTATTCACTTAAAAAGTATAAAATTAGTTCAAATTTGACTTGCTGTGGAACGAGCAAGAATTATATAATAAAAATGTACTGTATAAGACTGAAATTAGATTTATTGATGATAAATACAAACATGGTTACTCACATGCACTTTATTAGTCCTATTTCAGAAAAGAAACCTGTTTCTTATCTATTTTATGTATGACTGCCAAATATGAATCAAGTTTATTAGATTGTTTATGTTCAAGCTGTAATCCAATTTGATATGCTATTCAAACATGTCCGTCTTAAATTCAGGCCATGGCAACATGCACCTTTTAATACTGATAAGATATTAAATGATTTCAGAATTTAGACAGAATACAGCTACAGTACATCAGTATGAACTACACTGATACTTTTCTGATAATTTTGTGCTTTTCAATGTCTGACATTACAAACCACCATCCACTTTCACTGTAAAGAGCTTGCTTGTCCATTCTGCTTAACATCTCCTTTTGCATTCACAACACAGTTTTGGACTGTCACCAGATTAACTAAATGATTTTTGGGTGAACTACAGCTTTAAGCTGGAGAACAGAAGTCACATGAGCCGGTCCAATTATCACCTCCTGCACCCGCTAACTCCTGTGCCAGCTATGTCTTTTCTCATTAAATACCAGAGAAATCATATTTAATCGCCATTTCTTCCTCTCCTGTTGTGCGTGTGTGCGTTTAAAAAAGCGGACCCATATCGGGCACAGCTGCAATTCATTGTCCTGTATTGAGGTCATGCTAGCTTTACCCCGATCCAAATATATCCCTCCATCTTACGGGAAAACGCAAGAATTCCACTTCACACTCTCTCCCCTCGCTTAGCTGCTGACACACCTAAATCAGTGAGCGAGCTGATAGCAGAAGCAGAGGTGTGAGGAGAAGGAGAATGAGAGGAAGAGAGTAATAATAATGGGATGAGAGCATTTGTATTGAAGCAGAGATGGACACATGCCTGTCCAGCTGTCCCCTCTCTGATGTAGGCTATCCTATATCCTGTAAAAACACACACACTTAGACAGAGGAGGGAAAATGATGCATTTGTCTGAGACATACCGATCTAGGCTTATCCTGATTGTCGGGGGGCTTGAGGGTAAGGGGTACTTACAGCTGTCAAGCGGTGGGCTCTGATGGCATTATACATCCATATATACACACACACATACATATGTGCAAAACGGAAATCCAGTGTTGTTGTCGGATACCATTAGGATGGGATTAACCCGTCATTTACCATCATCGAATAATAGCTCCCACACTCATGCACAATTACGTTTTCGTCTGTAACCCTTTATGGATGAAGATTAGAATAACACAAATACCAGCCAGATTAGGGGTGGGGGGGAGGGTGTTTTGGGACGGGCGGCGAGACGGAGATGGGGTAATGTCTGCTGGGTTCACTGGAATGTGCGTTTATTTGAAGTGCGTCGACTCGCATTCTTCATGCCACAAGTCAAGGCAACATAAACACTAATAAAGCATTAAAAGAGCTCCTGCCAGGCACACACACACACACACAACTGTATGCTAAAAATGTGTGTCCCGTATCTTCCCTCTGCAGGATGGGAGAAGGAGAGATTTGGCAGAGCATGAAATAGACCACGGCCATAGGAGCGCATCTAACACACACACACACACACACAGACACACACACACACACACACACACACACACACACACACACACACACACTGGGAGGAAAGCATTGCTCCATTCAGTGGGCTGTTGTGGTGTTTGTGGTGTTTTGTTTATGAGCACTGTGAATCACTGGGATGGTATTGATGACATCATAATTGGCCTTTCCATGTAACTGTGAAAACACTAACAGGATTCAGGAATGATTCATAAATTCACAACCACCATCTAAAATCAACAAGAAAAACATTAAATCCAGTCATTTGTTTCTATCCATTTTTTCTGTCTGAACTGTTTTCTTTCTTTTAACTAGAAATGTGGAACATAACCTAATAAAAATAGTTCAGTTGTTAAAAAAATTAGTTAAAAAAATAGTTAAGCAATTGATAGTATGCTATATAATATGCTACATATGTATATGTGACCCTCTCTGTGAAATCCAGGCTAAAGTCTCAGAATCAAAAGACAACAAGCCTCAAAATTTGATTTCAACCATTCATTTCGTTATGATTTAAATCTTTGACATGGTCTTACTATTAGTCAATATAAAAAGATATCAAGGTTGTTGTTTTCAAGAATGTTCTTCACCTTTTGAAGGATGATTTTACGTAGAAAACAGTAAATCACCAACAAAATTATTTTAGCTGGGTTTTCACATCCAGGATTCCTGATTCGTATAATTGTATAGAATATAATTGATTTCTATAAAGTAATTATTTGCTTTGCATTACATTCGAACATATGCAAACTATATATATATATATATATATATATATATATATATATATATATATATATACTAATTGACCATCTTGACCCATCCCTAAACCTTGACTGCTCTCTCCATCACACTCCAGCATTTGGATCAAACCTTCATATCTCTCAATCATCGTCTCCCCCAAAAGCCCCTGCCTCGGCCTGATGATTGAAACCAGACTTCAGTGTAGTTCAGCCGCCCCCGCAATCTCCCAGCACTGCAACACCCAACCGCAAACTCCAGGCACGTAGAGGTCAGCGGCCCTGACCAGTGTGTGTGTGTGTGGGAGAGATCGTGAGCAGTGGGCTTCTGAACCCCGGGCTCTGTTTAGCAGCGGTCAGCCTTTGATGACACAAAAACAGCCTTTTACAGCCAGTGCTGCACAAACATGCTCAGAAACAGAGCAAGAGTCGCGATCCGATGGGGATCTCTTAGTCTCACCGCAAAAACATGCTACGATTAGCATACACGGCACATAATTACCTGTTTCCTGCGGTTAAACACCATTACTGCGTAAATGATGTCTAAAATGCCTTCTGTTCAACGATCAATAATCCTCTGAGTATGAAAACTCAAACCACACCCATGTTTCCTCTTTTTCTCCTCTGTTTCTCTCCTTTCCTCTCTCTACCCCTCCCCTCGATCCAATATGGTCAGCACAGTGGGACAGAATCCATCATTGCGACAGAAACTAGGGCATCCCGTATGAACTTGCGTAGAGCGTTTGAAAGCATGCGTGTGAGAAATAAAGTTGTGTGCAAAATTAGAGACAACAGAGTTTTTGGGTCACCTGACCTCTGACAACAAAAAGCCTGAGAGAATGGAATCAGACAGTTGCCTTGACACCAAAGCACCCAATAATAATCCCCCAAAGTCAAAAGGGGCTTACGTGTGCACGTGAGAGAACGACAGATAGAGAGGGACAGAATGACTTTGATGATTGTGTTTGCTTAGCGTTCCGATAAGAGGTTGTGTACTGAACATGTTTGTTGTACTCTTAAATGTCAACTTTTTATTATTTAATTAAAAATATTACACAAAAATAGTCACTTTTATTTTTTGTATAATTATATGTAAAATGATTAAATATTTTACATAATGTTTTATATGAGCATTAATAATATTATATAAAATGTATTATATTTATAAAATGTACATTACATATTTATTTATTTTTATTATAATATATGGTATTTTATATCAATATTTCACTTTATTTAATTATAATATTGTATTTTATAATAATATTTTCTAACACATTTAAATATGTTAAATTAAAACAGGTAATGCTATTGCTTGTGATAGTCTCACACAAATTAGAATAGTTTAAAATAATAAACAAATGAGTAATATTTTTTAATAACTATAGTGTTAAATGAAATAAATATATTTATTTAACAAAAATATTATATTATATATTTTACATGTATAATTCATACTCATATTTTATAGTTTATTTATATTTAATTCTAATAAATTATATTTATTTAATCTAAATATATTAATTTATTTTAGATTTAAATGTATAATTTATATAATATTTTATAGTATATTTACATTTAATTATAATCAATTGTATATCTCACATTCATATTTTCAAGCACATTTAAATGTGTAGGTTTTTCCATGTTTTTAAAATTATTTTTATTAAAAAAATAAACAATTTATATACTACTATATTACTATATTATATACTATTTGTTGCTCATTATCTATTTAATATTATATGTTTATATTATATACATTTCTTCTTATAATACTCTAATTTTATAGTACTATTTTTTTAACACTGCTGTTTTTAAACAAGCTAAAAACAGAATTTGTGATGAGGCCTTGTCAAAATGTTGGCAGGATGAGTGCAAATCTGATCTACTGGCCAGACTGGGCCATGAGAAAAAAATCCTTATTGTTTATCCCTGCTTAAGCTTTGCCAAAACTACAATCCAGCTCCATAAGCAGCCAATGATAACCATCGAACACAGCTTGAGTCGTCTCTGATGTCATTCTTTATTCTTTGAAAATACAGCTTATGTTAGAGCAAAGCACTTCTCTAAAAATATCTGTGGAAAGGGCTGAAGTCACACTGGACGGATTTCAGGCCTCCTCACCCCCCCCCGCCTCACCAAACCTTGAGACCAGCTGACTAAAGAAACATTGTGGTGCTGAAACTAAGATTTTTACAGCGATTTAACGCAACATTAACAGGTGCACATACACACAGACGCTAATGAGAGCACGCCGGAACTCGTGGTCCACAGTAATCCTGGTATGTCTGGTACAGACCACCCAAAATTTATATTGAACTGTAACCTGGCTACAAAGGTCTATTTTTTGGTCTTTCCCCAGTTCACTACCCAAGAATTAATCCTTTCTTTCTTCTCTCTTTCTTTCGTTTCTCACATGCATCAGCTCTCTCATATATGTATGCTCTGATCAATACTCTTAGGGTCTTTGTTTTGCCAGATCGATTTAGGGTAATGAAGTCCATGTGGCCAAATCCTGCAGGGGGAGAGAGAGCGATTGTCAAGCCCAGAGGTTTGACCGTATGCAGATCAGAGCTGAGGCTTTCGAGAGGTCACGTTTTACTCTCATCCGTTCTACTTTACCTCTTTAACACAGACTACCAAACGGCCATTAATTAAGCATTAATTAAATCTCGTCCCCCTGTTGGATTTAAACAATACTGTAAATGGGCTGTGCATATTTTTCCAGTCTTAAAAGGATAGCTTACCTAAACATGAAAATGATCATCCTGAATCTGTATGACTTTCATCCTTCTGCAGACAACATTGGACCCTACTGACTTTCAGTGTGTATGTGAGTGTGTGTGTGTGTGTGTGATTCAAAGGAAAATGAAAGTCATACAAACTCATGAAGGTGAGTAAATTTTGGGTGAACTACTACTTTAAATGAATATCAAAATATAGTCATTGGTTTAAAAAATAAAACTGTGACAGTAAAGGCCAAAATGGGTGGATTTGGATTGAACTGATTTCTGAGACTCAAGTTTGTTCAGAATGTTTCAAAGTGTTCAAATTCACCTAAAAATTCAACTTCTGTTCTTGTTAACTCATGTTAATGATGTTCCAAACCTGCATGACTTTCATTCTACCATTGGGATGGCAGTGACTTTAAATCTATCGAGAAAAATAAAATAAAATATATATATATATATCTCTTCTTTTGGGTTACACAGATAAAGAAAGTCACAGAAGTTTGGAATGACATGAGGGTGAATAAATGGTTTCATTTAACATTTTTGGGTAAACTATCATATTAAATGAAGACATAACTCTATTCAAATTGAGACTCAAATCGAAATTGAAACTTCTGTCCTTATTTAGTCACCTTCATATTTTTCCAAACCTCTATGACTTTCATATTTCTATGGACAACATTGGACCCCTTTTACTTTGAGTAAATGTACAAAAAAAAAAAAAAAAAACCCACAAGACATTTTCACAGGAAAATGAGTCACACAAGTTTAGAAGGACATGAGGTTGAATAAATGGTTTAATTTTTCTTTTTTGGTTGAACTATAGCTTTAAATGAAGATGGAAAGCACAGTCGTTGGCGATGTGATCTTTAAAAATTATGACAGCAAAGGCCGAACTGGGTGACTCGCTCTGTCACTCAAGCAAACGGGCGAATTAGGACTGAACTGAACTCTGACACAAATTTTGATGGTGAACTAAGTAGATAACAATCCACTCCTGCAAAGTTTCCTCTCATCCGGGGTTTTTATGTTTCTTTTTTGGTTAATTAAAAATGTCAGCTCATTATCACATGTATACGCACACAACAAAGAATTCCGGTGCCTGAACAAATAAGACAATAGCACGCTTGGTAATCTTTAGTCTGCTCATTAGGTACTTCATAATAAATTTAAAAACACTGAAGGGACAAAGCACCAGGAGTGCCCCCCCCAAATCTACCTCTCTCTTTCTCACAGTGTTTTGTTTCTCACTCACTCCCTTTGCTCTCTGGATTCCTGTAACCGTTCTTTAATTCCACCTCAGTCAGTCTATTGAGGGGCAGTGAACCACATGCTGATGACCTCACAGCCGCGTTCTGATTGGTCAATCTCAGTGACAAACAGCCCCCACATGAGCCAGACAAAAAAGCCACTCTGTCTCTGTAACTCTCTCCCCCCTCTCGGTTGACTCATTATTGTTTTTCGGCTCTTTTACTTGTTCACAAAACCAGGCAGAGCTGAAAGTTGGGTTTCATAGGCTCTAATCGGAAGTGATCAAAAACAAACACCGCCTTCCGGAGCGGTGCGATGCGTGCGATACGGTAATCACCTCTCACCTACTGCATCTTCCTCTGATCATTTGCTCGCTCCTGTTTTAAAACAGATCAAATGAGGTAAAAACAGGTTCCTGTGAAGGCAAGGAGGACACGGAGAGAGAAAGAGAGAGAGAAATTTGAGGAGTGCACATTCTCAGTGGTTAAAAGAGGCTTGAGTAAGGTATTTCATGGGAAAAAAGTTACAAAATGACTCCTCTAGTGAAACAAGTTTGTCTTAAAACTTCAAAGCAGCATCTCTGTTCAGAAGAGATGGGAGAATTATATAAAGAAAAGAAAAACAGATGAAAGCTGGAGAAGAGGCTTAGGAGGCCTAAAACCAAAAAAAAAAAAAAAAAAAAAAAGGTTTATTGGCATGTCAGGCTGTGCATACCATGAATATTCATGATATGTTTCAGATGTTTTTTTTTCTGGCAATATAAAACTAAGAAAATTGGAAAACACAATGATTTTAACATGCTTTTGGCCATTAGGTTTCCGAAAAAGGAAGTGAGACTTAACTCGTCTCAGATTTAAACTTTAAAATGAACAAAATTGACCTGGTGACTTGGTATTTTTTATATATATACGCACACACACACAACACAGTTCCGTTAAGCAGTGCAACTGTTTTCAAAATGAACAATACAAGTTTCTTGATCCCCAAATGAGCATATTAAAATGATTTCTGAAGGATCATATGTTGAAAATTCAGATTTGCAGTTTTATGATCAAAATAAATATAGCTTTAGTAAAAGATTAGTTCCACACTTTCGAAAAGCAAATTTAAAAACATTATAAGCATATTTATATGTAAATACATGTATGTATATTAATATAAATGAAATTGAGCAATTATTAAAAATAAGATGCTTTGATTTATTTTTTCACTACACGTTTACTGTATTTAATTTCTTACATTACTAATTTTAAATCTGCTTCACAAACAATGGATGTTGTCAATTGACACACAAATATCAAAATACAATAAACAGTCAAAAGACACACAAAAAAAGAAAAGCCTTCTTTTCACTTTATATCTACATCTCCCAGACCCACAGGAAGCGAATTAAAATCCTTTAGAGCAGCAAAGTCTGCATAAGCACATTCTTTGGGTAGGAATCACCGAGTGGGCTCAGTGAGACAGCACTAACTGTACATTCCTCTGTCCCACTTAAAAAGAAAAGGAGGGACCGAGGGGGAGAGAGAGTGAAAGAGAGACTGCAGGGGAGAAGAGAAAGTCTTCATCCCTAAGTCACTTGCCTAAAAAGGACGTGATGAATGAATGTCAGCGACACAAAACATCAACCTCATGTTTAACAAGAGACTCCCCCAGTCCTCTATCGGGTGGGGGGGGGTGGTTAGAGAAAAGTGAAGGGGGAGGGAGGAGGATGATGGGAAGCGAATTTTTGCATCCTTTGACAAAAGGCACTGTGCGTAACAGAGTTCACATTGACTTGCTAACTGTACAGGCTGAAATGGTAATGAAACGAGAGCCGCTTTTGTGTTCATGTGGTCACTGCGATACAGCTCACCTTTCCACAGAAAAGGACATAGGAAGTGAATCAGTGAGTCAACTGTGAGATCAAATGACCAGTCTTTGTGAGCGTGATACAACTCTGCCATCAGCAGTTCCTGACTCACACACTTACTTGGGAAATTCCTATCAGAGTGTGTGATATGTCGACTCTCAGTGTGAAACTTAAAGCAAGTGTTATCACTTTTATTGTAATTGTCACAGGAGTGTGTGTGTGTCCCACAGTTCGTAAATAGACCTCAAGAGGCTCAAAGCTACAGCTTGCGACCGTCTGTTCGTATTCTAGGACTTTCTCTTCCACAGTAACCCATGAATAAGTCAACGATATGGAAATGTAAAAATATGTCGCTTGTTAGAAGTCGCATAACACTTTTAGACAAGAAAAAGAACAACTCTACGGCTCTCTGGGACAAAAATATTTTGCTTAGTGACGCACAACCAAAAAATATTCTGCAAAAAAAGCAGTTTTGGTTTCAGACTAAATAGTTTTGAGGGTTAAAAGTCATTTGTCTGAAACAATGATTTAATTAGCATGTCTCTGACAGCGAGTTTTGACTGTTTCAGACTCTATTTCATCCACACAACAGGTAAACATGTCAGCAGTGTGGATCTCACTGTGCCAAAAAATGATGCTACAGCTATAAAGTTAAAGCTTCAGCCCGTGACTCAAAAAATTCTGTTCAAAATGAATATATTAAGCGAGTACATCATGAATCCATTTTCCAAATAATCAGTGTTTATATTCGGACTGTTTTAAACTGGTCAGATTGGTACCTCTGCGGAGTAGCCCAGTACCTGCGTGATTCGAGAAGTAGCTCCGGCTACAATGTTCATCCGCAAGATGCACGCAATTCTGTTTATTGACCGATAGAGCACGAAAAGTTATGGACTGCTTTAAGTTTACTGAAGTATAAGAAAATACTTTTCAGTTTTTCTACTTCAAAATTTTATGTTTTAATGTGTTACTTATGATTTCTTTGTAACTATTTGTGAAATTTACTAGCAATTTCAAAGTAAACATTTTTCACCACCATTTCTTTTCTTTTTTTTTTCAGCTGAAATATCAGGAGACGATTTGCTGCCAAAGAACTTTCCTATGGCTGGTTTCATTAATCTACTTGAGAACACGACAACAGCAGGGACAGTTCAAATAACCAAATTTGATTACTAAAAACTTTCAGCTCAATAAAAATGATTAGTAGCATTTTGGCTCAAAATTTTATTTTGGTGCATCGCTCATTTTGCAATAACGTATATCGACTGAATCGTTAGTGTAACTGGTGGATTAGTTTCGTTTATCTACTGGAAATGTAAAACACATAGTTACGCTCTTTTTACACTATTGTAATTAGATGTGACGTACGGATGTTACAAGGCCTCCAAAGTTTACAACCGCAGCACAAATTTGGGCCCAGCCGGATTGACTGAATATATTGAGATGGCTGACAGGGATCTGTGCCAGCGACTGACTGTATAGATACGGGCCGGTCTAATTAATGCTATTGATCACAACAGGGGGGTTTTCGAGCTCGGTGGGGGAGGGCAATTCAGCCCTCCAAATATTTCACACTGTGGCCCTTCAAAACACATTCCACCAAAACACTGAGCTGTTCTCCTCCTCCTGCTTTTTTCTTTCTCTCACACACATATCCCCCTTTATAAACACCCCCCGCTAAAGCAACCCTAACACCCCATCTCGTTCTTTCACATACACACATAAAGCCCACCCTTCCCCCACCCACCCTTCTCTCTCTCTTTCTCTTCCCAACAGAATCAGGGTGGAAACCGAAGCCTGGTGAGCGAGCGTTTTGCCGCACCGGTTCGATTGCCTTTTATTAGGAGAATAAATGCAAACATCTCTGTTTACCTTTGAGCAGAACTTGTCCCTTGGTGATGACGTCGGCGGTCATGACGTTGTACTTGTTCTCAGTGAAACCCGGCTGACACGGCATCGCCCCCATGCCCTGGACCGCCACCTGCCAAAAACACAAAAGCACCAGACAAATTAATCCCCCGATTAATGGTGATTAATAAACAGCACGGGCCAACCTACACCACAGCATGAGCCAAATATCCAGAATCCCGAGAGGAATCGATGGACATAACGATCACGCTCTTTCACCATAAACAGAGGAAATGAAGCAGAACTCTGCTCAAGAAGAGCACCGTAATAAGACTTTCCAGTGCCGCCGAGCCCATTGATCAGTTTCCAAATGAACTCTTTGAATTAGCAATGCTATTGTATTTTTCACCGATTACTCGCTAATTTGCAGCAGATCGGTGAAATTAAATAAGGCTCATTGCATGACGATTTACTGCATCGCTCCATTTCTTTTCATTCAAGGAGATCGAGGGGTTTCTATCTCACCTCCTCCCCCTCCGGCCCTGGGGCATCTGTTATTTTGAGGTGGGTGTAATTAGACTGATGAGGTCAGGAGGGCGAGACGTTAAAAAAGCAGAGCTGACCAGGCTACGCACACTCTACCTTGAATGGCATGGTCTGGTGGAGCACTTATCACATAAAAACACAAACACACACTCGCGCAGCTGGCGAAAGCACTCCGGCGACAAGTCACAAACCCTCCTTTATGGTTTACGCTTAAAACAGGCATGCACACCTAGCGTTTAACCCTCAGGACAAAGCCTTATTCATACTTGCCTTGTCTTATTAGAAAAATAACCACCAGCTTTGAGTCATTCCGTCTTAACAGCATCTGATATGACACACAAAGTAAGGCTCTCAGTGTAGGCAAATAGGTGAATTTGGTTTTTAAAAGAGGCTTGAGAAGATCAAAGGTGACGTCCATGGTGAAACAGCCTCTTCGTGTTGGAATAACATCAGAGGCTTGAAGAAGGCTGGCTGTGTTTGTTAATGGCCCCATAGTCATTTTATCAAACATGTTAATTACTTGTTAGCTTGGTGGATGCTGGCTTAATGTCCTATACACAACGACCCATTAAACATTTGCTTTTGTGCTAACAAAGATCATCATCAACCGAGAGCTGATCACGATTTTGATGTCGTCATCTCCAGCTACCTTGCTGATGATATATCTGCAGAACGCCTATATAAAGCTGGCACTACATGTTTGAAAATCTGACTTTAAACTGTCCTGTCAGCAATTGCTTAGCAATATGCTGCCTCTGCACATCCACACAGAGCGATTGATTCAAGATGGAGCCACACCAGCGGCCCTGCTGACATGAAGAATCAGAGGCAGAAAGAGGCCTATAAAGCCGCTATGTAACTATGGTGTTATAGTGCCTTATATAAATTACAGTGAGATTAGGGTTTATTAGCCAAAATAAAACTATTTAAAAATGCAGTTATATTTTTTTGCAAACATGTCACTTCAAAGAATCTAAAAAAAAACACACACATTAATTTACATCATCACTTGGTTCTTGACATTACAGTGTTGTATATACTATGCACTAAAATATTCGATTATGTTGTAGTCATGATTCAGTAAAAAAAAAAGCCATTTAAAACGCAAATATAATTTGTACTTATATTAAACAATATAAAAATCATTTGTATTTATTGGATGAAAGTGTTTTTGCTAAAACAATGTTTTTAACCAGCTCTGCATTTTAATCTTTTGTTCCAGCACGTTTAATTTTTAACAGGCTCGTTACGAATCGGACGACTCTCGGTTCAGTAAATCAGTGAGTTGTTGGCTCGAGAACAACCATAGACAGTAAAGAGAACAACTCAGCCCAGTTCGCTCACATAACCAGTTCTAATGATTCACTGGAAAGATTCGATTCCAAAGAATGACTCGTTCACCAATCGCACGTCGCAGTCAAACAGCAGCGGGTTTTTAAACATGTGGGACCGTTATATCACACACAGTACAGTAGTAAAACACGACATGAATTAAAGTTACACTTTAAAAACATGCCGCAAAAAAGACATCTACGAGGTCAGGACTCCAACTTCTGCAACTGCAGCCCACAAACACAATAAAAACATTGAAACCCTGGCCAAATGGCCGATGGCCAAATGTTAACTTTATTTATTGCCATGCAGATTTTTCACACGTTTGGTTCCATCACAACATAACACAAACATTGCTCGCAATTTCTCATCTGATAAGGCTGACGGAAACACAGCATGACTGCTGCTCCCTGCATCCAAATCTTAATTCTGCTGGACTCTGCATTTTCAGCAATTCCGAGGGCAGCGGACCCCAAACCTGACAGCACGATTCATTTCTCCGGTCGCTGATCCGGGTCAGGGTGATTTGTCATATCTGGGTTACGCACAAAGCCGTTGTTCTCCGTGAGATTTCGCATTTGCACATCTAAAAGAGACAGAGTCAGCGGAAGAGGGCACCTCAATGGGCTGTTCATTAAATGATTCTTGTTACATTTATTTCATCAGTCGTAAAGGGGCCATTGCGACCTAAACACCTCCCCGAGGGCACTTTTCCTTCTCGTGCCAAAGGATCGAGAGCGCGTTTGAAAACCCGCATTCATCTGCGACTGGCTCCGGTTCAGCACGGGACGGTTTAAACGGGGCTGCTAGTACACGATCTAACGGCCACACAACATAAAGCCACCGCACACGGAGACTAAACCTCTCGTGGATAACTCTGAAGCGAGAATAATAAAATAAAGACTCTTCAGAATTGCATAGCAAGCAAATTAGAAACGACGTGAAGTCGAGACAAACCGAAAACATGATATACAATTTGATCTAGACACTATCGCCCTATTTAAATATCCTGCCACAACACAAAATCGTTTATTTGTATTCTGCACACCAATAATTTCGCCACAGTTTACAAACACCACAGCAAATGAGTCAAAAAACAACATTAGAGCAGTATCGCGCCCGAGCGCACATCGCTTGTCGGACCCTCGATTTTAACGTTAACGTACCTGCAGAGCGGCGAGAAGCCCCAGCATCACACCTCCCGAGCGGTACATCGTTTAAATTCCGTCCTTTATGAATAAACAGATTGAGTTGGCCGTTTCCCGCTGCGTTATAATGTTCCGTGCGGTAGCGGCGGCATATAGCGACAGAATCGTTCCTCCGTCTTTCTCTGGCACCGATCCGTGCTGCTCTCGGTCTGGTACTGAGGCTCCGCTCGCTCGCGCACTTCAACGGCAGAGCAGCGCTCTCAGCGGCGCCCTCTAGCCGCGTTCAGTGGTACTGCATGGAGGGGGCTCCTTTCCTTATGTCACCCCCTTCGGCCTCCGGAAGTCACAGCGAAGAAAACAAGACCCCGCCTTCTTCACTACAACAAAAGGAAGATCTTCTTTCTTTTACCCCACCCAACCCCTTTATTGCCCACTAATCGGCAAGAGGGACTGATAATTCCTGAATTTAAAGAGCATGTTTCATGCTGGTGGGCTTCTTTGAAAATCTAATGTTGTGATAGTAATTCTGAAAGCATCGTTAACGACCTCATGCAAGGGGTAACAAACACTCAGCGGGTCATTACTGCAAAATAAACCCGAAAGGGTGATCAGCTGATAGTTCATCTGCTAATATAATAAATAAAGATATGCACCTGAAATTGCAGTTTAAATTATTTTATTATGTGAGGGGTGTCTAAGAAGTGTTAAATGTCAGACAGAGTTGGGAGTTTATTTTGCCATAATGACTGTACTTACAACAGTAATATTTTAGAAATAAGTGCATGGATGTGATAATTTATTTGTAGTAACCTCAGTATATATGCTCTAACAATAAAGGCTCCTATTTTTTTAAACTCTTAAAAATATGTTTCAACATTTCAAAAATAGGTTTTCATGGTGATGCTACAGAAGAACTTTTTTTTTTGATTCCCACTGGTCTTTCACACCTTGGATCTGAAAAATGACTCCTGAAATGGGTGTGGAAAACTGTGGACAAGTGGGAGTGTAGAGGGTGGGAAGAGGGGGAAAAACAACCACTAAAACACACCCATTATACAGACAAATGAATATTAAAATATCTTTAAAACAGAAAGAAAAAAAAAACTGTTAGGCTACTTCTTACTTTCTTAGAATTTTCTGTCTGTAAAACCATTTTTTTCCCTTAATAATATTTTAATCATCTAAATAATATTTTTCCCTATATGAAGGACCCTTTATATACTTAAAAATAAAGGTTACATATATATATATATATATATATATATATATGTTTATGTACAAAACAGCTAATTTTGCTGTTTGATTTTGCAAATTTGTGTCTTACCATATTTTTTATGTATTATCTTAATTATGAGCACAGATAATGTACGTTGTTATTCTTCTCGTTATTTTCCTATAGCAGGTAATGAACCGGAAATCTCGCTAATAGACTTATTTCCACGTTTAGGAATAAGGTGGATAAAAAAAAAACATTTGGATTTCCTGAAGAACCTTTTTCAGTTAACATTTTTTAAAAGAACAATATTTTCTTAGTTTGAAGAACATTTAAAAAAAAAAAAAAAAAAAAAAAAAAAAAAATATATATATATATATATATATATATATATATATATATATATATATATATATATATATATATATATATATATATAAATATATATATATATATATATATATATATATATATATACACACATATATGGATTCCAATGTTCTATTATAGAAAAAGGTTCCATAGATGTTAAACGTTGTTTGTAGAATCATCAACACCAATAACCTTTATGTATACATGTCAACATTAGTTTTCGAGATGAATGGTCAGAATCAGAAGTAATCCAGCAATCTCTGAAATAAATTCAGATAAAGTAATTAAATATAGGCCAATTTGATTTTAGTTTTGCCAAAATCTCATGAGCATCAGATGGGGGAAATTATGCTTGTCTTATGCTGTGAATCTTAAATAGTGTGAATTGACAATGTAAATGGATTTTATGACAGTGCTGAAACTTGATTAGGGAATTTGCTCAGGTGATGTCTTATTCCACTGCTGTCTTGTGGGCATGAGTGCATGTCTCGTCGTGACAGCCAGGGACAGGGATGGGAAAACTGGCACTTGGAGTGCCTGTGACAGCAGCGAATGTCAATGGAGCAGATGTCCAAGCGCGCTCTGAGAGAGTCTCCGGTCATCAGCGCGCACCACCATCTGCTCATCATTACCGGCCCGGCCGAAACACACATACACGAACCGTGGAGCCGCCGGTCTGTCTGAGTGACGTCAGAGAGGTTGGCCTTGACAGAGAGCGAGAGAGATAAGCGATAAAGAGGGAGGAACAAAGGGGAACTTGTAGTCCTACCATAAATTTTTAAAGGGGTAGTTCACCAAAACAAAAAAATTGCACCATTTATTCATTCAAAACCCCTCATGATTTTATTTCTTCAGCGGAACAGGATGAATTTCTGAAGAACAATGACTAAATTTCAGTCAGGTCACACAAAGCTAAGACATTTTTTTTGCCATTTAAGACATTGACAGCTCCAGTTCTCACACAGTTTCATTATGAAAAAGTGAATATATTCACCTAAAAATTCCCTTTTGGGTTCCGGTGAAAAAAAGGAAAGAAATACGGGTTTGGAATGGAATGAAGTTGAGTAAATGATGACAGAATTGTCAAAAAGTGTATTCACAAAGCCCATTTTTGTACATTGGTGTTACCTGGGAATTTCATCACATTTGCATGTTTCATGATTGTGTTTTGTCATCAGCACTGCGTTTTTTGACCAGTATACTAACAGAACTGGATGACCTTGTGTTCTTCATAAGATGGCTTAAGGAAGGTTTTAAAGTTACCTGGATGGCAAACGAAAAATGATCCGTAATATTATCTTCCTTCCATCTCATTAAAGAAACTGAAACTGCTTCATGAACCCTTATTACATTCTATCAGCTCATTACCTGATACAAATTTATCCTGAAAAGTGAATAAAGAAGTGCTACCTTGCAGGATTAGGCAAAATTCTGAATGTAAGAACTGGCTAGCATTCACATAATGAGTGTGAATTTGAATTAAAATGGCTTAATTCCACAGGTTGTTGAATTGTAATTTGAATGGGCATGGCGAGAAGAGGAAAGAAGAGGGGGGAAAAGATTTTAAACAATAGATATTACTGTACTGTCATATACTCTTTCTAAAAGTACCTCATAAAACCTAAATTTATACCTAGCATAAATTTTTTTTTTCAAACTTTCTTCCACTCACTATTATTTTAGAAACTATTGTAGTTTTAGTAATTTAATAATATTCTTTAATAAAGTAATCATATTTGATAATATCTGTTTTCATTTTAGTAGTTATTTTTAGACACTTTTTTTGTGTTTTTGTCATTTTTGGTATGTATTGTTTTATTTCAGCTTTTGTTTTAGTAATTTTAGTACATCAAAAAAGGGAAATAACATGACCAATTTTTGCTGAAATAAAACTATAAAATTAAGTTTATTTCATTAAGTTTATTTCATTTAAATTATTTTATTTATTTCTTTTAAAATTGGTTTTAGTTTTAGTTAATAAACTTGATTTTATTTCAGTTATACTTTAAACTCAAAGTGTCATTCTTCACCCTGTTTGTCCTTATTTCAAATTCAGGAAGTGAATTGGAATTTAACTTTTGGTAAATTATACGGTAAGGGCAATTCATTGAGGTTGAAGTGTTGATTGTCCCATTATGTGCAACTAATAACAGCAACTACTTAATTTTCACATGTATTTAACTGCTTAATGAATAATTTGAGAACAAATGACCAGTTAGCTCCTCTCAAAATCCATAGACGCAGTCCACTACTCCTGCAATGCTAAAGGCATTATGGTCAGAATGGAACATTATGGTCAGTTAGCTAACTAGCCATCACTCCTCATGGGAGGCCAGCCTCACTTGAGCTTCAGACTCCCTACAGACTCCAGAAATAATTAGTTTTCCTCCGGACTACATTTTCCATGCCCTGAACCATATTTCAACCTGACCATGTTTTTCATGCCCTGGCGTCCCTTTGAGTCATGAGTCACTGTGAACTGCAGCATCTGCTATATGAATAAAGTGAAATTGTGTAAATATTACACTTTCCCATAAGGATATATGAAGATTTATTATCTGGTCTTCACATGAGGTAGAAATATTTAGAATCCACGCATTAATGATGCAGGAGACATGCTGGAAACTGTAGCTCATTATTAATTTACTTCACTGTGATTGGCTTTTGAATGGGGACGCAGAGTCTCATTGGTCCACTGAGGGATGGATATGGATGTATTAGAATACTTTAACAGTTATGAGGGCTAAAGGTTGAGCTGAGAGTGTTTTTGTGTGTATCGTAAGAGCTTATATGAGATGTTTTTCATTTGTTTATTGTCTCATACAGGACTGTCTTAAAGAGACAGTCATAATTTTTTGTCACCATTCCAAACAGTGGCAAATGCAGTACCATGCGCTCCGACGGACCTGAGAAATGTTACCTGTGTGAATATTTAATGGCACAATAATGCATCGTTCACTTGCATTACACAAGCTTCTAGAGGTAACATGACTCTGAAGTAATGAATATAGGTAAAGTGGTACAGAGCCAGTGGTGGTTTTGTAGGCAAACATAAATGCCTTGAATTTTATGCGAGCAGCTTCTGGCAGCCAGTGCAAATTGATGAACAGAGGTGTGACGTGCGTTCTTTTTGGCTCATGAAAGATGAATCTTGCAGTGGCATTTTGGATTAATTGAAGAGGTTTGATAGAAGTGACTGGAAGACCTGCCAAGAGAGCATTGCAATAGTCCAGGCTGGATCGACCAAGAGCTTGAACAAGGAGTTGTATTGCATGTTCTGAAAGAAAGGACCTGATCTTCCTAATGCTGTGTAAAGCAAATCTGCAGGACCGGGCAGTTTCACAGCAATGTGGTCTAATAAATGTATCTTATCATCAATCACAACTCCAAGGTTTCTGTTTTGAAGGAGTAATGGTTGATTAGCATAACTGGATGGTGAATTTTTGATAAAGTGATGGGTTTGTTGAAACCACAAGCAGTTCTGTCTTAGCCAGGTTGAGTTGAAGGTAATGGTCCATCATCTAACAAGAAACATCTGTTAGACAAGCTGAGATGTGAGCAGCTATCGTCGGATCATCAAGTGGGAATGAGAGGTAGAGTTGAGTGTCATCAGCATGGAAAGCCACGTTTCTGAATGACAGCACCTAATGATACCATGCAGACAGAGAAGAGAATAAACATTAATATCTTTTTAACAGAATTAACACATTAACATCTTGCATCAATATTTACTGAAATATTAGTTTAGGAAAAAAACTTTTTTTTCACTTATAAATGATGGATGAACTGTGCATATTTCACTCCTGATTTAGACAAGATTGCATTTGCACTGGAGAAAGAGGATAAAGAGCTTGTTTTTTATCCAGAAGCAACATACAACTATTCTCTTCACAAGTCATTAAATGATGGACTGGAGTCGTGTGGATTACTTGTGAAATTATTGTGATGTTTTTATCTGCTGTGGACTCTCATTCTGATGGCACCCATTTACTGCATAGGATCCATTGTGGAGCAATGTGATGTAATGCTACATTTCTCCAAATCTTTTCTGATGAAGAAGCAAACTCATCTACATCTTGGATGGCCTGAAGGGTTATGTTAAAGAATGTTTGTGTCCCACAGTGAAAGTCAATGGGGTCCAAAACAAAACAACGACATGGGTGTGAGTAAATGATTAAATCATTTTTATTTATTTATTGTCTTTTTATCCATCCCTTTTATACTGAATGTGATTAAGGCTACGTACAGTACTTTCAGTGACTACAGTTTCATTCTCTTTCTTTCTTTTTCTGCAGTGATTGTTCCCTGAGGGAGGTAAGTTATATGTAAGTTCTGATCCTATCTCCTACTTATCTCATTAGCATGCCACTGTGTGTTTTCTAGTGAGTTTGAGATGCCCTGCATTTTGTGTGTGTGTGTGTGTGTGTGTGTTTGTCTGTTCGCATTGAGCTAAGTGGGGTCACATTCTTGTACTCTTCACTACAGTGTGTCTAACAGTCTACATTCTAAATCCATTTCTTCATTAAAGCATCTCTACTTTTTCTTTTCATGGTCTCCTCCAGCTTACTTTTGAGTTTCACCTCAGGCCTCGAAGCACTAAGAAACCTGAAAAAGACAATCCAGTTTGAAAGTCTTTATAAGGATCTCCTAAAAGTCACTGTCAAAAGAAAGTATCATCGACTGTAAAAACACAACAACAACAACAACAACAACAACGATGGCACTGACTGATCAGTTCTGATCTAAATGTCAAGTGTCTCTGTCAGAGAGATTTATATGTATGAGTGAGTTGCAGAAATGCACTTGCATTCAATGCTCCACTTTTCATAACCATTTGTAAATCATCATCTTACAAGCTCATATGACTTCCTCACCTTCACATGCCTTTAAGCATCTCTTTGCATCTTTATATGTTTAAGATTAAATGGATTTGCTCTGACAAATTGTGTGCAATATTGGCTTGTCACATCCAGGTTGTAAAAGTGAAATCTGTCATAACAGTGACTGGAAATATCATCAAACACTTTAAAACAATAACAACACTCCCACACTTTAAAACAATGAACAAACACATGACGAAAAGGTATTTTTTTTCACCGTCTGATGCTATTAGAAAATCTTATTATGCTCAGTTGTTCATCAGAAAACCATCTGGGTTGTTCAGGCAAAAAAGGAATGCTTTAATTTTTCAGATGATACAAATACTAGACATGAGTCGACTGATTGTAAAACACATCACAACACACACACACACACACACACACATTGTTATGTGTTTGAATGAAGTTCAATGCTTCGATATGCTTACCGAGGCTGCATTCATCTGATCTCAAATTCTATGAATGATTTTTTTTTTTTTTTTTTTTTTACATTTTTTTTAATGTAATTTTATTTGAATTTAGTTGCTTTGTAATGATTTGTATTGTAAAAAGCGCTATACAAATAAACTTGAATTGAATTGAATTGAATTGATGGCAAAGCTGAATTTTAAGCTGTCAGTACTTCATCTTCAGTGTCACATGAGCCTTCAGAAACCATAATATGCTGATACTGTAAACATGAATTATGCCAGTTGATAAGAGTTTTTTGTTGGTAATGCTTATAGCCATTAGTTCTGCAGTATCAGAACAACTTCTCCTTCCACTTGGCTGGACTCAGAAATGCTGAAAAGCACAAGCTGTCAGACACCATTCAGTCACACTCACAGCACTCATTCAAACAGAGGTCTTGCCATAGGTCATGACAGCAAAAAGAAGCTTCATCTAGAGTTATTTCACTCCACTAAAAAATGACAAAGCTAAATCTGACATCTATCAAGGGCTGATTTGTGTGTTGTTTGACTTGTAGAAATGTAGAAGTTGTTAATTGATCATATTCTAATAATCAATAAATGAAAAAAGAGAGCACATACTATATAAAATCCTAGATCATATTTTCACCAACTCTGTAAACTGTTTTATGGAGTTTTTTTTTTGTTGTTTTCTAAAAGGTTTTTCTTTTTCCATCAGCTGAACAATCAGAATGTTGTTAAACAACCATACAGTCCATTGAAAGTAGTGAACTTCTATCCCTCACAGCCTTGTTGTAATGTCTATCGAAAGTTAAGTATGATGCTACCCTGACCAAAAGTTCTTTTGATATCAGCAACATTGACTGTACCTAAATATGCTGACACGTAGCATTAAAAGAGCTTTTTTAATCTCCGAAGAACTGCTTAGCAAACTCAAAAACCATATACAGCAATAATGTTTCTTGATAAGAGTTTTTTTTTTGCTGAATTAGGATCCATTAAAGAACATTTTCTAATTTAAAAAAATGACAGTTTTCAGCATGTCAGGTTAAAATTATACAGCAGATGTTGTATTTTAAAATCATATAGCCGAATGCACGTTGTCCATCCAAAAAATGAAAATTTGCTGAAAATGTACTCACCTTCAGGCCATCCAAGATTTAGATGAGTTCGTTTCTATATCAGAACATATTTAGAGAAACATAACATATCACTTGCCCACCAGAGGATCCTCTGCAGTGAATGGGTGCCGCCAGAATAAGAGTCCAAACAGCTAAAACAAAAACATCACAATAATCCACAAATTCTACTTTTTTATATTCCTTGGGTGAACTATTTCTTTAAGCCACCCCCCCCCCTCCTAAAAAAACCAGGTCAAAATTCAACTAACTCCTCTCTGTTGCCTCACTAATGGTGGCACCCATTCATCCTGCATCTCTCACTCTCTCGATGAGCCTAATTACCCCTTCTGCAAAGGAGTTCAGCTGACTGTATTGAGGTTACTTGTTTTGGAGGTTGGTGAGCTCACACATAAGTGTGTGTAGACTAGCACACACTCTCCTACTCACACAAGGTTTAGGTAGGTGGCATGGGGTTCTGAGCAGTTAATTACACCGGAGCAGTAAAGAACAAGACAAGAGCTGAGAAGAAAGGAACAGATCCCTAGTTTTTCTCCTCTTCACTTTACACACTTCTTTCTATAGCCTAATTATCAGCGTAGCTTTGAGGATAGGCGAAGGATTCTCAAATCGTTCTCTTCTGAGCTTTTCATTCTGTCAGCCTCTCTTTGAGACTTGGAACAACTCTAAACATGGTGAAAAGACAATCTGTGAAAGACTCAAAACTTGTATGTGAATTTATTTAAGGCTGAAATCTGAGGCTCATTGTTCACGTGAACGGTTTCTATGTGATTTGAGAGCTTTAGAAATGAGCTCAGGAGGCTTCAGTGTGCTAAGCAATGAAACCGCACAGATATACACAAGCACGGTTCTTATTGCTGGAGGCTACGAGGAGTTGCCTTGGGGATAAACATCTTTTAACCATCAGCCTACAGGAAGAAGATCATATATAAGAGTGACAAATATTATTATTACACTCATATGCTGCTGAACAATGCATATAGCATTATTGCACATGCATATTTGCAGGCATGAAGTAAAAATGTAAGGGTGTTAATAATTTCCTGATATCATAATGAAGAAAAAAACTAATTAAAAAAGAAAGAAAGAAAGAAAGAAAGAACAATAAATTCTGAAAATGAAAAGCAGTTCAGGATAATCTGTTATTATAAAAAAAAAAACATTTGTCTGTCTGGCAAATTAAATAAATTTGAGTTAAAACTGTAAAATGTGATGTATGACTGCCCAAGAACTAAACATAAAAATAATAAATATGTTTAATATCAAACATATTTTATTTCTGATGTGTACTCTCGTATGTATCACACATATTCAAAGTGAAAAAAGTGTGTACTTTTTAGTTGATGGTTGCACCCCATGCCATTTAGAATCATACATAAAAATAAAAACTGCTTCACTGCTTATTAATATTTGAAAAGCATTTTTTTTCCTGTCTGCTCAATTCAAGTCATTTAATGTGACCAACATGCAGTCCAAAAAAAAAAAAAACACAAAACAGTAAGTTAAGGTTGTAAAATGTCATGTGGTATGACTGACCAATGACATTTATATTAAATACATTACATATAAATATATTAAGCAAATAGATTTAATGGGTAAACTCACATATCACACTCCATGTATTACAAAGAGAAACATGCTTTGAAGGTTGTGCTGCATGAGTCACATATTATGACAAATATTACACTCATATGCTGCTTAAACAATTTTATAACACTATTGCATATGTTTACTTTGTAACAATACGAACACTTTCTTTGTTTTATGTTTTCTTTTTTTCTGATAACATTTGCAGCTTTGCACATTTAGACACCCCCTAAACCTGAGCAAAATACTGTTGTCATCAGCATTATCAGACATCCTGTTTGTTATCAGCATTATCAGACATCCTGGTATTAGACCTCCGACCTCTGACCTTGGTCACTGGCTAACCGTACGCGTTCACTAGCGCAGAGCTGAACAGATGTTTTCAGTTCATTCTCTCTGGGAGCTGAGTGACAGACTCATGTGGGGTATTGTGGAATTGACAGCACTGAGAGCTTTAAAAAGTTGAGAAATGCTCAAGTTTATGCAAATGAGAGGCAAAAAACACCAGGCGGCGTGTGAAGACAGTGATGTCTGTCATAAGCATTTCAAAATCTGCAAATAGTGCTGGAAGTTCTAGAGGATTCAATGCTTAAATCACATTGTTACATTTCCCTATATTTAATTCAGATTTCACATGCAGCTTGCAGATTTATATTGCGGTTAGACTGTAGCTGGGGTAACAAAAATGTGTTATGTGTGGGACAATTATATGATATTATCCAGATTGATTAACTTTAATACACCTCTAGAATACACCTCTTCTATGATGAACATGCTTTTAATAACTGAATTAAAACTCTTTTTTTTTCTGGATGCATAAATTCAAACATGCCTGAGCAGTCTGGAATAATCTTTGATTAATATTTATTATGGATAGATTAGATAGATGTTCACAAAAACACTGTTAAATTAAACAGAAAAGCAAGCAAGTGAGCATGATTTGGCATGGCATCCAATACAAATAATAACCGTTTCCTTACCTAAATCCTGTGTGGACCAGATCGGTTGCAGAATCATGTGCTTCTGAAATTATTACCTTTTTCTATATAGTGTTGTAGTTAGCTTTCTTTGTGTCATATGTGGCTGCTTGTCAAGCATTAAGCTTTATTTAAAATCGTAGGCTACAGCATGCAAAGACTGCTCCCTTTAAATTGATAAAAAACTGTCACTGATTCATCTTGATCTAACAAAGTAAAAAAAAAAAACAGAAACAGTGACTGTGTGTAAAATGTCATGTGATGACACCCTATGAACTTAATAAGTAATATATTTATTAATATAATATAATGTCTTGCCCAGGATTTATAGATTGCCTAAAATGTCCAGGTTTAGCTTTGTTTTTGTATTGAAATCTAAATCACAGCCCTCATACAATATATGCATACATATTTCCATTGCTTTGACCTTTCTCTGTAGTTCCTGCCTTCTCACATGCCACAATTGGTAAATTATATCTGCATGCTATTGATCAAACACATTTTTAGTCATTATCTTCAACAAGTTAAACAATAAAAAAACAAAAACAAAACCTGGACATTTTAGGCAATTTAGAAATCCCAACCAGGACAAGCCTGGGAAAAAGTAAGGATGTTTGGTCCCCTAAGTTCATATTTTTCTAATCTGCATACAGCATGCATATGATGATTTTATTAACCATACTGAAACCAGTTTTGAGTGGTACTTAGCAGGTTTTTTTTTTTTTTTCCGCAGCAATAGACGCATATGGTAAGTGTCAAACTATGAGTCTGTGGCCAAGACTGACGCAAAAAACCTCTGTTCGACTAAGTAATAAATAAATAAATACACTTCAGATAAAGTTTAGAGCAGTTAATTTATTTGGCTCTCTCGCTTCTTCAGGATTTTCAGGGTTGTGTAGGACTTTCAGAATATAAACCGTCTCTCCATCTCTCTCTTTCTCTCTTACTCTCCAACATGCTTGTTAAATAATGTACTTTGATGTTTTTTAAACACATTTCAGACGTGTGGGTTGCTAACCAATGGAGGCCTTTAGGGAGCGCAGAAAAAGAGGTACAGAAATGAGGGATAGTTCACCAGGGTACCACTTCAATTCAGTCCAGACTATAGAGATATAAAGATGAAGAGAGAATAAAAAATCTCTGCGGTCCTGTACCTATTTCTACAATTGTACATTAAACCATGTGCTGAGGGAAAAGCATTTACGGCCTCCTCTGCCTCTGTTACTCTTAAATAGACTGCCGAGAGATGTTCTGAGCTATTTCCACATTCTAAAAGATTTTCAGCGTGCTTTAAAGTTCATTAGAAATGGTTAGTGGTCTTCTTCCATATAAAAATGTTTGGGCTTCCTTCCTTTCTATTTAGGAGTCTATTTCCTGGAGCCGGTTTAATAAGAAATCTACTGGGCAAGTAATGCAAAATTCACCCATATGGAAAATTTGGGTCAGAGTAAGTATGTATATATTACCTTTGATATTAATAAGTTTCACTGGCCCATAAAATATCAACAGAAATTCATGAAGTCACTGTCCACTGCATGATCCAAAGGGTTTCATTTTGTGTTGCCTGGTTCATGACCAAAGGACTAACAGCAGCTTTTTAATCTTTTTAAGGCAACACAATGGAGAAGACAATCACAGAATGCACTGAAAGATCCATCAGAATTGGTAGACAGAGCAGAAGTGGCAACTACGAAGACAAAGAAATATACTAAATTAATTTAAAACCTGAAGAAAAAAAAATGTCATTCTAATGTGCAATTCTAAACTGTGTCATTAGCTTAGCAACATGCTAATTTCAGACTCTAAACCTCTAAAACCAGGCAACAAACCAACATGACGAGGCTGGTGGATCAACTAAGACCAGAAAAAAAAACATTTAGACTCATTTAAGATGTTTTTCTGCAATTAATTCAAGGTAGTATGAGGCCTGTTTGAGTTCCTGTGCTGTTTTAGAAGGCAGCTTTATATGTAGGCAGTTTACAGCAAGGCAACTCACTAGGCTTTGGAGCAGAGCCATTATTTATCAAGTCCATCTTTCCTCGCACATACAAAAATTGTCTTTACCCCTCACTTCCCGCAGCAGTACACACTCTCATCATCATCTCTGTGCCGCATGCTCTTTTCACCTCTGACCCCTGTTGCCATGACGCCCAACTCAAAACCCCTGGTGTCACTTGCCCTGTCATGTCCTGTTTGTGTGGGCTTGCTTTCCTCTGATGAGTCTATCTTTGTGTGTGTGTGTGTTTTGGATAATACTCCTGACCCAGTCTGTCTCTGTGTCATGAAGGTTGTGCTAATATTTGACTGCCAGCTGAAATATTGTGACCTGTTTCATGAGTCACCGGCTCCTAACCTGTCAATCATGATCCGCACAGTCACCGTAACCCCATCGATTCACACAAGCAAATGACCACACGTGGACATTTTCATGTTGCTAGCTATTCTGATTAGCATACAGGGCTCTGGAAATGAGATGCAAATGAAACCCGATGTGAACTGGATTGAGCGGGTCACTTGCATGAGAAAGGCCTAAATTAATGTGTGGAATCTGACACGGCCAGGGCGACAGGGTTAAAGCCTTTCCTAAATAAGATCAGCAGCTTTTCTTCACCTTTTGCGCGTATGTGTGCAGTTTCAAAGCAGTGCGACCTTGAGTAGAGATGCATTCGTCTGCGATCAATACTCATCCTGATCATCTTTCACTGCCTGCAAACACACTACCACACGGGCCACATACACAACCTGCGTTTTATCCAGTTAAACTAGTTCACACTTCAAAACCTTCATAACCATAGTGTATAATACAACAAAGCCGCATAGTGTTCGGTGAAAACAATTCAAAGACAAAAACCTGCTTCCCCCAACACAAACTCACGTCCCACTCGCAGCCCCCTTAAAGCGCTTGGTGTTTTTCCACTTACATCATGTTATTTGAAATAAACAATATAGTAGGCTATTGTGAGGTGCTGTTGGCCTGATATTAGCCAGAGACAGTTCTGTGCTCATTTTGGCAGTGTAATCAGATTTAGCTTTGTTTGACTTTCATCTCAGCAGTGTGTTATCAGAGTGGGCTGCTAACTAGTTGCTAGGAGATGAGCGCATCCTATAACTGTCTGACAACAGAAGAGGTCTTTGTCATCTTTTTCTAAAATGCATCTAGAGGCATTTGATTCAGCGCTGAAAAGAACTGATTATTTTGTGAATAGCAGACTGAAGAGCAGTGGGTCATAAACTGATCCCATGGTGATGAACACAAAAGCTCAATAAGGTTAAAATAAATAACTTGTGTGTATTTAATGCTATTTATTTATTTGTACTTTAAAAAAAAATAGCTTACAATACATGTAAGCTGTATGCCAATTCAGGGGCTGCATCTTTCCAAGATTGAACCTAGTGTTGTCTAAACTGATGTACATATACTAAAAAGTATCCATGTAAAAAGTATCTATATAAAAAAAAGCTATCTATAAAATCATACATTAATTAATTAATTAATTAATTAATTAATTAATTAATTAATTTTTTAGTCATATTTTTGGAACTTCTAACTATTAACTTTTTCAGTACGGAATAGAATATGTTTAGAGGTACATTTGTCATTCTCTTGCCACCTTTGTTGTTTTTCTTTCACTGAGCTAGTCGAAATTCATCATAAAGGATGAATGAATTGTTCCTTTAGAATTTAGGCAACATAACCTCGCATAGCATTTGGAACAGACTTTAATTGTTAGCTCACTAGGTCTCCTACAGAAAATTAACATAAATCATAAATTAACCATGGTTTTGCAACACTAACCATAGTTTACCATGGCATTTGTAGTGAAACTGTGGTTATACAAATGGTAGTAAATATGCCAAAAAACATGGTTACTACAATTTTAATATAATAAATATATTGGCAGCTGAGTACACATGTAATGGGTCTTGGAACAGAGCTTTTTGTTTGTGTGTATGAAATAAAACAAAGTTCAAGTATCACCAGATGAACACCAGATGAATCTGTACAGGCTCTGTTGACCGCTGCACTGTGCTAATGAACTTGTACAGTCTCATTTGTGAGTCATGGTTGTAGCTTCCATTTTCTTTGCAACAACCTTGAATCACTAACAACCTTCACAGACTCCCATTAGTCTCTATATCCTGCAACGCTAACCCTTAGCTCACCATTTGTTTCCTGCATGCCCTCTTCTGTGATGTATACCATTTGCTATCTTTCTCTAAAGTCCTACTCTTTTCCCCCTCTATCCTCTTTCTTTCTTTCTCTCTCCATTTTATAGGCTCTAATCTGACAGTGGTGATTTATCTCTTCTGTCTTCACTCTGGACCAGATGCTGCTGACCTTGCAGACAGTCAGAACATAGTGTATTCATGATTGTTTCTGTTTGTATGCCTGTGGATGTTTTGGTGTTTGTGCACAAAAGCACCTCAGTGAATATATCTGTACATGTGTGTTACAACCCTTATGTTCTATCGAGACTGACTCATAATTTTTTTTTAGGTTCCAACAACTTATAAATATAAAATAATATAAATTAATATATAATATATACATATAAAATTATATATATATATATATATATATATATATATATATATATATATATATATATATATATATATATATATATATATATATAGTATACACACACACACACACACACACACACTCACACACACACACACACACACACACACACACACACACACACACACACACACACACACACACACACACACACACACACAGTTTATTGTGATTGAAAATTACTTTATTATCTGCTTATTCTGTTCTGTGTCCTCATGTGTTCTCATGATGATACCATGTATCAAAAAATTTTGTTTTGTGTTATTTCTGTCAGGCAGGGGCTCCATGATATATATTATGATTTGTTAAGATGAGAACAGCCTGATACAGTTTAAAGCTGTCTTTTGTCACACACTCTACAGATGCTCTGTATGAATATTTGACCTTCTTGCTTTCAGAGTCTTCATTTCTCAGCATGTATAATAATACCCCCCAGCCCCACCCCGATCTTTTTTTATTGTAATAATATTTCACAATATTCCAAACTGTTAGTGTAAACATACTTTTTCCCCCCTGAAAGGCTCATGTGTCTGTAAAGCCTAAAGTAAATGCCCTCTTCACATGTGAAAAGAGAAACCTCAAGTATAATGTGATATATAATATATAACCTCAAATGTAGTTACCCCATGTGGTACCCCCTTCTTTTGTTACAGCCTCACTGTAAATCTTACAATGCATTGTGAGAGATTCATAAAACAATCCACACTGAAATGTGCAGCATAAACTGATAAAGTCGGATCAGGCTCCTCGTTAAAAGGACAATTCAGCCACTCTTTCCTAACACTGCTATCCTTCAGAAGGATATAGTGTTAGATTGGCAGATGCTACACAGCAAAAGTTTGACATACTTTCTTACGCTTTACTTTTATTTTCAGCCCTTCTGGAGTTTCGAAGTAGTAATGTCCATCATGCTTTCTGCTTATTTTTTTAGTTTTTCATTATCATCTGCGCTCCAGTTGAAATAAATAAACAAACAAAGCAACAATTTGTACTTGGCATTGACAACACACTTTCTGCAGTCAATCAACGAAGGGCCTTATTTGACTCAGTGTTTGTCTTTTTGATAAATAAGTCATATTCATAGCTGCGAATTCCATTTTTTTATGACTTAAATTAAATGTTAAAAAGACTTGATTGCAGCATCGCAATTCTAGAGAGAATTTCTAACTGTGGTTGGGTTCACATTGTGCAGTTAGGCTAAATGGAACAGCAAAAAGTGAGGAACCTTTTAATACTGATAACAGAGAATTAAATCATTATTAGATGTGCTGATATGATTCCAAAGCCAGGGCATTTCATTTAAGGAATTTATATAAAACACATGTATGAGTTTAACTATATGATATGCTAAAATTTGATTAACATTTACATTGTTTTATACATTTTGCTTCAAGTGCTTTTCTGCTGAATCAACCTACAGTACATTATTTCAGTTTCTTCGCTGGTTTTAGAATAGAATAGCTTTTCCAGTAAAACAGTGATCTGTGACAAGCTTAAACCCTTACCTTGTTCAACAAAAAAAATTATATTTAAAATTATTTATCTTTAGCTGATTTAAGATGGTTTACTAAATCTGGCCAAGATGATATTCAGCTGTTCAGCCTGCTAATTTTCCAGCTTCAACTGCTGACCCAAAATTTATTTAAAACCAGTAAACTAAACCATCTGGTTTGCTGGTCATAGCTGGTTTAAACAGGGTTGGCTTGTCTCTAAAAGTGTCTAAGACTAAACCAAAAAAAAAAAAAAAAATTCTTAAACCAGTCTGAGTTGCTTTGCTGGTTTTAGGTAGTCTAAGCTGGTTCACATGATTTCCCAGTCTGGCCAAGTAGATCTTAGGCTGTTCAGCTGGTTAATTTTAACAAATGAAAAGTACTCTAAAATCAGTAAACTAAACCAGATTGATCATCCTACTTCCCAGAGAGAGAGAGAGAGAGAGAGAGACATCAGCCAGCCAAAGGTGGTCTTGTCTTACTGATCTAATCTTGTTTGGCTTGTCTTCCAGTCTGGCCAAGCTACAAGTACCAAAAACAACTCTAAGACCACTAAACTAAACCAGATTGAATGTCCTGCTTAAAAAAGGAATAAACCTTAAACTGGCCTGAGGTGGTTTACTGGCTGATTAAAGTTTTTTTTTTTTATTTCAGCTGGAAAGGAATAAGAAAGACCTAAGAAACATGGGAATGTAAGAAAAGCATCACAATATGTAACACAGTAAATCAGTTTGCTACAGATGAGCCACTTAACCTGAGTCAACAAGCACGGAATATTCAATTCATGCAATATAATAAGAAAAGATATATTGCATATCAGTTTATTTGTCTTGTATATCCACTGAGGCATACTACAGAGAATCTTAAAACATTTAGTACAGCTTTTAGTCTTCCACCTGCAGTACACAGATATTCATGCGTTCTAATGTCAGCATTAACATACTGTACAGTGCTGTTGTGCCTCCATACCTAAACTCCTTCCATCTGCGCAATGATTATCCAGGTGTTCTGAGTTCCAAATGACTCACAATCTTGGTGGTTTGGGAAGCAAAAACTCACATCTGCGCTTCCTCCCACAAAGTGCTCTTGAGCCCAATAGTTAGCAAGGGCTAATAATTCTCGTGCTGCCACTCGGAGGGCATTTCACTGGGGCTGTTTATCACTGAACACATGCAACATCTCAACATAATATATTATTCAGACCTGTAGATTCAATTTGCAGTGCTGAGCTAATGTCTTTAATTTTCCATGGCTGTCAAATGCATTACAGTGTGAAGATTAAAATCACCAAGACAGCAAAGTACCTCTAGCAAATATGTGCTCATCTTGTGGAGTTTTGTGGGCGTTTTTTCTCTTCCTCTTAAATTTACTTTATGAATAAATGGAAGTGACAGTTTTGTGTGTGCGTGTGCGCGTGTGTGTTAGTCGCACTAAACATGAGAGCCAATGATGCCATATGGAGGGGATGTGCATTTCCATTTCAGAAAGAGTCTGACCCTCACATACAAGGTTGCACAATATGTGTGTGTGTGTGTGTGTGTGTGTGTGGAAGGACCTTGGATGTGTGAGGTTGATGGTGTGAAGGTCACAGTACTGTGTATCAGACAAACCAAGAGGCAAAACATCTTCAGTCTTTTTCCTTGCTTACGTTTCTCTAGCTTTTGATGCAGATATTCATCCTAATTGTGTTCCATACAATTCCTGTTGACTTTCATTATAGTCGTGCAGGAGCAAATCGTTAAGCATGACGAATTGAAAAGAATTCTTGGAAACCTTCACGACGGTGAATAATTTTACCTTGAACTGCTACTTGACAAACCTTAACTGACTAGATTTCTATTTGTGCTCTTTGAAACTTCACAAATGCCAGAAGGAGGAAACAGAGATGAGCTAAGCATGAGCTAAGACAATAGAGCCAAATAAAAGAGAAAAGTGCTTGGCTGTGCTCCTTTTAGAGATAAATTATTCATTCTGTGATCCACAACAGAACAGGCTTGTTAGGGTATGTAACACATCACCCACCAAGGGCCAGAAAATGGGGAAAATATTTGTCAAGATCAAAGATCGGCACGTTATAATTCATGACACCAGGGGCGGTGACATGGTTTGGCTTAATGATCAAAGGCAGCAGAGCAGCAGTGTATCAGACAGGCGGCAAGCCAAACAATGAAGCGCAACGCCTCATCATATTACATTCTGCTGACAGACCAGGTTAGCATGAGGCTAAGGCAACCCGCCCTCGAACGCCCCCCATTACCGACACCGATCCAATATAGCCTCCAGCATGCTTAGCATGAAGCTACACTGACATGCACCATCATTACATGCAGCAGTGCCATTACGTTGAGAATATGCAATACTTTATTGCAGCGAAAGAATATGATGGCATTGTATTGTATGACAATAATGTGCTAAATTAAGACATGGTCATATTGCTCCTGTGGGAATTAATTGCTCCTAGTTTCAACATTACCTTTGAAAATATTTGTTTGTATTATTTCTATTTTTATTTTTATTTTCTCCACCACACAGCGATAGACAGTGGAATAAGGTTGCTTTGGATTCATTGACTTCATTGCATGGACAATACAGTTAAGAGAAAATATCATATTTTTTTAAAGAAAGAAAGTCATACAGACTTGTACAAAATTCAATGTATATATATATAAAGCTGTAAATAAAATTGGAAAACTGGAGCATGTTTTAGAAGAAAATATCAGGCTTCGAAATTTCCTGTTTAATTTAAGGTGTTGCTTGCTATTTCTTTGTGTGGTTTCTTTCACTATAATATTTAACACTTTCATAGTGCATTTGTCAGCTAATGCATTTTGATGTTTGCATCACCTTATCAGCTTCATATGTATGGCTTTTCTGATGTAGTAAACTTGCTTGGTAGCTCACCTGGTACAGCATTGTACTTGCAATTGTGTAACATAATGATAAAACAATTGAAAAACTTGTAGAAAGACTTGCAAAAATGTCATGGTTGCTTTGACGAATGCATTTGTCTCTTGTGTTTGCTTTTGTTAACACTATTGGTACCAGACATTTGATTTTATGAACTGCTGTGACACAACTAACTTAATAAAAAGATTACGCTAGATTCATGTTCATCTGTCTAAAATAAAACTGAGCATGCTTTTAGTGCCACGCATTGGAGCTTCCCTTTGAAAGTATCACAAAACGTGCCAAAAATAAATAAATAAATAATAATAATTAAAGTTAAAAATTAAAAGTAATTTAGTGTTGCAAGAGCACACATTTCCTGGGTTGGATTTGGGACAACACGAGAGTAAGAAATTTATGATAAAAAAATCTCATGAAGAAAAAGTGTCTTACTTTCTTCCTGTACTTTTTTTTTTCTTTTTAGTTTTAGACAAATCACCTAATTATTATTATTATTATTATTATTATTTTCTTTTTTTAAGGTAACATGTATTTATGTTTTATGTTTTGATCAGATTAGTAGCAGTATATTGCAAAAAATAAAAAAAATAATAAAATATAAAAACATTGAGGGGCTGGTTTTAAACGTCTGATGTTCTTGTTATTTTAAAATGTTTTTAACATTTATTAAACTAAACTCTATTAAACACATTTGTTTGTTTTGCTTGCTGTGTTCTTGTAATTTGATGTGAATGCCAATATACATCTAGAGTTTCAGAACTTGTATGTGATAGCTACACGTTTTATTTACATTCAGATAGCTTTAATATATACTGTTATATGTACAACATACCACTGTTTGGTACAATTATACAGCACTGGTGAATGTAACATCAATGTAATGTTTTCTACTTACAGTTTAATTGACTCTAAATTAAATCTGACTCACTTAAATTTTAGATAGTATTTACACAGCTTATGACTGGAAATATGTTTGAGGAAAACAATTCAAAGGTTAGTCTAAACATCTTCAGATAAAATGAGTAAAAAACGTAACTATTTCTATCACCTATAACCTTTGAGAATTAAACAATTTAGTTGAGGCCTGTTAATGATGAGAAAAACAACTTTTGACAAGGTTTTATACTTAACAAGTTAAAAAAGAAAAAGAAAGAAAGAAAGAAAGAAAGAAAGAAAGAAAGAAAATGTGTGAATATGTCTATTACTATTCCAGACACGGCTCTTTCGGACAAAGCCTGCAACTCCATCCACTGCCATGTAATTCATTTCCCTCGTCATAGATGGAAGATGACAGCCCCCATCGCGGAGGCATTCTTTACCCTCCATCTCCTTCAATTTGGTCTTTTTCTGCTGCTTTATCGAAGCACCAAAAGTTGTGAAAAGGAAATGTTTTATTCAGAGCCAGAGCCGTTCCTTTGTGTGAAATCTTGAATCTAATTTAGAGAGGTGTATTGCAACACCTTACTGACAGCACGATTGTGGATGAACTTTGCCTTTGCTCATTTATTGCCTGCCACCGACTTGGTCTCAACTGTGTTTCCTTGTGTTTAAATGCTGCATCAACATAAGGATGCTTCACTTTTTATCGAGGGAAGGAGGGTGCTTAGGATGGGTTAAGGTCAGTGCAATTGATATTCAGGCAATGCAATCAATACTGGTTCACAATTTGCGCCCCATGGAGTATACAAGACGTTTTGTGATCAATATTCCTGTTCTCCAAAGAGCTGCTGATAATAAGTATTAGGACGTTTTTATTGCTAAATGTCTTTTTAACATGAGGGTTCTGCAGGTAATCATTCAAACAATAAGCTATGTAGATAGCAGTGTTGGGGGAGCTACTTTGAAACTAGCAATCATAATTTAAGGTAGGAAAAAGCTACAATCAAAAAGTAGCAAGTTACTTAGGAGTACAGTAGGCCTATCTTTTTAGCTATAAATCTTTAAAATCTTAGGTGTATAAAAATGACTACATACTACATACAGTACTACATACAGTACAATAATACTGTAAATACTGATGTAGTTACATTACATTTACTTACAGTACTAAACTAATAACTACTAAATTCACTTAGGCTATGTTATATATATAACAGCACCACTTCTCTATGTATTCTGTGATATATTCGGAGCAGCTCTAGCTGTTTTTCTTCGTGCTGTGTGAACAGCAGCTCAAAACCACTGTATGAGCATATGATACGCAAACTACAGCTCCCGGCTGGATAAATCAAGCCAGGGTCATGTTAGTAAAGTTTTGATGGATGACAACTGTAATCAAGACAAAGACAATTAGTGACAGACACAGGAGTCGTACATTAGTCACTCGTGTGTCCATTATTATTGATGCGCAAATGAACCGTGCACCTTCGGAGCTCTGATCACTATAACATTTCAGCTTGAACACAGTTCAGTATATTCACATAGTTGTATATAGCGAGTATTATATAATGGAAGCTCATTTTGGAGAAGTTTGTGAGAATCTGTGGTGTTTATGTAGCCTACATATGGGCATCAGACACTCCAAACAAAGAATGAGTTCTAACAGA
Organism: Carassius carassius; assembly: GCF_963082965.1. Lineage (NCBI taxonomy): Eukaryota > Metazoa > Chordata > Actinopteri > Cypriniformes > Cyprinidae > Carassius > Carassius carassius. The sequence continues at coordinate 18,545,777 of NC_081781.1, forward strand.
AAAAACTATTCACTGCTGCCTTTAGATCGCTGAGGTTCCACACATTCAGAATGTTTTTTATTTTTCATTTGTATTTTTTGGTGTGTTTAGTGATTCTGAATGGATCCATAGTTTATATGCAGTCCTTTACATACTTTTAAATTGTACAGAATATCTGCAGTGACATTTTTGCAAAGTCTGTTGGCAAAAAAAAAAACACAGAATGTTTAAATCTATCTTGAATTTGTTTTGTTTAAAATAATTACATGGGATTGAAAATAAATAACACTATATTACAAAGGCTTCTAAATGTAGGCCTACTGAGAATTGAACATCGTTTTTTTTATTTTAAAATGAAATGAAATTAATGCAATATAAAGATATATCCCAACAAGCTTTATATATATTTATTTTATATGAATTATTATTTTATTATTATTTTTTTTTTACTTGGTAGATCTCAGTGAGTTTCTCATTTGAAAAGTAGATCCCCACACACACACAAAAAAAGTGTGGGCACCCCTGATTTACATGAACCATCTGAACAAACTGATTCACTAGAATGAATTGAATTCTCCAACTTTTAAAATAGGGGAAGACCAATTAGGCTACAAGAAATTTATTCGCTACAATGACGAGTGGATGAGCCCTCTTCTGTCTTTGGAGCATTTTTGGGGAAGTCGTGGCCTAGTGGTTAGAGAGTTTGACTCCTAACCCTAGGGTTGTGGGTTTGAGTCTTGGGCCGGCCCGGCAATACTACAACTGAGGTGCCCTTGAGCAAGGCACCGAACCCCAAACTGCTCAACAGGTGCCGCAGCATAAATGGCTGCCCACTGCTTCGGGTGTGTGTTCACAGTGTGTGTGTGTTCACTGCTGTGTGTGTGCATTTTGGATGGGTTAAATGCAGAGCACAAATTCTTAGTATGGGTCACCATACTTGGCTGTATGTCACTTTCACTTTATAAGTGTACTTTTTTAGCAATACATATGAGAGAGATGAACATTTAAACCAGTTTTGCTTTTGAATGAACATACTTTTCAGAGTTTTAACCACTCAGAACAAACCCATTTAACTGAACAAATTGGACTTTCATGAAAGAGCATGAAAGAGAACCATTCAAAATGTTCCATTTCACTAGAATGAGTGGGAACCCGGAAACGAGCATTTTAGCACTTTCAATTCCGTCGTCCTGAAGTCAATTTTGCGTGTGTGTGTGCTCTTGTTTTTGTGACATATCAGGACACAACTCTGTATAATGACATGGGTATGACACAGGTATTACAAGGAGAGGGTGACTTATGAGGACATAACCCATGTCCCCATTTTTCTAAATGCTTATAAATCATACAGAATGAGTTTTTTTGAGAAAGTAAAAATGCACAAATTTTCCTGTGAGGGTTAGGGTTAGGTGTAGGGTTGGTGAAGGGCCATAGAATATACAGTTTGTACAGTATAAACCATTATGCCTATGGGATGTCCCCACTTTTCACAAAAAACAAACATGTGTGTGTGTGTCTGTGTCTGTGTCTTTTTTTTTTTTTGGAATGGGTTTTTTTGTTAAATGCCTGAAATAAGGTATTTGCGTAACATAAACTAACCAGCCACTTTGTGAGTTTTTAAGAGCTTTTAGTTGTCATAAAAGAGGCAGTTGCTAACAAGTGTGACAGGGTTTCGGGGATAATAAACGTCATCGTACCGATCAGGTAAACTCATCTGTTCACTAAAATCTGCTTTCATAGCCTTATTGCATTTATAATTGCGCAATTGCAAACTATTCTGACTCAAACCCTCAAGGATTTATTTAGTTATTTATTGAAGAATAAAAGTGTTGCCAGAAGTTCAATAGTGGTGAAATGAAGTTATGCAACTTCATGTTATCATTACAATTCTTGCAAATTTATACAAGCTGTGCTTATTTGTGAAGATTTTAATTTTTATGATACACAAAACATGTAAAAATCTAAAGCTTTTGCTGGTCACAGAGCTTATTTACTACAATAATCCCAAAGCCAATCAATTTTTTTGTTTAATACAATTTTTTTTTCTTTTTTTTTGGAGGAAACCAGGGTGATGCTTACAAAAATACATCAACCATAAAGCTCACTTTTTAGAACAAACAGGTTCAGTAGAATTAATCAGATCTTCCAACACTACATAAAGGGAGGATTGTCTGAAAAATAAATAAATAAATAAATAAATAAATAAGTTTGATTAATCTAACATTTAAACAGAGCTGTATAGAGCTTGGCCACCATGCTACTCATTGGTAAAGGTGGCTCGTTACTGAAAAATATTTTGGAAATATACTTGTTAGTCCCAACACTGGCAGACAGAAGCAGAGAGTGACATAACCCAGACGAATGGGGTGGCATGTTGGAGAAATCTGAATATTAGATATTTACCTACATCAAACCTCTAACCATCTGGAAAGCAAAGATATATTGCACAGCAATGCTACAGCTGTGGTCAAAATGAAATAAGTAATATACAATATGATTTATTTCATGGAGTTTATTGCGGTTTTGGAGGCAGTGCTGCTGCTATAAGTAGACTCATTAATATGAGGCTACGAGCATGAGCACTCTAGGCGATTCTGAGATATGATTGATTCAAAGGTCTACTGATATCAGTCTAAATATTTCTGCAATGCAAGAATATGATTCACTTTGAAAATGAAATTACAGTAGGATTTGGCTCTAAGTGCAATAATAAATGAATTGGAATAGGAATCACCTCTTGGCTCATACACTATGCATGAGGGTATTCAGAAAGTTGAGTAATGGCCCCTGCATTAAAGTCCAAGTCAGAAAAGCATCGACTCTATGTGCGGGCATACACCCATGTTGGAAGGAGAGTGAAAGAAAGACTCGCAGTTTGAGTATGTGAGTTCTATGCAATCGGTCACTTCCATTATATTCCCTTAAATCATCTCTGCAGGGGCCTATTGTTACAGTACACACATCCCCTTACTCTTTCTCTCTCTCTCTCTCTCTCTCTCTCTCTCTCTCTCTCTCTCTCTCTCATGCATTTCCTTTCGCTCTAATGCTGTCACTAAATCTTGATATTTTGGCTTTTGTATTGAGGAAGAATTTTTCCTGTCCATTGGTTTCATACCCATTTGTTAATTCTTAAGTAGTTTGTTGTCAGGAGAGCTAGAAGGACAAAATTCCTCATCCTTGTTGTCTTCTTAGACACATACAATAGCAGAGCAAGGAGGGTCATGATGCAGTGATGGGGAGTAAGTGGCTAAAAGTAGCTCAGCTGTTTAACAAGCTACTTTTTCGATAAAGTATCAGTGTTGTGATGTTTTTTTTTGAGGGGGGGGGGGTGTCATTCATTGGGAATGTTCCTACCCAACTTATTACTTGTTCAAACAGAAAATACATTAAGAAAGGGTTAAAAATTGTGCTCATCAAATGTTTTCAAGCGTTCTTCAGTTTTGTGTGCATGTGTGTGTGTGAGTATGTATGTGTGTGTGTTGAATAAATGCTCTAATTACAGAATTTATCATTTGCAGGTGTATTTAAATAGGTGCTGTCACACTATAGTTTCAGTAGCTGCTTCCACAACACTGTTATGATGTGGGGTTATAGCACCTGGTGTCTCAATGTCAAAATTTGATTCATACCACATACACATGGTACATTACATATACATTTCCAATAACTCACACACCTCCACATGAGAAATGCAAGCTGTGTAATGCAAGCCAAGAGATGAAGCGGCCCTTCCGCATCATGCATTATTTAGTAAATATTCCATATTATTCATGGCTATCTTGTGTCTGTTATATATCATTTTCATGTGGTATCTACTCTACTGAGCGCCACTGATTTCTGATTGCATTATAAATATTGCAAGTGGTCTACATATAGATGCTTGAGCCAAAAATACATTGCAAAATGTGTTTCCATATAATGTTTATAATTGGAAAGAGTCAAGCTGAATCTTGTTAATTTTTCAATTTCTGTTCCAGCTGCTATGAGTAGCACATTCCCTCTTATCACAGCATCACGTGTCATCAAATCACATTTTGTACACAATTGGATGAATAACAATTAGAACAATGATCTTTTATTTGTGTAATTATGAACCACCTGTTTCCAATTTAAAACCAAAGCCCCATAACAACAGGTCTGGAAAAACATCTCTCGGTGATATAAAAATAATCATGCTCACATTTATATGCTGGTTCTGGCATTTGAAATTATGAACTGAATTTGACATTATTAATACATTGATAAAGCCCTCTCATTAAGAAGTTCTGCAAACACAAGGAAAGTGAAACTCAGTCAGTGCCTGCGGAGATGCTAACTGCTGTAGTTTTGGATCGATACCAAAATTTTTGGCTCTGGTACCGAGTCAGGGTACTAAATCGATACTTTAGGCAGCATATAAATAGCCTCTGGTGACTGATAAAATTAAACTGTCAAATGAAACTGTCCCTAGATTCAGCAATTTGATGTCAGTAATTTGTGATTAATCTCATAATGTTTTTTATTTATTTATATGTTTTTGTACTAGCTCATTGACAGTTCCTTTTTAAGAAAAGAAAATAATTTGTAACTGTTGCATTGTTCAATCTGATGAATTGTTGTGGAATATATACTGTATACAGTATATCTTTAATAGTATCCAGTACGTAGATGGTATGTATTTTTTTTAAAGAAATAAATTCAGTAAGAAAGAATTTAATTGATCAAACGTGACTGTAAAGAATTATGTTGTTCCAAAACATTTCTATTTTCAAATAAATGCTATGAAGCAGCACAACATTAACATTGATAATAATAAATGCTTCTTTAATATCAAATCAGCATATTCAGAATGATTTATGAAGGACCATGTGACACTGAAGACTGGTACAGGGGTTGCCAGAATTCAAAGGAATACATTACATTTTAAAATATATATTAAATTAGAACAGATATTTTTTAAATTCTTATAACATTTCACTATATATATATATATATATATATATATATATATATATATATATATATATATATATATATATATATATATATACACGTATATATACTGTCTTTCCAACCCAAATCTTTTAAATGGTAGTTTTATGTACATTTGTGCTTTATTTATAGTCTTTTAATTAATTCCTGCATAACATTTCATACTTGTTAATAAATAAAATATGTACTAAATAGTGCAAATTACTAAACTTTTGTTTAACATCTCCATATAACTTGATAAATCGCCAAATGAAACACATATAATCTCAAGAATGAAATTGTATTTGTTAAAACAGTAACCAGGATTTTCTTCAAATTTTACAAACATGATATCAGACAAGATATTTTAGTACCTGTACAGCATTCAAGCCTAGTCTGCACGTGTGGTAGAACTACTTGATCTTCACCATTGCGAGGAAGAAGATGATGATGAAGTGGTGGAGGTGACAGATTCGCTCCACTAAACGCATCTCCCACAGATTAAAATGTATATGTGTGTGTGTGCGTGTGTGTGTAGGGGGTGTTTAGGAAGTCCTGTCAGGGCACATCAGGGAATATGAGCCGCTTTCTCTGCACATATAAAATCAATCACCACTGCCGGAGAGCCACCTGCACTTTCTGCATCTGGAGTCTCCGTGATGCACAACATTATCCCATAGAGCCCAAGAGCACCGGAAATACTTTCGCGCTTTGCTGCGGCAAGATAGTTTAGAGCATGACCGAAGGAAAGAAGCGAGCAAAAACAACAAAAGAGTGGAAAAATAGATTGAGCGAGAGTGAGGGGGAGGGAGGTGTGATTATAAAAGCTATTTATTAGAGGCATGAGTTGTTTTCGGCCAGTGATGGTGATGATTCAGTGCTGTCTCTGACCAGCTCTCTCTCTCCATGCGGCGAGGTCATTACATACAGCCATGATATACTGATACATTAATGATTCACTGCGCTGGATTCTCACAGTACATCATTAGCTCAATCATCCCCTCTCTGTTTCACCCCCACATAACATCACAACTTTAGACTATTACACAAAAGCATGCTTGTGTTCTAGTGGAGCAACTTGTCTCTCTCTTTAAAAAATTACTCAAGACGTAGAGTTCCAGATGCCAAAATTAAACTTTATTGTTGGAAAAAGCAAAGCTTTTCTTCTACAGTTGATCTCAGAGAAATCATTGTAATCAGTTATCTTATTTGCAGGTGTTCTCTACCTTAAACCTTCTCAGTAATCCCTAATTCTTCCGCCACGGTCTCCTCATTAATTGGCATTTTGTTCTTTTTGTAAGGGTGGCAGACTAGCTGATGTCAAAATATATCACTAAGTGATAATTCAGTATCATTATTTTAATCAACAGAACATGTCGAAGGCCCAAAATAGCAACATAGTATCAGTGCAGATGTCAGCTAAAATCCCATTAATTCTCGTGCAACTTCTCTGACAGACATGTAGGCTATGAGATCTTTAAAGCACATCTGGCTTTCATAGTATTCAAACTGCTTCTATAATTGTTTTCTAAAGGATAAATTAAATCTTTCATCAGTTTTCACTGATTTATGGCTTGCTTTTGTCAGTTCATTTATGATCATTCTCAGCCACTGAAAAATATAGGATTTTACGCTAGAACTGTCAGTTTAATGTGTTAATTTAGTGTGATTAATTATTTATAAAAATAAAAAATAAAAATAGTCTTTGAAAATCTGATCACAAATTAAATGTATTGCTGGTAAAAAAGAAAGAAAGAAGGAATTAGCTTTATCTTGCAGCAGTGCAAATGCATCAACTCATTAACTAGACAAACAATTATGAATGCATGCATCAAACTCAGTCAGAAAGACAGTAATTTGACAGTTTTCCGTGCATCATTCTTTTTTCTTTCATATAGACATCAAAATCATATGGAAGAGTGAAATCATCTTGTTGATGAGCTTCACTAACATTAATAGCTGCCACACTGAATTGCTGCAAAATGTTAATAATTTCTAAGCCGACAACAATAATAATTTGTCACTAGTCATGTTCAGTGTTGCCAAAGGTCATTGATGTGTGTGATTTCCACCTAAGTGGGAAAGCACAAACCCTTACACACAATGGATTTTATTGGTTAAATGCATCACCAGTCAACGCTCAAGAAAAAAAAATAAAAATAAAAAATAATAATAATTCATAGATACAATTATGATACACAGTAATGCAACCTATTGCAATGTGCAACCATGCTATTAAGGTTGGGTTTAGGGTAGGGTTAGGGGTTAGTACTTTTTTTTTTCTTTTCAGAATTGTAGGCAATCATCATTGTAAATGACATGAGCAATGAAATCTTTAGAATGGACTCAGGGGTGGTGTTTTGCTTTATTGGTTTGAGGAGGAGAAAATCATGCCAGAAAATGCCAGATCTTGATGGAGAAAATGATTTTGCTTCTGCTATTCACAGAAGACACCACCTTACATTCAAAAACATCTGGATAGAGTGCAACAGAATGAAAAAGAATGCAGATGTTTTTAAAAGTTAAAGTAATTTTTACATTTTTAACTAAAACATCTTAATTGTATAATGAAAGACTTCAATCTACATGTATACACAGAGCAAAAAAACAAAACAAAAACAATAATAATAAATAAACAAAACAATACAAAAGGCATTTTTTAATGTCCCAATAATTTATGAAATAATTTCCCCAGCAAATATGAGTACATGTACATGATTGGATTAAATAATCAGCATATCATAAAAGTAATTCAATTAAACAGCCCTAATTTAAACCCATTTTATCCGTGCATCTCTGTTGTCCTGCCTCGGGTACCAAATCCAATTCTGCATGTTTACTACGGTTAAGGATAAAATGCCACATCCAAGTGAAGCTTTAACCAGCAATAACAAATACGGAGCTGGAATTCACATATTTTACAAAGCAAGCAAACAAAGCTGTGCTGATGGATGGATTCAGCAGGTACTGGTGGGTGGTGTTTACAGGTTGGGAGGAAGGGAAATGCCTCCAAACGCATTCTTCAATTTAATCCAGCCACCAGTTGACTGACAGGCCTCCTGTTTGAAGTACGTCCTTGAGAGGGACGTGCATATAATATATAATACACGCATGCGCATGCCCACGTGCATGCTCGGAGACATCCGCTGATCAATACCATCTCTCCTTTGCAAGAAACAGACGGAAATTGCATGCTAGGAGTTTTACTGTCTCATAGCACCACGGATTAATATTAGAGCCATTTGACAGGAGAGGAAATAAAAAAAGTTGGCTTGTTAGCGGAGAACCTGTCTCATTCCTCCATGCCAGTCAAAGAGCCCACAGGATGTGCTATGAAAACCTGCCATTCCTCCACGTGCTGTGTGTGTGTGTGTGTGTGTGTGTGTGTGTGTGTGTGTGTGAGTGTGTGTGTGCACGAATGTTCAGTGGGCCATTAAGAGTGGAGATGCTATCTACTGAGGTAAAATATCCTTTCTGTCCTCCGGCTAATAAATTGTGCGAGGATACATGTGTGTTTATGTGAGGCTTTAATCAGGCTCTTTGTAGGACATGTCAGCCCTTGTGCCTTTTGATATGAGGTGTAATTGGTACAGAAGTCTGAGGGCTGTAAATGAAGTGTGTGATATCAATGGAGAGCCGCTATCTGAAGAGGAAGGAGCAGATGGAGTGGGCGTTTGATTTCGCAAAATGACATTATTTTTTTAATTCTACCTTAAACCTTATTAAGATGCCATCAGATTTACAATGAAGGTACTGTCACAAAATTTAGGTCAGATATATCAGCACAGGTGATACAGAAGTCACTGTCAAACCAAGCAGCTTTTTGCTTTCAACACTGCAAATTTGCCTGACCAACTTCAACATGAGCAAAATCCATGTGTGGAACTTTTTTTTTTTGCTCTAGTGCGAAACTCACAATTGCATTGTTTCCAATAGGATTTAATGGATGTTGCATTGAAATTTCAAGGAGCAACAGTAAATGTGCCTCCACCTTTACTCAACAAACTTTTGCCAGCGATATCCAGTAATAGTGATCCACAAAATCTGGAATTTTGCATGTGGACGGAAGTTTTAGATATGCAAATTTCACAATTGGTCATGTGGATTTGCGTCATTGACCAAGAAATGGTTGCTTGTTTTAAAAGTGACTTGTTTGTGTGAGCTGTGCTTTATACATATACACATGTGACAACAGACAACTAACCATCAACAAAAAGCTGGTTGGTTTGAAAGTAAGCTTTGTGTGAGCTCTGGTCAGTGTTGCCAAGTCTACAGTTTTTCATTGGAATTGGGCTACTTTAACACTGTTGCAGGTTGAAGAGACCTACAGACATGATTGAGTATTAATTATATATATATTTTTTATTAAAATGATTAAATGGATGCTGCTTTGGTACAATAAAGCCTTCTTTGGCCTAACCTTAACCGATTAACACATGAAGCATGTTATTTTCTACTTTTCGATTATTTCCTTCATTTTTATTGAAAATAAATGCCCTTCTGATGTGATGTGTGATGTGAAAAGGGAGAAGAGTTAATTTGGCAAAAAGCGATTTTGAACTATTATTTGAAAAAAATAACTGTGATGCGCCACTGGAGCTGCTGTTTAAAGGGTGTCTTCTGCAACGTTGTCTAACCCTACCACATGTTGGTGGGCGAAGTTAGTGTAAATAGACCTGCCAACAAGGTGGGCTATTTGAACTTAGTGTAAACAGACACTCCATTTTAGACTCCATTCGTTCATACATGTATACTTTTGACAGATTTTGCTATGTGACTACACCGTTAATTGTTTGGAGGGTGAAATTTTTTGGCACAAATGCACCAAATGGACTTCCGTGAGAGCTTTGCTGATCAGAGTTGGGTATAACGTATTTCAGAGTACTTTTCCTTGTAACACAGTAATGTCATGCATTACATTTTAAATGTATGTAATTTGTTTAAAGTTTATGTCAATAAAATTGTGTTACTTAATTTACAAATGCAATGTTCAAAAATGTGGAGTAAAATCATTTTGCACGTCAGCGTGTCCTTTAATAAATCGCCAAAGAATGCAAGCTAAAATGCAGATGACTCCTACAATATTCAGATGCAATTAAAGATTGCCTATCAGATTTCAAAATGTTGCACTCGATTTCACATATTTTAGTCCGGCATTATAGTTTGGAAAAAGTTCAACAAGTGAATGTGTACAAGTTTGTCAAAGTAAAAACACTAATATAAGTAACAATAAACGATTCATCAGAATGAGAGCTTTATCTGGATTAAGCCGCGTCGGAAAAATTTAAATTGGCAGGGATGAACTTGACAAATCTTTATTTGTTTATGGAGGCGATGTGGGCATTCACGTTTTTGTGCGTCTCAGGCCTGGTTTCATGTGGATGATCTTATAGTGTGCGATGTGCATGGGCGTGATCAAATTATAGGTGAGATCAAGACTGTACCTCGTGTTGGTTTCACACAAGACTATTTTTTTTCACCATGACTTACTTCATTTAAAAAAAGACACTTCATGCTTTCTTTAGATATATTTCTTGCATGGTGTCAACTTATTCGCTTTGTCTTATTCTCATCTTATTCGTGTTCGTTTCAGAAAGATGAATGCAGAAAGCGCACCCTATTTGTTTTCTTAATCTTACAAAGGCAAAACATAAATACAAAAATTTTGATGACATTGCGAGTGTATACAAATAAAAGTATACCTTTTACACTTTCAAATGATTTGTTACTCTTATCTGTACGTAAAAATAATAATAAAATAAAGTAAAATAACTAGTAACCTGATAAATGCAGTAATCAGTAATGTAATGAATTACAGTTTTACAGAGATTACTGAAGTAATTAGTCATTTGTAGTGGATTACTTTTTTGAGAACCCTTACCCAACATTACTGACAATGGACCTTATTGTCAGCAAACTTTTGCTAATGTGACTGCATATTTTTCCATTATTTTAATCAGACACATCGAGTGTGTTATCTCCTTTCTTGACATATACAGGTGCATGATTCAGTATTTGTCTGTGGTGTCAAGTCAGTGACTTCATGTCTCACTTCTTGATAGCAGATGTGGAATCTTAATTAAAGTCATGGGAGTTTTCCTAGACCAGGTGCGCAGGCCTTTGTACATGAAAGAATGAGAAAATAAAAGGAAAAAGATACAGACCCATACAGTAGTTAGACTAAGTGTGTGGGTTTGGGCGCACATGAAAGAATGAGAAAATAAAAGGAAAAGATACAGACACATACAGTAGTTAGACTAAGTGTGTGGGTTTGGGCGCACGTGTGGGTGTGAAATGGGGTGACAGGTGTATTAGTTAAAGCCCTGCTGGGGGCTGATCTCCAGGTGAACAGAAACTGAAGCATGGTGCTTATGTTAAGTCACAGCTCTGGGCCTTTGCTCTGTAAATAGGCTCATATTTCACACTCCCATAGTCTGTTTGACCATGGATACCAAGACTGTAACTGCCTTATATGACAGACATTAATCTTAACTGCTCATAATGCCAGTGGGAAACTCTGTGGCCAATCAGAGTTCTAATGTGTCATGCCAGCCAATAGGGGTTTCTGAAACCAAACAGTACTTTGGAAATTCTCTGATAATTACTGGCATCACTGAAATAATGACAGTGACGTCATGAGCATGCGTATTAGGTATCCATTAAAAAAAAAAAAAAACAGTACATCTTTTTTAGTACATCATTGTTGTGAAATCTTACCCTAAATAAGAAATGCATACATATATGTAATTAACAAATTAACCTCATTTGGTATTAAACAGTTTTATTTTGTTCTCTTCAGATTTTTGAAGAGTCATAATAAGAGCACATTAGGTGACCATGCTCCAAAGAAACACACAACAGTCCCTCATGTACAGACAGATCTTAATAGAAATTAATGAAATAGAAATTCATTTTTATCTCATTCTTTTTTTAAAGCTACAGTATATTTAAAAAGTTACATTAGAAAGGAAACAACAGGGAGCAGAAAGAGAGAAACACGGAACAGAATCTTCGCTTTAAAGAGGATTTTTGAAGTGTTCATTTTATTAGTAATAATTTTTTGTTTGTATTTGAACAATTGTATCAAATTAAAAATCAGATATTAATAATTAAAGTAACTGAAATTAATCAGAAAACATTTTTAAAATTTTACAATTATTAATATTACTTAATTATTAAGTTTTTTTCCTAGTTCTCTGTTGCTAACAATTTTTGTAGCATTCCACATTTGTAAATCTTTTTATGATAGCATCTGCTTAATGAATGAATATCAATGGTGGTCTAGTGGTTAGGATTCGGCGCTCTCACCGCCGTGGCCCGGGTTCGATTCCCGGTCAGGGAACGAAATATTTAGGGAAGTCGTGGCCTAATGGTTAGAGAGTCGGACTTCCAATCGAAAGGTTGTGAGTTTGAGTCCCGGGCCGGCAGGAATTGTGGGTGGGGTGAGTGCATGTACAGTGCTCTCTTCACCCTCAATACCATGACTTAGATGCCCTTGAGCAAGGCATCGAACCCCCAACTGCTCCCCGGGCGCCGCAGCATAAATGGCTGCCCACTGCTCCGGATGTGTGTTCATAGTGTGTGTGTGTTCACTGCTCTGTGTGTGTGCACTTCGGATGGGTTAAATGCAGAGCACAAATTCTGAGTATGGGTCACCATACTTGGCTGAATGTCATGTCACTTTCACTTTTCACTTTCACTTTCAATGCAATCAAATATCCAATAACACATCTAACAAAAGCTAGGTAATAGGCAAAAATGCAAGCAATGTAGCCATTTTTCCATTACTGTATAATGCCATTATATATATATATATATATATATATATATATATATATATATATATATCCTGCTGCGAGTTAAAACTGGAGTGCAATAAACTACACAATGCTGCATTCTTGATGTGATTTCAGTCACATAGACAGGAATGAGAAATGAGCACTCTGGAAATTACATAAGCACATATAGGAAGTTAATGCAAATTTTAATAAATCAGTGAATGCATCTTACATTAAGTACTGTACATGCATATTGTATGATCTTGAAGCAAAAATGTATAAAAGCAAGTGCAAGTAAAAAGTATAGAGCATTAAACTGTTACAAACACGCCAGGTTCCACCTCCACACAATCACAACGCACACCCTCACTGGAGTTCTAAATCACATCCACCTGATCCTCATCTCCAGCCTATCACCGCAGCACCATAAAAGCCACACACACGCACTCAGACATTGTCCGGTCACGTTTGCGACAAGATCATTCCTGTATGCTTACTATAAGGACTAACTCCTCTTCTACTCTCTCCAGCGATTCTCTCCGAAGACCCAGTTCCCCAAGTGTGTGGCTCACCATCCCTCCAAGAAGTCTTCACCCTACCTTCACGGATCCATCCTCATTGTCACTCATCACTACCTGCTCCTCTGCTTGTGTCTGTGTATAATAAACATCTTCATTCTGTTACTCCTCAGCTTCCCGAGTGATCCGTAACAGGTGACCGGACCAGCACCGCCAGGCACAAGCATGAGCCTCACGGACCCCTTTCAAGATCTGGTTGATGCACTCCGACGAACACTCATGGCAACACCAGCAGCTCCTACACCAGCGAGCACTTCCGCCGACCCTGTCATCACTTCCTCACCTGTCGTTCACGCCAGTCCCATGGCCAGGCCGGCGCCCTACTCTGGTTCGGCGGAGGAATGCAGTGGATTCCTCCTTCAATGTTCGCTTGTTCTGGAGATGCAACCGCACTTGTTCACCGTTCAAAGGTAGCCTTTATTATTTCCCAGCTGCAAGGTAAAGCACTACTGTGGGCAGATTCTCTCTGGACTCAAAATAACCCAGTTTCCAGTCTTATTCTAGCTTCATCGACCATTTCCGTGAAGTTTTCGGCAGACCAGCTTGGGACTCTTCCATTGATGAGAAGCTGTATAATCTAAAACAAGGAAAAATCTGTCAAGTCTGTCAATGAATATGCCCTTCAGTTTAGAACTCTGGCGGCCTCCAGTGGATGGAACGAACAGCCTTTACTGATGACCTACCGTCAAGGATTGGAACCCTGAGTGCGGTTGCATCTCGCTGCATACAAGGATACCATCAGACTCGAGCGATTCATCCAGCTATCCATCTCGTATGCATCCAGCTTCGCCACTCGTATGCAGTCGTGCTTAGAAGAGCACCAGGGCCAGTCGCATTCCTCCATACCACTCTGCCGACCAGAAAACATCAGCCCCCCAGAACCAGCCAGCGAGCCTATGATCCTCGACTCCTACCGCCTCACTATGGCGGAGCGTCAGAGACGGCTGGCCCAGAATCTGTGCCTCTACTGTTCAGCCCGAGGGCATGCTATAGCAGTGTGCCCCGTCCGTCCTCCTCATCCTATGGTGAGTGCCATTCTCCCTTCAAGATACCAAATGAAACCACTCACCACTATTGTGACACTTACTGCCGCTGACATGTCTCTTCCAGTTTCCGCCCTCCTCGATTTTGGGTCAGCCGGCAACTTCATCTCCGGCGCCCTCTGCCGTCAGCTCAAACTCCCTACCACGGCCACGCCGTCAGCCTACCAGGTCCACACAATCACCTGCAGGCGTTAAGCAGGAAGTGCGTGCGCCATAGTGTGGGCCCCATATCCCTCCAAACTGGACCACTCCATCACGAGGAGATCCATCTGCTGGTTCTGGAGGAATCCACCGCTGACGTTATTCTAGGGTGCCCGTGGCTGGAGCAGCACAACCCCGTGATTTCCTGGAAGACGGGCGAGATCCTGAAGTGGGGCGAAGCCTGTTTCCAATCATGCATCTCAGGTTGCCCAGTTCCAGTCACACCGTCCCCTGAACCTCTCCCAGTCTACTCCACGTCTATTGAGAGCCCAGTTGAAAATCAGTCCATCACCATTCCTCAATGCTACGCCCCCTTCAGCGACATCTTCTGCCCTAAACGGGCCTCCAAGCTGCCTCCACACCGGCCGTGGGACTGTGCCATCGATCTGCTGCCGGGTGAACCAGTGCCAAAGGGAAGGATATATCCCCTATCAATTCCCGAGGAGAAGGCCATGGAGGAATACATCAAGGAGGCGCTGGCCCAAGGGTATATTCGTCCATCTACCTCCCCTGCTGCTTCGAGCTTTTTCTTCGTAGAGAAGAAGGATGGAGGCTTGAGGCCATGTATTGATTACTGAGCACTCAATAACATCACTGTAAAATTCTGGTACCCACTTCCCCTCATCCCAGCTGCCCTGGAACATCTCCGTGGTGCCACTGTGTTCACCAAGTCTTGGTATATATCGATGATATCCTCATCTATTCCCGGAGCCTGGCAGAACATCAACGCCACGTTGCGGAGGTCCTGCAACGCCTGAGGGACTACCAGCTCTACCTCAAAGCCGAAAAATGTTCCTTCCATCAGCCCTCAGTGCAGTTCCTTGGCTATACCATCAATCGCAGTGGCATCCGGATGGACGAGGGGAAGGTGAGCGCAGTCAAGGATTTACGCAGCTGCCTCCATCCATGCGCCTTCTTCTCCCGGAAACTCAACCCGGCGGAGGTAAACTACGACATCGGAAATCGGGAATTTCTGATGCCATTCTGATGCCATCTAGCCATAAAACTAGCTCTGGAGGAATGGAGGCATTGGCTAGAGGGAGCCAAACACCCATTTCAAGTCCTCACTGACCATAAGAACCTAGAATACCTTCGAGTAGCCAAGAGACTCAATCCCAGACAGGCCCGCTGGGCGTTATTCTTCACCCGCTTCCAATTCACCATCTCGTACCGCCCAGGGGTGAAAAACGTAAAGGCCGATGCCCTATCCAGATGCCACTCATCCACTCCACTCATATGTCACTTGGCACTGGTCACCCGGGGGTCAATGAAACCCTCTCGCTGCTAAGGGAACGCTTCTGGTGGCCCAACATGGCCTCGAATGTCAGGAGGTACGTGAGTGGATGTACCAGCTGCGCCATGTCCAAAAGTCCTCGCTATCTACCATCTGGCAAGCTCCATCCTCTGCCCATTCCTAATCGCCCGTGGTCACACCTAGGGGTGGACTTCATTACTGACCTCCCGCCTTCAGATAACAATACCTGTATTTTGGTTATAGTGGATAGATTTTCTAAATCCTGTCATTTTCTTCCTCTAAAGGGCCTACCTACAGCCATGGAAACGGCTGAATTACTGTTCAACCATGTCTTCAGGTACTTCGGAATCCCAGAAGATATCATATCGGACCGAGGCCCCCAGTTCATCTCCCAGGTGTGGAAAGCCTTCCATTTCCTCCTAGGTGTGGCCATTAGCCTGTCCTCCGGGTATCATCCTCAATCAAACGGGCAGACGGAGAGGAAGGTCCAGGAGATCGGACGCTTCCTCTGTACCTTCTGTCACGGCCACCAGAACTCCTGGAACCAATTCCTGGGGTGGGCCGAGTACACACAGAATTCCCTCCGCCAACCCACCACCGGACTCACTCCCTTCCAGTGCGTACTTGGCTACCAACCACCTCTATTCCCCTGGTCAGGTGAACCCTCGGATGTCCCCGCCATCAACTACTGGTTCCGGGAGAGCGAGAGGGTCTGGGATGCGGCATATCACCAACTTCAGCGGGCACTTTGCAGACGAAGGACGACAGCCGACCTTCGCCGATCCGAGGCTCCTAACTACCAACCCGGTCAGAAGGTCTGGCTGTCCACCCGGGACATCCGCCTGCGTCTACCCTGCCGCAAGCTCAGTCCCAGATTCATTGGTCCATTCACCATCACCCAGCAGATCAATCCGGTCACTTACAAACTCCAGCTTCCCCCTGAGTACTGGATTCACCCCACATTCCATGTGTCACTCCTGAAACCTCACCATCCTTCTGTCTCTCCCTCCACAGAGCCTGGCGAAGCCGAAGCCCCCCCTCCTCTCCTCACCTATTAGATAACGGCGCGGCCTACACAGTCAAGGACATCCTGGACTCCCGGCGGCGTGGTGGGCAGCTGGAATACCTAGTGGACTGGGAAGGTTACGGTCCAGAGGAACGTTCCTGGGTCCCACGCAACGACATCCTGGATCCCACCTTACTCGATACCTTCCACTCCAATCATCCCAACCGACCAGCTCCCAGGGGAAGAGGACGCCCACCACGTCGTCGGTGGTGCGGGCCGTGGGGAAGGGGGTACTGTTACAAACACGCCAGGTTCCACCTCCACACAATCATAACGCACACCCTCACCGGAGTTCTAAATCACATCCACCTGATCCTCATCACCAGCTTATCACCGCAGCACCATAAAAGGACTGACTCCTCTTCTACTCTCTCCAGCGATTCTCTCCGAAGACCCAGTTCCCCAAGTGTGTGTGGCTCACCATCCCTCCAAGAAGTCTTCACCCTACCTTCACGGATCCATCCTCATTGTCACTCATCACTACCTGCTCCTCTGCTTGTGTCTGTGTATAATAAACATCTTCATTCTGTTACTCCTCAGCTTCCCGAGTGATCCGTAACATAAACATTTCACAGTATTTAAGGGTAATTCAATAAAATTGTATTTTATATGATTACAAACAGCCAGAATAATTAGAGAATAAACTAAATTGAATACCCATCCATCACAATATGCGTCACACTGAATATGTGCATACCACACAGAAGCAATAGTGTACAGTGAAGTGCACAAGGTGGTCTGATACAGTCGTCTAGTCCTCATGGACCCATCAGTAATGTTTAGACTTTGTACTTCAGATGAAGAAAGAGCCCCAGGACCACTTGTCAATAGGCAAGGCAAGTTTATTTATATAGCACATTTCGTACACAATGGTAATTCAAAGTGCTTTACATAAAAGAAAGTAAAATAGTAATGAAGAAAAATAATAACAAGAATAAAACAAGCAATTTTAAAACTTTTACAATTATTAAAACTGTACTTATTTAAAATGAATTTAAAACAGTTAGAAAATGATTTTACATAAAATAAAATAATAAAAAACAGTGAAAATATATATTGCAATCAGTTCGGACATTGCACAGTGCTCATTCAATAAATGCACAGCTAAACAGATGAGTTTTAAGTCTAGATTTAAATGTGACTAGTGTTTTAGCACATCTGATTTCTTCTGGAAGCTGATTCCAACTGCGGGCAGCATAGTAACTAAAGGAGGACTCCCCTTGTTTTGTGTGAACCCTTGGTATTTCTAACTGACTCGATCCTAATGATCTGAGTGCTCTGTTAGGTTTATATTCAGTGAGCATATCTGAAATATATTTCGGTCCTAGGTCATTTAGTGACTTATATACGAGTAAAAGTACTTTAAAATCAATCCTAAATGTACATGGAAGCCAGTGTAAGGACCTGAGGACTGGTGTGATATGCTCAGATTTTCTGGTTCTAGTCAGAATCCTGGCAGCAGCGTTCTGGATGAGCTGCAGCTGTCTAATGGTCTTTTTGGGAAGGCCGGTGAGGAGCCCATTACAATAGTCCACCCTGCTGGTGATGAAGGCATGAACAAGTTTCTCCAAGTCTTGGCTGGAAACAAAAGATCTAATTCTTGTAATGTTTTTTAAATGATAGTATGCCGATTTAGTTACTGTTTTGGCATGACTATTGAAACTAAGGTCTGTCTCCGGAATCACACCAAGATTCCTGACTTGATTTTTAGTTGTTTGACCCCTAGAGTTAAGGTATGCATTACCCTTGAACACTTCATCTTTGTTTCCAAATGCAATGACTTCAGTTTTTTCCTTGTTTAACTGAAGAAAGTTCTGGCACATCCAACTATTAATTTCATCAATGCATTGGCAGAGGGAGTCAATTGGGCTGTAGTCATTTGGAGATAAGGCTAGGTAAATCTGGGTATCATCAGCATAGCTGTGATAGGCAATTTGGTTCTTTCTCATTATTTGACTTAGTGGGAGCATATACAGGCTAAACAAGAGCGGTGCAAGAATTGACCCTTGTGGGACTCCGCATGTCATGGACATCCACTTAGACTTATGCTCTCCTAGACTCACATAATAACCTCTCCCTTCTAAGTATGACCTGAACCATTTGAGTACCATCCCAGAAAGCCTGACCCAGTTTTCCAGTCTCTCTAGTAGTATGTTATGATCGACAGTGTCAAACGCAGCACTGAGATCTAGCAATACCAGCACCGATATTTTGCCAGAGTCACAATTTAAGCGAATATCATTTATTATCTTAATGAGCGCTGTCTCTGTGCTGTGATGTGGTCAAAAACCAGATTGAAAATTGTCCAGGTATCCATTTGAGTTTAAATATTTGTTCAGCTGATTAAAAACGAACTTTTCTATAATTTTACCTATAAAAGGAAGATTAGATATTGGTCTAAAATTGCTCAAAATGGTGTTATCAAGATTGCTCTTTTTCAGGAGGGGCTTAACAACTGCATTTTTTAAGGAGTTTGGAAATGTCCCAGAAAGAAGTGAGGCGTTCACCACTTCTAAAAGATCTGCTTCTAAGCAGTTAAGCACATTTTTGAAAAAAGATGTGGGAAGTGTGTCAAGATAGCAGGTTGACGATTTTAGGTGCTGCACTATGTCTTCCAGAATTTTGCTATCAATTGCTTCAAAAATCGACATAGTATCTCTTTGATATTGTGGCCTAATCTGTCTGACTTCTGCATTACTTGAGGATGTGCTAATCGCCTTCCTGATATTGATGATCTTCTCAGAAAAGAAGGATGCAAACTCATTGCATTTGCTGTCTGATAGCATTTCACTGGGAATCTGACTTGGGGGGTTTGTCAGTCTCTCAACAGTGGCAAAAAGAGTACGAGTGTTATTTAAGTTACTGTTTATAAGGTTTGAGAAGAAATTCTGTCTAGCTGTGGCTAGTTTCACATTAAAAGCATGAAGGCTGTCTTTGTAGATGCTATAGTGAATTTCAAGTTTTGTCTTCCGCCACATCCGCTCTGCTTTTCTGCATTGTCTTTTCATAGTCTGAACTGCTGTTGATCTTCTCCAAACTGATTTCTGTCTGTTTGTTTTCTTACTGATTATTATTGGAGCAATATCATCAATAACATTCTTAACTTTTGAGTTGAATGAATCAAGGAGAGTATCAACAGAGTCTTCAGAAATGCTTGGTGTTAAAGATATAGCCTCCATAAATAGTACACTTGTGTTCTCGTTAATGCATCTCCTTCTGACAGTGACCGATCTAGATTCAGTTGTAGCAGACATCAAAATATCAAAGAAAATACAGAAGTGATCAGATAGTGCTATGTCCTTAATAACAATGGATGAGATGTTTAGACCCCTACTGATGATTAAGTCTAGAGTGTGTCCACCTTTGTGTGTGGGTCCATGCACATGCTGAGTCAAGTCAAAAGTGTTTAGAACCGTTATCATTTCTTTTGTAGTTTTGTTTTCTGAATTATCTATGTGAATATTAAAGTCCCCTGCAATAGCAAAACAGTCAAACTCTGAGGAAATCATTGATAACATTTCTGTGACCTCTTCAACAAAGGTTGGAGAGTATTTTGGAGGCCTGTAAATAATAATGAACAGAATGCCTGGAGCACCTTTCAGCACAATCCCTAGATATTCAAAAGACAAGTACTGACCAAATGACACTTGCTTGCATTGATAGACATCTTTAAATATAGCAGCTACACCCCCACCTCTCCTAACAGTCCTGCAGACACTCATGTAAGTGAAGTTAGGAGGGGCTGCTTCATTAAGGACTGTTGCATTGCAGCTGTCTTCAAGCCATGTTTCGTTTAGAAACATAAAATCCAGATTGTTTGTGGTTATAAAGTCATTGATTAGAAATGATTTATTTTTTAGTGAGCGAATGTTTAAAGATGCTAACTTGATGGCTGTGCTTTGTGTCTTTACACCAATTTTAGTTTGATGCATAATAGGCCGCAGATTAGATGAGTTTGCCCTTCGGCTTGAGATGGCCTTAGACTTTCTATCACGTGATAAAACTGAAATAGAGAAAGCTACAGGCACACTGGGTTCCCGCTTGTTCAGTAGGCATTTGTGAATGTTGCTGTTATTATAGCGGGAACCCGACACATATCACTGAGAGCTGCTATCAGTTGTTTTTGGTTCACCTTCAGCAGATAGAGGGTTTGGGCCCTGACGTTGTGGCAGTGGTCGAAGAGCTCTCGCAGGAGCAGGGACCACAGGCTTTGGTGGTTTTGGGGCCTGTCGTTTTGGACTTGCAGCAAATGCAGCAAATGAGTGAGAGAGTTTAGTCCCAGCATACACCAATTCCTCCATTTTCTGTGAGAAGCACAGAAGTGGAGATGCTGGAGAAAGTGATAATGTGTCTGGTGAGATGGGCTGTGTCTCTGGTGTTTCCGGTGGCTGTGATATGTTGTCCTGGCTTCCCTGGCTGTTTTCCAGAAAGTAATCCCTGGGTGATGAATCTTGTAGCTGTTTTGATACATCACAGTCAGTCTGTGAGGAGGTCTGTGGGCAGGGCTCAGTCGGGATAGTGTCCATGAGCAGTGCTTGTTTTGGCTGTGTGGTGTTATCAGTGACCTTGTGGGATATGTCAACCACATGATGACTCGGACCCGGTGTGTGTGTGCTGAATGGATTGACACACTCTGCTGAAGGATGACGGAGGGAAAAGTAGATATTGTCCTTAAACACTCTAGCACCAAGTTTGTTTGGGTGGAGGCCATCCAGTTTAAACAACTGTCTATGGCCCCAGAAAAGATTGAAGTTGTGAATGAAATTCACTCCTTTTATATTACAAGATCTTTGTAGCCATGTGTTCAGCCCAAGCAACCGTGAAAACATATTTGTTCCCCTTGCTGGGAGTGGTCCACTGATGAACGACTGAACTTTGAGTCTTCGAAGTGTTTCAAAGAGTTCACTGAAGTCCTTCTTAAGGAGTTCTGACTGCTCTTTCCGAATATCATTCTTCCCCACATGGATGATGATTCGATTTGCAGTCTTGTGCTTCATCAGAATGTTCTGAAGTTCCTTGTTCACATCAGAGACCGTTGCTTGAGGAAGGCAGCATGTTGTTGTAGTCCTGCTACGGATGTTTCTGATAACAGAGTCACCCACTATCAGAGTCCTTGGCTCGGCTGTGCTCTGAGCTGAAAGCCGCTGTCTGCTCGTCCTTGAGCGCCTGTTAGTAGTGATGTTAGCTGCTGGCTGATCAGATCCATGTTTAAATACATTTGGGGATTCCTCACCCACATTCATTAATGCTTCAAATCTGTTCTCAAGATGTATAGGGGGTGGTTGAATGCCAGTATTCACAAGCCTTGTCATAGTCTAATCTGGGGTAGAGGAAGCTACGGCAGCAATGCGAGAAACTCGTGACAATCTGATGTCTCGTGTTCCTTTGGGTCTCGCTCCCTGTTTGTGCCATCGATTAGTGTGGCGATCAGTTTCGGCTTATTCCTCTACACTTGGTATAAACTGTTGAGATCCATAAGATTCGTGGGACTCACCGGCTGTATGCTGAGAAGGTCCATGACGACGATCTGCTAAGTGTTCCGTCTGTTTTGGAATTCCAGCAAGTAACTTTGTTTCAAGAATCACAATCCTTTGTAGAAGTTTGCAGCAGTTCATGCAACAAGTAGATCCAACAGGAGGCATTTTTTCTCTCTTCTGTTTAAACTTGGCAGTTGTTTTCCCCTCTCTGGAATGTAAGCTGCTGGCAGAGGGAGGCAAAGTTTTCTTTTTGTAGTATTATTCCAGTCCCAAAGAGTTTTTAGTTTTAGCGTTTGTGCCAAAAATCTGTTGTTTGAGCACTGTGCTGATCTACTGGTGTAGAAATCTTAGAAAAATCAGAGAAAAGTACAGAAATAAGAAGCAAAGCGCAGAGCAGTAAGCTAGAACGTCCGAACGGTAGCAAAGCCGGAATAAACTAAATTTAATAGCAGAACTGTAACAGCACTCTGTGGTCAGTTAGTCTCACCTGGCTACTTCTGACATGCATCAACACTGATTTCAGACAGAGGCCAAGAGAAGTACAGAGTCGACGAAATCTAAAATTGAATAAAATATAAAATGGGTCTAAAAGAATAGGCCCTTTCCATAAATGGGGTACAAATAGGGTCTGTTCTCAGGTGGTAAAATAGAATATTAATAATTCAGAGATTACTTGATTCCGTCGTTTGAAGTAAATTGCATCCACATTGTACTAATTCATTCCCTTGTTTAAGGTTACTCATACCAATTCCTTTACTTGTTTTAATCTAGTTAAATCATGGCCAGGATTCAAGTAAAACATGAATTTACAAAAATATAGGAACAAATTCTTAATTCATGGCCAATGTCTACACAACAATATGTAAAGTTTAATAGATCACACAAGAAACATATGGTTTATGTCACAAATACTAGTCATAGGAAACCAAACTGTACCATCTTCTTGGAAACTGCTAGTGAAATATGTTTGTGTTTGTGCATGCGCCAATACATTGCTCTCAGGCCAACTAAATATTGAGTATCTCTCATCAGACACTTTTTCTCTCTCATCCCTCTTATTACCTCATTTCCTTCTCTGTACTATCCCCCTTTCCTCTCTTCACCCTTCAGCCCATCTCATTTTTCCATCTCTGGTGAGATTTTATGCTGTCTGTGTGTGCAAGTGTGATATTTCAGTGATTTTATTATGTAAATGAATCTCCATTTCACAAGTGCTGCACATCTCCCACTGACACCATGTATTAATCAATGTGTGGAGTGTGTGTGTGCATGCAGGACGGTGTGTGTATGCTTTGTGCACATGTGAATAATTCTGAAGCAGTGTGGGTATTTCTTCATGTCTTTGAACCTCCTACGGCTTTTAAGACAACAACATCCGTAAGTGTTCTCAAAGGACAAGGAGTATTTCATCCTCTTCTGTAACTCCCTCATCCATTCATTATGGCAATAGCACAAACATGTGTCTCACCACAAATTTAAAGTCAACATGAAACACATTTAGTTTCTTAATGCCTAATCCTGGCTTTATTGTGAGCAATTCATTGCTTTGTGTTACTTCGAAGAAATTTTTTTTTCATAATCTTAAATCAAAATGCTTGCTCTTCCTCTGAAATGACTTTGCTGACTTGTTTATATGGGTTTTCAGATGATGCCGTCAAAACAGCTAATTTAGGTATAATTTAGGCACCAATCATGCTGACTGAAAAAAAAATAAAATAAAAATAAATAAAATAAATAAAAAGTGTTTGCGTCCGGCACTTATTATTTTCATTTTTTTCATGATGTATGGATGCAACAAAATCTGATTCTCAAGCAAATGAAAATGAGCTGGTTGTTTTCTTTTTGCAAATCAAAAACATATAGCACAACCAGTGAAGTCTGATTTTCCAAGCGAAAGACTTCTACGAGTTAGTTCTAGCATTTGCAATATAGTATGATTTTTGAGTGAATCACTATTCAGAGCTCTTTCTTTTTAGTGAATAATACAGCATGATCAATTAAGTCTGATTTCTTAGCAAAAAAATTCTGAGTTGGTTTGTTTAAAGGGTACATAACATACACAGTTTCACCTAATCTCATGTTAATCTTGAGTACCTATAGATTAGTACTGCATCCTTCATATATCCAAAAAGTATTTCGTTTGATCATATTTATAAAAGAAAAATACAGCTTTCCGAATCTTTCCGAAAAAAGCCGAGCTCCTGAAAAGTGAAAGTGAAGTGACTTTCAGCCAAGTATGGTGACCCATACTCAGAATTTTTGCTCTGCATTTAACCCATCCGAAGTGCACACACACAGAGCAGTGAACACACACACACACTGTGAACACACACCCAGAGCAGTGGGCAGCCATTTATGCTGCGGCGCCCGGGGAGCAGTTGGGGGTTCGATGCCTTGCTCAAGGGCACCTAAGTCGTGGTATTGAAGGTGGAGAGAGAACTGTACATGCACTCCCCCCACCCACAATTCCTGCCAGCCCGAGACTCGAACTCACAACCTTTCGATTGGGAGTCCGACTCTCTAACCATTAGGCCACGACTTCCCTTAAAAATGGACTGCATTTGTATAGCACTTTCAACAGACCACAAGGCCATCCAAAGCGCTTTACAATTTTGCCTCACATTCACACACCGACTGCGGTGTCAGCCATTCAAGGCGCCATCCAGCTTGTCGGGAGCAGCTGGGGTTAGGTGTCTTGCTCAAGGACACCTCGACACTTGGTCAGGTGGAGCCGGGGATTGAACCACCAATCTTCTGGTTTGTAGACAACCTACATGAACCACTGAGCCACTGCCGCCCCTAAGAGGCACTGCCGCTCCTGGAGGCGTGCCGTGAGCTGATGTTTCGTGCTGTTTCCATTAACATATATTCACTTATGTGCTGATTTCCAACAAAAGACAGAAATCTGATGCAATTTTACTTACATGAATGGGGTCTTTTATCACAGGGATGCACATCACAGGGATATCTCCATGTTTTAATAGCAAATGATGTGCAAATCCAGCGTCGACTTAGGCCTTGTTTATAAAACATTCATCACTCAAATGATCAGAACACACAAAGGCTCTTGATACACTCCGTTGCTGCCCCGGAAAAACAAACTGCATCCACTGTTCATGTAACGCTGGGTTCTTGGGGAAGCTGAACACAGTAAACTTTCTCTCACATCCAAAAATTCACTTATTTGGAGCCATTCAACAAATCCTATGCAGCACTGCCGACGATTTTGAAGCGTGTTGATGTGCGCGGTCTCACTCTCCTCTGTTCGACGTGTGCACGTGTCACAGGTCGGAGCGGACCACAGATGTCGTGAGTCATGCCCCTTCCTAGTTTCCACCTTGAGGAGGTCCCAAGAACACCCCAATGACCAGACACACGAGAGACGGTAAATAAATATTAAAACAAACTTTATTAGATTACTAAAAAAAGAGGGTATAGGGAAGGGAGGGGGAGGGAGGCTAAAATCCAACTCTCCAATTGGGGAGTAACAGTCTCGAGTCTCTTAGACTCCGTCACGGTAGATCTCAGGTAAGTCCTTCACTCCTCTTTCCTTCTGGCTATGTGACGACAATCAGCTTATTCACAAGTGCCCCTTTGTTCTAGCTTGCAGGACGACTGTCCAGGGCCCTCTCCTTTTCCTGGACGTATCAGATACAAGTGGTAAGTGTACTCCTCTTTCCTTCTGGCTATGCAACGACAATCAGCTTATTCACAAGTGCCCCTTTGTTCTAGCTTGCAGGACGACCGTCCAGGTCGGTGGACAGAGGGGCCGCTGGCTCTTCACTCGGGGCACAGGTAAGTCTGTAGGAAAGACAATTGAGGCTTCACTTGGGCATACAGGCGAACGTACAACACAATATGCTGGCTTTAGCTTTGGGCATAAGGTAAGTACATCAAAGGTAGCTGGGACTTCACTCTGGGCATACAGGCGAATGTACAACACAATATGCTGGCTTTAGCTTTGGACAATAGCCTACGGTGAATATACAGGGAAAACAGGAAGTGATGTTACTCACACCTTTTGGGGAAATAGACGTCAGGCGTTCCTTTTCTGAGGGTTAAACCAACTGCTGATAGAGATGCGGGTAGAAAGCTGCTGCTGCGTTGGGCCGAACACGGCCTCCGCTGATGTCACACACAGGTAAGTTGTTTCACCCAGGGTGTGCTACACTGGGTGGGTCGGACGCTTCCCTCTCCTTTCTTCCAACCAACTGGGTGAGAGATCTAGACAGGGGTGAACCTTTGAAGAACTCCACACACTCTTGGTGAATTTAGGGTCAAACCCCCCCGTCTGACCAAAGACTCGTCCTGGAAATCATGAGAACACTGATGCAACGGATATTCAGATTTAAAAAAAATCGCCCCGCTCATTTATCCACCTGCGATCAATGAAACCCTGATTTCCTTCCCCGGAGTTCCCGGAAGTAACCGGTGTTTGAGGATTATGGTCCGGGCGGAACCAATCTCCGTCCTGTTAGTTCCGCCCTTACAAAGTCACTCCGTGACACACGGACGCGCTTTTCCGGGAGAAATGCTCATATAAGGAGTTCCGCTCTCGTCTACGTCATTAGATCCACGATCGAAAAAAAAAACAGCCGAAACTTGTATCGAGCCAGAAGTAAGATTTTCAGCACAGAAATTCTCAGTCATTCTTCTGAATTATTTTTTTAAACTTTGGCCATGTTTAGCATGAGAATCAATCTCTTTAACACTGTGAACAACTCTGAATACATGAAACACCATTGCACCCCCCTTTAAGGAATAAAAAACACAGCAGAACAAGTCAGATTTTTAAATGAATCATTTTATGAGCTGTAACTTTTTTGTGAATCACAAACACATAGGTATCATTTTGAACAGTTTCTCTATTAATCCAAATTGTTTATTGAACCACAAGTAATACATTTTATCTCCTACTCTTAAAAACTACATTGAAGA
This sequence comes from Carassius carassius, assembly GCF_963082965.1. Lineage (NCBI taxonomy): Eukaryota > Metazoa > Chordata > Actinopteri > Cypriniformes > Cyprinidae > Carassius > Carassius carassius. The sequence goes on from NC_081781.1 coordinate 18,573,042, forward strand.
TTTACACTTTGTCATATGTCTTACTTCAGTTATATGTTCTAAACCATTGTTGTTATGCTAATATGACAAAGATATAGTATACTGTACATTATTGGTTTTGTCAGTGGTGATGAATGAAAGAAATATGTTATCATATTTTTTGTTCTTTGGAATTTTACATTTATCATCACATCATCTGGCAATAGAAGTTCATTACTGTTTTCCAAATATTTCTTCCTTAAATTTGAGAATTGTGAAATATTAAGAATCTCAAAGATTAATAAACTCAAAGGATTGGACCAACCTGAGTGTGAGTAAACGATGACAAGATTAACATTCTTGGGTAAATGTCCCTTTAAGAAGATCGAATGATTGGAGAAATCCTACATGCATCACCAGAGAGGAGGCTTTTGCGATTTTGATTAAAAATCACAAGCTCAATTAAAAAAGAAATGAAATGCATGCATGAATAAATCATTCACAATAAGATCAATAAATGCATTCAGAAAACAGCTAAATAAGGGAATTTTCTACTTCATGCCAAATTTAAGAGCAATCAGAAGCAGAATTGTTCAATCCCTTATATTTCCCATCTCTCAGCCCATCCATGATTCATATGCAGATACCACCATTTATTAATATGCAATCTGACCTTAGAAGAGATCACACGAAATAAACAAGCCATTTACCATTTACATCTGCTTTACGGACAGAATAGGTCACCTATAGGTCAGGTAAAGGTCGTAAATATAAGGGATTTCTGAGTCCTTGAAATTTATCTAGATTAAACATTGCACAAAAATACAGGACTGTGGCTGTGCTTGCACACACACAAAAATTAAAGTGATCACTCTTTGAGCTCTGTAGGTGGGTCTGTTTACAGCCCTCCATGTTACAAAACATTCTCCCACAAAGACATTAGCGAGCCATCTAAACACACGCACAACAGGTTTTCCTTCAAAACACTCAGTTTCATTTGATCATACTTTATTCTGTTAATTGTCTTGTGGCTGAATATATACAGTACAGACCAAAAGTTTGGACACACCTTCTCATTCAAAGAGTTTTCTTTATTTTCATGACTATGAAAATTGTAGATTCACACTGAAGGCATCAAAACAATGAATTAACACATGTGGAATTATATATGGAATTATATACATAACAAAAAAGTGTGAAACAACTGAAAATATGTTATATTCTAGGTTATTCATAGTAGCTGTTACAGGTTGAGGTAGTGCTAAACGTAAAACAAAAGGAAGGACGAGGATCTGGAACAAATAAGGAGTTTACAGAAGACGACGGAGAATACTGACAATATACAAGATTACATTTAGCATTAACATACAGATATAGCTTTGACACATTAACAACGCTAAACATCGACAATAACAATCAACAACGATATCAACATCGACACGCTAAACGACGACAATCACGGACGAGGAGGAACGGAAAAGAACGGGTATTTATGCACACAGAAGGTAATGAGGAAACAGGAGACAGGTGAGGATCAATCAATTAACTAAAACAAGAAAAGGAAGAGGACCAAATAAGGAGACAAAAGTTCATAAATGTGACAGTTCGCCCCCTCCCAGAAACGGTGCGTCCTCGCACCACAAGAGGAATACCAGTGGAGGGAGGGTGGGGGTTCTGGAGGCGGGCGAGGAGTAGGCCAGGAGCAGGTGATGAGGGAGCATGTAGGTAGGGACCAGGGCGGAGTGGATGGAGGGAGGAGCCATGGAGGAGCCCGGAGCAGGAGGAGCCAGATGGTCCACCAGAGACCAGCCAGGACGGCGATCCACGGTGGAGTCGACGGCGGGAGGAGCCACGGTGGAGAAGCGGCCGACGACACCAGGGGGCCGACAGGAGGAGACTGCACTGGTGGGTGAGGAGCCCAAGATGGAGCAGCACAGCCACAGAGCCAGGGTGACGTCGAGGATCCGGAGGGCCTAGGTGGAGCAGAAGGCTCTGGCGACCAAGGCGGAGGTGGGGTCCTGGAAGACCGCTGTGGAGCTGGAGTGACGGAGGATAACGGTGGAACCAGAGGGAAGGAGGAGCCTGACAGAGCCGGAGGGATGGAGTGACGAGGTGGAACCAGAGGAGTGGAGTCCCGAGGCGGCGGATGGTCGACGACTGACCAAGGTGGAGCCGGAGGGACGAGGGAGCCCGGTGGAGCAGGTGGGATGACAGGCCACGGTGGAGACGAGGGAGCTAAGAGCCAAGGCGGAGCCGCTGGGTCGAAGGACCGAGGAGGAGTCCAGGGCTCGGAGGCTGGAGGCGGAGACAGGGCCTTAACATGCCAAGGCAGAGCTGGAGACTGGCAGTCCAGCGGCGAACCATCGCGCCCAGATGGCGCGGACTGAGGGTGAGCTGCGGGACTGACTGGCACCAGCGGAGATGAGGTCGATGAACGGGCTGGTCTAGGAGGAGGAGAGAGAGGAAGGATGGGAGGAAACACAGGAGGATCAGGGTTGGACGGAACCAGCGGTAGTGGAGCAAAGGGACTGGCAGGTTTAGGAGGAGGTGGGAGAGGGAGGCTGGGAGGGAGTACAGGAGACATAGGAAATTCAGAGCTGGGCGGAACCAGCGGAGACATAGGAAATTCAGAGCTGGGCGGAACCAGCGGAGACATAGGAAATTCAGAGCTGGGCGGAACCAGCGGAGACATAGGAAATTCAGAGCTGGGAGGAACCAGCGGCGAGACAGAAAATTCAGAGCTGGGCGGAACCAGCGGAGACATAGGAAATTCAGAGCTGGGCGGAACCAGCGGAGACATAGGAAATTCAGAGCTGGGCGGAACCAGCGGAGAGACAGAAAATTCAGAGCTGGACGGAACCAGCGGAGAGACAAAAAATTCATAGCTGGGCGGAACCAGCGGAGTGACAGAAAATTCATAGCTGGGCGGAACCAGTGGAGAAACAGAAAATTCAGGGCTGGGCGGAACCAGCGGAGAAACAGAAAATTCAGGGCTGGGCGGAACCAGCGGAGAAACAGAAAATTCATAGCTGGACGGAACCAGCGGAGAAACAGAAAATTCAGGGCTGGGCGGAACCAGCGGCGAGACAGAAAATTCAGAGCTGGGCGGAACCAGCGGAGACATAAGAAATTCAGAGCTGGGCGGAACCAGCGGAGACATAGGAAATTCAGAGCTGGGCGGAACCAGCGGAGAGACAGAAAATTCAGAGCTGGACGGAACCAGCGGAGAGACAGAAAATTCATAGCTGGGCGGAACCAGCGGAGAGACAGAAAATTCATAGCTGGGCGGAACCAGCGGAGAAACAGAAAATTCAGGGCTGGGCGGAACCAGCGGAGAAACAGAAAATTCAGGGCTGGGCGGAACCAGCGGAGAAACAGAAAATTCATAGCTGGACGGAACCAGCGGAGAAACAGAAAATTCAGGGCTGGACGGAACCAGCGGAGAAACAGAAAATTCATAGCTGGGCAGAACCAGCGGAGAAAAAGAAAATTCAGGGCTGGGCGGAACCAGCGGAGACACAGAAAATTCAGGGCTGGGCGGAACCAGCGGAGAAACAGAAAATTCATAGCTGGGCGGAACCAGCGGAGAAACAGAAAATTCATGGCTGGGCGGAACCAGCGGAAATGGAGCATAGGAACTGAATGGAGGAGGTAGGAGTGGGAGACTGAGAGGGTATACCAGGGGATCAGGGCTGGATGGAACCAGCGGAAAAACAGGGGATACAGGAATTACCTCCGTAGACCAGTCCATGAGATCCATAAGTTGCTCCATATTTCCCGAGACTGAATACAGCTCACCCTCAGTCGCAGGAGTGTGGACAGGGCTTGCCTCCACGCCCTCGATCTCCACAAGGACTCCCACGATGCACGGTGTTGCCGGCTCACACACCTGGTCAGTCGCGCTCTCGAGATCCTGCTTCCTGTCAGAGGATGGCTCTGCGGCTGCGGTGGGCTCTGGCTCCGTGTGTCGAGATGGTGGCTGGCTGGTCTCTGGGTCAGGAGTGGGGCTGGAGATATCGTCCTCGGCGGTGCAGATGGTCCATGATGATCCATTTTTCTCCAGCACCCACTCCACAAAAGCGGCGAAATCCTCTCGGGGACCGTTCGCTGGTAGGCGTCCCTTACTCCGCTCGCTCAGGCCGGTGTAGAAAAAGTTAGAGAGCGAGCGGTCGGGGAAGTTAGTAAGGCACGCCAGATCTAAAAAGTCCCTGGTGTGGTCCTCCAGCGAACGGTCCAGTTGCTCCAGGCACAGGAGATGGACTGCTGGGATGGCCATTCCGGGAGAGGAGGAAAAAAAAGGCAAAAAATAAATGAAAGAAAAAACGCCGCTAAAAAATAAACTATACTGTTTAGGTCCGTGATTCTGTTACAGGTTGAGGTAGTGCTAAACATAAAACAAAAGGAAGGACGAGGATCTGGAACAAATAAGGAGTTTACTGAAGACGACGGAGAATACAGACAATATACAAGATTACATTTAGCATTAACATACAGATATAGCTTTGACACATTAACAACGCTAAACATCGACAATAACAATCAACAACGATATCAACATCGAAACGCTAAACGACGACAATCACGGACGAGGAGGAACTGAACAGAACGGTATTTATGCACACAGAAGGTAATGAGGAAACAGGAGACAGGTGAGGATCAATAAATTAACTAAAACAAGAAAAGGAAGAGGACCAAATAAGGAGACAAAAGTTCATAAATGTGACAGTAGCCACCTTTTGCTTTGATTACTGCTTTGCACACTCTTGGCATTCTCTTGATGAGCTTCAAGAGGTAGTCACCTGAAATGGTCTTCCAGCAGTCTTGAAGGAGTTCCCCGAGAGATGCTTAGCACTTGTTGGCCCTTTTGCCTTCAGTTTGCGGTCCAGCTCACCCCTAAACCATCTTGATTGGGTTCAGGTCCAGTGACTGTGGAGGCCAGATCATCTGGCACAGCACTCCATCACTCTCCTTCTTGGTCAAATAGCCCTTGATGCCTTCAGTGTGACTCTACAATTTTCATAGTCATGAAAATAAAGAAAACTCTTTGAATGAGAAGGTGTGTCCAAACTTTTGGTCTGTACTGTAAATAGATACAGGACATGCATTTGGGACAATAGTTTAAGTACAACTGACTATAGCAAAATTTGACTTCAGAAACAAAGAGAGTTTTTTGACAACAACACTCTAGCTTCCTCTCGAGTTCACCTAATCAGTTTTAGTGCTTTATCTCATTTAAAGATGAAAACATGATAGCATATAATGAGTGTGTGTGTGTGTGTGTGTGTGTGTGTGTGTGTGTGTGTATAAGAGGGTTCAAGTGAGTTTGATTTTTGTCTTGAGTGCGATGCCCCCCAGGGCTACACTGATTCTCATTAGGGGTAAAAGAGACATGGAGACATTTTCACAGCAGGGCTGGAGCAATCAGCCTCGCACATTTACCTGGACTAATGCCTTTGAATTAGACCCCCAAAATGCCACTTTATGGATATGCTGGGACTCCACACATCTCTCCACCAGTTTCTTTTTTTGGCACTGAAAATAAATTCAATTGGCAAATCGCTGGAACATAATCTAATTGAATTTCACATTGAAGTGGGAAACCAATTTAGGCTAGAATTCCCACATTACAGTGCTTCCATTACTCACAGTGTATGAGGAGGAAATCATGTTCTGGATAAAGAACACAAGACATATTCTGGAAGATGTTCATGTAACGGTGATGTTTATTAAAAGAACTGAAGAGGCATACATGTCTAGCTATATATCTAATTTTGCTTCAGCATGAAAATTGTTACAGCTTTCATTTCATTTCTCATTTAATTGAATTTATATTTTTACTACCGTTTGAAAGGCTGGGATCCTTTTTAAAACTAGCTTCTTTTTTTTTTATTTTTTTTTTTACATTTTTGAAACAAGTCTCTTATGCTTATCAAGGCTGCATTTACTTTGATCAAAATACAATAAGAACAGTAATATTGTGAAATAAATTTACAATGTAAAATAAATGTTTTCTATATATATACTAAAGTCTTCAGATGAGTGTCACATGATCATTTATATAAATATATAAACATTTTTGTACCCTATTTATCTGAATAAATCATTATTTTACTTTTCTGGACTGAAGAGAACTTCTATAATTATTTTTTATTATTATTTTATAATAAATGGAACAGTATCATAAAGGTCACGGATGACTTTAGTCTCTCCCACATAATGAAAATATGTGAACATATCCATATATATTTATTGTTAAGCTAGTGTGAGGAGTGTGGCGGTAAACATAATTTGAGGTTTAAAAGTACAAAGAGCTGTTTTATAATTCATTGCCCCTTCTTTGAGAGAAGAACATAAGAAATAAAGGACTCTTTATTTCAGTTTTCACTTCCTCACCGTGAAAACATGAAATATTAAACAGAGCTTGTTTATGTGTGTGTGTGTGTGTGTGTAGTACATTTATATCTCTGCACCCCTTTTGACAGCAGATTAATATAGAGGGCGTTCATACTCCTAAATCCCAAAATTAAAGCAAACACAAAAATTTAAACAAACAAAAACAAAACACCTTCCCTGGAAATGTACTCCTCTCACCAGAACAGAATAAAGGAGATTAAGAGAGAAGCACACACACAGATATTCCTTCTTATTTTCAAATATATTTTATACTTTTTAATTATCATTTCATTTTACTTCCATGTGTTATTTAATTACTAACATATACCTGATAGGACACAAAAGAATGATTCATTTAGAAATCATTCACTGTTTATTAAGACATTATATCTCTCAAAAATTCCAAGCAGATGTAAAGAATTTCAGTGACTTACAGCTTCGATCTATTTTTCTCCAATACTAGACAACTATTGATCACTTTTGCAGTGCTATATATCTATGAGGTCAGTGCAATTGTAACTAGTTCTGAAAACAAATATTGTGAATTCTGAAATATGCTTAGTAAATGCTATACACACACACACTTATAATAAAATTTAGGGGAAAAGCCTTTAAAAAAAGATTTAAATAAATAATTAAAAACAAATAAACAAATTACCATGTATTCATTTAGTAATATCAGTAGAAAATGTATTTGGATTTGGATTCTCGTGTATCAAGTTTTGACCAGTGAAAATGATTCCCATAGTCCCAATGCAAATCAAGTAAATTTCAATTTTATATGTTTAATTTGATTGAATGCACTGAAATTGAGTTGTGACAAAACCGTAACCTCCCGCTTTCTCTCGTGAAGCCCATACGGAAGCGACTTAAACTGTGATTCATCAACTGGCCTCTAGAGGCTGGCTCCCCATGTTAAAATGGCCAACTTTCCAGCAGAAAAAAACGTTTACAGCCTGGTTAAAAAAAAAATTTTTTTTTTTGGTCTATATAGCTAATTTTGCCCTCCATGGCAATTGTGAGGGGGGTAATTTTTTTTTATAACTCATCCGTTAAAATTATTTAAGCCTAAAAGTTCTGCATTATTAAAGGCACGGCCACTTGAGTGACAGGTGGATTGCCGCTGCTGTCACCGCCGTCGAGCTAGATGGGCGTGGTTTCAGCAACCAGCTCCCGCCTTTTTGCCCATTTTCGATTATCCGAAGTGATGTGCGGTGACGTGCTGTCAAGTTGGCGACGGCTGCCTCCGCCCACTTTTGGCTTCAAAAACGCTCTTCGGAAAACTATTGGTGATGTCACGGACACTATGTCCATGATTTTTATACAGTCTATGATTGTGACAAAATGTTTGTGTTGCATTAGCTCATTTTCATGAACTAAATTAAACAAGCAGCAAAAACCCACTTGAGTGAAGGGTATTAAAGTAATGTTAGTTACTTTTGGCACATAAAAATGTGTGCAAAAATGTGTTTCTAATACCAAAAGCTGTCCAGTAGTTTTCTGAAAGTCTGCGAGTTACAATTTCTCCCACTTCAGCCGCTTTGGGAATGTTGGAATTCCTGACAAATATCCGCTGACACTGATATCTGAGAGAAAGAGCGCGAGGAATTTATTGGGCAACATTGGAGTTAGAAACTAATAATGAAGACTGTTTGTTGAGGAACCCAGAGGAAATCATCCTGTTCTCTGAACATGGAGCGGGTCAGTAATATGAGCACCTGAGCCTTACACAAAGGAACTTGACCAATCAACAATACTGCAACCCTCGGAATCTCATAAAGCCACAGTTCAGAATTTTGTTGTTTTTCTTTCCTCCAAATTGTATTCATCTGCTCTTCCTCCACCGAGTCTAATGTGATGTACGCTGGATAGTATGTGTCATGAGAGCAAAAGGTCATCCAGCTGCCACCATGTGGATGTGAGAGCGGAAGGAAGCATCGTAATGAATATGTATCGGACTGTGCATGTGCGCGAACATGACTGAATGCAAATACACCTGTGTTTGCATCAGGAGTGCTTTCAGGTCTCTTCCAAGCTTCAGGGTCAGTGTGTGGGCAGCGTACTAACAGAGTCACACATCTGCAAAGCTCTTTTTCATCTCTGTTCTCTTTTTTCTTCTCTTTGAAGTAGCCTGAGGTTGCATGCACTCATCTCTTTTGCTGGCCTTTCACTTATTTATGTATTGTGTGGACTGAAGTGAGGCTCGGCTGATGTCTTGTGATCGCAAAGCCATGCTACACTTTGTACTGCTCCGAACTGGTCAAAATGTCCTAAATCACTGGCGCTTTGCTCCCATCAGAGAATGTGTGAGAAAAAACATCGCTCTCGTTCTCCAGTCTCCATCTGTCTTCCGGTTTCTCTTCTCTTTCATTCAGACTGTAGTTGAGATAAATCACAGGTATTATCTCGTCTAGGAGAGCTGCAATGCATAATGTTCTTGTACTTATTTCATAATCGTGCTTGAAAAGATCTGCTTAAACTAGCCTGAGGGGGTTTGCCGGTATAAGACTGGTAGAATACATTTGACAAAAAAACCTGTTACCTTTACGACATCAAAATGTAACATTTAATCCAACCTGTTCATAATTATCTGTGATCATTATATGTTTATTATATGATCAGTTCAGTTTACAAAACATTTTCAGCCCTAGTTTAGCAAAGCCTGCAAGGATGACAATTTAGGTTTATTAGTTCATAATATTCAGGACAAGGTCCACCACTGAAAGGCTAGATTCTGATTCGGAATAAGTAAGAGAAAATAGTTTCACAGCAAAAACATGATGAGAAAACTGTTTTGTTGAAACACCTTTTTTTTTTTTTTTGAGTTATCACCATAGTTTGCAGCAACTTTGCCAGGAAATCAGTTAACACTTGGTTTATCAAGTAATTAGTACTGTAAGCTTTATTTTCAGTCTTTCGGGAACAAACTTCAAAGCACACAGTATGCGTCTGTTTACAACCGCATAAACACACTGATATACTAGCTTTTTTATACCAATTAATATGAATGTTTTATCAAGCTTTCATCTATTTTATCTATTTTATCAAATAATTTAAATACATTAGCAGACTAATGTATTTAAATTAATGTATTTAAATTATTTTAGAATTTTCTAAAATAAGAGGTAAGAGTTCTGTGGTTTTATTAAAATTCGACATAAAATGCTTACATACAAGTAGAGAAGCTGGTAAATGACAGTGTGTGGACAACATAAGGGGACTGCTTGGAGAGCTAAACTAAAAATGCTTTAAATTATATAATAGAAATATTTGAATAGTTGAGAAGAAAAAAAGTATGACACTTGAACCGTTCAAACCACTGATGAGTCAACCCAAATGATGAAAAATAAAGCATGAAGAACAATCGGAGGCCATTGCTTTGTAACAATTGATTTATTACTCACTCGAGTGGCTAATTGCTACCGTTCAATTTCATTTAATGTATTAAATTAAAGACTGAAAACATTTTATTTATTCTTTAAAAAATAAAAATAAAAATAAATGAATAACAAAACACATGAGTGGAGATAAAACAAAATTGGGCATTTTGTAATGTGCATTTAACAAATACAACTAATTTGTTTTTTATCATCTCTAAATTTTTAGCATTGAATATAAAATTACAGCTGAAAAAATTAATTCCTTTTTTACTCAATGGTTGCATATGTGTTGATGATGCATGATGTTCTTCTTGAAGCTGCAAATGTACTAAAAGTGTATACAGTCTGTGCCCACATGTATCTTTGAAAGGGTAGCACACAAAAATAGGCCTACATTTGTTCATTGCTAAATCACTTTAGAACCGCTGACAGACTGTGGACAGTAGATGCACTTCCATAACGTTAAATATGAACCATTAAAGCTCACTAAGAGTCCAAAGAAACCTTGTATATAGCATTGTCATTCATTTGCAGATGATATCCAAGTATTCCTGCCACTCTTAAAACATTTGTACATCTTTCCATGTTTTCCTGTAACCATTGTGAAAGCAATTTTCCATCTCTAAACACAGACATTCAGTTTTTAATTATTGTTCTTGGAACAAGCATTGAAAAACTTCCAAACTAATGTTTAAAATCGTATACTGTAATTGGGGTGGCTATTGTTCTCTGAAGTGGAGGGTGAGGACATGTGACGACTCAGTGACTCATTTAGTCTAACTCATCTGTATGGAGCTGGACTCACTGTACCAGAGCTGACTTCTTTAGTGCATGGCTCTTTTAAATACAACCCTTACAGATGCAGGCAGACAGAAAATGAAGCAATTAGCAATCCAGACACAACCCTGCATAATTTGAAATAGTCATTTACCTCTGGCCCTGTTTCAAACGATTGCCTGGTTCTGTTTCATTTTGATTGTGTTTCTGAAAGAAATACATGTTACACAGAGAAAGAACTTAGACTTTACTGCTAATTTCAATGATGAGAGGAAACTGTCAGGAGATGGGAAATGTTGCTCTTCGCTTGTCTCTCATCTCGTCTCCTCTCTTGGTATTTTATTTTATTGTCCATGTCTTCACAAATTGTTTAGAAGTGTTACGTAACAGTGTCAGTGCTCATAAAGCCAATTTCAAATAGCTGAGTTCCTAAAACAATGTTTTGGGTTCAACAAGTTAATGTCTATTGATGGCATTTGTGACTGTAGAAAATGATTGAGATGATTGAAAACGACCAGTCCCTTAACTAATTAAAAGTACACAATTGTAGTACACATTTACAGTGGACGGAAATGGATCCAGTTAACATTAAATTTCATGATGATTTAGACAAATTTAAAGCCAAAATTACACATTTATTATATACACATTAAAATAGCCTATATATACTTTTTTAATTAATACAAGAAAAAAATGAGTTGCATATCTTTAAACCCTCTTGTTTATGACACAGTTTATGTTCATTTCAACTGCCTTTTACTGACTGACTGATTGAAATTAAGTGGATTGGGTTATCTTCAAAATTATCAGATCCAACATTATCAGATAGCTATTAATAAGCCAATAATCAATTCAATCTGCAGAAATGAACATGTACAGTTAATATAAAATGAAAACTAACATGACATAAAAAATAAAAAAAAGCTATGGTTGCCAGAACTTAATACACTATCCCAACCTATACTAACCTTTTTATTTTATTGTTATTTCAGTGAAAAAACATAAAATATTAAGTGTTCCACATGGAATTTTGGGAATATCATTTTTTTTTTCAACTGTAATTTCACTTTCTAAAACAATTATATTTAAAAGTATTTTACTGTAAAATCCAATGGAAATTCTTGATTTCTTTTCAGTTCATACTCATTGGTAAAGGAAATCACTGTTAACCTATTAACGGTCTTTTATCATAGCGTATTTACTGTCTTTTATAATTAAAATTATATATTTTTTAACAGGTAAAACAAAGCAAGTATAATGCATAATGAATAAGGATAATATCTCAGGACATGCTAACAAAGAGTAGGTTAACAGAAATCACATCAAATCAAACTCTTTAAAGCCGTCAAACCAGAGGAAATAATGTGCATTACACATCACTGTAAAAATACAACATACAGTACGCTGAGTGAGCTGACAAACATCGTCCATTATGTTGTAGCAGGCTTTCTTATTAAGTGCTAATGTCCATATGAGTGGCTCTATAAAACTCTTTCAACCAACTGGAAATGGAGCTCCACCTCCATAATGATGTGCTGCAGTGCAAGTGCATTCTCTTTAAGTCCCGTACGACATTTGTAAAAGCTCATACAGCTGTCTCCACGTGGGTGGGTAGGGGTCCTATCACATTTTCCCCTCAGGTGTTTCCATCAGCTTTGATCCATTTAGCTGTTAGCTGCGACCGCCAGCTAACTTTTCATTCCTTAATGGCTCAGATAGGGAAAAAAAGTTCTCGTTTTCAGTCACAAAGCCGAGATTGACGAAGACACCAATCAAAGAGTGAGAACCAATCTGCGAAAGCTGTAAATAAGCCTTTGGTTTTGAGTCAGGCACAAATGAGCAGTGCAAATGAAGCTTGGGCCGAGCGGGAGAGTGTCAAAGGGCTGATGCGGCCCGTCTCCCATTGGCTTTGACGGGCTTTTGATGCTGGGGGTTGGTCTAAGCCAGTATTTTGCTGGGTTGAGCTGTCGCAATGACATTCGGCAGATCAATGGTGTGCCTGAGCTGATGTGAGGCCGTTGTAACATTCCTCCCAGCAGCATTAAGATGACAACACAACAGCTGCCTTTAAATCTCTGTCACTCTCCCTTCACTGATCAAAGCCCCAGGCTTCCCACTTTTTCTCCTTGTTTCTCACTCTCTCCCTTGCTCTTGGAGAGTCTTTGGCATCTCCTAAACATCGTAATATTCCTATCCCCTCTGCGAAAGCAGCTTTCAGGCAGAGAGCAACGTGTGTGAGGGTTTGTGAGGGCTATCGTTTCCCGCCGATAACTCGCAGAAGCGGCGGGGCCGGTGCCAAAACGAATTCATACAAAATCGCCCGACAAACCTCACTTTTAACTTCTAATAGGAAGATCAAACGTCTACTTCTCTTTCTCTCACCCCTCTCGTTCCCTTGCCCGTTCTCCCTGCCTTCAGATAAGTCATAAATTAAGATTACGCTCTGACTTTTTAATTAACTCCAAAAAATCCTCACTTTAGCCCTGCTCGCTCCAGTTTTCACCACACGGACGGCACAGTTGAATAAGTCTCTCTCCCCTAGCCCGTCACTCTTGGACTGAGGGAACATCATCGATTATGTATGTTGGTGTGTGATTGTACATCCTCCTGAAAGCGAAGAGTCCATCACGGCACTGAGATGTCCATTAATTTAAAGCTACGAGACAGGCAGTTACAGTGAATTTGCGCTGTAATATAGCCTCAACATCAGTCATTAACTCATCGATTTCCACACGGTTGGCAACTGCTTTTTTTAGACCCCCATTAAACAGATTCACTCCTTTTAAATCTGTCAAGAATCAGCATTAATGAGGAGGGAAGGCTTCAAATAAAGGCCCATTTTTCAAACGTGGCAGAGGCTGGGCTGCGTGATTGGATGATACATCAGTAATGCTAAATCCCAAGTGGTGCTAATGGATGTCCATATGACACATTTCACTTTCAAGCTAAGGCTTAAACTTCTGACCTATATGGATTTAGAAGTAGAAGCAGATTTCTGACTTTTGGAAAGAAGTCTGGGGTGCTTTTCTGGATTATTCTGTCCAAGAATTGCTCATTTAACCCCATCGAACATGATATCAGACAGGTGTGATCACTCTAGGCTGCTCCCTGAGGCATATAATAGTCAAATATGCTGATCCAAAGAGAGATGTTGTCATTTATATATATGAAACAGTAACACAAGCAGTCTTTTCAACCACAAAATATCTAAATATGTCACAAATGTAAAAAAAACAAAAACAAATCCAACCAGATTTGTTCAGTATACTGTATGTGAGTGTTTTGTATAAATTGGTTTGACATGATTCTATATGAAAATGTATGGTTAAAGTGAAAATTTTCCCCTAAACCCTCAATGAAATTTGGACAATGAAATTGTACAAATTTATATTTACAGTATGTGCAACCAGTTCACCAAATCATAAAATACTTATACAACTGTGCTGAATTACCACAGAAGGACTAGAATGACAGTTTATAGGTCAAATCTATGCACTGATGTCGACAGTAGCAAACAAAAACTGGTGATTTATGACTCCACTACCGTTTTATTCCAGCTCAGCAGTAACTCATTTTCATCCCTTATGGGACAAGTGGATGAACTTGGTTGTCAGAAAATATCATTGTAAACAAACATGGCATCATTACTTTTATTTTTTTTAATCTTCTCAGTGATACTTTGATTGTTATAAAAACATTACATTTATATTAATTATAATTATTAATGGGATCATTGGATGCAAAATTCCATTTGTTGTTTGAACTGAAATGTGTCTTGGCATAGTGTGGAAACAACCACCATATAATGCTAAAAATCCACCAAGTGTTAATTTTTTATTATTATTATTTTTTTTAAATCAACTAAAAGCATAACCCATTTCTAAGATCAAGCCATTCACAGATGCTTTTCTGTGTTACATCACACAGACCCAGGCCCCTCCCATGATTGTTGATTGACACTAGCATTTAAGCATTGACCCGCCATGAGTGAGCAGTCATCAGTTCTTTATTGTTTCGATGCCGGAGCATGTGTAGACAAAAATGACACCAAAGTGACAGATTTTGTTGTTGGATGTAATAATGAACATAGCAGTCGTTATTCACTCCCGACATCTGAGCTGCTGAAGATGCAGTGGATTATGTTTCTTTTCTTAGGAAATGCGCCCCCTGATCTACGTGAATGCATCTATGTTTGTGCTAATCATTCACGATCCAGCTTCACCTACAGAAGCTGGATCATGCACCTTTTTTTAATATATATATACATATAAACCTTTGCTAATCGCTTTTCCTAATGTGCAAATTTGCTAGTTCTGGCTAAAGTTTACAGTCTCATGATAACTGCTCATCACTCCAAGGAACAGAAGGGGAGGGGGCAGGGTCAGCAGAGCTCATTAGCATTTAAAGGGACATGCACCGAAATGGGTCGCTGTGAACAGAGCTGTTTTTGACAAGGTAAAAACAGTGATATTTTACACTACCACTGAGAAATTTTAACTAAAGTATGTTATAGACTTTTCATTCCCTGGAAAATGGGTATCCAGTTACCACTTTAAATACATATTTAAGATACAGAATATCAAGTACTCACCAATCTAAGAGTTAAAACTCTTTTGGAACTTGAAACTCTAAATTATTTTGTTTACAATAAACAAACAAACAGACAACAACAACTAAACAAACTAACTAAAAACTAAAATTAATATTTTAAGTGAATTTAGGCATGACAACATTATAGTGGTTGGTAAAATATATAGTCATTTTGAGATTTGCTAAAGATTACACTGTGTTATTCATTATTATTATTATTTTTTTTTTAAATATCAAGTGTAAGTAAATGTTAAATGATGGCAAATACATTATAAATGCAAAAACAATGAAAATGATAGTTGGCAAGTATATTCCACATACTGTTTGGAATTTTGGGAATTGTTGTAAAAATGTTTTTGAAGTCTTATGATAACAGAGTTTGCATTTATTTGATTAAAAACACAGTATACATTATAAAACATTATTACAATTTAACAGTTTTTCTCAATCAATTTAACACATTTTTCCAAACTCAGGTAACTGATCTCAAAACAGTTAACACAGTGACCTGAACACTTTATAATTGTCCTAAACAGAACAATGTGCACAAAACTCAAATGTTTTCACAATAGCTAATGCAACCAACAAATACTTTAAAATATCTGAAAAAAGGTTTTACACAAATAAAAAACATGGATTCAAACTTCTTACATTTATTTTCCTATGATGCAAACACAGCGAATATGTAATCTAGATAAAATGCAATGAAATTCTCTTCCAGATGCCAATAATTCTGGATAATTCATGTATACGGCAAACACACACACACACACACACACACACACACACACACACACACACACACACACACACACACACGTATGCATTAAAAAACTCACATTAGCCGAACTGGTCAGAATGTATGAAAGAGGACGGACATGAAACATTAAAACAACACTTCACTTTTTACCATGATGTTTAGGGGTGGGTAAATCTTAAATCAGACAAAGCGAAAAAAAAATCTGAATAAAAAGTGCTAGTAAAAATATTCCTTTTCACGGCCTGTTGAAATGCAGCCTGATGCTCAGAAGAGCTAAAAGCCGATTGTCCTGCTCACCAGTGCTGTGTTTACCTCAGCTTACAATCACACACTGGATCTGTCAAACTAGCTTCAATCCATTACAGCCTCTTAGACCATATACTTAACAGCTGAGAAGCCAGAAGAAAATCAAGAGTGCTGAACACAAATTGCCATCATTTGCTTTGAAAGGCACTGAATGGCAAGATGATGCAGATAATCCATCTTTCGATATGGGCAAATGTTTAACAGCTGTGATGTGTTGATTATGGCTGTGTGTTATCTCATTCATCTGCTTGTAAATATCCACACTCGTCCATGTAACTTCTAAAGATGCTTCGGCCAGGATGCGGTTTAACAGAAGATCTACTTCAGTTAATTAGAGAGCATTTTAATCAACATGTCTACGGCGTTGCAGTCTTCTCCAGTCAATTACGGGAGGCCACGAGTCCATGTTGACTTTGTCTATAGATGTGTGTGTGTGTGTGTTTGGACAACCTTCGTTCAGTAATAGTGTGATGTGTGCACTGAAATGAACTACGAGATGAAGAGTACAATGACATCAACAAAGGGCTCGTGGAGGGCCCGGCACACCCCTTTAAATTCATTAAGCGATAGCGTCTGTCAGAGTACCTCTGTACTCTGGAAATTTGTTTATATAGCCTGTTCGCCTGTGATGCAGACGGTAAAATGTGTTGCTAGGAGATGACAGGATTCGCTTAAAAGCATTCTGCAACACTCTAATTTAAAAGGTGACTATGAAACTTGTGTCGCTGCAAATCTTTGGTTGGTTGGAAACACGGCACACAAATAAATGCCAATTTCACATTTCAAATCATCTGCTGGATTTTCTAAAGATATAGTTCTGATGTTTGAAGGAATAATTCAAAATAGCATGTGTGGCATTACTGTATGTTGATTACCACAAAAATCTTTTTTTCTTTTAAAAATCATGGTTATGATGATCGATGAGGTTAACCCATTTAATCCCATCGGTCAGAGTAGGGACCATAAAGAAAGTCAAAATATGTTAATGACTGGTGTTTTGCATTTGCATTTTCTGCAAAATAAAAGGTCTCTAAAAAACTTAACTTGTGCTGAACCCAGAATATTCCTTTAAAAATCCTGATGGATATAGCTATCTCTGTGCTAAGCACAAAATCATCAAGTGCTGTACTATCTTTGATTGGCTGTTTATGAACATGTCTATTAATTTGCCATTAATAAATCTTGGCATTACACTAGCGAGGAAAACAATTAAAATCTTATCGTGCTAGTCTCAGAGGGGCACAAAGCATGAATGTTTGACTGGGAGCCTGCTGTGAAAAAACTTGATGAGCTTCTTTCATCGACATGAAATTCTCCAAAGGGACTGAGCCACTGAAGGAAAACTAGCATTTGTGCTTTAATGGGAATACTGGATGTAGCAGTGGCGTGTGTTTCTTGGCAAAAGTAGCAGTGGCGTATATACCAATACTTTCTAACTACACTGTAAACAATGGTTTTTCATATTCAATACTTAGAAATGTAATGTTTAATTCAATGTCTTGCTTATTTTTATAGAATTTACTGCTTGTACTGATATGTATTAATTTCATGCATTCTAAACATATTTTTCATTGTTTGAAAAATAACTTATACAATATCACTACCACAAGTAATTTTAACAACAAAATAAAACTGTTCCATGAAATAAAAGAACAGTGCAAAGTAAAATTTAAACAAACAATTATCAAATTTATTTTATAATTGAAAACATTATCTAGATTATATTCTAGGTTACATTTCTATTGTATGTTGTTGTTTTATGTAATGTAATAAATCTCATTCAGCCAGATTTGAAATCTAGATTTTCGCTCTCTCTCTCCTTCCTTCTCTTTCACTCTCTTATTTTATTTTCTCTAAATATGTGTTTTCCCACCGAATGTGTGTGAATTAGCGTCCGGATGCATTTTATTTGTTGTCTGGATCTACAATGAAATTTGGTTGGTGAATTTTCCAAGAACACTGCATTGTTTCCATTGTGCAAAAGAAGAGGGGAAATATTCCGGAGGACATGGGCAGAGAAAGAGAGACTTGTCTCTTGTGTGAGAAAGAGAAAGAAAGAAAATGAATGGTCCACAATATTCCCTTTCTTAGAGAAGTCTCCCCTTTAAATTACTCTCACTTTACAACAGCAGATTCGGCACATATTTCTCTACAATTGCTCTGTGAGAGCTGGGTTTTATTGTTTGGAATAGTAGGGTGTAAGACAGGCAATGTGTAGCAACTAATATACAAACAGAGGGCTATACACATAAAACACAAACAAGAGAGACACTTTGGTTAAGCACACTCATTTCAGACTGCAGAGTCATTAACAGTGAAAGGCTCTACATAGTTTAAGATAAATAAATTGTGCAAAAGTACTCTTTTAACTTTTTTTTCTTATTTTCCAAGTATCTAAATATTCTTAAATTAATATACATTTGCTTAAAAAGCAAGATACAAAAGACAAGTAAATCTTGATTTCAGAAAAATCTATCAAAATTGAATCACTTTACGATTAAAACAACTGCCAGTGAGATAAGAGAAATAAACATGTTTTGCCTTCAAACCTTAAGTTATTTTTCTTACCTCATCGGCAGATAAAACTTAATTTTGTCATTTTGCTTCTGAAGTAAATGTATCTTGACTTCAAAATGCTTTGCTATTTGTACTGGAAAACAAGACAAGCATACTGTCAGGTAATCACAAGAGGCAGACAGGTGGTGAGTTGAAATGAGATTTATTTTTACAAGTGCAGCAGAACCAGGATGCAAAGGTGAGTAATGAAGTAGATGATAACGTTCACTGTGACTTAACTGAGAGGTAACCCAAGTCTCTGGTTTAGGAGCTGGAGGAAGAGTGCGGGAAGGTTCTCAGAAGGAGGACGGTAGGCTGACGGCTGACGAACGGGAATGAAGGCTTCTGAAGGTAAGTGGTTTTCTCTTGAGGTGAGTAGCGCGGGTGAGTCTGTTGTCAGTGGTATTGACGAGGCCAGACGATGACTGGTGAGTGAGAGTGGTTTATAAAGGGTATGAGATGATGAGATGGCCAGGTGAGGGTGATTAGAACTCAGGGGAGAGTGAACGAGAGGGTGGAGCGAGTGAAGATGATGGCGTGGCTGTGACAGTACCCCCCCCTCCCGAGGCGGCTCTTGACGACTGAGAAGAGGGACGAGTACGGCGACGAGGTCTCCCGCGACCTCTAGGTGCAGGACGGTCCGGATGGTCAGAATGGAACTGGGTGAGTAAAGTAGGATCAAGGATGTCATCTTGATGAACCCAGGAGCGCTCCTCAGGTCCATAGTCCTCCCAGTCGACCAGGTATTCCAACCGGGGACCTCGTCGCCGAGAGTCTAGGATGTTACGGACTCTGTAGATGGCCTCCTCTTCAACAGGAACGGGAGGAGGAGGTTCATCCGCCGGGGCAGGACCTGAGGAGGGAGGAGTGACAGGTTCAGTGTGAGGTTTGAGTAAGGATACATGGAATGATGGTGCAATTTTATACTCAGGAGGAAGGTTGAGACGATAGGTGACATCATTGAGCTGCCTCTGCACAGGGAATGGTCCGATGTATCGAGGACTCAGCTTTCTGCAGGGCAGGCGGAGACGTATGTCCCGCGTCGAGAGCCATACCTTCTGCCCGGGATGGTATTGAGGGGGTTCGGTTCTACGACGGTCGGCTTGTCTCTTGTGTCTCCGCACTGCCTGCTGAAGGTGTACATGAGCTGAGTCCCATACCCTCTCGCTTTGATGGAACCAGTAGTTGACAGCAGGAACTTCAGACGGTTCACCAGACCAAGGGAAGAGAGGAGGTTGGTAACCTAGAACACATTGGAAAGGTGTGAGTCCAGTGGTGCTCTGGCGGAGGGAATTCTGGGCATACTCGGCCCAGGGGAGGAACTGGTTCCAGCTGTCTTGGTACTGGTGGCAATAGGATCGGAGGTACCGTCCAATCTCCTGGATCTTCCGCTCGGTCTGGCCGTTAGTCTGAGGGTGATATGCAGAGGAAAGGTTTACCGTGACTCCGAGGAGTTTGAAGAAGGCTTTCCATACCCGAGAGACGAACTGTGGTCCACGATCTGAGACAATCTCTTCAGGGATGCCGAAGTTTCGGAAGATGAAAGTGAAGAGAGCTTCGGCTGCTTCGAATGCGGTAGGTAATCCGGGCAATGGTATCAGCTTGCATGACTTGGAAAACCGGTCCACTACGACGAACACACAAGTGTTTCCGTTGGAACGAGGGAGATCTGTCATGAAGTCAATCCCAAGGGGGGACCACGGACGCTGAGGAATGGGTAGAGGAACGAGTTTACCCTCCGGTAGTCTTCTGGGAGTATTGGTAACGGCGCAGACTGAACATCCCTTGATGTAACGTGAGACGTCCTGGGAGATGGATGGCCACCAGTACCGTTGAAGGAGGAGCGAAAGGGTATGCCTACTACCTGGATGTCCAGAGCCCGGGGTAGAGTGTGCTGAGTCCAGAAGGCTGGTACGGAGTTGAGGTGGTACGAAGATGAGGCCTTCTGGACCTCCCGGCGGAGCGGGTTGAAGATTGTTAGCTTGGGCGATTTGGTCATCAATGTCCCATAAGATGGGGTTGAGGAAGATGGCTGGAGGGAGGATAGGTTCAGGAGGGTTTTCATCAGAGGATGCTTGATGAATACGAGATAATGCGTCAGCCTTGGAATTCTTGCTACCGGGACGATAGGTGACCCGGAAATCGAATCGGGTGAAGAAGAGTGCCCAACGGGCCTGACGAGGGTTCAACCTTCTAGCTTCTCTCAGATATTCCAGATTTCTATGGTCGGTTATGACTTCGAATTGATGATTAGCTCCCTCCAGCCAGTGTCTCCATTCTTCCAGTGCTAATTTGATAGCCAGAAGTTCCCGGTTACCGACATCATAGTTCCGCTCCGCCGGGGACAGTTTTTTGGAAAAGAAGGCACATGGATGGAGTTTAGGAGGCTCACTCTGCTGAGATAATACAGCACCAACTCCAGTGGATGAAGCGTCGACTTCAGCGATAAATGGAAGATCGGGGTTGGGATGTACCAGTACAGGGGCTGTGGCAAACACATCTTTGAGGTCGTGGAATGCTTGGATGGCCTCAGATGACAAGGACAGAGACTTCGGCCGGCCTTTCAGAGAGGAAGTTAATGGATTAGTGATGAGACTGAAACCCTTGATGAATCTCCGGTAGAAATTGGCAAATCCTAAAAAGTGCTGAAGTTCCTTTACCGAAGTGGGCTGAGGCCAGTTGTGAATGGTTTCCACCTTCCTCTGGTCCATTTGTACTCCGTGTTGGTCAATGATGTAGCCCAAGAACTGTACGGATGGAATATGGAACTCACACTTCTCCAGCTTCAGATACAGTTGGTGTTCTCTCAGTTTTTCTAGGACTTGGATGACATGTTTGCGATGTTCAGAAAGTGAAGAGGAGTAGATTAGAAAGTCGTCAATATATACTATGACGAACCTGTTGAGGTAGTTCCTGAAGACCTCGTTCATGTATCCCTGGAAGACTGCTGGGGCGTTGGATAGTCCGAAGGGCATGACGAGGTACTCATAATGGCCGGAGGGGGTGACGAACGCGGTCTTCCATTCGTCACCCCGCCTAATGCGAATGAGGTTGTAGGCTGATCGAAGGTCTAACTTGGTGAGGATTTGAGCTCCACGCAGCTGTTCCAAGGCTGCTGGAACCAGAGGAAGGGGGTAGCTGTACTTGATGGTTTGAGAATTGAGATGTCTGTAGTCAATGCACGGCCGCAAGCCTCCGTCCTTTTTACCCACGAAGAAAAAGCTTGAAGTGGCAGGGGAGGTTGAGGTCCGAATGAACTGTTGACTGAGGGCCTCCTCCACATACTCCTCCATGGCCTTCTGCTCCGGGATGGACAGAGGGTAAACGCATCCTTTAGGTAAGGTGGCTCCAGGTAGTAGGTCGATAGCACAGTCCCATGGCCGATGAGGTGGTAGTTTGGTTGCAAGTTGCTTCCTGAATACATCCTGGAACGCCCCATACTCAGAGGGAATCACTACAGACTGTTGAGTTTCGGGACTCTCGACGGTGGTTGAACTAACTCGGAATGAGCGCTCAATCTTAGATGAAGAGGGAGGTGAAGGTTTCTTAATTGAAGACAAGCAGTTGGAAAAGCAATATTCACCCCAGCATAAGATCTCTCCGGACCTCCAGTTGATGGTGGGTTGATGTTGAACCATCCAGGGGCGTCCCAGGATGAGCTCGGCAGTTGACTCCTCCAGCACCATAAACGAGATCCTTTCAGTATGAACACATCCAATCTGAAGAGTGATAGTTGGGGAAAAGTGACGAATCCTTCCTCGACCCAGGGGTTTGCCTTGGATGGTTTGTACTCGGAGATCTTGGTGAGTTTTGAGTTTTCAAAGGTTCAATTTTTCGAGTAGTTGAGAGGAGATGAAGTTCCCTTCGGCACGGGAGTCGAGTAGGGCTTGCGCTGAGACACAAAGACGAGGGGTTAGGAGTAAGACCATAGTACGATTGAGAGTTCCAATTTTAGGAGGGACTTGAATGGTGCTTACCGCAGTGCGCGGAGGACGCACAGGACAGCCACTGAGGAGATGTTGATCAGAAGCGCAATATAAGCACAGGTGATTCTGAATCCTTCTTTGCCGTTCAACGGTGGAGAGATGATAGGAGTCGACTTGCATGGGCTCTGGTGCTGGAGGAGCGAGAGAGGGTGCTGGGAGCGGAGAACTGGCAGCGGCTGATGGTGTATGACCACAGGCTGTGAGACGTTGAGAGACTTGGATAGTTTTTTGGATGAGATTCTCGAGACCCATAGCGTCATCATAAACAACCACTAATTGCCGGATTTTCGAATATAAGCCGTGTCGAAACACTGTCATTAAAGCGGTCTCATTCCAGCCACTAGAGGCCGCCAGGGTGCGGAATCGGAGAGCATAGTCACATACCGAAGATGATCCTTGTTGAAGATTGAAGAGCTGGTCATGAATGGAGAGTTCTTCAGCGGACACACCGAAAACCCCTTTGAAATGTTGAAGGAAGCTGGAAAGAGACTGGGTTATGGGTGAGTTAGCGTTCCATATAGATTCGGCCCATTGAAGAGCGCGGCCAGATAACAGAGATATAATGAAAGCAATACGGGCAGAGTCACTATGAAACTGATGCGGTTGCATCTCGAAATATAGAGAAACCTGGAGTTCTCCGCCTCGCCTGAGTATGTCGCTGGTCGGGACATGGGAATAGCAGAGGCAGCTACCGAAGCAGAGGGTGTTTGCGGAAGTGAAGGTGAGTTAGGATCTTGGCGGTCAGTAGCGATGACAGGAGGAATTTTTAGTATGGCTTGACTGACGGCTTGAACCAGTTCAGCGAATGTGTCCCGCTGCGGCGGATCCTCGGGTTCTGATGCAGCTTGCATTGTGATCGGTCTGGCCTTCTGTCAGGTAATCACAAGAGGCAGACAGGTGGTGAGTTGAAATGAGATTTATTTTTACAAGTGCAGCAGAACCGGGATGCAAAGGTGAGTAATGTAGTAGATGATAACGTTCACTGTGACTTAACTGAGAGGTAACCCAAGTCTCTGGTTTAGGAGCTGGAGGAAGAGTGCGGGAAGGTTCTCAGAAGGAGGACAGTAGGCTAACGGCTGACGAACGGGAATGAAGGCTTCTGAAGGTAAGTGGTTTTCTCTTGAGGTGAGTAGCGCGGGTGAGTCTGTTGTCAGTGGTATTGACGAGGCCAGACGATGACTGGTGAGTGAGAGTGGTTTATATAGGGTATGAGATGATGAGATGGCCAGGTGAGGGTGATTAGAACTCAGGGGAGAGTGAACGAGAGGGTGGAGCGAGTGAAGATGATGGCGTGGCTGTGACACATACAGAGTTAGTAAAACATTATTATTATTATTATTAATAATAATATATTTTATTAATTAATTAATTAATTTATTGCAGTGTTAAGATTTTAGACCGTACCTTATTCTTGTCAAAAAATTTGCCTTGGATGAAAAAAAATAATACAAATAAAATAAATAAATAAATAAATAAATAAATGTAAGTGTTTAAAAATGCTGCATAGGAGGTGCTAACGAGTGCCCTTGTAAACTAAAATTTAAAATTGTACATTACTTTATGAAGCCATTTAGGAGAGGGCCTATAGTTGTTTCATTTTCTCTCTTTTTATCTTTATCTTTATCTTTTTCTTTATCTTTATCTATCTTGTCTAGGGATCCAGGACTGTCACTAGTGCACTCTCCACTATCCCTGGCTGTAAGCATCTTAATATTTATTACAATTGAAAAACAAAAAGAAGACAACCACACTCACCAACCACTATACATTTTGCAAAAAACTAATTTTGTAGTGGCAGTCTGTAAAACTGCAGGATTCCTCTACAATAACACACACACACACACACACACACACATTGTTCACACATACTTCAGGGCCTCTGAGATGGTTCCGCTTTTTCTAACAAACTTCCACCTCGTTATTTATTTTTATAATGCTGTCAAAATGAATAACATCTTCCTCAGAGAGAGCGCGAGAACGACAAACAATCCCATGGGCATGATAACCAAAAGTGTGACAAGGCTCTCTCAACTCCCCGCTCTGCTCGTTGCTGTTGGTTACACCATTCCCCGCCGCGCTCTGAGTGTGTTCATGGAGGCAGGAGGGGGAACCCATGAACATGTGTTTGTATACAGGAGGGTGTGTGTGTGTGTGTGTATGTTGTGCAGGACTCTGTTGTGTCTTACACGTGTGCTCTGAGGGACCCTGCGCAGATTGTCGAGCTCCTGTTTCCCGCCACAGTAAAATCAAGTAAATAATCGACTTACTTCATCGGAAGCTGCAGGATCAGTTAACAGTCGATAAAGAGGCAATGCGGATTGAACTGATAAAGGAGACTTCAATCACAAATTAATACTGATAATTCCTTCTCTTTTTCCTGCCACCCTGTATCTCTAGCTTACACATACTTGCAGTAAACACTCAAAAACACTCAGACTCACTCACTCAGTCACTGACTGAATCACTAACTCACTGACTCACTCACTTTGTCACTGACTCACTCACTCAATCAGTCACTGACTCACTCACTCACTCACTCACTCACTCAGTCACTGACTCACTCACTCACTGACTCACTCACTCACTCACTCAGTCACTGACTCACTCACTCACTCAGTCACTGACTCACTCACTGACTCACTCACTCAGTCACTGACTCACTCACTCACTCACTGACTCAGTCACTGACTCACTCACTCACTCACTCACTCACTGACTCAGTCACTGACTCACTGACTCAGTCACTGACTCACTCACTCACTGACTCACTCACTCACTCACTCACTCACTGACTCACTCACTCACTCACTCACTCACTGACTCACTCACTGACTCAGTCAATGACTCACTCACTCACTTACTTACCTATCTAAATGGGGACATGCCATAGGCATACTGGTTTTTATACTGTACAGACCGTATATTCTATTGCCCTACACCAACCCAACACCTAAACCTACCCCTTACAAAAAAAAATTCTGCATTTTTACACACACACACACACACACACACACACACACACACACACACACACACACACATACACACACACACACACACACACACACACACACACACACACACACCTTACTTTTAAACCAGTTTTGCAAATGAGGACGTCCACTAATGGAGGTTTTTGAAGATTTTGTCAGGTTTAGCTCAGTTTTGGGTACAAATCTGTCCCCAAAATATCATTAAGTAGGTACACACAGACTTACACACAGAGACACCCAAGGTCAGAGTATGGCTGGGAATTTATATGCAATAGGGACTTAGTATTTCCTTTCTCAATGGAAAACGATTAATCAAGGACAATCACCATTGAATTTATAATCTCTAGAGGATATAACCTTTTATCACCACTTTAATTCAAATCTATACATGCATGTGTATTATAATAATCCTTGATGCCTTATATTGCCTCATAATAAACACTGTAATGATTGTATCTTTTCATAGTGAACTCCGTTATAATAGTCTATAATACTTGCCTATTATAATTACATCTTTAAAGGCCCAGTTATTATTATATTTCTAATTAAGTTTTGTTGTTCCAAACACAATAAAAAGAGAATATGCAACTTTGATGTTGTTCTTATTACACTACCATTCAAATGTTTGAATATAAACTTTTTACAACTAGCATTTCATTTATGTTTTTACCTTTTTAATATAATTAATTATTAACATGTTAAATATGATGTATTATTGCTATCATTCAGCCATCCTGCTGGTGTCCCTTTTTAATGCATTAAACAGGCTTCAAGTGAACTGTTACTCCATTGAATTTCATCTTTCTCTGTAATAGTGAGATGATCAAACTCTTGCACATAGAATGCTGCCAGGATGAGCGCTAGCTGTTCACCAGAGTCTCAAATCCCTTAAGCCTGATCCTAAATCTGATTCACCATCAGTTAGTTTAAACAGTGTGGAGGTTGCTCATCTGATCCCAGATCAGAATCAGCCTTTGATAACCGCTTCCAGCCTGCTTGACTAAATGCCTGACCCCAGATAAGATGGTTAGGACTTGGTTTGAATCAAGTATTCACAGTTTATGTTCCCGTTTGCGCTCCTGACAGCGAGATCTTGTCACCGCAAGGAGCAGTTGCATTACATTAATCAATGTTAATGAAAGCTCGCTGTAATTGTGAGCGTCTGCTCATGTATGCATGAGGGAAAGCGAGTGTGCGAGAAAGCGCCCGGGCGAACACGTGACTGCTTGTGTATGCTTGAGCGTGCGCGTGTGTCCGTGTGCAGCTGTTGTCTCATTGCTATGCAGTTGGCATCAACCTCACTAAATAGGAAGCAATTACACTGTGAACCTGCAGTTAAAGTTTGAGTGGCAGCTGATGTTTAATGCATGTGAGACAGATCTGCGGGGTTACAACCGTGCACTCGGGATCCTGCGGTTCTCCTGCAGGACAATACCCCAGCAGCCCCGATCGGCCACACGCTCCCAGCAAGATCCAAACAATTCAGTTTAGATGATCCGCTATGGCATGATTCCCGCATCGTCGCCACTGAAGAACCACAACATATTTAACCCTATAAAGCCAACTGTGTAGTATTTGATGAATTTCTAACTCCTCTAAATGATTAACATGGTCAAAAAATTGCTGAAAATCTTCTTGTATGCAATCTAAAACATAGCCTACCTTCTGTTGTTTGATTGGTAGTTAATTTTTTAGTAAAAGGCTACTGTTTTATATGAAGTAACTGTGACGCTAACAATGGAGGACAGGAGGCAGATGCAAGTAAAGGTAGTTTATTGACAGGAGTATGATGGATGAATGCTGGTGAGTGACGCAGGAACCACGATGGCAGCACAGACAGGTGGGTAGGTGGTTTGAGTGCGTTGGTAGCGATGGCGGTGATGGTAGATCGGTGATCGGCGGTGATAATTCGTGAATGACTGTGAATATCCAATGAAGACTGAAGCAGGACACAGAGCAAAGACAGGAACACAGAAGCACGAACAGACATCGACACGAGGACCTCAAACAACGATCTGACAAACAGGAGACGAAAGACAGGGCGTTAAATAGGCGGTTGGAATGAGATGCACCTGCCGCTGATCAGGCGATCAGTGGCAACACCCACATGAACCAATCAACATGACATAACATGACTACAGCTGGAGACGGTGCATTCACGAACCGTGACAGTACCCCTCCTCCTAAGGACGCCTCCTGGCGTCCCCAGAATCTCTTACCTGTCGATTGTAATCATCGATAAGGGAGTGATCCAGGATGTCCCTAGCAGGTACCCAACTTCTCTCCTCCGGACCGTAACCCTCCCAGTCCACCAAGTACTGAAATCCGCGTCCCCTCCTTCTAGAGTCCAGAATACGATTTACCAAATAGGTGGTCTCCCCATCTACGAGACGCGGCGGGGGAGGGACCGGGGTAGGCGGATTAATGGGAGAATGAAATACGGGCTTGATTTTGGACACATGAAAGGCGGGATTAATTCTCCTGTACGTAGGAGGGAGTTTAAGGCGGACTGCCACCGGACTAATGATCTTGGTGACAGTAAACGGGCCAATAAATTTGGGAGCCAATTTATTAGATACGGACCGGAGAGGAATATTCTTGGTTGAAAGCCACACCTTTTGACCCACGACGTATACGGGAGGCCTAGACCGGTGGCGATCGGCCTTGGCCTTGGTGCGCGCCCCCACTTGGAGTAGAGTCTCACGGGCTCTGGTCCAAGTGCGGTGGCACCTCTGGACGAAGGCGTGGGCGGAGGGGACCGCAACTTCGGATTCCATACTAGGAAAAATAGGTGGCTGGTAACCTACACTAAAAAGGAGATAGGCCCGTAGCTGATACTGGTAAGGTATTGTGGGCGTACTCCACCATAGACAATTGTTGGCTCCAGGAGGAAGGATTCTTGGAGACCAAACATCGCAACACCCTTTCCAAATCTTGGTTGGCTCTCTCGGTTTGACCATTGCTCTGGGGGTGAAACCCTGAGGACAGACTTACAGTCGCTCCCAGTAGTCTACAGAATTCTTGCCAAAATTTAGCCACAAATTGGGGTCCCCTGTCGGAAACCACATCTATCGGGAGGCCATGTAAACGAAAGATGTGGTCTACGACAGTCAACGCTGTCTCCTTGGCTGAAGGTAATTTGGGCAAGGGAATAAAGTGGGCCGCCTTCGAGAACCGGTCCACCACGGTTAAAACTACCGTGTTGCCCTGGGAGGGCGGGAAGGCGGTAATAAAATCTAGAGCGATGTGGGACCAGGGTCTCGAAGGAACCGGCAGCGGTTGGAGTAACCCATCAGGGGGCCGATTGGAAGTCTTACCAGTGGCACAAACCGAGCAAGCCAAAACAAAACTGTGAATGTCGCGAGCCATAAGTGGCCACCAGAATCGTTGCTTGACTAAAAATCTAGTACGGTTAACCCCTGGATGGCAAGCTACATTCGAGCAATGTCCCCACTGGATAACGTTGGACCTTAATCCCTCCGGCACAAATAAACGGTTCGGTGGACACCCGGGCGGAGGCGTTACCCCTTCTAAAGCCGTTCTGACCTTCGATTCGATCTCCCATGTGAGAGTGGAGACCACTAATGTCTCAGGAAAAATACACTCGGGAGTGGACGGGCGTTCGGAATGGTCAAAAATACGCGACAAAGAATCGGGTTTGATATTCTTGGAACCTGGGCGGTACGAGATAGTAAAGTCAAAACGTCCGAAAAAAAGTGCCCACCGAGCCTGCCTGGAGTTCAACCTCTTGGCGGTGCTAATGTACTCTAAATTCTTGTGGTCAGTCCATACTATAAAGGGAACCCCCGATCCCTCTAACCAGTGTCGCCATTCCTCCAATGCCATCTTAACTGCCAACAATTCTCGGTTACCAATATCGTAATTTCGTTCTGCCGGAGATAAACGATATGAAAAATACGCGCAAGGGTGGACCTTGTCGTCTAAGGGAGAACGTTGAGATAACACCGCTCCTACCCCCACCTCTGATGCGTCGACCTCCACCACGAACTGACGTGTAGGGTCAGGGGTAGTCAGAATAGGGGCTGAAATGAAACGGCTCTTCAGTTTGGCGAACACAGCCTGAGCTGTGTCCGACCACCTGAACGCAGTCTTGGCGGAGGTCAAGGCGGTCAGAGGTGCGGCTAGTTGGCTGAAGTTGCGAATAAAACGCCGGTAGAAGTTAGCGAACCCCAGAAACCTCTGTAGGGCCTTACGGGAATCTGGGCTTGGCCATTCTACCACAGCCTTAACCTTCTCGGGATCCATGCGTATTCCCTCAGTCGACACGATATACCCCAAAAATGGAATTGACTGTGCATGAAATTCGCATTTCTCCGCCTTGACAAAAAGCCCATTCTCTAGCAACCTCTGAAGCACTCGTTGGACGTGCTGCACATGTTCCTGGAGAGAAGAGGAAAAAATCAATATGTCGTCCAGGTAGACATAAATGAACTGATCGATCATATCTCGCAGCACGTCGTTGACGAGTGCCTGGAAGACCGCTGGGGAGTTGGAGAGCCCAAAGGGCATAACCAAGTATTCAAAGTGCCCTCTTGGGGTGTTAAAAGCGGTCTTCCATTCATCCCCCTCCCTGATCCGAACCAAATGATACGCATTGCGTAAGTCCAGTTTTGGGAAAATTGACGCTCCCTGCAACCTCTCGAAGGCCGAAGACATCAACGGCAAAGGATAAGTATTCTTTACCGTGATGTTGTTCAGTCCCCGGTAATCAATACAAGGTCGCAGAGATCCGTCCTTCTTTCCCACAAAAAAGAACCCCGCCCCCGCAGGAGAAGAGGAAGGGCGGATGAATTTGGAAGCTAGAGAATCAGAAATATATTTCTCCATAGCCTCCCTCTCTGGAACAGAAAGTGAATAGAGTTTGCCCTTAGGCGGAGACTTACCTGATAGTAAAACTATGGCACAGTCGTAAGGACGATGCGGAGGAAGAGAAGCAGCCCGAGACTTACTGAACACTTCCTTCAGATGGAGGTACTCAACGGGCACGTTAGACAAATCCACCGCCTCCTCCTGCAACACAGACACAGACACAGACGGACAGGCAGACACTAGACAAGACTCATGACACCTTTTACACCAAGACAAAACGGAGTTAGAGAGCCAGTCAATGCTAGGGTTGTGGAGGAGGAGCCAAGGGTGTCCGAGGACAATGGGTGCCAGGGGAGAGTCAAGGATGTGAAAAGAGATGGTTTCGGAGTGATTGCCAGAGGTGATGAGTGTAATGTCTTCAGTGATGTATGATATGGTGGGAAGTTGCTGACCAGTGAGGGCGTGAACCGTGATGTGGTGCGGAAGAGGTCTGAGGGGGATGTGGAGCTTGTGGGCTAATGTGCTGTCCATGAAGTTACCTTCTGCCCCGGAATCCAGTAGTGCCTGACAGTGATGTGTCTGTGCTGACCACCGCAGCCATACCGGGAGGAGCGTAGAAGATGATGGTGATGATGATGATGATGATGAGGTCTTCTCGGCGGAGATCCCACCCGATAGTAGCCTCATACGTACTACCGGGCCTGGCCTTTTACCGGACAGGCGTGGGCTTGATGTCCGGCTCCCCCGCAGTAAAGGCAAAGGCCCAGGGACCTCCGCCTCTCCTTCTCCTCCCAGGAAAGCCGAGCTCGCCCTACCTGCATGGGCTCGTGATCGTAGACGGGGCTGGCCACGTCCCCGCCGCTGAACCGCACGTCTGCCGGTCCCCTGGATGGGGTGTTGAGTAGCCCCCTCCTCTCCATCCGTGCCAGACGTGCGTCGACCCGAAGGGCCAGCTCAATGAGTCCATCAAACGACGGGGGAAGATCCAGGGCGTAGATCTCCCTCTGGACGCGGTCAGCCAGCCCATGCAGGAACATGTCCCACTGCGCCTCCTCGTTCCAATGGCACTCCGCCGCCAGGGTCCGGAACTCGATGGAGTAGTCCGAGACGGATCTCTCGTGCTGGCGTAACTCCGCCAGCCTCCTGGCCACCTCCCGTCCTGCGGCGGCCCGATCAAAGACCCGTCTCATCTCGGCGGAGAGCGCCTGGAACGAGGCACAGCATGGGTCCTGGTTCTCCCACACCGCTGTTCCCCACAATGCCGCCCTCCCAGAGAGCAGGGTCAGGACGAAGGCCACCTTGGCCCTCTCACTGGCGAACGTTCTAGGCTGGAGGGCAAAATGCATATCACAACGGTTAAGGAAAGCTCTACAATAGTCGGGTTCACCTGAGTACGCCTCCGGAATCGGGAGTGGTCACCTGGGGTGGCCAGACAAATTTCAGGGGGGGGCGGTGCCACAACGTAGACACGCCCCTAGTTTCACATGTCAGGCTTTACAGGGTTAATATGATTATGCATGCAGCAACAGAGTAGTTAGATGCTGCCGCCAAGAGAAATATTAAATAATGAACTGTTATGGAGAATAGAAAAACCATGTTGTAGATCCGGAAAAGCTATTTGCTTGCTTGCCTCACGCATGAGTGAGCTGCTGTTTCCCATCAACCTTTAAATGTGCATTTCTATTTGCAAGTATTCTGTAAAGATCTGTGTAGTTCTCTTTATCTGTTATAAAGAGAAGGGCACAGGGAGGACAGGTTAAAAGCTTGTTTTTAGGTAAACAAGACCTTTCAGATGGGAGTTCATCAGGGGATACATGCATGCGAAAAGGATTTTTATATAAAATCTACAGTTCAGGCTTTGAAATATGTGGAAGTCACACACCTGTGACCGCACACCAATTTAATTCTACAGTATATTAATGCTGCAAGTTAGCCTAATGAACTATATTAGAGCTGTGCGGTATGATGGTAAATAGCGCGTGGCGGTGAAATGTGTCACCTGGATTTTGTTGCATCATTTATATATTTGCTCCAAGAACTGTGGAGAGAGTAATACAACATTACAGAGCAGAATGTATCTCAAAATTACCATGCTGTTTATGCTAAGTTTAAATAGCAGCTCACCCCATTAACACAGAAAAACAATAATAAAATAAATTGTATTTACATCAGACATCAAGAATAATATTGATTGATTGACAAACGTACATGTCCAGTTGAATTTTTATTTGGATTAATATGGAAGAATTTTTTTGTGGTCTTTCCACAAATTTATAAAAACAATAAACAAGTGATTTTATATTTTGGTTGAGCGGATTCGTTGGAAAATGACTACAACAACTTTTTACAATCGATTGCTTAAAAACAGCAAGACATCTCCGTTGCGCTTTATTCACCATCAAGCTGTTCGTGATACTGTCAGACCGTTTTCTGTATTGACTGGATCACTAGAATATCTGTTTAGCTCTTTTGGTGGGCAGCGGTCGTGTTGGCTTCAAACAGGAAGTCAATGTGACATTTTGAAACCCAGAAAGTGCCGAGGCTCATCAGGAGGCTTATGATGATAGACAGGCATTATTATTATTTCAATCTGAGATATACTCTTCCATATTCTTCGTGTGACAGCCCATCATAACGCTGACGGACTATCTCTGGCCTCAAACAGAGGATGATCTGCTGAAACCATGGAAACCAGATGAGTGAGTGATTTGACGAGTGAAATAAACGGACCTCACCCGGACCTGATGAAGCGTGGAGCAAAAATAAAGGAAAAAAAAAGAAGGAATGTTTTGAGGTGAGGACCACAGGTAAATGCACTTCTAGCTTCATTTAAAGAAGATTTTGAAAAACGAAGCATACCTTAGCTTCATTGTCACTCCGAGTAAGGGTTCATTGTCATGTTGTGAGGGATTTCGGAAAGTCTGCATTTTCTTCAGGACTAATCTGTATTTGTGAGGATTTATGGCACTTAAGTAAATTTTCTCAGTAGAAAAGTTAATTTTTGAGGTTTTACGTCAGGGGGTGTACTCAGGATATGCACTCTATAGTGTAGGTAATGGGCTAATAATTAATGTTTGATATAATAATTGAATGCGCTCCGTTCCCAGCTGTGCTGCCTTATACAGAACGGTATAATTACTATCCAGAGAGCCTTGGGGCAGCTCGTGCTTATTTAGAGTGAAAGCAGTTCTGTTTTCATGTAAAAGTGAAGATTAGGCCACGCTTCCATCCAGTTTTCTCCCAGCACTGTTGGCGAGAACATGTTTATTTAGTTAAGATTAGTCATAAGTCGAAAATATTCGTGTTAAAATGAGAGGACTGTAAAGAGAAGAACGCTTTCTTTGGGTGAACTAGATTTCGGAGCCCACATTCCCGTCTTTGGTTTTATTCCAGATGTGGAGGATTTGTTCAGATCACGGGAATGACATGACCAGAGGGTGATTCTAGAGCGTTTCAAGCGCTCCACTACGGATTTTAAAGATGAACGATGGAAAAACAGGGCTTCATAATTTATTCAGTGCCTCCTTGGATAGGACGTATGTTCTTACGTGCCAAAAGCAATTACATGCTCCGAGTAAATTCCTATGAGAAGCACATTTAAGAGGAGCACACAGCATGTTACTATAAAATCAGTCCAACTTTAGAGTTAAAAAACTCAATTTTCTTCTTTTTCTTCATTCCTCTTTTCTTTTTATCTTCTTCCACTTGTTTTTTCGACCTCATTTCACGATCTTGGTGCCAACAGTTATGATATGTAAATGCAATTAATGTTTCATATTCAAAGGCACAAGTTCCAGTACTGTAGACCTAAAATCTCTTTTAGCACATTCTTGATCTCAAACACTTCCATCTGGAAGGCGAAGGGAGAGGTGAAATGGGTCCATTTGGGCTGTAGCACAGGAGAAGTGTGAGTGTGTTTAAAGAGTGTCTGACTGTGTGACTTTCAGCCGTCCACTCAGACAGCGTTTCAAGAAGGCAGGAATGTAAACATAGCCAAACGCTTCTAAATCACTGGCTCTTAATGGACTTTCTGAGCTCAGATGGTGTAGCGTGTGTGTGGGTCTGCACGAGTTAAAACACAATCAAACAGTCTGATGGAGGGGATGATATGTGACACGGACACACTCATGGACACTCAGAGGTAGGTGGTAGCTGGGAGGACTCACTGGCAGTGTTGGGTGAGATATTCGGTCGAATGTAGCTAGCTGTAGGTAAGGAGAACGTTAGTGGAAGGTTAGGGGAATGTTCTGCAAATCTAATCAGAATGCTTTAGTTCTGTAAATACACATTTTCTAGCTAAACAAGAACAAACCTTAAATGTGTATGTTTTGGAAATGTTCAGAGAACATTCTGGGATCCTGAATTTGATAGCTATGTAACTACTCCAAAAAATATTTTGTGTTAGAAAGCAGGTAGTTACACTAAAGCTAAATGGCTATTGTAGTTTAGCCAGGTGTGTGTGTGTGCCTTTACCTGCAGTGTCATTCATAAGCTATTGATCTTAGCTTCTTTATCTCTGGCATTTAAAGCCCATTTTTTTGTATTTAGTGTTTGACTTGCTCCTTGGATTTTTACAACTAAATTGTATAAAGATGTACAAATGTGATTCATAAGAATTCACTTGACTCTCCAAAACATAAAGTTGTTACAACTGCCATGAGAGTGTCTTATAAATATCAGAACTAGTGACATTTCATAGACAAATGAATCACACTTTTGAATCAGCTGTTTTGCAATAATCGATCTTGTGGGTTATCAAAACCGTTTTCATCGATTGACTATTCATTTTAAATCGTTCTGAGATCTAGTGCACTGAATCATTTGGAGAGGTTTCTCACTAAGCAAAACACAGTATGCATGCAAATGCAAACCTGCAAATGTATCCTTATTGCTTAATCCTCACAGACAGCAGAAAAACTAACTTTTTATGAAACTATGAGAATACATTTGTGCGTAGAAAAACAAAACAAAGAAAATAAAAATAATGATTTGTTGAATAAAGTTATTTTTGTTTTATATGTGCACAAAAAGTAATATTGTAGCTTCGTAAAAAATTACGGATGAATCACTGATGTCACATGGAATATTTTAACAATGTCCTTCCTATGTTTCTGTGCTTTGGCCGTGCTAGCACACTTGCTGTCTATAGAGGGTCAGAAAGCTCTTGGATTTCATAAAAAATATCTTAATTTGTATTCCTAAGATGAATGGAACACGATGGTTTGGAACAACATGAGGGTGAGTATATAATGACAGAATTTTAATTTCAGCTATTCCTTTAAATACTAAGGAAAAGAGAACAGGTGAAGATGAATTAAGAACCATAAAAACAAACAAGTGGCAGGAAATGGGAACGAAGGCCACTTTAGGTCAAATCAAACATAGAACAAAAGAGAATAAACATATGACAATGTGTATTTTTTTTACTCAAATTGTAAAAATTCACAAATTATCCAGACATAAAATAACTACCGGTACTGTACATTTTCTCATGAGGTCGTGTTGGATTTTAAATAGTTGACAGAAATATCAAACATGCAAGTCAGTTTCTGAAATATTGTCAGGAAAAAAAATAATGTGTGTGCATTTGTCAATGCTTTCCTGCTTATTAAATATGCAACCGAGATGTTGTTAAACTAATAGCTTCATTATTTGTATCTATACTGCTGCACAACACTGCTGACTGGTGAGGTTTACAGGCAGAGCAAACATATGGCAATCACACAGAGAAGTGGATTTCAAATTATATATTTCCTGATATGGACTGACAGATGGACTCAATGTTCAATTAATGGCTAAGGTCCAGAATCACTCCCGAGGTCAACATACATTTCAGAAAAAAAGAGAAAAGTCCAGCCATTTTAGAGCAGACTTTAGTGACATGACAGCACTTACCGCAGCCTCTAAACCAGTGTTCTCAATTGGATTTGCTTTAGAGTAATGAGAAATGTTATTACATTATTATTATTATTTTTTTTACAAATAATAAAAATATAATATAATATAATTATAAATACTGTATTACCAATTTTATGAAATTACTAATATTTATATGTATTGTGGTCAGCACACAAATGAAATGCATATTTAATGTAGTCTGGCTTGTTTTTTATTTCACCTTCCACAGTTTTGTCCATGGTTTTCAATGATACCACGCAACCTGTCCATGTTGGCATCTGGCTAATTTGGCTGGCTTCAATTGAGTGACAGATGAATTTCCACCAAAATAGAGTTTGACTGGACGTTCATCCTTTGACGTCAACAGCTAAAATTATGGGCACCATTTTCTTACTAAACGTCCAAAGGAGATCAATTTCCATATAAGCTCACACACTCACAGTGGACAGCCGACCTGCTGTTACATTGAAATCCATGTGACTTCATGTGCTTAGGTGCACACTCAGGCATTAACATGCTTTTTGTGAAATCTCTTTGTTTTAGGCAGGATTTTTCTTTTTTATGTTGGCTAGAATAGTCTCCAGCTGAGCGAATGGAGCACAATGCTCTATTTCTCTCGCTCTCATTCCCTCACACAGACAGCGACACACACACAGGGTCTACCTCATCTCGATAACAAGTGTTCCTCTTGCTCACTTTATAGTGCAAATGGGTGTAATACTCAAAGGGGAGGCTGTGTCAGGGGAAATATGACTCTTCTGTCTCTGTATTATTCATAATCCACAACTTCTCAACCTCGGGCCGACTGTTGCCGCTCACGGGTGAAGATATTCACACACTGAAATTAAGCTCCACAGGGGCCACAGCTGAAACAAAGGCACGGCTGATGAGAACACACTGATACACTGGTTAGATCTGATGAATGAGTATTGAGTCAGGAGTTGTTTCATGAAGTAGACTTTATAAATTATACTCACTACTAAGTAAAGGGCAAAAAAGGAGGCTGCTCTAGTGGGTCAGTTCTGCATAGAGAGCTAAAAGAAATGTGAGGTTTCATTTCTCAGATGGATTTGCTGAATTTGTCGCTCTGCAAATAGGTGTTTTTTTTCACACAGTGCTGTCAGGTCAAGGTGTTTTTTATTTTTATTTATTTATTTATTGATTTATTGGCTATTTGATAGATGGACTTTTGACCTTGTTAAGGGCAGTGTTGCTTTGGAAATTATTGTTAAGGAAAACCAGATTTTTGGATTCAGGAGGGCGTCCCTAAATTTTCTGAATCTGATGCTGATCCCTAAAATGAATCTGATGCTGATGCACAAGCTTTTGCTTCAATTCTGATTCTATTCAAATTGATTCACTAATACCGTAATATCAATTTTGCTTATGAAAAAGACATTCTCTGGTAATGCAGTACATTACATATGACAGTGTTTCAGATGCTGCATGAATCTGATTCACTAAAAATAACATAAGTCGTTTGTATATGGATCAGGTTACATTGGTTGCCATATATGTTTTTGATTTATTAAAAATAACTGGATCTTAAGAGTCATTTGTTATTGAATCATACTACAATGGTCAAGCCATACAGTATGGTTTGGATTCACCCAAATGTACAGACTCTTAAGACTCATTTATTTAGTAAATCAGATTACATTGATTGTGCTGCATGTTTTTGATTCACTAAAAAGAACTGGCTCTCACGAATAATTTGTTAGTGAATCATACTACACTGGTCACACTGTATGGTTTTGATTCCCAAAAAAAGTAACAGCTCTAAAGAATCATTTGTCAGTGAAACATATTACACTAGTCACATTGTACGTTTTTAATACGCTAAAAATAAATGGCTCTAAAGAGTCATTTCTTAGTGAATCATACTATAGTGGCCAAGCCATGTAGTATGGTTTTGATTCACCCAAACATACAGACTCTAATACGGAGTCATTTGTTTTGTGAATCTGGTTAGATGGGTTGATCTTTATGTTTTTTGTTTTACTAAAAAAGAACCAGCTCACTAAAATGAACAAAGAGTAATTTTACTGAATCATATTACATTGGTCACACTGTATGGTTTTGATAGTCCACCAAAAATTTAAATGGTCATGAATTACTTTTCCTCAGGTCATTCTTAACCCGTAAGACCCTCATTCATCAACACATATTAAGATATTTTTGATGAAATCCAAGGGCTTTCTGACCCTCCATAGACAGAGATTTAACTGAAATGTTCCCAGGCACCGAAATGTAGTAAGGACATTAATTAAAATTGTCCATGTAATATCAGTGCTTCAACCATAATTTTACAAAGCTACAAGAATACTTACTGTGTGAAAAGAAAAGAAAAATAATGACTTTATTCAACAATTCCTTGCACACCGTCCTCTGCCATTATTGAGAGTACCATGACACATACATGTGCATTCTTCTGCTCATAAACAATGATGATAGTATTAATGACAGATTTTTTGGGTGACCTATCCCTTTAAAATGGCATCTTTTGTGATCTTGACGTATATCTTAAATGCAAGGTTTCATTGGCCTCATCCTAGAATGTCCATTTTCTTCATATTTCTCTATTTAAGGACATTTTCTCTTCTCATGCAAGATGTGATTCAGTACAGCCTGAATCACAGGTGCTTTACTGAGAG
This sequence comes from Carassius carassius, assembly GCF_963082965.1. Lineage (NCBI taxonomy): Eukaryota > Metazoa > Chordata > Actinopteri > Cypriniformes > Cyprinidae > Carassius > Carassius carassius. The sequence continues at coordinate 18,612,123 of NC_081781.1, forward strand.
TGGAATTCAGCCTTGAACAGGTGCGCCATAAAACTGATTTTAATGGACAGCAAAACCTGACCAGGCAAAGAGCTTCCTGGGAATTGGTAAACGTCAGTGTGTAAAGCGCTGAATGTCAAGCTTTTTCACAGGGAACATGCTCAGGTTTGTTCGTGTGGAATACAGATGTCCTCATATCTCTGTCCCATGTGTCCATCCACCTTGTTTGGCCGCCCCCTCTGTCACCGATCACACAGCTCCCTTCCCATCCCTCCTTCCACACTAATTAGTCTTATGGCGTCTCTGGAACAGGCGCAGTGTAATTTGCTAATTACTCTTTTATTTGTTTATTTTGCCGTTCACTCTCACTATTCTGTTGAATTGATTTGTCCTAATTAAAAGTTTGAAGCTTTAGGGAGCAAATAGATTGTTGTTTACTTCAGTTTACCCTCTCGTCTCGTTAAGCCACGGTAAACAGTTGAGAAGGTGTCCTTTCTGAGCTGAGCTATTGAGAAAAATTTGATGTTCTTGCAAATAACGCAAAGACACAAGAATATCGTCAGGGAAACCAACATGCTTTAAACCACCATTGAATAAAACCAGATGGACTGGCATCACAAGAGGTTGTTAGTCATATTGTTTAGCTCTTTGAATCGGCTCTTCGCCAGAACACTTTCTGCAGGTTGAAGTACTGTTTGCTTCTTTTAGGGAAGATTAGGTTGTCAGGCACTTGATGTGTGTTCAGCGGGAACATAACGTAACGCTGCGGAATGGAGTGGAGGAGAGACTGGAGACCTAACCTGACAGGTAATCTGAGGAAACAAACCCAATATTTTCTCCCTTGCACTTCATCCGAGTCCCCGGCCCTCCCTGCTGCTCACCGCCGCTCAATATTTCTCATTTAGGGAGGCGCTGACTCGGTCAGAATCAGAGCTGTGCTTCACCCGCGCCTCTGGCCAGGTCTGTGGGCTAAAGGGGCTGCTGGTGGAAGGTCAGATATTAGTCACCCTGGGGACAGATCCACTCCATCACTGGCTAGCAGCAGAAAAGGCTAACGGCTCAGCCTACTGGCAGCATGACTAGTGAACAGACGAAGGGCTTACGGGAAAGTAAATTCCATAAACATGGAATTGATTTGCTACAGAAAAAAGGGGCAAAGGCAAAATCACATCGCTGATCTGTGCCTAAAATATTCATAAAGAGAGGTTTTGTAGATGTCTGTAGCTGTACTGTGAAAGCGTAAGGCGGCGTAATGCCGAGAACAGATGCGGTCCAGATACTCTGAAGATGAAAGCGCCTCTACCACACCCTCTGAAATTTGTCTGATTAAAGGAATTGCTAATAGGAGTTGACTGACCTTTTCAGAAGCAAAATATCTTGTATTATCCGCTTTGTAAATGGCAGACGGATAAATTAGATGGGAATAAAAAATATTTTGCAACACTAGCATGCGTTCACACAGTAGGTTAGTGCGGTTATGAGCAGAAACAATTGTTAAGGGTTGCAACAATTTTGGGTGAAGCTACTTTGAAACTATTATACGTTAGGCTACAGTAAAGCTACTATTTAAGTACAAATAACACAGATCCAATAACCAATGCATGTGCAGAAACCACATCATTTTCATGTACCTCCTCCTGCTAACACTATACTGTACATTACAAAATGTAAAAAAATATTTTTACACTAATACATAGTTTAGCTTAATAAAGAGTATTGTTGTGTGTGCTTTTAGTTGTTATTTGACATGTCTAATGTTTTATTATTATTATTTATTATGCATCTGCTATGCAAGGCGTATGAGTTGGAATTTTATGTTAAGAAAACTTCCACCCACAGTCCACAGTTAAATTAAGTGCAGTCAAGGATTGTGGTTCAAAGAAACCACTTTGGATTATGGTCATGGGATTACACTGGAACACATATATTTACACTAAATGCACCTAACACAAAAGGAAAAAGTTTTTATAAATATAAATATTAGTATATAAATAGACAATATTTTCAGTTACAGTTATGGCTATATCAGAATAATCAGTAAAAACAAATAATAAAGAAATACATGTTAAAAATAAAGTTTTATATACATATAACTGTATTTTTTACATGCACACACACATACACATACTGTATAATTCAACAAATATATACAAATACTAAATAATAAATATTCAGTGAAATGTTCATTTAACTTATTTATTTTTATTTAATTCAAATGTGTTGCTTAATGTTTCTTTGTAATTACTATTATTTACTTGCAAGGAAAATTTGTTTTTATCAGTGAACTGTAGGGTAAATTACACATACTTCTCATTGGAAAGAGCAGCTTGTTAATGTAAAAGCTTCTTTGAAGACAGTTGATTAAAAACTGAACAGTAAACTCACTATATGATTTACTTATGACCAAATGGATAGACATTAATTTGCATAAAAAGGGCATTAGGAGAACACGCACACACACACACACAAACACACACACATCTGTATGTAAATGTGGAATTAAAATGAGGTGATTTTTTGTAATTCAACACCATCCCTGAATACAAAGGCTATATATTTAAATATGCCCTGCCTGCACCAACCACTCAATCTGGACCTGTTTAAAAAAAAAAAAACTAAAAATAAAACATGAAACCCCTTTCATGCTAAGAGAACAGCGTGTGATTAATTGGCGTAATGATGGATGAATAGCAGGGGCTCGTTCTTCAGTGTTTACAGCAGGTTTAACCCCAGGGCCACCATGAGTCCCAGAGCATACAACAGCATTCTTTTCCTTCAAGTGCACTGTACCGCAAGGGGTGGGCCAGAACCATCGCTCAAACACAACTATACATCACCCTTCCTCTTCTCCACAGATCCAACCTTCAATCCCAAACAGGACACAGCAAAAACATACAAACGAGGAAGAGCCATGAAACGCCTTTCGATATATACTGCAGATTCTTTTGCTCTCATTTCTTCTCTTTCACAAGGGGGAAACCCAGAGAGGAAAGGGGGGAAAACATGGAATTTATGTGGTAAATTATTCCAGCACTTGATGGAAATGCATTTACTTCAAGTGCTGAGGGGAGCGTGGAGAAACGGCAATAAAACACATTTGGAGTATTTTTCATTTTCAGGGGAGTGATTGTCTCCCTGAGGGTACCACCACACACATACACACACAGGACTATAGAAATAGGGCTTTTCAGCCTGCTTTATTTTATTGTAAGGATACAAGAAGTGAAATTCCTGAACTGTTATTTGACGTTGTCATATTGCTTTAACTTCCATATAATACTGCCTCTCTACTGCTGCTGTTATTGTGATGAGGGGGAAGAGAAAGGACCATCTTGCTGCTTTTTTCATCATTGTCTAGGACAGTCTGTTTCAAAATATACAGAAGGGCTTCAGTGACTTAGTAAGACGGTGTCCAAAAAGACATGGAACCGATGCTGACTTCCTGACTGCTCAATTTACAGTACATTGTCCTAAGCCTTTAAAGCTTAGTACAACCCGAATTCCGGAAAAGTTGGGACGTTTTTTAAATTTTAATAAAATGAAAACTAAAGGAATTTTATTCACAATAGAACATAGATAACGTAGCAAATGTTTAAACTGAGAAATTTTACACTTTTATGCACTTAATTAGCTCATTTAAAATTTAATGCCTGCTACAGGTCTCAAAAAAGTTGGCACGGGGGCAACAAATGGCTAAAAAAGCAAGCAGTTTTGAAAAGATTCAGCTGGGAGAACATCTAGTGATTAATTAAGTTAATTGATATCAGGTCTGTAACATGACTAGCTATAAAAGCTTTGTCTTAGGGAAGCAGAGTCTCTCAGAAGTAAAGATGGGCAGAGGCTCTCCAATCTGTGAAAGACTGCGTAAAAAAAATTGTGGAAAACTTTAAAAACAATGTTCCTCAATGTCAAATTGCAAATGCTTTGCAAATCTCATCATCTACAGTGCATAACATCATCAAAAGATTCAGAGAAACTGGAGAAATCTCTGTGCGTAAGGGACAAGGCCGGAGACCTTTATTGGATGCCCGTGGTCTTCGGGCTCTCAGACGACACTGCATCACTCATCGGCATGATTGTGTCAATGACATTACTAAATGGGCCCAGGAATACTTTCAGAAACCACTGTTGGTAAACACAATCCGCCGTGCCATCAGCAGATGCCAACTAAAGCTCTATCATGCAAAAAGTAAGCCATATGTGAACATGGTTCAGAAGCGCCGTCGTGTCCTGTGGGCCAAGGCTCATTTAAAATGGACTATTTCAAAGTGGAATAGTGTTTTATGGTCAGACGAGTCCAAATTTGACATTCTTGTTGGAAATCACGGACGCTGTGTCCTCTAAGCTAAAGAGGAGGGAGACCTTCCAGCATGTTATCAGCGTTCAGTTCAAAAGCCAGCATCTCTGATGGTATGGGGGTGCATAAGTGCATACGGTATGGGCAGCTTGCATGTTTTGGAAGGCTCTGTGAATGCTGAAAGGTATATAAAGGTTTTAGAGCAACATATGCTTCCCTCCAAACAACGTCTATTTCAGGGAAGGCCTTGTTTATTTCAGCAGGACAATGCAAAACCACATACTGCAGCTATAACAACAGCATGGCTTCGTCGTAGAAGAGTCCGGGTGCTAACCTGGCCTGCCTGCAGTCCAGATCTTTCACCTATAGAGAACATTTGGCGCATCAATAAAAAAAAAATACATCAAAGACGACCACGAACTCTTCAGCAGCTGGAAATCTATATAAGGCAAGAATGGGACCAAATTCCAACAGCAAAACTCCAGCAACTCATAGCCTCAATGCCCAGACGTCTTCAAACTGTTTTGAAAAGAAAAGGAGATGCTACACCATGGTAAACATGCCCCGTCCCAACTATTTTGAGACCTGTAGCAGAAATCAAAATTGAAATGAGCTCATTTTGTGCATAAAATTGTAAACTTTCTCAGTTTAAACATTTGCTATGTTATCTATGTTCTATTGTGAATAAAATATTGGCTCATGTGATTTGAAAGTCTTTTAGTTTTCATTTTATTAAAATTTAAAAAACGTCCCAACTTTTCTGGAATTCGGGTTGTAGAATAGTTCACCCTCATGCTAATCCAAACCTGGTTCCAAATCAAATTATGTATCCTTTTTTTATTTTAAGTAAGTTAAGTCATATGTTTTTGTGTTCTTCTGTGGAACACAAAAAGAGAAGTTCATGCTTCTCTTTTCTGTAGAATGAAACCCAGTGACTTCAGAGAAGTTTTAATATAGCATCATTACATGTCAGTGAAGTATATTTCACTGTAGCCTACTTGTATTTATTTCTGTAATGCAAAGCTGATTTTACAGCAGCCATTACTCCAGTCTTAAGTGTCATATACATGGCCTTAGCCAGCTATGAGGTCACGAATTTTTCATGTAAAAAAAAAAAAAAATTGTTCTCTGATTGACTAATTTGCTACTAAACTCCTTATATGAATATGAACGAGTCAGCGTTTTATGGCTCGTTTTTCCACTTAATTTGACACTTTAGAAAGTTAATAAAGTAGGAAATTGTGGTTAAGGGTCAGTGATAACTTTATCTTATCTCATTTCTAAAATATTTGAAATAATTTCGGTTTATTTTATTTATTTATAGGTTTTTGTTTATTTTAATAGCAATATCTGGCAACATTGCATCACCATCAAAAAAGGCAGCGGCTATTTACACTAAGTGCATAAAGCAGCATTTTTTGTGAAATGCTATTTACACTAAGTGCAAATAGCTATAGATGTTAAAATAGCATGACTTTCTGCAATTTATAATACCTATTGCAAATAGCGGCTATTATCTGCACCTCAATATTGTAGTACATTATAAAACAGTATGCAACAATTAATGAGTGTAAATTTTCATTTTAATTCAAATTATTGAATGGATGCCACTTTATTCGGACAATAAAGCCCTCCCTACATCTACCCTTACTCTACCCAATACTTTATTTTCAACCTTTTGATTATTTCCTTCATTTTCATTGTAAATAAATGCTTTTCTTATGTGATATAAAAGGGAGATAAAAGCTGGCCAAAAGGCGGATTCGAACCCGGGCGATAAAAAAATTATATTATTTGTCACAAATGTTATCAACGCTATCAAAACGCTGTCTAACACTAGTGCAGAGATCATATATGACAGAAATCATAATAATATGCCCTTATCCACGACAAATATTAAGCAGCCCAGATGTTATAAACATTAATGGTAGTAATAAATGTATAATTAGCAGCAAATCAGCATATTACAATGATTTTTGCCATATCATGTGACACTGAAGACTGGAGTAAAGATACTGAAAATTCAGCTTTACATCACAGAAATAAATTACATTATAAAATCTATTTAAATATAAAATAGTGCAAAAGAGACTTCTTTCAAAAAAACTTTAAAACAATCATACCATAATTAAACAGTAGTGTACATAATGTAATATACATACTGTACTAGAAGTTCCAGAAGGAAAACCATAATATATTAATTTAAAGCAAAAATTCTCAGTGGGCATTTTCATTCTTCCAGCTACACCATCATCATGAAAAGGAAGGTCAACTTAGATCTCTTACATCTACACACAACACCAGTCTGAATGTTCTCTGCTGTAGCTGTGGCAACTTGCAATGCCGTTCTTACAAATCTACCTTGGCAGTTTTGCTGCAATTCACACTCACACAGCGATTGCCATTCACAGCTCAGTGAGGCAAATCCTCCAGCGATTAAGATTCACACCTTCAGTGAACTCCCACAGCAATTCACAAGTTCCATGACGTCGCGATATGTTTTGCACCTCTAGGATATCTTAAACAATGAGAAATAAGTCTAGTTTGAACAAAACTACCTCTAAATTACATTCAATAGCAATAAATGTAGTGTTCACGTAGGAAAAGCTACAAACATTTAAATAACCATTAGCTAGCTGTTAGTTAGCTAGCTAACAATGTTAATGGATGCGATTGACTGTTAAAGAACACAAAGTGTAAACAAAGGGTCAACAGTCAAAATTATTGTATTAATCTAATAAATAAATCACTAAAATCAAGTGGAAAAGTTGGATAGTTTTGAGTTAGTTGATATTTATTAGCTTATTAGCAGATATACTGTAAGCTACAATGATGTTAATCAATGGAAAATGCTGTAATCAAAGCCTTCAACATTCATTATTTCAACTTACTAAAGGGAGGGGGGTATTCTGTGAAAACTACATTACCCGTGATTCTGCAAAGAAGTTTCCACCAATCAGATGAATTAAACAAGCATATGGCAACAAAAGAGGTCTTTAGTGGCCGCCCTGTGAATCACTGTGAATGTCATAATAAATCATTCGTTTTGTATTTCTCCATCACTTTTAATTTGATTGTCGTTTGCAGTGTTTCATGGGATTGTAGTTTGTTTTTCTCATTGAGGTCATTAAGTATACAGCATTTTCCACTTCAATCGAAATCAAAGTAAATTTGTGAATCACCTAGCTGGTTGGCTTAGACATAGACTTAGACTTTTGAAAAATCAGCCTAAAATAGTAGTAAAATAGTAGTTTCTGCATACTAAGCTGGGATACAATAAATTATATATAATTATATTTTATATATATATATATATATATATATATATATATATGTATGTATCTATTAGGGCTGGGCATATTAACACATTATTATCAAGTTAACACATTCATTGATTAATTTTATCATGCGTTAACACAGTTTTTTTATGATTATGAAAGTCTGTTGCTCACTGGCTCTGAATACACATTCATACAAATCATGGCTCACAGGAGGGGATGCTCCTAATAAAATTATTTAGGCTAAGCATCAATATTCACAAACCACTGTCCGCTGTTATTTTTAACATATTTTTTTTTTATTTTTAAGTTGGAAATAGGAAGTTTCCAATAGCACGTGAAGACAGCAGAGAAGCTCTCTCGCTCTACACAGTGGAGTGAATCATTTTGTAACTTTGTGGTGTATTATTTAGAGTCGTATGGGACGCGGTAACACACGTCCCTCTCACAATATATTGCTTTACAAATCTTTTGCTTTTGCTGCTCAGAAATATTAATGCAATCATGCAGCACATATCAGAAGGTCTGGATTCTGGCGCAGTTAGCGCTCACACTCACTGGTCTATATATAGCTGAACCGCGATCTTGCCCACTTTTTCCAACCAAGCCAGGGACTGCTAAACGGAACGATCACACTAGTCAAATGAATGGCACGTTTAAAGGGTTAGTTCACCCAAAAATGAAAATTATGTCATTAATGACTGTAATGTCGTTCCAAACCCGTAAGACCTGCGTTCATCTTCGGAACACAGTTTAAGATATTTTAGATTTAGTCCAAGAGCTTTCTGTCCCTACATTGAAAATGTATGTACCATATACTGTCCATGTCCAGAAAGATAATAAAAACATCATCAAAGTAGTCCATGTGACATCAGATGGTCATTTAGAATTTGTTGAAGCATTGAAAAAACATTTTGGTCCAAAAATATCAAAAACTAAGACTTTATTCAGCATTTTCTTCTCTTCCGGGTCTGTTGTGAGCGTGTTCACAACACTGCAGTGTAGTGATGTCTGGTTCGCAAATGAATCACCGATGCAACCGGTTCTTGACTCGAGAACGAGTCAATATTTCGTTCGTTTTCTGGCTCGGCTACGTGTTCATCTTCAGTTCTCTCTTCACAGCAGTTCAGTCAGTGTACTGTTTAAGTAAATGACTCTGGGATATTAGTTTATTTTAAATCAGAGGGAGTGTCAGCCACGTTAAAAAAGTTAACAGCTTAAGTCATTTGTGGATTAATACTTATTGGAGACGTGAACCGTTTCAAATGATTCAGTTTGATTTGGTGAACTGGTTCAAGAAGAACCGGTTAAATCGAGTGATTCGTTCGCGAACCGGACATCACTACACTGCAGTGTTGTGAATGTACTCACATCAGACCCGGAAGAGAAGACAATGCTGAATAAAGTCGTAATTTTTGTTATTTTTGGACCAAAATGTATTTTCGATGCTTCAACAAATTCTAACTGACCCTCTGATGTCACATGGACTACTTTGATGATGTTTTTATTACCTTTCTGGACATGGACAGTATACCGTACATATGTTTTCAATGGAGGGACAAAAAGCTCTCAGACTAAATCCAAAATATCTTAAACTGTGTTCCGAAGATGAACAGAGGTCTTATGGGTTTGCAACGACATGAGGGTGAGTCATTTATGACATCATTTTTGGGTGAACTAACCCTTTAAGATTGCCTAGTGTGAGCACTATCTAATTATTCTCTTGCATCCTGCACATGAGTCTTTACCCGCCCATCAAGTGTTGTCCCGCACTGCAATCTGCTGCGATGATTCCTGCGATCATGCAGGTCTCTCATAGGAAGGTGCCTGTTATAATGGTATGAACGAGGCTCTGGACTCTTGTTTTATATTTAATTGAATTACATTAATGTTTTAAGTTGAGATTTAGGCTACAATAAATATTTTAATTTTTACTATGTAAAAGGAACACTGCTGTAAAAAGCACCTCATTTGTTTAAAGTGTTTGCAAACCAAATGTTATTACACTGTTGTTCATATAGCAGTAAAACTTTTAAAATAAAAAAGTGCACAATACACTACTTTTGAATGCATTATTTTTTTTTGTGCATAACAATGTGATTAATTGTGATTAATCGTAGACAATAATGTGATTAATCGTTGCCCTAATATAACTTTTATATATATATATATATATATATATATATATATATATATAAACTGACTTGAGCTTTAAAGAGCACAAAATAAGATTAAAACTGAAAAAATAAAAAATAATATGCTGACTAAAGGAGAGCAGGTACATCCGGCAAGCGCCACTGCATTGTATGCATGTTACATCATTTTTCTGTTCTATTATACAAAACTGTAGTGTCTTAAGGGGTCAAAATGCATTTATATGACAAATATTGATTTTTATATATGTTCAAAATGCATTGTCAGGCTTAGGCTATATATTTACATAAGAATGGGGATTTGTAGAAGATATGACACTATTTTTGAGCACATGGTGGAAGAGGAGACAGGGTAGATGTCAGGGTTTTCCTCCCACAGAACAATTGAGAGTATAGCGTAGCTTTGATCCACTCTAGTGAAGGAGTGTGTTTGTTAAACACGAGCTGAGTACACACTGCTGTTCTCTTGCCCAGAGAACTGAGCACACATGTGAATAGACACACATATATACAGAAATAATTTCCATTGATCTAATTTGTCTACATTCATAAACACTCCCACTGTCAAAACTAAATTAATATACAATGTAAATAGTTAAAGGGGTCATATGGTGTTTCTAAAAATAACATTATTTTGTGTATTTGGTGTAATATAATGTGTTTATGTGATTTAAGGTTTAAAATATTATTTTCCATATACTGTACATTATTGTTTCTCCACTATGCCCTGCCTTTCTGATACACATCCTTTTTTACAAAGCTCATCATTCTGAAAAGTGAGGTGTGCTGTGATTGGCCCAAGGCCACAACCTTGGGAAGGAAATGTTACGCCCCTTGCCATACTGTTATGCATGTCATATAGCCAAAATTGTAAATTCTACTTGTTACAAGTATGGAAGAACCATCACTTTTACCACAAAAGACTGCTTTTTAAGTTATCTTCCTGATGTATCCAAATTCCTTAGCATATCCAAAACCTCAGAACAACTTGATGATGTAACAAAAACCATGGACTCTCTCTTTTCTAGCAATACAATTTAAATACAGTTGCTCCTCTAAGCTTAAGGAAGGTTAAGGAAAACAGTTTGACACCATGGTATAATGAGCATACTCGCACCCTAAAGAGAGCAGCCCGAAAAATGGAGCGCAGCTGGAGGAAAACAAAACTAGAGGTATTTCGTATTGCTTGGCGGGAAAGTAACCTATCCTACAGAAAAGCATTTAAAACTGCTAGATTCGATTACTTTTCTTCTCTTTTAGAAGAAAACAAACATAACCCCAGGTATTTATTCAATACAGTGGCTAAATTAACGAAAAATAAAGCCTCAACAAGTGTTGACATTTCCCAACACCACAGCAGTAATGACTTTATGAACTACTTTACTTCTAAAATCGATACTATTAGAGATAAAATTGCAACCATTCAGCCGTGAGCTACAGTATCGCATCAGACAGTGCACTATAGACCCCCTGAGGAACAGTTCCACTCATTCTCTACTATAGGAGAGGAAGAATTGTATAAACTTGTTAAATCATCTAAACCAACAACATGTGTGTTAGACCCTATACCATCTAAGCTCCTAAAAGAGGTGATTCCAGAAGTCATAGATCCTCTTCAGACTATTATTAATTCCTCATTGTGATTAGGATATGTCCCCAAAACCTTCAAACTGGCTGTTATTAAGCCTCTCATCAAAAAACCACAACTTGACCCCAAAGAACTAGTTAATTATAGACCAATCTCGAATCTCCCTTTTCTGTCCAAGATACTAGAAAAGGTGGTATCCTCACAATTATATTCCTTCTTAGAGAAAAATTGTATATGTGAAGATTTCCAGTCAGGATTTAGATCGTATCATAGTACTGAGACTGCTCTCCTTAGAGTTACAAATGATCTGCTCTTATCATCTGATCGTGGGTGTATCTCTCTATTAGTTTTATTGGATCTTAGTGCTGCGTTTGACACAATTGACCACAATATTCTTTTGCATAGACTTGAACACTTTGTTGGCATTAATGGAAGTGCATTAGCATGGTTTAAACCGTACTTATATGCCATCAGTTCGTAGCAGTGAATGAAGATGTATCATATCGATCACAAGTGCAGTATGGCGTACCTCAAGGCTCAGTTCTAGGGCCGCTACTCTTCAAGCTTTATATGTTACCCTTGGGAGATATCATCAGGAAACATGGGTTTAGCTTTCACTGTTATGCTGATGATACTCAGCTCTATATTTCTCAAGGCCCTGTGAAGCACACCAATTTGAAAAACTAATGGAATGCATAGTCGATATAAAAAACTGGATGACGAGTAATTTTTCTACTGCTAAATTCTGAAAAAACAGAGATGTTAATTATAGGACCTAAAAACTCTGCTTGTAATAACCTTGAGCACTGTCTAAGACTTGATGGTTGCTCTGTCAATTCTTCGTCATCAGTTAGGAACCTAGATGGTGGATCAGCACCTAGAAAGAACCTATACTGCCCTGAAAGACAGCGGAGACCAGGACAAATAGAGCCTCAGATACAGATCCCCTGTAAAGACCTTGTCTCAGAGGACCACCAGGACAAGACCACAGGAAACGGATGATTCTTCTGCACATCTGACTTTGCTGCAGCCTGGAATTGAACTACTTGTTTTCTTCAGGTCAGAGGAGAACTGGCCCCCCAACTGAGCCTGGTTTCTCCCAAGGTTTTTTTTTCTACATTCTGTCACCGATGGAGTATCGGTTCCTTGCCGCTGTCGCCTCTGGCTTGCTTAGTTGGGGTAACTTCATCTACAGCGATATCGTTGACTTGTTTGCAAATAAATGCACAGACACTATTTAACTGAACAGAGATGACATCACTGAATTCAATGATGAACTGCCTTTAACTATCATTTTGCATTATTGGCATACTGTTTTCCTTATGAATGTTGTTCAGTTGCTTTGAAGCAATGTATTTTGTTTAAAGCGCTATATAAATAAAGGTGACTTGACTTGACTTGACTTATGCGTGTCCCAGATAGAACACCGGTGTGACAAGACAAAAACAATAAAACCCATTACAAGCCATTTGTTGCATCCATTGGGGACATGATTATGGATTATAATGACTTATACTGTGTTTTATGTTATAGTGTGTTTTATGTTTACGCACTGTGTAAACATAAAACCATGTCTGCATTTGTGATCAAAGAAATGACAAACAACAAGCTCTTCTCTACACGGTTCTCAATGCCAGTCCTCGCGCCCCCCTGCTCTGCATATTCTGCATGTCTCTCTTTGTTAACACACCTAATTTAGATAATTAGCTTGTTAGTAGTGAACTCCGTGCATTAACTGTTCCCATTGAAATGGTCCCTACACAGTGTTCATTGCTCCCTACTACATGAGCAAGGGAAATCTGTTAAAGTTTAACGTTACCTCACCGCAACATTCATTCACGGATTTGTGCTGCAGAACATCTTCACACATGGAGAAGTGTGACATCATATACCTTTGTAAATAAATACAATTTAAATTAATGTCTCGCACACTTCAATGCACTTTGATTGGAACATATATGTTCGCTTCAAACTGGAATCATGGCGGAATATCCTGTGATGTCCACTTCGCAGGGCACTTACGTTTGAATAGGACAAACGTCTGAAGAATTAGAAACATACAAAATGTGCAGCACAGGAGGGTGTGAGGACAGGAATTGAGAACCACTGCTCCACACTGCTCAAAACTCGCGTTTGAATCATCAGTTGCAAATCATTTAACGTTACATATGTAAATGTACTTACAGACTGTGAATCAGAACATTTGGCATTGTAGTATTCTCACCTGATCTCTCCAGGATCAGGAAACAGTCCGCCATAAAATGTGCTGCACACATCTGAATATTTGGGGTGAACTGTTCTGGAAGAGTGTTGTAAATTCAACTTAATCACTGATCTTTAGTTGTGTCCTCTTTTGGAAGGCCAAACAAAGTATTTTCACTTTCACAATGAAACAACATCTCCACGACATGGCGCCTGCGGCAACAGCAAGAATAAGTAGGAATGCCTTCTTTCTTTGTGTGAACATTTGGGCAGCGTTTGTAAATCTTCCCACATCGTGACGTAGACGTAGGGGAGTGTTTAAATGAGGCGTTTTAGGAGGGCATGGACTAGTCTTAGCTTGTATTAACAATTCATAAATAATAATGTATGTAATCTATTTAGTAAATCTATTTATTTATTTATTTATTTATTTATTTTAATACTATAACTATAAGTTCTAGGGATGCTCAGTATATTGGCAGATATTCAATATTTTAAGATTTAGATCATCATCTAGAACTAGCTTAATTGAATATCTACAGATTATATCAAATATTTTACCATTTACTAAATAAATACATTAATATGTTTATCTACTTAATAAGTACATTTATTAATTTAGTATATAATGCATTTATTTATCTAATTACTTAGTAAATGTATTTATTTCTTTACTTAATGCAACTGTAAATTCTAGGGACTCACATTATATTGGCACCATATTGGTTATTGAAAATAACTTTTTTTAACATTTATAGATATTTATTGACAGTTATTTAATATTTTACGATTTAGATCGCCATCTAGAATGAACTTACTGTGATATTAAAAGATTATTGCAAAATTAAACCCTTTCCTTGTTTGCTTCCTTCCTTCGTTCCTTCGATGTGCAGTATACTGGTACCATATCAATTATCAGACGTAATCAGCTTGTTTCATTTATATAATAGTTGATATTTGATATTTAATGGTGGATATTCAATATTTTAGGATTTTCACCATAATGTAGTACTAACTTAGTTATTACTTAGGCATAGTGACAGATTACAGCCCTTTGAAAGCACTACCTCGTCAAGTGCACACGTTAAGTGAGCTGCAGTGCACATAAAACAAACAATAGAGCTGTGTGCATTTGTGCATCAACGTGGGATTTATTTCTTGTCCAAAGTACAACAACCTTTTACTGATGTTGCTTTTACTGATGTTGCTTTGAACTGTGCAGTAAACTTTCAGACCACACACAAAATTTCATTTAAAACACTCATTTAAATCCAACGGTTATAACGCTCTTAGCTTGGACACCTTGGTGGTCCTGCACCAGTCTTATCTATGAAGCTACATTTTCCACCACCTCCTAACATACTGTGAAAGTCACTGCCATGGAAGCCAACTAAAATAAAACTAAACCAGTCAAAGTTCACAGAGATTATTTTTGCTGCAGCAGAGGTATACACACTCCTCCTGAAACACCAAACCACAACATTTCACCTTTATTCATTTTCCATATATATACAGCAGAGCCTTTAAATTGGCTCCCATCTGTTCTGGTCCTCTCTCCCGCAATTGTATTCATTGTGTTTGTGTATTCTTCCTCGGAAGCTGCACTGTGTTTTCTCATTGCATTACAGCTTTGATGGATTTGCAGGGAAACATAGCTTTGACGTTTTTACCCCTCTGCTCAACGGAGTCTGACGCCAGTTTGCCTTGTGCCCTGCGTCTGGCTTTCAAAGATCACTTTGGGAGAATCATGATTTTTATGAAAAATGACCATGGTGGGATATTCAAAAAGTGGTAAATGTTTCAACAGTGGAAGGATGCCTCGCAGCGGAGTGTGCTTTGATCTAGCTGAAATATATTTATGAGTTTTGCGCGTCTGTGACTCAGACCAATGTAAATGCTGATGACTCAAACCCAGAGCTGGAGTCCAATCTCATTTGTTTTCAGCCAAATCCCTGTGTGAGTTGTTAATGCTGTCTGCTAGTGATGCTTGCTCTCTTCACATTGTTTTCTAAATGTATGCAGCTGTTTAGATTGTCCTTGTTATTACTGTCTCGAAACCTTTATTCTAACGTGGTCAATGCAATTCGGGCTGAAATATTGTTTCTGGGACGGCAGCACTGCATGTGCTCAGAAACTGTTCAATCAGATTATTATTTCTCAGCCTTTAATGAGGCTACAGAAATATGGTAATGAAACAGACCTCGGCAATTCAAGTTATAGATTAGCTAGGAGTATAAATTAATACATTAAGAATTAATTTACTTTAAAGGCCATACCAAACATAAACATGTAGATGCTGATCCGAAGTTGTGTACAAGCTGCTGCACACATATACATATATAGAGAGAGTATATGTGGAAACACAGTTGACATTTGCCCTTTTAATGTAATTTTAATATTTATATTTATGCCCCAGCATTCCTGCTGTAATGAGGGGGCTTCAACTGCGGGTTCACCAATTATTGTTTGATCTCAAACTAATTTTTGTGAGAAAATGAAAATGCTTTACACAAAAACACAGTATTAAATGATATTCACAGCTAAAGTAACTGATGTTCATGAACACTCCTCTTAAATAAAATGTATATGGTAATTATCAATGGATTTCAAAAATAATTTAACTATTCTGATTATCCTTTTAACTATTCAGATTTTTTTAAATGGACACTTCAACCAAAACATTTTATTCTGTCATTAATTACTCACCCTCATGTTATTCCAAACCATCATGTTATTAATCCACATCATCTTCGGAGCACAGCTTAAGATATTTTGATGAAATCCGTGAGTTTTGTGATATTACAAAGCTACGAAAATACTTTTTGTGCACAAAGAAAACAAAAATAATGACTTTATTCAAACAATTTCTTCTCTTCCATATTAAATTGCACATTCATGTAAGTACCACAATGCATGTGATGAAGGTGAACAAATGTCTTATGGGTTTGGAAAAACATGAGGGTGAGTAATTAATTATTTTTCATTTTAGGTTAAACCATCAATTTTTCCTGTTACATAAAAAAAAGAACTCAAACTAATACTCAAACTAACATATATATATATATATATATATATATATATATATATATATATATATATATATATATATATATATATATATATATATATATATATATATAACATATATAACAGCCAATCAAGACAGAAGATGACAAAACTGCAGTGCTGATAATAAATAGAATGTTACTGTGAGTTGGTGCGAATGAAAATATATTTATGGTCATAGTTATCTTTATAGTTTTACTGTGAACAAGCCAAAACAATTGGTTGCAAGCTGCATGTATTTGATTCACAAAAAAAAAATTGACTGATTAGAGATATTTATTCAGGAATTGGATTACAGATATTGTGCTGTACTACATATTTTTAATTCCCTAAAAAATACCTATTATATTAAATCCTAATATCAAAGATATCGAGTACAAATCATGTGATTAGTTTCCAACCATATGCGGTAAAACGATTGTGAGCATCTACGTTGGTGCGAGGGACATATCCCAGAGAGTGTTTTGTTCAGTCTTAAAGTGTGGCAAAACAGCTCAAGATGGCTAAATGGAGATTAATCTCTTGACCTACATTCACCAGCTGAATATCAAGCTTAAAAAAATCCTTGCTGGAGGCTCACCAGCATCCCTCCTGCTGCAGTGAGATTCGCAGCAGTATCCACTGCGTTACTTTAATCGTTTCCCTAGGCATGCACTTACGATGTGACACCAAACATGGCCTCTATGTCCCCCGAGCCCCGCTGCACCGGTTCCTCATTAAGCTTCGTAAGGATGTTATTATACTGCCATTATGCTGTTATTAGGTACTAACACACACCCTTGCTCAAAAGACAAAAAGGAATTGATTAACTCACAAAACCGCAGGTTCCTTTCCATTTTAAGGCCATTTCCATATCTTTCAATATGCCAATTAAACAAAAGGGCCAATCAAACATTGGGTGCTATTATTCTTTTGTGGATAAAGTGGCCACAAAAATGCTCTCTTTCCCATGCTCTCTCTTTTTGATCGGCCTTTCTGGATCTATCATCCGCTCAGTCCCACTAGGAGCAAAAACGAATCTCCATATTGATTTTTAGAGGGGAGGAATTCATTATATCATTGCAGCAAGTGGCGTGGCCCTGTATTGAGGCAGATGATGCACTGATTCAAGTGCAAACCTTGGTGATTAGCTCATAAATATCTGTTGGGAATCATTAATATTGAGTCTAATTATCCAGTTCATTTCTAGCTGTAGTGAAAATGTCTGCGAGGTGATGGATCACGGAGGTGTGGGGATGGACCTGGGTAGATGTATTTGTTTATGATGTAGAAATGTGCTGAATTTGATCGATGGAAGAGACACACACACACACACAGACACACTCTCTCTCTCTTACTGATTTCAATACACACACACACACACACACACTATAAACAACACACACTGACCACCACAAAGGAAAAAATCTTTTAAAAGTCTAGTTCACAACATATTAGAAATGTGAAAAAGATCACTTTTTGCGTTCGTGTTGATATTTAAAAACCTTTATATTATTTTTTTTTAGGAAAGATCAAATATAATGATTCAAGTTTACTAGGCTGCACAATCATTGGGAAGACTGCTGATCTGACAGTTGTCCAGAAGACAATCATTGACACCCTTCACAAGGAGGGTAAGCCAGAAACATTCATCACCAAAGAAGCTGGCTGTTCACAGAGTGCTGTATCCAAGCATGTTAATGGAAAGCAATAGCAATAGCATAGTGTGTTTAAATTATCATACTTAAAAATATTATTAAATGAATGTAACTTTATTTGGACAAAAATGTTTGGTTCACTAAATTTTATTTTGATAAAGTACCAACTGCGCTGTCAAGTTAGCAATTTATTTGTGTACATTCACAATGAAAACAAAACATTGTGCTTTTGTAAAATAAAAAAAAAATAAAAAAAAATGGGATGTAGTTTTCTGCCATTTGAGTTTCCTTTCTGTGAACCAATTAAGCGTGTTACCAAAATCAACTGAAACTCAGCGTATATAGCCTACCTTACGTGTTGCACTGTTTTTTTTTAAATATCTGTAGTTACTATCTGTAAACCAAATCAAGTATATTTTCAGAATTTATTCCTTGTATGTATATATGTACTGCAGATTTTATATATGTAACATAATTAGGGGTGCACTGATCAAGATCGGTCGATCAAATGCGCATCTCTTCAGTAAAGCTGGTTCTCTAATCAGCGGTAAATTCCATCAGGTGCGTGATTTCACATAGGGCAGCTGTTACTACACAGAGCCGTTGTTAACTGACTAGCTGCGCAAATCAACATTCATTATCAGCGTTTATTTACGCAGCTAGTCAGTTAACAATGGCTCCGTGTAGTAACAGCTGCTCTATGTGAAATCACGCACCTGATGGAATGGTAAATGGACTGCATTTATATGATGCTTTCAACAGACCCCTTGGCCATCCAAAGCGCTTTACAAGTTGTCTCACATTCACCCATACACCGACTGCACTGTCAGCCATTCAAGGCGCCATCCAGCTCGTCAGGAGCAGCTGGGGTTAGGTGTCTTGCTCAAAAACACCTCAACACTTGGTCAGGTGGAGCCGGGGATTGAACCACCAACCTTCCGATTTTTAGACAACCTACATGAACCACTGAGCCACTGCCACCCAATTTACTGCAATTTACTGCTGACTAGAGAACCGGCTTTACTGACGAGATGCGCATTAATGATTGGCTGATCTTGATCGGTGCACTCCTAAACATAATGGAAAAATACTTAGTACTTAGTTAAAAAAAAAAAAAAACAATTATTTGTACTACTGTCTGTTCAAAATAAATTATAATTAACTGGGAATATATAGTAGAGTTTTTCCCCTGTTGTAACTAAATTGTATGGAGCCGTGACCCCCAAACCGAGGTATGTACCGAACCATTACATCTGTGTAACGTTCCACCCATATATATATATATAGACACACACACACACACACACACACACACACACACATACACACACACACACACACACACACACACACACACACACACACACACACACACACACGCACGCACGCACGCACGCACACACACACACACACACACACACACATTTTTTGCCCCTTGCTTGAACACTAGACCCATGCTTAGACTAAAGTAACACAACTTGAAGCTTTTGTTACCATACCTCAAACACATGTACCCATACCTTAAACAAAAGAGCTGCTTTGCACTCTAGTTGCAATTCTGCAACACACTTACTCCTTTATGCAACACACTTGGTCCTGCATACTACACTCTATTTCATACATAAGACACTTCGTTCAAAAATGAAATCTCAGAGTGCCGTTTGGAAAAAACATGTATCCAAAATACAATACACATCGGGTAATTGCTACCACTCAAATACACAACTGAAAGCACTTACTTGCAAAACTGAACACCAATCAGCCAGCTACAAAAAGCCCTCAGTTTAGCCATTTCAAGAACTTTGCAAGCATGGATGGAGGGAGAGCAAGAGGAAGAGCAAGAGGAAGAGGAAGAGGAGGAAGGGGAAGAGAAGGAGGAGGAGGAGGAGGAGGAGGAGGAGGAGGAGGAAGAGGAGGTCAAAGAGGCCATGCACGGACCCCTATTTCTGATGATATAAGAGCAACTTTGGTGGACCATGTCATCAACCATGGCCTGACTGTGAGGGAAGCTGGGCAGAGAGTCCACCCACACGCCTGCATGTCTCTTCTGCAGGCAATGGAACAGACCTGTGACGACATTCAGGTGACAGCAATCCATGGATGGTTTCGACATGCAAGGGGATATTTTCCCCTGTGCCAAGCGGGAGAAGACATTGCTTGGGATGTCGATGAGGCCAACAGACGGCGGGATCCATGAGCCCACGAATGCACAATTGCCATGATTTTCTGTTTTTACAGTATAGTGTTTTTTATATTATTATTATTATTTTTTTTTTTGCTTTATCTGAATTCATGTTACTGCAATGTACAGTGCTACAATGTACAATATTGAGTAGGCCTATTTGCTTTTTTGGTTGTTTGAAAATGTGCCTCCTGAAAATATGCCTTCTGAATAAACAGTGAAAATCAAAGACTGCAATGTTTTATATAAAGTAGACTAGTAAGTTCCCCATGATCTGAAAGTGTATGCATATGATGCAAGTATGTGTCCTTTTGTCATCAGAGTTACATTTTGACTAAGGAATGTTAGTTTTTGATATTAGAGTTTCAATTTGACACAGATGTGAATGGTATATTTCTCAGTGTTGTGTCATGTTTACTTGTGTGCAGAGTTTTGGCACAATGAGCGAAGTTTTGCAAAATGTGTTCAAGCAATGGGCAAAAACTGTAATAAATGAAACATATTCAAGCTACGGATTTTATTTGTATTCAAGTTATTGTGTATATAAATGTCATTTTATAATATATTTTAAAATGATCATATATTTATTAAATATTTACAAACACACACACACACACACACACACATAAAAGAAACATTTACTCAAGTTATTGGATGTATGGATTTGTATAAGTTGTTGTATTTTATATTATACTTTAAAAAATTTTAATATTTTCAAATAAATTATGAATGGCCAATCCAGCCAAAAATGTGTCATATCACTGACCTACACCTTTACTCTTTTTTTTTAACCACAAAAGAAGACATACTAAAGTATGTACTGTTTTTATTATTATTATTATTTATTATTATTATTATTATTATTATTATATAAATCTATTTTTAAATAACACAAACCCAAATAATTTTATAGTATTACATTTCTACACTTTCTACCTTATTTTATTTATTCTCAGCTAAAATACGCCAAATCTGTCTTATCCCATAAGCATCTGAGTTCACAAAATAAGTCACATAAGACCTATGTTCTTAGCTATAAATCAATGCCAGGGGAGGCAGACTTGTGTTATATAAATACAAGTCAGTTTATGCATTACAATTAGTAAATACCAAGCAGTACAAATATTCTACAACTATGTATACAAGTATTAAATAAAGTATAAACATGAAAAAGTTATTTGGCCAAGGCAATAGTGATACATGCTTGCTTATACATGTTATAAACATTTTCTCAATAAATTATTACAATATCATGTGTGGTTCTTAATAAACCACTTACTATACTTAATAAAACAATAAAACACTTACTTAATAAAACAATTACTATACCAAGTGTGGCTTCTTTCCTAACAAACCACTATCTTAATAAACAATTACAATAACGTGTTATTAGTTACAATACAAAGGTTTTGCATAAAAAAAAAAAATACATACTTGCAATAGGACAATTGCTTAATTTCATCTACAGCATGCAGCAGCTACGTCTTTTTTTCCCATATGAGGCCTTTCCAGGAAATAAACAAAATAATACGCCCTAAGACATAATATATTAACTAAATACATCAAACAATGAGGCAGATTGATTATATTTTTATGCATATCACACAACAAAACATGGACCTGAACTAGACCTTAAAGAAAACATGGAGTATATTAAACATATTCATTTTTGTCATCCAAAAGTCCCTAAACATGGATTTAGTCATATTTATTTCACTTCTTGGACAATTTTGCTCCCAAATTATTAAAGTGTACACACACACACACACACACACACACACACAAACAAACACACACACACACACACACACACACACACACACACACACACACACACACACACACACATAATAGCAATATTTGTAAGAATGATAGATCACGAGGAGCCCACATGTGAATGGTATGATTCTGAGCTGGTATAACTAATACGGTTTTGGCTCAGATGATTAATATGTCTATTAGAGGAGAGATGAGACTGATTGACTGTTTTAATCCCTTTACAATCTGTTAGATGTGGGTTAATATGTAATAACTGGCCTTGGTTTACTAACACGCATATAAAGCCAGAGAGAGAGAGAGAAAGAGATGGAGACAGAGCTCCAGACTGTGTCAGTTTGAAGTAAAACAGCTTTAAAAAGTACAAAAGCCCAGCGCTCCTCAAAGATCAGTCCAGTGTGGCCAAAACCCTGCTGAGGGTTTGTGTACAAGAGCTGAACAGAGAAATAAAGAATAGTCTCTCCAAAACAGCAAAGCTGAAAGGGGATCTAGCAGTAGTAAAAGGATCTGGAGGACAGAAGGAGCAGAAGTGAGTGGAGATGTCTCAAGGTTTAGGGATGTGCTGCATCAGAGAGATATGACCTAAGGCGCCCACTCGTTCACAGATCAGAGCCTCCACAACAACAACAACAACATTTAGTCCAACACAGCTGATGCTAACTGCATCTCATCGATATATCAGACAGCAACCACAAAAGGACATTCTTATTATCTTAAAAGGACTGGACAATTTAGATTAGAAAGATCTAGTTTGCCCGAAATTACTGTATATAAGAACAAAAAAAAAAAATAAAATAAAAAAGTAAACACATTAATAAAAAAAACAACAACATGCAAATATAGTCCCATTCAATCTGTATTATTTTCTTTCTCCCTATTCAGTGTACCATATTTCATGGAATATAAGTTCAGTTTGTTATCATGTGGAACACGTTGCGACTTCCAAAGCAACTTATATAATACAATTAATGTCAAGCATCCAAAAAACGTTTAGCATTATGACACTTGCTCACCAATTGATCCTCTGCAGTGAATGGGCGCCGTCAGAATAAATAATCCACAAGTAAGCCACAGAACTCCAGTACATCAATTAACGTCTTCTGAAATGAAAAGCTGCATGTTAGTTAATAAAAAATAAATTAAATCCATCCAAATCCATTTTTAAGTTCTTAAAGAGTTCTCTATCCATACAGAAATGTTGCTTTCTCCAGTGAAAAAGATGTCTCAAAATATGCACAGATCATACAATTGCTACATATGTCAGAGGTCGCACACCTCTGGAGCAACTAGGGGTTAAGTGTCTTGCTCAGGGACACATTGGTGTCTCACAGTGGATTCAAACCCGGGTCTCTCACACCAAAGACATGTGTCTCATCCACTGCGCAAGCATCACCCCTACAATTGTTATGTTCATGGATTTCTGTTCCCTTATTTGGTCACCTTCCTTTTCTTGTTTTGGTTAATTGATTATTCCCCACCTGTCTCCAGTTCCCTCATTACCTCCTGTGTGTTTAAATACCCGGTCTGTTCAGTTCTTCCTCGTCCGTGATTGTCTATGTTAATGCTGTTATTTGTAAATGCTGATGTAGTATTGTGAAGTTATGATATTAATGTGTTGTATATAGTCTGTAATCTCCTTCATTATCCAGTAAACTCCTCATTTGATCCAGATCCTCCTCTAGCACTTTTTCCTTTCGTTAGCACACACCCTACTTGTAAAAGAATCACAGACCAAAACAAAATAGTTTATTTAGCGGCGTTTTTTCTTTCTTTTGATTTTTTATTTTCCTCCCTCTCCCGGAATGGCCTTTCCAGCAGTCCGTCTCCTATGCCTGGAGCAACTGGATCGTTCGCTTGAGGACCATACCAGGGACTTTCTAGATCTGGCGTGCCTTACCCACTTCCCCGACCGCTCGCTCTCTAACTTCTTCTACACCGGCCTGAGCGAGCGGTGTAAGGCACACCTACCAGCGAACAGTCCCCGAGAGGATTTCGCTGCTTTCGTGGAGTGGGTGCTGGAGAAAAATGGATCTTCATGGATCATCTGCACCGCCGAAGAGGATATCTCCAGCCCCACTCCCGACCCAGAGACCAGCCAGCCACCATCACGCCGCATGGAGCCAGAGCCCACCGCAGTCGCAGAGCCCGAGCCATTCACGGACAGGAAGCAGGACCTCGAGAGCGCGACTGACCAGGTTTGTGAGCCGGCAACACCGTGCGTCGTGGGAGTCTTAGTGGAGATCGAGGGCATGGAGGAAAGACCTGCCCACACTTCCGCGACTGAGGGTGAGCTGTATTCGGTCTCGGGAAATGATATGGAGCAACTATTGGATCTAATGGGCTGGTCTATGGAGGTAATTCCTGAATCCCCTGTTTGTCCGCTGGTTCCGTCCAGCCCTGATCCCCCTGTATACCCTCTCAGTCTCCCACTCCTACCTCTTCCAGTCAGTTCCTCTGCTACATTTCCGCTGGTTCCGCCCAGCCCTGAATTTTCTGTTTCTCCGTTGGTTCCGCCCAGCTATGAACTTTCTGTTTCTCCGCTGGTTCGGCCCAGCTATGAACTTTCTGTTTCTCCACTGGTTCCGCCCAGCTCTGAATTTTCTGTTTCTCCGCTGGTTCCGCCCAGCTCTGAATTTCCTGTGTCTCCTGTATTCCCTCCCAGCCTCCCTCTCCCACCTCCTCCTAGACCTGCCAATTCCCCTGCTCCACTTCTGCTGGTTCCTTCCAGCCCTGATCCTCCTGTGTTTCCTCCCATCCTTCCTCTCTCTCCTCCTCCTAGACCAGCCAGTTCCTCGACGTCATCGCTGCTGGTGCCAGTCTGTCCCGCAGCTCACCCTCAGTCTGCGTCAGCTGGGCGCGATGGTCCGCCGCTGGACTGCCAGTCTCCAGCTCTGCCTTGGTGTGTTAAGGCCCTGTCTCCGCCTCCAGCCTCCGAGCCCTGTACTCCTCCTAGGTCCTTCGACCCAGCGGCTCCGCCTTGGCTCTTAGCTCCCTCGTCTCCATCGTGGCCTGGCATCCCACCTGCTCCACCAGGCTCCCTCGTCCCTCCGGCTCCACCTTGGTCAGTCGTCGACCATCCACCGACTCGGGACTCCATCCCTCCGGCTCTGTCAGGCTCCTCCTTCCCTCTGGTTCCACCTCCATCCTCAGTCACTCCGGCTCCACAGCGGTCTTCCAGGACCCCGCCTCCGCCTTGGTCGCCTGAGCCTTCTGCTCCACCTAAGCCCTCCGGATCCTCGACGTCACCCTGGCTCTGCGGCTACGCTTCTCCATCTTGGGCTCCTCACCCACCGGTGCAGTCTCCGCCTGTCGGCCCCCTGGTGTCGTCGGCTCATTCTCCACCATGGCTCCTCCCGCCGTCGACTTCACCGTGGATCTCCATCCTGGCTGGTCTCTGGAGGACCATCTGGCTCCGGGCTCCTCCCTGGCTCCTCCCTCCATCCACTCCGCCCTGGTTCCATCCTCCTTGCTCCCTCTTCGCCTGCTCCTTGCCTGCTCCTCGCCCGCCTCCAGAACCCCCACCCTCCCTCCGCTGGTATTCCACTTGCGGTGCGAGGATGCACCTTTCCGGGAGGGGGCGAACTGTTACGTTCATGGATTTCTGTTCCCTTATTATATCACCTTCCTTTTCTTGTTTTGGTTAATTGATTATTCCCCACCTGTCTCCAGTACCTTCATTACCTCCTGTGTGTTTAAATACCCGGTCTGTTCAGTTCTTCCTCGTCCGTGATTGTCTATGTTAATGCTTTTATTTGTAAATGCTGATGTAGTATTGTGAAGTTATGATGTTAATGTGTTGTATATAGTCTGTAATCTCCTTCGTTATCTAGTAAACTCCTCATTTGATCCAGATCCTCCTCTAGCACTTTTTCCTTTCGTTAGCATACACCCTACTTGTAACAACAATGCAGTTTTGACTGGTGAGATTAATTTCCTGGAAAAATACAGCAGAATTTTCAAAATTCCTCCATATTTACTCCACTGAAGAAAGTCTTTATTTAAAATAATTATACATACTTTAGTTATATCATAATCATGACAATTTGAATGATTGAATTCCTTTGATACCCAATAGATACAATCTTTTCAGATCTGATGGGGCGAATGACACAATAAAGTTAAATAAATCAGAAGTACCTGTGGACATTATTGTGAGGTGTGGATTTTTCTCACAATAAATAAATCAATAAATAAAAATTTATTATGAGCAGCATACTCAAATGCATTTGAGAAAACAGTATAACAGAAACACTGAAACACCTTGAAGAATGAAGGGAAAATTGCACCAAAAAGTGCAATTACATTTTTCAAAAACAATCCCTACTTATGAATAACCCAGACTCAAGAGGAGAATAAAGGTAGCCAATAAAATTAGAAATATCACTACAGTATATTAATTTTTGGGGAATCTTAATCTAAGAAATGTAGCCCAGCTCTATAAAGACACTCTACTGTGTACTCCAGTAACTTTTATGTTTAGAATAGCTGATAATAATGATGGATTATAAAGTTTGAACTTGACTTTATCATTAGCATCTTGATCATAATAATAATCAAAGATTAGTTTATAAACTCCCTTCAATAAAAGACGCTCCGTCCTCTCGTCTGCAACTTTGTCGCATTATGCTTGAATGATTTGAATCAGCTTTTGTGTTTTGCTGAGTGTTTCATACCATAAATAAACAATGGATGGTGCAAACTAGTGCAAAATTGTGAATGTAGACATCAAGCCCCAATTCTATTCATGAATAAGAATAACATATAAACCCTAAAGAATCTAGAAAGATAGTATGCTAATAACAGCTAATTACTGTCTAATGCTAATGAACAATTCCCCACTAAGGACTTCATGCTATCCCCTCATCATTTCTCCCATTTTGCTTTATCGGCAAAAAAGTCTGACAAATCATAATGACATGGCTCTATAAAAGAGAAAGGGTAACACAATTAGCAGTTGCCCCACGTGTATTTTGCAGCGTGTGTGAATAAATTAAGACATTTTTTGTTAGTTTTTTGCAAGATTAGCACATTTCTGAAGTACCTCCAGTGAACTACAATCACTTAAGTGAAGGAATCATTTGATTTTACACTTGTGTAAACTACATTCTACTAGACACACATGCAAATATTCATACCTGATAATTGAAATACGTTCCGTTTATGATTTGATTTGTAAAATTCAAATGCATTGACCTTCTATAGTCAAAGGCAACAGGTAAATAGATATTTCAATCATTAAACTGAGATATTCTCAAGGCTCAGCAATGCAGTGATTAAATATTTTTAACAGAAGCAATTTCATTATGTCCTTCACTACTTGTGATCACAAAAAGATGATTTGGTAGATAAGTCTGAAAATACTCAACTATCTGAGTATTACACTTGCAAAAACTTTTATTATTGGTCTAGGTGAAACCTGACATCATTTCAAAGCAAAGAAAATGGGAGCTATTATGAAAGCACCATGAATGTTTTTACATTCTGGGTCTTCTAAAGATATTCAATAGCTTTGATTGAGAAACAGTTTAAGCTGTTAAATCTGTGTTCAAAGAAACTCATTCTCCATTCAGCATTCAAACAGTGTGTCTCATTTGGTTATGACAGTCAGTACAGTAAAACTCTCTACAAGATGCTCCAGTGTTCCTATTATTATGCATAATCTACACATAAAAATCTGTACTTTTGTTTTAAAGATCTGCATTTTGGAATTTGTGAAGTATTCGCTGTTGAATGAAACTCGTCATTCACACACACACACACACACACACACACACACACACACACACACACACACACACACACACACACACACACACACACACACACACACACATGGTAACTACAATATAAAACCCTTATAAACAAGGTTAAGTAAACAGTTGAATAGATGCAATACACTAGTTGTTGCAAGCACACAATATCTCTTCTCTTTGTGTTTTCAACGTTTTAAAGGTTCGCCCTTGAGTCAAAGAAGTGAAGTTGCTTTAAAGTGCAACATTCTTTGTCTGGGGAATGAGGTCAGCAGGACTGAGATAGGGCTTGAACTTCTGTCACCAGAAATGCAGCTGTACTGTACATCGAAGCGCAGCCCACACAGCTATGACCAAGAAGAACAAAAAGGTTTGACTATATTTTTTCAGTTGGTTGTCAAAAAGTGAAATACAACAATTTATATCCACTGTTAAAAACACATTTTAAGTAAGTAATTGTGTCAAATTAGCGTGATCTTAATGTTGATCAAACTATTCATCATTATGATGTTATGCCTTAATCGAGCAGCCTTAGAACTAAAAATCTCCATCCATCTGCAATTTCTACAAATTACACTTTTACAAGGAAAACGATCTCAAGCACCACTCATGCACCTGAACAATGAACAATAAAAGCTGGTTTGCCTCTAAGTGCTTGATAGCCTGGTCACAATGAAGCACCTTCAAACGAGCTAAATGATCGTTTGAATTTACATTATGCAATCATGTACATAATTTCCACACAAATCAGTTAAGTTACTGAACATTAGCAATTTCCCCTCAATTTAGATCAATACAATTTAATCAGAATGATTATTTTTGCTTTCATTTAAGGAGCATCAATGTGATGTTATGTGTGTTCCACCCAATGTTATATGTGTTGGGTTCCAACTCCAAAAATTAGCTTACACTAACTGAATAAATGTATTATGTAAATCCTCAACCTAGACATTATAGATACTATAAGTGTTCCTTTTTTGTTATCTTGCCAAAAAATAACTAAAATAACACAAATAACTCAACAATCAAGTCACATGTTGGGAATTAGAATTTACTTTCAGTTAATGCCAACTAAAAATAATTTATATAGTTCCAACACAAACTCATAAGTATTCATTAACTTCCATTTAATATGAAATTTGGATAGAGTGTAATGAAATGAAGGTTTGACCATTTTGGTCAATTGCATCACATTACCACATTTTAAATGATTATATTGATGTTTAATAAGTAAGTGAGTGATAAGTGAAGTGACATACAGCCAAGTATGTTGACCCATACTTAGAATTCGTGCTCTGCATTTAACCCATCCAAAGAGCACACACACAGCAGTGAACACACACACACACACACACACCGTGAACACACACCCGGGGCAGTAAACAAATTAAGTAAACAAAATTAAGTAAACAAAATTGGTAACATTTTACAATAAGATTCAAATGCATTAGGCCATGAACTAACAACCATTACCTATACTGTTGTTTATATATTCATCAAGTAATGTGCATTCATAATGCATTACCTAATGTTAATTATTACAATTTAAAATGTTAAAACAAATACTTTATTAGCACTGTCAAATTGAACTAATCGTGATAAATCACATCCAAAATTTCTGTTTACATAATATATGTGTACTGTGTATTTTATATCCATATACAAATATACACAGATGTATGTATATATTTAAGAAATATTTAAGAATGTTCATTTTAGAATGTCTAAAGCTTTTAATTAACTCATGCTAATCAACTGATCCTTATTTTAAAGTTTTACCAAAAAGAAAGAAAGAAATGCTAGTGCAAAACCATAAACTATTTTGGTACTGTGTTAGGTCGCCACTTGATGTCAAAATCCTGAAGTAAAACCAGTTGCAAACCACTGAACTAGAGATAAATCAGCAGGGTGGGATGTGAAGATGAAATGAGGGGAGACAGAAAGAGCAAAAAAGAGGGTGATCTGTTGCGATCTTTCAAGGGAAAATGCTACAGTGGCTGAAGAGTGTGAGCCCGGCAGCACTGGCCCCTCAGAAAACTGAGTCCCCTTTCACTGTCTACACTTTCTCTTTTATTCGCTCTCCCCCCTCATTTACTTCTGTCTGTCTGGAATAGATTGGTTATGAATCCTTTTTGCTGCAGGCAGGAGAGCCAGTCTCCTCAACTGCACCTTACTAGCACACACACACACACACACACACACACAAACACGCGCACACACACACACACACACACGCGCGCGCACGCACACGCACACACACACACACACACACGCACACACACACACACACACACACACACACACACACACACAATCACATTTTCACTTCTCTACATTTTCCATTATCACTTACATATACAGAGCCTTAGAGAAGACAGGGCTGCAATATCTTTGCAGGCTTTTCTTTCTCTTACTCAGAACATGAGTTCAGCCCATAAAAGAGAAGGCCTCGGGCTGCAGATGCTAGATTTAAACTGGACGCATCTATGAAATCCTCACTCAGCCAGAAACGAGAACAAAGAACCTGCAATTGGATAGTTTTGCACTTTAATGTTGTGTGTGTGTCTTTAGGGAACAAGAAAGGCGGGGCTAGTTGTCCAGTTGTTGAAATGTCACATAAATGGAAATCTTGTCTGGCTGTATTGTGTGGAAAGGCCTTGAACTCGGTGTGTGAGTGTGTCCAAAGCAGTGTCTTCCTGAATTTCAATCACTTAGACATCCGCTAACCATCTAGGAGACATTAGCCACAGCCCTGGCTCGCTCTTCTTTCAGCAGATGTTAATGTGCTTTTATGCTAGCTCTGAGCGTGAGGGGAATTGGGTTAGGTGCTTGGCGAGTACTGCAGGCGGCTGAAGCGTTGCTTGGATCTGCACTTAGCAGTTCACAGCTAGCTCTCTGCGGGGCTTTAGCCTAGCACTCACACAAGTCTCACTCGTTCCGCTGCATAGGTACCTCCTTTCTTTCCACGGCGGTCAGATAGTATATCGTTTCTTCGCAAATTACCCACAAACACGACTGTTTTAATGTGAAATGGAGATGTTTTTAATATGCTCTGTGCCAAATTCAGGAAGAGTACTCGAGCGCAGCTAATCGCCTGCATTAGCATTGCGCTTCCACACTTCCACCTTCCATAATACATGTTATATTACAGTTTTTTTTCGATTGCTAAACGACAGTGGGCACAACTGGAGTCACATTTGCAAAACTCTAACTACAGTCTGCACAGCAGCAGTTCATGTGGACCAAACTCTAGTTCGTTTTTCATTGCTTGAACACAGTTTTCAAAACTCGAACCACACATTTAAAATGTGTTTTTCCTCTCAGTGTGTTCTGAGTGACAGTGTGTGTTATCTCAGTGAGGGTTGTGTGTAGTGTTTGGCTGCACTGAGCCTGTTTTGAGCCGTGTGTTAAGAGTTGTGTTGCTTGGAATGAGTTTTGCAGGTGATGTGAACTGTTGAGCTCAGGTGACTGTTGGTAGTGCAGACTGTAGTTAGAGTTTTGCACATGTAGCTCCAGATGTGCTCACTGTCGTTTAGCAATCGAAAAAATCTGTAAATGGAGGAGGCTAAGAAACCCTCCCTCATGGTTCCCTTTCCTGTGACCTCGGATGAGACTGAAAGGTTTACACAGATATCTCTCTTTCACTCTCTCTACCTCTCTCTCTCTTTAAGAACTGAAAAAAAGATTTTCCTAAAAGTAAAGAGGTAGTGGTTTGCTTTGTACACATCTGGCAGAGTCTGGCTTTAATCCCTCTGAGCACACTGGATGAGAGAGCAGTGGATTATGGGAGGAATAATCTGCATCTAGATTTTGAGCCTTCCAGATTTCAACTTGAATTCGTCTGATGTGACTAAAGCTCAGTGGCACAGCTGTTCAAGGAAAGACAAGGAAACATTTCTTAACAATGGATGGAAAATAATCTTTCAAGATTTCAGATTATACAAAAGTAATGAATACAAAGATTTATAAATACTATAGAGTAAATTTACCAGAAAATAAGATTTTTGCAAGCTTGGACAATGTCAATGCAACAGTTGTTTCATTATATGGAAGACAAAAGCCACAGAGACAGAATTCATCTGCAAAGTCAAAGGGTCAAGAATACAGGAATGACTATATCAGAATATATAATATATGTAGGGTTGCTGAAGTATTCTTATTTTAGAGGGCCATGACCCTCGTGATCAGGGCAGCAGTGAGAAAAAAAAAGTTAATTATAAAATGCAACATCAAACATGCAAATTAAAATAATAATAATAATAATATGCATAACAATGTGCTAAAAAAAAAAAAAAAAAAATATATATATATATATATATATAATAAAAAATAGCAACAATCTGGAAAAATCATATTATACTTACTGTATATTTAGATTTTACATTATTTTTTATTATTATTTTACCACTATTAGTTATTTGTGGGTGTTTCACAGCAAGCATTACCTGTCACGGTTCATGAATTCGCTGTCTCTCTCTCGGCTTGTTTAGTGTGCAGGTGTGTGTCTGTGGGCGTGGTCCTTGATCACTACTGATTAATAGCACCACCTGCATCCCATTGTGTGTGTCTATTTAAGTGCAGTAACTGGTGTCTCATGTTGTCAGATTGTTGTGGTTGTTCCATGTGTTCCGTTCTGTTCTTATGGCTGTGTTGGATCGTGGATTCCCTCTTTGTCGAGTCTTCTTGTTCCCTGCACTGGAATCACGAGCACCTTCACTGCGATAGACGGTACCGGAAAACTGAGGATCATCACTGTTGTCCACCAAGTTCCCTGCGTCACCCACCATCAGAGCTTGTGATCGTTGCCACTCTCCTTCTACGTTTTGAGCTTCATTGTTGTCTGTTTGTCTGACCATCTTCATACCTTGTCATTAAACAACCTTGCACTTGCATTCTGTCTCGGAGTCGTGATGTTACCACGACACCCATATTACAAGTCTTGTCTACACTATTTTTACAGGTAACCCAAAAGTCTTCTGTCTAATGGCTAGTTACAATAAAAACCAGCATCCAACAATTGGATTTTGGTGGATCAGTATGTTAATGTTTGCATTTGTTTGCATCTGTTTTCACTGACTGAATGTTTAATTGGGTCTTGGACAATTTTGGCACAGTCTGCTGTGATTTTTTTTTTTT
Organism: Carassius carassius; assembly: GCF_963082965.1. Taxonomy (NCBI): domain Eukaryota; kingdom Metazoa; phylum Chordata; class Actinopteri; order Cypriniformes; family Cyprinidae; genus Carassius; species Carassius carassius. Next base: position 18,645,167 of record NC_081781.1, read on the forward strand.
TTTCCAGCAAAGCTTTGACATAACCAGTCTTTACTTCAAACCATTTCTTGGGTGACATGGAGCAAAAAGCATCCTTGTCAACTCCACAGAAGTGAATGTCCACATATGTAATGAGTACAATGGATAATAAAATAAAAAAAAAGTTAACACTTTTGTATAGGGATCAATTCTCATTATTAACTAGTTGCTTATTAGCATGCATATTGCCCATCTATTAGGACTTATAAAGCACATATACTACATGACCATATTCTACATCCCTAATCCTACCCAATACAGAAATTTAACAGCTATCATACTAACTATTATTAAGCAGAAAATTAGTAGGCATTAACAAGTCTTCGTTAATGGTTTGTTGTTAGCTAGAATTGGATCTTAAAATAAAGTTTGACCAAACTAAGAATATAAATGTTACCTTAATGTTATCAATTTCATGTATTAATTATTAATTATAACCAGAAAACAAATAAAAGAAAAACAAAATAAAAAGCAAAGCTAAACAAAGCAAAGTGAACTAAAAAGAATGTTCCTGTGGCTCAGTGGTAGAGCATTGTGTTAACAGTGCAAAAGGTTGTGGGTTCAATTCCCAGGGAACACACATACTGGTTTAAGAATAAATAAATAAATGTGTAGCCTGAATGCACTGTAAGTCGCTTTGGATAAAAGTGTCTGCTAAATGTGTAAATGTACTAAACAAGGCAAATTAAACAAAAACAAACTAAACAGAAGCAAAAAAAAAGATAAGTAAATCAAACAAAAAACTAGAAAAAAAGCTAAGCAAAAAAATATAAATAGAAAATTACCAGGCAAAAAAAAAAAAAAGAACAAAGCAAAAAATAAAACGCCCTTCTGATGTAAACACTCATACACAATATTAGTAGACAAACCAGTGAATAAAAAGTGTTTTAAAAAAGGTTTTGTTCTATTCAGAACCAAAATACAAGCTTCTTCTCCAGGGCTTAATCCACAGTTTATTCCTTTTCAGTCACCATCATTAAAAGACAACAAATGAAAGCATAAACACGTTCATCCATATATTTTCCAAATCTTGCTGGAGCCCATCTCAGCATCTCAGGCCACAGACAGGAGAGCACCCTGGACAAACTCTGCCCCAAAAATGCATGTTTGTTACTACAAATGTGTGTACAGATTGTTTATTAAGGAAGTACAAATCAGCATTAATAACACCCCACCAATAAAATCAAAATCTTATGCATATTAATGCAAAAGAAAGTAACGAGATTGGCTCATTTCCAGCTGACCAAAACCAGGGTCTGTTAGCATAGCAAAAGTGCAGACGGAAACCATTTCACGCTTAGGCAGGGTGTCTAACAAGCAGGAAGATGCATCCAAATGAATACAAAGCCCTTGAAGAAAAGAAAAAAAAAGGCAGGGAGTGAATGAGGGATGCTGAAGAATGCAGTTATCAGGTGTGTATGTTTGTGTGTTAATTCATTGTACTCAGTCTTGAGGATGATTACACTTAAAAGACACTAATGATGTTCTCTTTCTATGCCACCAGACAATGCAATTAGCATCAAATCAATGTTTCGGATCCCTGAAAGTCGTTTTGCCCTTAACTTTTTCCTCTTGTCCTCTCTTTATTCCTAATGCTCTTATGTGAATTTGTGTGAGTTTGTGCATTCTTTCTGATCTCAAAAATGCAATACGCGTGAAGTATTGGGTGTACACATTTGACAGTCTTTCGAAATCTACAGTATTTAGTAAGTTTTCAAGAAATGCCTAAACAAAGAGTTGTGACAAAGTTTCGGGTTTTAAATCCCAAGCAGGTTTTAATGGACAAGACACATCAGAAGAACATCTTTTTTTTTCTGCAAAATCTCACTATAAACAAAAGCGTGCCACACAACATGATGTAAAACTACAATCTAGCCGGCAGTTTCGTAGCATCTGTATGAAGTCAGTGGAGAAGGAGACGAAAGAAAAGAAAAAGAAGTGTAGGGAGAACAATCACATTTTGAAGCCTTGATCAGAGGACTTTGCTGCCACATCCTGCTGGTAACTTGCGTACATATGGCCAAAAAACATCCCTCCAGCTCATGGTTGCCATGACGACTCAACTCCGCTCACAGTACATCCGCATGAGACATACAGTGCAAATATATTCTGAAACAGGTACTCATTTAGTCTAGAACAAACATCAAACTAACATGTGCATGCATGCCTCACGCACAGATACACACAGCCACATGACACTCCAACTATCACACTTCACATTTGCTCATCAAAAAATTGCAGCTGAACTAAAGAGGGGTAAGGGGTTTAAAAAAAGGAAATCATTTTGTGCTAATATTTTCTCAGGGGCGCCTCCGTAAATGTGTTGCCTGCTATCTAAATTGGCCACACCTGGTGTCACTTCAAAACACAAAATTATGATTAGCTATTGAGTCAGAGGCAGAGCTTCACTCAAACCACATAGAACCTTTTTAGCTCAAATTATAACTGAGACCACTGTCAATTGGTCATTGGCACTGTCACCATTGTGATTCAGAAGTGCACCCTTGGCCTGTGATATTCAAGGAGGCTTGAAGTAATCAAATGTGGAAGCACGACAATAAATAATGATTACAGTACGTCCACTGCAGACACTGTGATATTGTGTTAAGTGGAACATGACACCAAGTGCTATGATCATCCGTTTTCTCCTTGACATGGTCGGATGTGTCACGTCACCTCATATCTGGTTATATTCTGCATATTATGCTTTGAGTTGAAAGCACTGTCTGAAATATTTACTGTGCACATTTTTATTTTACTGAAGAAAATCAAAACTGATACTGAACTGATACTAAAACTAAATGTAAATTAATTGGTAATAAAATTAATTAAAATGCAGGGTTACATACAATATTTAATAACATTTAATAAATAATAATAATATTTTATTTATAAATAATACAGAAACAATATAAAATATATGAAATTAATATATAAAACATTTTCTTCAAGTCAAGTCACCTTTATTTATATAGTACTTTTAACAATACAGATTTTTTCAAAGCAGCTTTATAGTATTAAATAGGAAAATACTGTGTCAATAATGAAAAAGGACAATAGTAAACTCTCAATTTCCAGTCAGAGGCAGTTCATCATTGAATTCAGTGATGTCATCATCCAGCTCAGTTCAGTTATCTGTGCAATCAAGTTGTCGATATCGCTGGAAATTAAGCGTCCGCAACTAAGCAACAATCAGGTTTTTCTATGCTGCAGCAAAGTTAGATTGTGCAGAGGACTCATCTGGTTCTTGTGGTCTTGTCCTGACGGTCATCTAGGTGAAGAGGTCTGGGGCTCATCTAGTTGTCCTGGTCTCTGCTGACATTCAGACCTGTAGAGGTAGAGGTCATCCCTATAACAATCCTTTAACGGATTTGAATATTAGAAATTTGTTAGTGTTACGTGTAAGCCATCTTCTCTATTAAAAAAAAACATTTTCAACTACACTAATTTTCTCTATAAATAATATAGAGCATTATCAAAATATTACATTAAAGTGAAATGATTATTATGTTAATTGAGTTATTTTTAAACTTGTATTATGCATTATTTTAACAGTCGACTGAACATCTGAACTTATACTAAATCTAAATGCACTAAAATACAGAATTATTAAAAAACATACTATTCAAAATATATAAAAGATACTGATACCAGTACTCATATATGTGACCATGGACCAAAAAAATTCAATAATACATGAGTAGTACATAAGTCTTAAGTAGCACAGATATGTTTGTAGCATTAGCCACAAATACATTGATAAATTTTTCTTTTATGCTCTTTAGGTAAAGATCATGTTCCAAGCAGATATTTTGTAAAATTCCTACAGTAAATATAACAGAACATAATTTTTGTTTAGTAACAAAATGCATTGCTAGGAACTTCATTTGGACAACTTTGAAGGCAATTTTCTTTATATTTTGATTTTTTTTTTTGCACCCTCAGGTTCTACATTTGCAAATAGAATATTGCCCTGTCCTAACAAACTATACATCAATGGAAAGCTTATTTCAGCTTAAATCTCAATTTCCCTTGTGACTGGTTTTGTGGTCCAGAGTCACATATGTAATAATAATAATAATAATAATAACAATAATAATAAATACACATTTCATTTAAAATGTTTTATAAACAATAAAACCCTAATAAAAAAACTGTTTAATGTACAAAAATATATGTAATAATAATAATATATTTATTACATTATAATAATACACAAATTGTTGCATTATAACATACAATATATCATTTGTGAATGAGTCTCTTCCACACTGGGGCCACCCCAGTCATAAAATCTGGACACTGCACTGGCTTCAACACATTCCTGTTGTTACAAATTTGGAAGAGACAAATAGCTTGGGGCTCGAGTCCAATGCTGCAACATTATAGAGTGGCATTTGGAGAGATGACTGGGAGCCAAACTGGGCCAAAAGCCTCCTCAGAGCTTCATCTCTGGATTCTGACTGTTTGCTCTGACGTCCAATGGCAAATCCAAGACCATTCAAACAAAAGACATCATCTGCCCAACCATGATGGTCTGACACACCAAATATCTCTCAGCCAATGAAACCACACCAGCGGGAGCTTTCCAGCAAGGCTTCAACTTGAGTATCTATGGTAGAAACATTAAAGAGCTCATAATGACATTACAATTTCAAGACAATCAGCCTTATAGCCCAGCTCTGTGTGCACAGATTTGCCGCTTTTAACTTAGATTGAACACATATAGTTTTCTCAGCATGACACAATGAACATTTCTGCTCTTCGTGTGAAAGGGTAATGTTTTGCAGATATCAATGCAGCCCAATGAATCAGTAGAGTTCAGCTGAGGTCTCCTCCTGCCTGTATGTTTGAGGCGGTTTGTGTGTTGAGGCTTGTTTATGATCGCAGCATGAAAACAGCCATGTTCTGCATTTCCCTGCTGCTACTTAAACTCATCTCGGTGGGTCTGAGACCTGAATTTAAAAAGAGCCTCAAAGTAAGCACAGTGCAGAAGCCTGTGAGTCATTCCCTGTAGCTAAAAAAACAACAACAAAAAAACACTTTCAGACCTGAAATCATCATTTTTGTTTACCCAACAAATGCTGTTTTGTTAATAGCATGTCCGGATGAATTAGCAGTTTGGCTATGGATGCTGACACTCTCTTTTTCCCTCAGGATGGGTTGCCAAAACTGACCTACCATTGTTAAGATGACATACAATGGAACGTTTAATAACAATTACATATAAGGTAGAAACATGTACAAGCAATTAACCCAGCAATTTGTTCTTTTTGTGCTCATGAGCATTTTGTAAACAGGAAGTATGAGCAAAGATGCATTTTCATTGTTGATGCAGCTGAATGTTTGACACATAGGTGCATGGTGTGACATATTGTCCCTCACGGTCTCATTTTCATTGCCATCCGTTGAGTGGATATGTATGACTGAAAACTACTGCTGTTTCTCAATGCCTTTTCCTTTTAAAAATCTTTTTAGAGTGAGGGAAAAATAGAACGATACTGAATCTATCAATCAACGGAGAACAAATGTAAATGAAATGAAATGTAGAAATGTCAAAAAATCTGAGCCATTCTGAAATGTGAGGTATGAAATGTGTGCCATCTTTAAAAAAGGACACAAAAAAGTATGTGATATATATATATATATATATATATATATATATATATATATATATATATGTATATATATATATATATATATATATATATATATATATATATATATATATATATATATATATATATATAAATGGATAGATAGACATGCACTCTAAAATCTCTCATATATACAGGACAAGAACAGTTCATATACATTTATTATTCTTATTATTACTTTCAGAGCTGTTGAGGTCATCTCTAGGTGCCACCATCTGATCTGGATACAGACTGGATCTGGTGGCTACGGTAACCTAGGAATAAGAGAGAAACATACTAATATTAGCGTACAGTAGATGCAATTCTTTTCAACCCGTCAAACGCATATCGTGACCACAGCAGCAACAATAATTATGTATGAATTTACCTATTTTTATACACATTTTGGGATATCGTATAAAGAATATGCTGGATGGAAACGCCAAAATGCACATAAACTCTAAAAATGTGCAGAAAAACCTTATGCGCTCAAATAAGTAAGAAAACGTGCACATAAACTACGATGGAAACACTTTTACTGAATAAACTCCTCAATGCACATCAAAAAGATGTGACTGCAATGGGACAGTATAAAACTGCACCAACCAAGGGTCTGATCTCATGGCACAACCTAAGAAATGCTAGTTTTGTCAGTTTAAAAGTCTCATCAAAGCGCTTCGTTACAATTAACTCCCAGAACTGCGTTCCCAAACAGCAGGTTCCGAAAATAAGATAACATGACCGTGTTTGGTCTGCGCACTCTGAAGCTCATAATTTATTGTACACAAAAAAACATTATATACAGTGCCTTCTTCTATTGCAGCAAATTAAATTTTTCATTGTGATATTTAGCGAAAGTTAATCAGGAAGTGATGATTTTGTTATTTTCAATTCACTGGATGGAAACGCTCCTTTATTCGCAACTGTTATATGTGATATTCCAATTTTGCTCATTAGTTTAATTTGTAACTTTGGATGGAAACATAGCTAATGGCATACTAGATCAAAAGCACTCCTATTGCAGTCAGTGGAGTGCATGTAAATTTTGTGTCATGTCTTAGCCCTGGTCGGGCATTCATCTGGTGGGAGCTGACACTCCAGCACATCGTTCCCTTTGAGTGTAGATCTGGTGGATGTTGCATTTTTAGAAGGCTAGCATTCCAAGCAGATGTTAGCTGGGATGTACATTTAAACAAACAAGGGAAAAAGTGAGACTACAGACGTTCTCCTATTTATAAAGTAATGATTTGAACTTAATTTCATTCAGGAAGTTCCCGTCAGCCAAGTTTTGTCTCAGGAATGAACACAAAATGACCACTGCCAAATGTAACCAGTTTGGCACAGTTTACCCAGCATCTGGGTTAAAAAATATAACAAAGCATTTTTTAGAGTGAAGAAAGGTGTACCTTATAAAGTTGCCAGTGAGAATACTGCAAGATATATTTTCCACACTTGTGAGTACAACATATTTAGATGCCAAACATATTCTTAATTAACCCATGAGTGAAAAGGATCACATCTCATCAGACCGATTTAGTAGGTCCAGTTACCCAACAATACAACCCACTGTCAGGCATCGCAGGCACACCTGGAAGACAGTGATCACCATGGAAACAGGCTAACAATTAGGACTGCTAGTGTGGTTAATCGTGCTGAAAATCTCTCTACCACTTTTCAAAGAATGTGTGTTTGGGCTGTGTGCTTTTATGCTGTTATAAAAGACCAATGATTCATGCAAGAACAAGTTTTTTTTTAATGTTATTTTTTGGAAATGCTGTTTAGTGATATGAAGGTCCCAACCATCCCAAAGAAAAAGATAATGTTTCCAGCACAGTGAAAGTCCTGCTCAAAATTCCATCATGGAAAAGACGCAAATCAGTGAAACTTTCTCTCTTTCTTGTGTTATTTCTCTCTGTCAGTCTCTTCTTTTGTGCTGTGTTTCATGTGCAATGAAGCAACAAAGCATTATTAATAGCAATGTTTGTGCAATTTGCTAACTGAATTGGGTGCTAAAACAACACAGGGCATGTGCCAATGTCTGTACTTGGGTCATTGATAAATTAAACATAAAAACATAAAAGAAAAAGAAAGAGTAATTAACTTCTTTCTTTCTTTCTTTCTTTCTTTCTTTCTTTCTTTCTTTCTTTCTTTTTTCTTTCTTTCTTTTTTCTTTCTTTCTTTTTTTCTTTCTTTCTTTCTTTCTTTCGTGGTGTGGTGTGGTTGAATCCCATCTGTGTTGTTATACTTTTCTTACTCATTTACAGCATATTAAATATTTTTAAATGGAATACCTACAGTATGTATTAAACTTAATCTAAACATGATTATAAGGACACCCAGAGTATATGTGGTTTCAACTGGAGAAAAAAAAAAAAAAGCAAAAAAAGTTACGAAACTAACATTGTTTTGGTAATTACGCAAATTGGGCTTCTACAGATGAGCATGATGGTTTCAGCTTTATATATATAAAGCTGAAAATATTTTTGAGGGCATAAAGTAAAAAATCTCAGGGTGATACAACTTCCATGATTTCATTATGAAGAAAAGTATTTTTAAAAGTAAAAAATAAAATAAAAATAAATTAAACGAAAAGTTTGGCTTATTATTTCATTATATATATATATAAGTAAAAAATCTCAGGGTGATACAACTTCCATGATTTCATTATATATATATAATGAAATAATAAGCCAAACTTTTCGTTTAATTTATTTTTATTTTATTTTTTACTTTTAAAAATACTTTTCTTCATAATGAAATCATGGAAGTTGTATCACCCTGAGATTTTTTACTTTATACCCTCAAAAATATTTGAATATCTTTTTTATTCAGAATGTAAAATTCAAGTTATTGTATAAAATATTCAAGTTATTGTATAAAAGAAATTCGCTTTTTTATGTATTTTTGGAATATCCTTCGTGAATTCCTCTTCTGTATTTCAGTCATAATAAGAGAAGAGAAGGCATTTGAGGTAACGTCTTGAGAGTAGGGGGCTGAGTGTTTGCCAGGGGCGAGCATCAGGGTGCACTAGTGATGTTTTTTTTGAGAGTCAGGTCCTTACGGCTTGTCCCCAGGCATAGAGCCGGTCCCCTACGTTGACTAACTCATCTTCTGCTCGTCTGCACTATCACAGACGCTGTCTTTAAGTATTAGCCATTACCGAAGACAGATCACCGCAGAGAAAAACTAATACATCTAACAGCTCCACTGTGTGTGTAAGATTGTGTGTACAGATGTGAGTGTTTGTGAGTTGTGTGCTTGTGTGATCCCAACAAAGACACCATTTATGTCCTTTCTGTCTCCTTTACCATGTTATTCTCCTCTTTTAATCTGTCTTCCCTCCTTTATTTGTCATCTTGACTGCCTCAATATCTTCTTTGTACCCTCTCGCTTCTCTCCCTCTCTCTCACCCTCTCGATCCTCTCTCCTCCCACTCTCCTTGGCAGTCTCGTTCATCTTGTTCTTATCCTGATAGGGAGCTTTGAGATATGCTCCTGTAATCACAATGTAACTGAATTAGTCTACTACATCACACTTACTGAGTATATAACACACACACACACACACACACATGCATTTGCACACAAGGATGAATGGATTCTACTGGCAAAGCACAAATACACACACAGGAACAGATCTGCATAATAATGACCTTGAAAATTAATAAATGACATTGTAAATTACACTGCATGGCCGAGTAGGCAGAAACTAACCGATGACACAGGAATATCTGCTCTTTGCTGCCAGTGTTGCAAGGAGCAAAATATGGTATAATGGTTTGTTGCAGAGACTTCCACTGTCCTAACAAGATACATTTATCTCTTTTGTGTAAACAAGGATTTTTGTCCTAACAAGCCACAGGCAAGTATGTGGTAGCCCTGTCCACTGTGAAACACAGCAACACAAAACTGCATAATATAGTTCAAATATTTGTTTGTGTAGACTGGCTGAATTAAATGGTCATGTTAAATGTGGGTTGTGCACCATACAGAACTGAAATGAGAATGCTTTGATAAACTGATAAATTCCAATTAAGTTCCTGAACTTTACAGTTTTTCTCAGTCACTTTGGTATATTTCTTGAATCATTCTTAATATTTGGAAACAGTATGTGCACTTATCAAAATAATTCATACAAGCAGCACCATACAATGGAAAAAAAAGCATGTAACTTGCTCAAAATCATATAATGAGCCTTTAATTGCTTACACAGCCTAATAAGTGCTCAAGCAAACATAGAAAACTTGCAACAGTGCACTGACAGAAGTACTGATTATGAATGTGTTAGGGTAGAAAAGGAGACTGCATTAACATTTTAATAATTTGATAAACTAAAAAAACAAAACTAAAAATTGTTCCTTTTTAATGTTTTTCATTATTTGTTCCTTTAAGAGATGAACTCGGTCAGCAGTAGTGTCGCCTGTGTGCATGTTTCAAACGGATTAATCTGAGAATATTGTTTTCCATTTGAATTGGTTCATTTGAAAGTACACATTTCACTCTCTAAAGATTTTTTTAATGTCTGTAAGGCAAAGATATACACAGAGTTTTGCACTCAAGTTCACAGAGACCGAGACGGCAGAAAGCACATATTTTTTTTTTGTTTTGTTTTCAATATTTTACAAAAGTGTGTTTTGTAATTTTGAATGCACACAAATAAAAGTAAAGTCTTTAGGACATAATAATGACCTCAAAGCTAACAAACGGGTATTAACTGAAAGTCTCAAAACTCATTTTGATGTAATGGGGTGGTTTATGTCTGCATTAGGAACAAATTACATTGTCATACTTTTATATTTTAGAATGGGCTCTCAGTTTTACAAAACACCAAATTAAACGGTCACCAAAAGACAGAATTTTAGAGATAAAGACTTCAGCGCATTAATCAAAGCCAAAACTCGTCTTCTTAGCATCCAAATGAAACCTGCAGACAGTCTTGGATCTTTTCTGAGAATGTCTGTATGACCAAAAATGAGGAAGTATTTTAAGAGAAAGTGAGTGCTCAGGCGCCTCAATCTGTTCTGTAGGGAGCACGCTACTATGACACTTGAACAGCACACATTTCTCTAGGTTAATATTAGATTGAGCCGTCATGAAAAGATAACATATTTCAGATAATAAACCATATCTGAGAATTTTAAGAATTAGAAATAGACTAGATGATGTTGAAGTTGAACAAGTAGTTTTGAGAATACCATGTCTGATCTGAAAAAATATATCAAGGCAACCAGGGACGATTCTAAGATTTTCATTTTAGGGGGGCTCAGGACCCAATGAGTGTGTAAAAAAATAAAAAACTTATTGCATCTTATTGCGTTTTGTTACTTATTGTATTCCACTGTATTGCAGAGATATACCGTATGCAGAGGTATAACATTTGAGTACTGAATAAGCCTTCCTGAATCCATATCTCTCTCTTTCTCTCTCTCTTTCTCTCTCTCTCACACACACACACACACACACACACACACACACACACACACACACACACACACCTGTTTACTGTTCAAACACAAAATGTTATTGTTTGCATTTCTTGTACAACCCTCATTCTTTAGCTCAAGTATGCAAAACTATTTACCACATGCACTGTAATTAATATGTTATAAATTAAAAGTAAAATTTTCTAATAAAAATGCCAACATGATTGTTTTATATAGTATGTGTTTGTACGTGTTAAGGGCATTGTTTCCGCTGGAAGAAACAGCTGTGGTGCAATGAGCGGTGAACGCAGCGAAAACTTTACAGAAGATGGAAAACTGATTGCTCCCCCATGATATTTTGTAAACTGCATTTATGACAAAGAACTGCACAGATGCAGATATTATAAAATTCTATCGATAAGGAATGAAGAACGTGCTGAAATATGGGAGGAGCTGATCAAAATCTGCCGCCTTTTTCGTATGAAATTTAAAGGGGACAGAGGCGATCACAAACTTGTGTACACTTTATGGAGCTAATTGCAAAAGTTTAGGGGGGCTGAATAATCATTTTAGGGGGTCTATAGCCCCCCTAAGAATGGCCTAGCGATCCCCATGAAAGCAACTGACAAATTCAAATTGTAATTTGAATTGAGAAGATGCAAACTGGATGCAGATGAATGTAAGGCAATAGAATTATTAGAAATTTTAATAGAAAATAAAAGTTTGTAAATGCAAAGCCTTGTATGATAGTTTGGAGAAATGTTTAAAAAGAACAATCAGTAGAAAGAACGAAAGAACGACAGATGGAATGATAGAATGACAGACAGACAGACAGAATGATAAATAGATAGATAGATAGATAGATAGATAGATAGATAGATAGATAGATAGATAGATAGATAGATAGATAGATAGAATGATAGTAGATAGATAGATAGATAGATAGATAGATAGATAGATAGATAGATAGATAGATAGATAGATAGATAGATAGATAGACAGAATGATAGATAGATAGATAGATAGATAGATAGATAGATAGATAGATAGATAGATAGATAGATAGATAGATAGACAATGATAGTAGATAGATAGATAGATAGATAGATAGATAGATAGATAGATAGATAGATAGATAGATAGATAGATAGATAGATAGATAGATAGATAGATTAGAATTATAATAGGGCTTTCACATACTTTTGGGTATTTAATGTTTGTCCTTTAAGTTCAAAGGAGCAGAGAGGAAAAGAAAATGAATGTACTTTGTTCTTCACAATGTTTTATGTGTGGGCCGCAGGTGTGTGTAGAGGGTCATCCGCTCCGGCTAAACACACGGATTGCACACTTCACTCCCCCGACAGCTCCTCCAGCAAGGCTAATGCACTGACCTCATAGTTCAGACACAGACAAAGAGAGAGACAGAACGGCGGAGATTGAAAGGGTAGACCGGAGAGGGCTAAAGACTGAAGGTGACATCCTAACCCCTTGTTCTCAAACAACATCCCAGAGGCGGTTTCTCATTAGGCTTCAGATTATCACATTAATGCCACCGAATCGTAATGGACGCTCTCTGCTGACCCCACAGGGCCGCCGCATGGCCATTACATCACCAGTTTAACCAGTCAAAAACCATCACTGTTCTCTCAGCTCTGCTGTCTGCAGTTTGCCTTGTCTTTCTCTCTTTTTCTTTCTCCCGCCCTCTCTGTTTCTCAGAAAGGTTTGGTTGAGAGACTTCATGTCAGCTTTTATGTAAGAATTTCTTTCAGCTTGTTCCAGTTCCTGAAGTGTGTGTGTGAGTGTGTGTTAGAGAGACGGAGCCCTTGATTTTCACAGCTCAGCTCAGACCTCAGTGAACCTCTGAAGAAGCTCTTAGGCCATCGGACCCAAGTGAGAATATGACTTGAGAACATGAAGGAGGAAGAGCTGGTGAGGAGAAAAGATATAGCATAAAAAAGCCCCAGTAATTAGAGAGAAAGACAGTTTTACTGAGACAGTGACTGTAGCGATGAACGAAAACAGAACATATCTGATCATAGTAGTGATTGTATGTTAGAGTTTTATCAGCACTGTAAACACATTACTGTGTATCCCCACGACAGACAGAGAGGGAGATTTACACAGATACAGCGATGAAATTATCAAAAGTAAATGTCATCGTTTAACTATTTCCTTATTTAGATTTAGCATTTTCTCATACACACAATAGTGTGGATTGTGGAAACACGCTTGCACACATTAGCAACTGGACATTGAACCACTGACTGAATCTCAGAGTTAATTGGACTGACTATCATGACCTAAAGTGGCATCACTGATGGTATCCATGCAGACGTGAAGCAGTGAATAAATCAGCTCAACTTAGTTAGCCAAAGTGTTCATGTTAGAGAGATACTAATTGTTCTGTCTTGCTCTCTGTTTCCAGATGAACTTTAGCACACACAATATATAGAATTCACTTTTACTGCATCTAACCTACACCCCAGGCATATGAGGTTCACTGAAATTCTTTGCAGCACATCAAAAATCGTATTAGGGGCTGTTCGCACAAAACATTTTTCCTGTTTAAAGGTAAGATGTTTTTACAATAGTACCAACCTGCAGTACTGCAGCAAGGATGAATAGAAAATAACTCAGGGTCTCAAGAAGCATTTTTAAAAGTGGAACTTCTTAAAAACTCTGGGCTCGTGTGTGAGATGATGAAAAATCTGAAAGACATGCTCATGTAATGCGCATTTACATAGAATAACATTTAGAAAACCAGCACAGTGGAACACAACATTTTCAGTAATTCAGTTGATTATTAGCTGACAGTGCTTGGTTAACATAAAGTACAATACCACAACATATACTATATGCACTATTTTTATGTCCATATCATATTAGATAAAATAACTAGAATGTGCAAAGAAAATCATAATAGTTAGCTATCTTTTATTATAATATCTTAATTAATTGTACAAAAAAGGTGTGAATTATAAATTGAGTGGGTGTTGAAATTTTTGCCATGTCCTAAAATAGGGCAATTAAGAGATATTCCAGGTGTTACTTAGTATAGTCTTTCTAGGTTTTTTTATTATTATTATTATTTTTTATTGTTTTTTCTTTCAGCAGATTTTCCCTAATCAAAATGTTTCCAACAAAACATTTTTTTTGTAAAATTTTATGGGGAATATGTTTTTTATTAACAATACATTTCCAATCATAATTTTTCTTAGGGTAGCGACCTTTACATTTTGAAATAAGTGTGAGATTTGAATATGGATGATTTCCATATTCCACTACTTTCACTGTGCTGTTGTCATTTTGGTGGTTGCATAATTAGATTTTAATTAAAAAAGTGAAAGAAAATGCCTTTGTCAGAAATTAAAACATACATAATAGAGTAGTAAGGAAATAGTTACATAAATATTATATTTGTATATTTTCAGTTTAGTTCTGGATAACGTACAGTAAGACAGTGACTTCTGAAATACGGAACAAGAGTGACATTTTGGTGGTGTGTGATTAAAGTCACTAGAGACATGTTTCCTCATGACTTTTCTTATATAAAAATACTTCCTTAAATCACAACACAAGTCTCTTCCTTTTCGTAAAGGTTAGAGTTCAAAAGTTACTTCACAGAAGAAATGATCCCCTGTTTTTTTCATACTATAAAAGAACATTCTTTAAAATACCTTCTTCTGTGTTAAGCAGAAGAAAGAAAGTACAGGTTTGGAACAAGTGAAGGGTGAGTAAACAATGACAGAATTTTCATCTATCCCTTTAATTAGCATTCATATGTGATGCTGAATAAAATTTAGTGTTTATACTATCAAAACGTAGGAGTCCAAGTGAAATTAAACATTTCCACAGATCATACATCACATCAACGCATCTGATGCATCCTGCAATTAAAAACGTCCTGGCAAATTGAATTCCTGTTGTGTTTTCATTTAGTTTTATAAATGAAATTTATATAAAAGTTTAGGTTTAGTATAGAATATTACGGTTTTAAATATGTAATGGCTTTGGGCCCACCGGTGGGCCAGTGACACTTAAGGGGTTACCCCCTTAAGTAAATTTACATTTATTTCTCCTTGTCACTATTCATCTTTTCATTATCAGCGATTAACATAAAGTACACAACCACAACATATACTATCCTATGCACTATTTTCATGTCCATATCATATTAAATAAAATAACTACAATGTGCAAAGAAAATAATAACAGTTAGCTATCTTTTATTATAATATTGTAATTAATTGAACAACAAAGGTGTGAATTATAAATGATTTCACTTTTGGTTAAGAGTGGGTGTTGACATTTTTGCCATGTCCTAAAATAGGGCAATTAAGAAATATTCCAGGTGTTACTTACTGTAGTACAGGTTTTCTTCATTTTTTTTGTTTGTTTTTTTACTTCATCTGATTTTCCCTAATTGAAATGTTACCAACAAAACATTATTTTATTTTATTTTTGTAAAATTTTATGGGGAATATGTTTTTTATTAGCAATAATTTTACAGCTTTTCCAATTAATCCAATAACTATAACACTCGTACATTTTTGAGCAACCATCATAAGATATACAAGACCCTTCTAATCATAATTTTTCTTAAGGTAGCGACCTTTACATTTTTAAATAAGTGTGAGATTTGAATATGATTTTCAGTGACTTCTACAATGTGCATTCTACTTTCACTGTGCTGTTGTCATTTTGGTTGGTTGTATAATTTAATTTTAATTAAACAAGTGAAAGAAAATGCCTTTGTCAGAAAATAAAACATACATAATAGAGTAGTGAGCAAATAGTTACATATATTTTTATATTTTCAGTTTAGTTCTGGATAATGTACAGTAAGACAGTGACTTCTGAAATACGGAACAAGAGTGACATTTTGGTGGTGTGTGATTAAAGTCACTAGAGACATGTTTCCTCATGAGTTTTTTTTATATAAAAATACTTCTACCAGAAAGACTCGGGAGATAAAATGTACGAAGCAGACATTTATTGACTACTCAGCAAGCATTATTATAAATTTCTTTGGCGGAAGGCCCCGCCCATAGTTCGTAATCCGAGGGTAGCGGACCAGCAAAATTATCCCCATTTATTTATTTTTTTCATACTATAAAAGAACATTCTTTAAAATACCTTCTTCTGTGTTAAGCAGAAGAAAGAAAGTACAGGTTTGGAACAAGTGAAGGGTGAGTAAACAATGACAATTTTCATCTATCCCTTTAATTAGCATTCATATGTGACATTGCATAAAATTTAGTGTTTATACTATCAAAATGTAGGAGTGAGTTTAAACATTTCCACAGATCATACATCACATCAACGCATCTGATGCATCCTGCAATTAAAAACGTCCTGGCAAATTGAATTCCTGTTGTGTTTTCATTTAGTTTTAATTTGGGTTTCTCCTTGTCACTATTCATCTTTTCATTATCGGCGGCTGCCCTTGGCAACTACTTTTTAAGCTGTTCTTTCTACGGAGTCATTGTTGTTGTTTGATGTGATTGTATTGCTGTGGGCATGTTCCTCAGGGACTGCGTCTGCACCTTAATGCACTAAGTCAAATCCATTAGAGACCCATCACTATCTAATTACTGAGTTTTCAGCTAAGGACAAGACACACACACACACACACACACACACACACAGAGAGAGAGAGAGACAGTGAAATGCAGAAAAAAGTGTCTTATGGGAGATGAGTAGATGACCTCCCACATCTACCCTTCTCTACACTCAAGAAATGAGAGTTAGGCATGAGGATGGGGCGAGGGAGATTTGACAGGCAGAAATCTCTGGCCCATTACATCAAGATCGATACCGCAAGTGTAAACATGGTGATATATAGGTCCTACCCGGCTGCTGGGTAATTAGTGTCAAGGACGGCGCCATGTGCCAAAGTCTTTGAGCTGGAAATCTAACATATCGCCATTTCTTACAATTCGAAAACCGGTGAATAGGCTTACAGGGGATGTACTTATCCCGAAAATCCTCATGAGTTGGTATGATTGTACAGCACCTGTTGACGCTCGACTTTTCTTTGGGATTTTAAGCTGATCCACCATCAGATACAGCAGCACAAAGTGGACAAAGTGCTGTTGTAAGTGATTTAGATCTAGATTTAGATCTGATCAGGTACCCTATAGTGTCCTTTTTGTCATCCTCCGTCTTGTTTTGCCTTTGTTCGGTACTGTCGGTTGAGGACGTGTTCATGGAGGGGGAGGGAGGGAGGTTTCAGCTTTACGACCGTGACCGTGTTTCACAAAGGTCGCTAAATGAGAAAACATTGTGGGAGGCTAATCAATTATAAACAGCAGCTAGACTGAGTGGCCAAGCGCGACGGCCAAATCAGCCAGGCCGCTGATAATTTATCTCCCAGAGACTTTTCATTTTATCCAGAAGGCCATGGGGCATCCAGCTGCCTTACTTAGGGCCGAGCAGGGCATAAATCTCGTTGACTCATGGGAAATGGTGTGTGTGTGTGTGTGTGGATACACACAGTTCCTGTATGACTCAGGTGACCTATGACTGGACACTGTGCCATCCTGCAGTTTTATTGTTTAGAGGAGAGTAATTGAAAGATAAAACCATGACCAAATAAAACACTGGAAATAACTCCGCACAAACATGTGAGCAAGTGTGTGTGTGTGTGTGTGTGTGTGTGGCTGAGTCATCAGTCAGTATCAGATGACACCCCTGGCGGCCCTATTTCACCCTGCTTACCCAGCAGTAATTCCCCTGCTGTCTGACTACTGAATCACAGACACAATAATAAATTGACATTTATATTAAACTCCCGACTAAATAAACAAGAACTAATAATTACTGTCTGACTAGAGTGATCCGGAAGAGAACAAACAAGCTGTTTGGGACCAGAGTATGTGTGATTTTGCCAGAAGCGAGGAGCCTTTGTATTGGTGTTCTTTCTCACTCCATGATCACTTCGATGCCACTCCATCATGAGCATAGCGCGTTATTGGCCCATACTGTCAACATTTCAGCCATAATTACTTACTAACTAATAATAAAAGTGAAATCCCTTCAAGGGAAGTCAGATAAACTGGTGGCCATCTTGATACTTTTAGTTATGCAAGCACAGATTCTAATTGACGAGGAACACCGGAGATCTCAAACACCTTTCCAAACTCATGAAATATTTCAAATCAGTAAAACAGGAAAAGTATGGATTTTTTTCTTTCTCAAATAACAGTAAAAACTGTATTTAGCTAGATCTGACTTGAAAGCTAGATTTGAAAGGAACTGGTAATTCTAGAATGAAGGGATGAGGCAGTCCATCGGCATAGAAAATAACACACAAAAAAAATTCCAAGGCTATTTTTGAGTGCAAACCACAATTTTGTTTTATGATTATTTTTCAAGTAAAATATTAAAACTAGAAATATGTTGCAATAAAAAGAATACTGTTCTACTGTAAAATAAATCCAAACTCATATTTCAATAAAATGTTTCAAATCAATGAAAGAATTCACAGGAAAGGTATCATATTGTATTGCTTCTTATTCTCAAACAATGATAACAAAAATACATGTATACATGATGCTTTGATTTTCTGTAATATATTGCGATATGAAAACGAAACAAAGCAAATCAGGAATTTCCATCAGATGAATGAAATAGCTACAGTATATCTGAAAACAATTTTAAAGAATAATCCAATAATAGAGTTTAATTCTAGAATGACAGTGTTTTTGATTGGCAATGCTGAGAAATCAAACCATTGATTTTTATTGTGATTATTATTCAAATTATTGAACAAAATAAAAAGAAATAACAATAATGAAATCATTTAATCAAATAATACAAATTGTAGCATTTTATAATATGACTATCATTTTATCACTATTATTTACAACTCAGTCTCTTCATTATCAAAAATTAAACCATTAAACCTTTATTTTAAGAGATTTCCAGAGTTTCAGAGTGAAACACTTTGAAGGCACTGTGTTCATTTACACACATACAGCTCATGAAACTGTCTCAGGTTACATATGAAACCATAGTTCCCTGAGTAGGGAATGAGACACTGCGTCCTCTATGGGCCGCTTTGAGGAACACCTCGTTGTGACCCGTGTCTGAAGCATACATTGAAAAAACACCAACTTGTTGGCCGGCGACAGCCTCCGACGTCACTACCAGCGCGACTATAAATAAGCACCGGGAGAGCACGTCACTATCTTCTTCGTCTGAAGCTTGCGTCTGAAGCATGGCAGGGAGCTAGAGGATGCAGTGTCTCGTTCCCTACTCAGGGAACTATGGTTACATACTTAACCTGAGACATTTCCCTTTCGAGTGAACTTCGAACTGTGTCCTCTAGGGGCCGCTTTGGGGAACAGTATACCCACGCCGCCATACTGAGGGGAGTGCAGGCCAGAATCATGGCGAGCACTAATTACCAACTCTACCATTTCCATGGGAGTTGCCCCTGGGACGTTTAGCATAGGCCTGCCTCGTAGAGGGGGCTCTAGCCTGATTGATAGTGTCTACCACCGCTGGGGGCAGATCACTTAGGAGTTGAGATATGCAACGTGATCGTAGACTGCCCTGTCGGTAGATGTACGAAACAGCCGCAGTGTTGTCCGTGTGGACCAACACGTGCCTGTCTAGCAACAGAGGCAGAAACCGCTGTAAGGCTAGATGCACTGCCAGCAACTCCAGACAGTTGATGTGCCAAAGCAGTCGAGGTCCTGTCCAGGAACCTGAAGCTGCCTGCCCGTTGCATGTCGCGCCCCAGCCCGTGTTGGAGGCATCTGTTGTGACAACAACATGCCGGGACACTTGTTCTAAGGGCACGCCGGCCCGTAGAAAGGCAAGGTCCGACCAGGGGCTGAATCGGCGGCAACATATCGGTGTGATGGTGACACGATGTGTACCGCGGCGCCATGCCCATCTCCGAGTTGCCCATTTCAGGGCCGCTTAGTCGTCTTGCTAGAGGACTTCGCAGCCGGAAGTGACATGGGGGGCGCCACTCTCCTGCGCGGGGCTCAACGCGCCGGCCTCGAAGAACTCTCAGCACGGGGCGGAGCTGGTGTGGAAGATGCAGGGGGATGCCCACGGCGACGAGCAGTTCTGTCAGGAAGCTGACAGCCCCTGACAGCGTCGCCACACAGGACAGCCTGGGAGATGGGAGCGTTGAGAAAGTGCATTTTGTCAACGTCTCTCATACAGACCAGGCGGAACCAGAAACGGCACTACTGGACCACCAGAGTGGACATCGCCTTCCCGAGGGACTGCGTCAAACAATCAAACAGCCATGAGCACTCAGGGCTGGGCGGCCACCTCCATCCTGATGCTCACAGCTGCCCGGGCAAGCACGGCTGTCAACTCTGGGTCCAATTCGGCAGTGGCGACAACACCCGAGGGGGGCAACCCCGCCGAATCTTCATCCACAGAGGTCAACAGCCCATCCCTGATGCTACAATCGACATCTGATCCCCGGCGGCAAACTGAATGACCTGTTGGGACTGCCATAAGACAGCCCAGCAAAATCACCCAGCAGGCACACAGGACAAACACTGCGGAAGGGGTAAGAGGTCCGTGGGGCGTGGCCCGGCGGAGAAGCTCTCACTGTCACTTTCAAATCTCCCAGAGCACTAGCCGGCGGGTAGTGACAGAGGGGTCTGCTCCTTTGTCTGCCCCCTTTACTTTAAGAAAGGGAACCATCCACGAATGCGCCTTCAGCGTGCTGAATGCCCAGACACAGAAGACAACGATCGTGGCCGTTGTCAGAGAACAGGAAACGACCGCATCCAGAAGGACGCGGACGAAACGGCCTCTTTTTAAAAGACGCGAATCGTCCGTGATTTGCTCTTTTAGGAAATCTGCTCTCTTAGTTGAAGCACCCAGGGGAATCGCTGAAAGGGACACCACTGTTTGCACCGTACCACCAACCAGAACAGCTTCCCGACACAGCAGATGAATGGCTTTGTGGAGTATAACAGCTTTCATACAACCACTCGGCTCCGAAGCAAAAATCTAATGAGTGGATGCACCTGTCGCCCTATTTATACCCGTTGGCATGGGGAGTGGCTCAGGTATGTTAAATCCACTAGCCAATTTTCATTGGCGTTTTCTCTTAAACTCAGAGATGATTGGCCTCCCAAGTGAGACCCCATATGTCGTTGGAACAGGAACAACACCCTGTTTAGATAGGTATCCGAGGATACATAGGTGGAGTGGCGCCCAAGATGAACGGGGCTTTTACCAACTCAAGAAAGGGCACGAAGCATCCGCACGAAACCCTCACCTTATAGGATTTTAGAAAGAACGCAGAATACTAGCATGCGAACTTACCACAGTGTGGATTTCAGAAAGTGTGCAAAGACTTCACGTGCACACTTACCATAGCATGGATTTTCAAATACTGTTCTAAGGAGGGGCTCTCGTGGCACTCTGATAGAGCAGCTCATAGATGGAATGTTGCATCTCAAAACAGTATGATTGAGAGTCATCAACTTGATCTATGGAAAAAATACTGGAGCGCTCTGGGGAAAAAACAGAGAACTCAGTCTCATATGAGAGGAGAACTCCGAGCTCAGAGTAGCGCGCTCATAGGCGACCCTTTTTCTTTTTTTTTTTGGAAAAAGGGGAGCGCTGCTAAATTATCATGAGAATCACCCAAATAGCCCCTCATGTTGAGGGAAGCAATGCTTGAGGTGTATAAACAAATACACACTGGCTGAATGGAGCCCAAGGAACCAAGGTCTAATCATCTCAAGAAAGGGAACAAAGCGGAGCGCGTAACCCTTATCGTACAAGATTTCAGAAAGTTTGCAAAGTCTTGCGTGCAAACTTACCACTTGTGGATTTTTAGAAAGTGCGCAAAGTGTTCACGTGCACATTGACCACCATGTGGTTTTGAGAAAGTACACAAAGCTTAGCGTGTGTACTTAAAGGTTCCTAAGCATCGCAGAGGTGCTGAATCTCACGGGAGAGGCAAGCTCAATTTTACAAACCTCGGGCGAGGGGAGCATCACCTGAGGCAACATATACAAGAAGACTTCTGTAACTGCCACCTCCACTTCCCGCTAGATGCGACAGCACCCCTAAGCGGCCAGGAGACCCCTCAGGGTCAGTGAAGATGAAGAAGATAGTGACGTGCTGTCCCAGTGCTTATTTATAGTTGGGCCGGTAGTGACAGCAGAGGCTTTCGCCGGCCAACAAGTTGGTGTTTTTTCAATGTATGCTTCAGACACGGGCAATAGTATGTTCCTGCACAACCGGAGGCTGCAGATTCAGGACCGCAGATCTAGGACCACAGTTCTAGGGCCCTAGTTTTTCGTGACAGCGCCACCTACCATACTGGACGATATAGCGATGGCTGCAGTTTCAGGACCGCAGTTCTAGTACCCTGTTGGTTTAGTTTGCAGTCACGTTACTTTGTATATAGCATCAATATATTAATCTCAGTAGCATTTGTTTTTAAATGTGATTTTTATTCAAAATGCAGCAGAGGTTAATTACTAAGTGTGCTTTGAGTCACAATTTTAAATGTAAATTTTAAACATGAATTTACAAAAAATATAAATGAAATATCAATTTTGTAAAATTGATGTATATCAATTTTAAAACAATTTAAAAAAAAATGAAGAACCTTAAAAGTCTCTGATTAACAGTTAAAATTAAAAGTATATTGATTAACATCCTTAAGGTGAATTAGCTCATTATCAGGTAAGTTAAAGTTGGAATCAGCGTATGGAGTCACTAAATTACAGCCAATATTTTAAAAGTTGTTGAGAGGCAAGACAAGACACAAGAATGATTCAAGAATGTTTATTTATATATATATATATATATATATATATATATATATATATATATATATATATATATATATATATATATATATATATATATATATATAATTTTTGCGACAACATCACAACAGCACCAAAGTGAACCCCTTTTCCATCAGTTGCTGCATGGATAGAATGGCTGTAGGCTTCAACTCTAGAGAAAGAGAGAGCGAGAGACAGAGAGAGATAAATAAGAAACATTTGTTTAACATAATCAACTGGTTTATATATATATCTCCTTGCAGCATGTGGTGCATCTCTTGAATTCGGGCAGGGATCTCCCTTTTTGGATTGTTATATGTATCTTGAAAAAGAAAGAGCCTACTAGGTTAGAATATTTCGAGATCATTTAAATATCCCTAGTGCCTTTTTTAATCATCTGTCCTACAATGAGCCTAACTAAATCCATAAAATCAATTCATATTGGCCATGCAGAACATGACAGAAACTAACACATGATATCAATGGACGACTGTACTGTATGTGGAGTAGACCTGCATATTAGGCAAAATTGTAACAAGCTATTAAAATTGGCAAACGCCTCATTCATCATTGCAAAACAATGCCAAAACAACAGGCTAACACATACTGAAACTAGGCAGTCAGTGCAGTTTAATTATGAAAGATATTTTATACATAAATATGGTAAAACAACGACTATTAAGCCAGTATTCACACTAATACATTAAGCTGCAGGTAAATCTTAAAAACCTTACATCAACCATGCTCTTGTCATCTGATAAGTTTAATTAATGTGCAGGCTAGGTTCACTTATAATACTTCGTCATTAAAACTCAACAAGGATTTATGAAATCATGGCCACGAATTAACGTTGTAGTAATTAATAAAACTAGCTCACAAATTCTTAATTTGGTGGGAATTAATTATTAATTCATAGTTAGCAGTTCTCATTATGTAAACTTCGCACCGTTTTAACATTATAAAATAAAATTTAATTAAATATCGGTACTCACCGTCTGATTGCTGTCCACGTCGTCCATCTTTAATTAGTGTTGATCCAGTACGGTAGGTGGCGCTTTCACAAAAAAATAGGGTCCTAAAGCTGGGGTCCAAGAGTTGCGGTCCTGAAACTGCAGCCTCCGGTTGTGCAGGAATACCCTTCTCGACACGGGTCACGACAAGGTGTTCCCCAAAGCGGCCCCTAGAGGACGCAGTTCGAAGTTCCCTCGAAAGGGAACAGTATTTCAGCATCTTGGAGCAGATTGAGTCAAAGTACTGTATACTGTATGAACCAAGGTGCTTCATACGCTGAAACACTGTATCTCTGAAACCAAAAGTTTTCAACATTTAATGACAGCATTACTCCAACTACCATAACCAAAAGGACAGCGACAGTGGTCGGTGCACATTGCACATTGGCTGCACAATATATCAGAATAAATTCTATATTGCAATATGGCTGTAATAATTAAATTGCAGTCTTCATAAATATATGCACTACTATTAGCACTTTTATTTTGAGGGCAGGACTTACAAAAGCCATTATTTTGTATTAACCAATTTCTCCCATATAAAAGGGGGAAACTCAAAATCATCAAGCTAACCGAAAAGTTTTATCAGCCCGAGTTGCAAAAAAGAGCATACAACTGTGTAAAATGTTAATGATGTACCAGCTGAAACCAGTGGGCAAAAGTAGATCATTTTCAGACCATTAAACAAATTACTCGTCGTGGGCACTGCATTTCCTACTGCTTTTTAATTGCTTCAATATATCTGGTTTTGTCTGCCATGGGAAGGTTTCTGTTCATCAGATGGCTTTGACGGGACCTATGCCCACCTCTTTGACCTCTCTGATGAGGCACAGTCATTGACTGGTTCCTCACCCTGGCGGTTTGTCCTGAACTATGCTGACAGACTACAAATGCTCACACTCATTTTGAACAATTTAGGTCAACAATTTAGATGAGTTTTTGATTATTCTTTGACAATACACAAAAGAGTCAAATCAATATACAAAAGAATCATCATCTATAATTAAATGACTTATTCATCATAAAAAGAATAGTTCAGCCCCCCCCAATAAATAAAATAAATTAAATAAAATACAAAATAAAATAAAACTAAATTAAATCATGTCATAATTCACATAAAAGATGATATTTTGGCAAATGTTTTTGTCCATATTGTGAAAGTCAATGGTCACCAAAATGGTTTGGTTTCGGAACATTCCTCAAAATCTTTCTTTCTTTCTTTCTCTCTCTCTCTCTCTCTCTCTCTCTCTCTGTGTGTGTGTGTGTGTTGTGCAGAAGAAAGTAAGTCTTATATGTAGGTTTGGAATAATGAATGTGAGTAAATGCTGACATATTCATTTTTGATTTGAACTCTTCATTTAACTAGTTAAAAAGTTTAAAGAGTTTTTATTACCTGTATTTTTAAAGGGTATTACTTTAAATTAAATTGAATTAAAGTGTTTGAGAGGGGAAAAGGTTTAAAGCTGTCGATTACTAATCCTTTGCTAATCATACTGTAGGAATGTAGTAAATAAAATTCTTTATTAAAAACACTTTATAAAAAAATCTATAAGGACATAGTTACTCAAATAACTATCAATAATCATATCATTGGAGGACATGCAGAAAATAAGTCAACATCACAGAAAGACACAATACACACAGTAACTTCAAATGACTAGATTACATTTTAAAATATATTGAAATGAAAATTTTAATATATTAAAATAGAGTTTTTATATAAAGTTTTTAATTATAATAATATCTCACTATATTACTGTCTTTATTTATGATTTAAAAAAAAACTTGTAGTGACGATGAGCATAATATACTTTTTTTCAAAAGCATAGAACTCATTCCAACCTCAAACTCTGATATACAGTCTTCAGTGTCATGAATCTTTAGAAACACACACACACACGTTTGTTTTTGTGAAAAGTGGGGACATCCCATAGGCGTAATGGTTTTTATACTGTAGACACTGTATATTCTATCGCCCTACACCAACCCTACACCTAACCCTCACAGGTAACTTAAGGTTTTTTACTTTCTCAAAAAAACTCATTCTATATGATTTATAAGTCACCCTCTCCTTGTAATACCTGCAGGGGCGCTGCAAAAGATCCCGGGCCCTATGCATAGGCAGTCCTAATGCCCCAACCCAGTCCGACGCCCCTGAATACCTGTGTCATACCCATGTCATTATACAGAGATGTGTCCTGATATGTTACAAAAACAAGAGCACAAACACACACACACACTTACAAACTTTAGTCTGTTAGACTGTTACTGCTTCCACATTACATGGGGGAAAAAATGTTAGTAATATAAACCATAAGGTAATATAATCAGACTAAGTTTGATTTATTTTAGATTACTTGGGACTTAACACATTTATTTCATCAATTTAAATTGGGTAAGAAAAACTATATCATATTGTTATAAAAATACAATGAACCATGAACACATAAATATTTATTAGCTTATTACTTTAGAGTGAAATGAGTTCAGCTGAAAAAAAAAGTTTGGGGATTCCTGCATTTACATGTAAACAAGAAATAATGTGAATTTTGTGCACTTTAATGTGTTTGAAAAACAAAAGCCTTCCAAAGACAAAAGCTTTTAAACTGTAATATAATCTAATTACAAGTAGTGATTTTGCAATCTGATTACATAATTCAGATTACATGTAATCAGTTACTACCCAGTGCAATGTGTGTATATATGATATGAAACGAATTTGTGTAAAAATAAAAATTAAAAATCTAATTCTTTGATGGATAGAATTAAACTTTAATCATCATTGCATCCTTGTATGAATTTATTAAAAAAAATATCTTGGTGACCTCAAACTTTTGTATATATAAGTACATTCCTATATTATACATCATAATAAACTATTCAAAATGAATTGGCCTGAAACAGAATTTTAAAACTAACCAATAGCAAATACGGCAGAATTGTTAACAAAACGTATTCAAGACATGACTTGAAAGACTTGGCCTTGAAAGACTTGTCAAAGCTGGTGAACATATTGTGCTTTAGATGTGAATGACACTACAGTTAAGATCAGCACCAATAAAGTATTTTGATAAAAAATGCCAGACCTTTATATCTTCACTCATGCCCTACAGCATCACAAGTACTTGAACAAGAACTAGCGGCTTCCAGTGAGAGCGCATTGACCTCCGATGCAGTGTGAATACTCTGAATTGTGATTCATGCAGCGACAACCGTTTCAAATATCCTCTACAATTAAACTCTGTTAACCAAGGTGTTTATTACTTACAGCGCAAAACAAAAGAAACACCAAGCTGCTTTGAAGAGATTTGCCAACCCGTTCACAAATTTCAGCATGCTCTGTAAAATCCTGGACTCACAACTAATCAGCAATTAGAGAACTGGATCCAGAAGCTCTCTGACATTCAGCATCTGAATTTAATCATATGGCCTTGCAGCACTGAGCGAGGGAGAGAAGGGGGACAGATCGGGGGATAGAGACCCTACAGATGAGCGGGGATGGTTAAACGAGGTTAAGACACCATCATGCCCCATTTACATGACATTATGCAGACCTGCGGATGTCTATCAATGAGCCTATTCACTAAACAAGCCCTGCAATTAGCCAACGACACATCCCCCCCACACACAGCCTGTCACATTTGATTACAGCTCTCATCTGAAACAAAAGCATTAGCTGACACACTCATCATGTCCTGTGTGTGTGTGTGTGTTTTGAGAGAGATCATCTAGGCATGCGTTCAGTTGGTGGATAAGAAAAGGAGTTTATCTCAGTATGGAGTTTATATAGGATACCAAAAGAAAGAAACACTCAGCAGTCTGAAGAACCACTTCATATCTCCACAATTAGAAGTGTCAGATGGAGACTTCAGACATTTAGATTTGCATTTAATAATTAGAATCAGAGCATGACATCCTCTTTTAATTTAGTTCTTTTGCATAATCTAGTAAATTTTCTCACTGCCCACATACTGCCTTCTAAGGCAGCATCTTAACCATCATGACCTCAGATGACTGATTTGCACATAAGCAGCGATTAAATGTGTCTTACAAATAGTACTTTGCAAGGGAGATAAATCTTACAATTGATTTCAAAAGAGTTTGACTTAATATAAAGCATTGCTCACATTAAATTCATTTCAGATTCCAGATTTTCAAATAGTTGTATCTCGACCAATTATTGTTCTATCTTAACAAACCATACATCAATGGAAAATGTATTTATTCAGGGTAAAAAATAAATAAAAATAAATTACCCCTATGACTGTTTTTTTTTTATTGTTAATCATTATTTATTTACGAGACAAGAAGCAGAAATAAAACAAATCTATTTGTAGATCTGTTTTTATATACTTAAACATGATATTTTCATCTGCCTGGATAGTTCATCAAATGAATAAATAAATCGTTACCCTTAAAGGGTTAGTGCACCCAAAAAGGAAAATTATGTCATTAATGACTCACCCTCATGTCGTTCCAAACCCGTGAGACCTCCGTTCATCTTCGGAACACAGTTTAAGATATTTTAGATTTAGTCCGAGAGCTCTCAGTCCCTCTGTTGAAAATCCATGTTTGGTATACTGTTCATGTTCCAGAAAGGTAATAAAAACATCATCAAAGTGAAAGTGATGTGACATTCAGCCAAGTATGGTGATCCATACTCAGAATTCGTGCTCTGCATTTAACCCATCTGAAGTGCACACACACAGAGCAGTGAACACACACACACACACACACTGTGGACACACACCTGGAGCAGAGGGCAGCCATTTATGCTGCGGTGCCCGGGGAGCAGTTGAGGGTTCGATGCCTTGCTCAAGGGCACCTAAGTCGTGGTATTGAGGGTGGAGAGAGCACTGTACATGCACTCCCCCCACCCACAATTCCTGCCGGCCCGAGACTCGAACTCACAACCCTTCGATTGCGAGTCCAACTCTCTAACCATTAGGCCACGACTTCCCCTAAATTTTTTTTTTTTTATATTAAATGGACTGCATTTATATAGCAGACCACATGGCCATCCATAGCAGACCACATGGCCATCCAAAGCGCTTTACATGTTGCCTCACATTCACCCATTCATTCATACACCGACTGTGGTGTCAGCCATTCAAGGCGCCATCCAGCTCGTCAGGAGCAGCTGGGGTTAGGTGTCTTGCTCAAGGACACCTCGTCAGGTGAAGCCGGGAATTGAACCACCAACCTTCCGGTTTGTAGACAACCTACATGAACCACTGAGCCACTGCCGCCCCAGTAAAAAGTAGTCCATGTGACAGAGGGTCAGTTAGAATGTGTTGAAGCATCGAAAATACATTTTGGTCTAAAAATAGCAAAAAACTACAACTTTATTCAGCATTGTCTTCTCTTCCGGGTCTGTTGTGAGCGCGTTCACAACACTGCAGTGTAGTGATGTCTGGTTCGCGAACGAATCATTCAATTTAGCTGGTTCTTCTTGATCCAGTTCACCAAATCGAACTGAATCGTTTTAAACGGTTCGCATCTCCAATAAGCATTAATCCACAAATTACTTAAGCTGTTAACTTTTTTAACGTGGCTGACACTCCCTCTGAGTTAAAATAAACCAATATCCCGGAGAAATTTATTCACTCAAACAGTACACTGACTGAACTGCTGTGAAGAGAGAACTGAAGATGAACACCGAGCCGAGCCAGATAACGAATGAAAGAGTGACTCGTTCTCGAGTCAAGAACCAGTTTCATCGGTTTTCGGATCACCAATACACTGAATCGAGAACCGTTTCTGTCGGACGAATGCGATTTAAGAACCAAGGATTCAAGATTCAAGATTCAAGATTTTTATTTATCACATACAAAATTATATAGAGCATATATAATCAGCAGTGAATTGTGAGCCAGGTCCGCTCCATGGAAAGCATATTTATTAAAGAACACAACACAGATGAAAATATATATAAATTTAGCTATGAAAGAATGAAATAAAAGTCTTTTGCACTCTATGTAATGACGTCATTGGTGACGTACTTGGTGATGATTGCCCTTCATTCAAGCCTTCGGTTTACCCGCGCTCATAACACTAGCACAGAATCAGTTCAGAATCAATCACCAAAAGAACCAGTTCAGTTCAGACGCGCTGTGTTTCAGCCTGCTTCACGCTGAATCACGCATGTGCAGTATCATCAGCTAAGATGGCGCAGAGTCTGGTCGCCGTCCAGGTCGCTCCGCTTAGATTGTGGTTTTATTTACTTTTTTACCTACTTTTGCTTTCTCTTTTTACACATATAACCTCTGCACTGATCATTTACGACAAAGAAACACTTTTGGACATTGGACACCGCTTCACTGAACTGTTTCAGGACACTTTATCCTCCAACCCATCATGGCCATCTGAGATTCTCTGGAACGCAGAGATGAACAATGGCCACCTGAATAAACACCTGAGGCGGCGGATCAAGAAACACAGTGGGAAACACGCTGGGATTCGCAACAGACTGAGGAAAAGAGCTCACAGTCCTCCTCTACCGAGCATTCTGCTCGCCAATGTCCATTCTCTGGAGAATAAGAGACTGTAACATCCTTTGTTTGTCGGAAACATGGCTCACGCCCTTGGTACTGGATGCTGCTGTAACGCAGTCTGAAAACTTCTCTGTTTTACGGATGAACAGGACAGCCGAGGTCTGCAAATCCAAAGGTGGAGGAGTGTGTTTCATGATTAACAAGAAATGGTGTGACCCCAGGAATATCTCCACTCTGTCGCGCTCCTGCTCGCCTCATCTGGAACATTTATCCATTATCTGCCGCCCATTCTATCTGCCCCGGGAGTTTTCTTCAATCATCGTTACTGCTGTTTACATCCAACCACAAGCAGACACCGGTTTGGCTTTGTCTGAGGTTTACGATGTGCTCAGTGGCAACATCAACAAACATCCTGACACTGCTATTATCATTGCTGGGGACTTTAACAAAGCCAACCTCAGGCAAGTTATGCCTATTTTTTATCAACATGTATCCTGTCCAACCAGAGGACCGAATACACTGGATCATTGCTACACTCAGTTTAAGAATGCCTACAATCCCTGCTGAGTCATTAATGACATAATTTTCATTTTTGGGTGAACTAACCCTTTAAGTCATTATAAAACTCTGGAAACATAAAAATCTGTGTTTTGAAGATGGCTAACCATTGGCTTCCATTTTATGGACACATTTTTTTTTTTTTTTCAAAATTTTCTCAAAATAAATTCATTAAATTGTCCACAGAAGAAAATAAGTCTTACAGGTTTGGAATGACATGAGTAAATGTGCGAACTATCCATTTAAGTTATCTTAATTAAGTTGCCTATCTTTTGAAACAGTTTTTACTTCAGGAACGCAACAATAATGCGTTAAAACTCTGCCTACATACTCATCTCATTAGGTTTAGGAACAGAGCATCCCTTTATCAGTCAGATCAAAGAGTGTTTCTTGTCACTATGAAACTTTGCAATGGCATCTCAAAAATCAGTCGAGTTTTATTGTCCCTTTTAATCAGTGTCTTGCATAATAACCAACTAAATCAAAGCAAAGTGCTGCGATTCTCTCCAGCTAACTTTAATGACCAGGTAAATATTGAATAAGGAGAGAAGTCCTGAACATCCCTTCCAAGCCCTGACCTGTGTATCTTGCTTAAAGATAACACCCAGCAAATGGAAGATAATTATCATTTCAAGGTGACTGGTAATCATGGCTGACAGCTTTCTCCTGGTACACGGCATTGTGATGTCTCATTTACATGCGGTGAGTTCCACGCGATCTGCGATTCACCGGTGAGAGAGGAATCCTCATGCCAACAGATGTGCAACTGATATATCACACTATTTACTTTTCTATATTTCAAGAAGCAGGCAGCAGTGATGAGATGGATCTCGGGTGTGTGAGATTGCACACTGAGTGTCAGATACACACAGGATGTTTTGAGAGCGTTCATACATCATGCAAACTACAGATTAAGACACGCTAAGAATCGCATGACGGGGTCTATGTAACTGATGCTTGAAAAACAAATATCCTGATACGATTAAAGTGACGTTTAAGGGTTGGTTTACCCAAAAAAGGGAGAGAGAAAAAAAAAATCACCAACCACTGTAGGAAATACTCTTCTATGATGAAAATATATTTTAATTTCTAATGTAACCTTCATTTGTATATTAAACACATTAAAAGAATAATAAAAAAATAAATAAAACAATAAAAATCTGGCTTTAGTTTGGAACCAAAAAAGAAGTAACAAAACTACTCCAGAGCTTACTAATATCTGAAAAACATTGGAATTGTCCAACGAATCAGTGTCATGTGGTATGACCAATGCAGATATCAAATATCACAGAGAGGAACCTTACTGTTGATTTCCAATGTGATTAAACAAGATATTCTAATAAATAAATGAATCAGCTCTAGTATATCAAAAAAAAAAAAAAATAAATAAATAAAATCTGACTTTGTCTCATATTCAGATTTCTGTTCTAAATACAAAATGTATTGTCTTAATACTGTGATGTACTATGTGTTTTTTCCCCTTAAAGATATTTATTACTAATTCATGATTTGTAAAATATGACTTTTACTTAATATTTTCAGTTTTAAAAGTATTAAGTTAAATCAATATAAAACCAACATTAATACAGAGAGTACTTTTTAATAACTTACGACATAAACTGATGAATAGATTCTGATCTCAATTAAATATGGTAAAGTTAAAAAAAATGTGTTTGCAATGTTCTCAGTCCAGAGCAACACAATCAAGAGAAGATTTGCTGATTTTGCACATATAAATAAGCAAACAAAAGTCTCTTCAGCATCTCTCCCGTTTTTATTTTAATGAGATGGAAGAAAATAGAAGTAAGTACTTTTCAGGGCAGTCCTTTCAAAGTACTTCTATTGGATGTTGACAGTTAATTTTCATCTCTGGAAGCAGAATAAACCCCTTCATGCTGTCTCCATAATCAAAAGAATATCACACTGTCAAACCTTAATCAAAGCACTCAAACCTAGCCCTGCACTTAGAAAGATGTGAGAACCATTTCCAACAACATCACAAATGAAAATAAAATAGATGTGTATCTTTCCTAGCACGTATGTGTGTATTACTGTGTAAAGAAATTACCCTTTTCTTTCTTTTAAGCGCTACTTCACTGTCAACCCTTAAACAAAAGCTCTTAAACTCGGCCCGTAAGTGTGAGAATCAGTCTAGCGACAACAACATGCACCTGCTTTTATTTGTAAGATCTGGCTTTCTTTGGAACGCATCCTTATGCAGTTAAAGCTAAATATGAACAGTATTTAGTGTAATGTACCAGCAGTAAATATTTACATTAAGCTGCATAAGTATATAGCTGTTCCCTGTCAAGGGAACTTCGAACTGCGTCCTCTGAGGGGACACTATGGGGAACACCTCGTCGTGACCCGTTTCTGAAGCATACTTTGAAAAACGCCAACGTGTTGGCCGGCGACAGCCTCTGACGTCACTACCAGCGGGCCTATAAATACACGCCCGTAGGACCCGTCACTTATCTTCTTCGTCATCATTGACTGTTTTGTTTGAAGCGTGCGTCTGAGAAACGACCAAAACGGTAAGAGCGATCTATCATTGTTATCATGGCATCTAGGGGTGCACCGATCGAGATTGGCAGATCGTTATGCGCATCTCATCAGTAAAGCCAGTTGTGTAATCAGCGGTAAATTCCATCAGGTGCGTGATTTCACATAGAGCAGCTGGTACTACACAGAGCCATTGTTAACTGAGAAGATGCGCAAATCCACGTTCATCATCAGCGTTTATTTGCGCAACTAGACAGTTAACAACGGCTCTGTGTAGTAACAGAGGCTCTATGTGAAATCACGCACCTGATGGAATTTACCGCTGATTAGATAACCGGCTTTACTGGCAAGATGCGCATTAACGATCGGCCGATCTCGATCGGTGCACTCCTAATGGCATCCACTAGCAAGGCGTTTAAACAGTGTGTGCATCCATGTCAGCGTTATTTGACACCTGACGACACACACAGTCTTTGCGTCTCTTGTTTGGGCGAAGAGCACGCGCGCGATGTCCTTGAGGGGGCAATCTGCATGCACTGCGAGCGTTTTTCTGTGAGAAAGCTCCGCTCTCGTTTGTCTCTCTTTTTGAGGAAAGAGGGTCAGCCATCTGGTCCCCATGGCTCAGGTCCCACCGTTGCCAAGGCACGGAGGAGAATGAGTTCGTGGGGATCACAGGTGGATCTCGCTGAGGAGTGTAGAGAGGGATTTTCCCTTTCACACTCTCCGGCGGCAAACGAGAGTGAACTTCAGGAAGAAGATGCGTTGTCAATAACCCTTTCTGATACTGAAGTTAGTGCTCTGCTGGGTTCTACCCAGAAAGAGCAGGAGATGTCTGAGAGTGGCGAAGAAGCTGAGGCTGAGCCTTCTCAATCCTCCTGCCCTGCGTATGGGGAGCTGTTAGAGGTTATGGATCGCGCCACTGCAAAATTAAACTTGCCATGGAAGCGTGCCAGAAAGGTAACGTCGCGAGGTCGCCTCGATGAGCGTTATTTGTCTGACCATAGAAAAAAACAACTTAGGTACTTTTAGAAAAAAAGTGCTATATTGATGCTATATTTTCTAGTCAACAAAGGATGTTCCCTAAAATTAACTCCATCTAAAATGTTATGGGAAGCTATGGAATGAAGACTCCACTGTATTTCATATGAAGAAATAAGAGAAAATATTTATTTTAGAGAAAAACATGTTCATCTAGTGCTTTAAAACTCTTGAACTAAACCTGATATTGGGGTGAGGGCTCATCTAACAGTCCAAACACATTATAGAGTATAAAAGATGAGGGCATGAATAGAAAACTATATTTTAATGATTGAGTTTGAGTATTCTTATGAGTGATTGTCTATATTCAACCACAGCAAGCTAGATGGTTACAGGCAGTCATCATAGGCCACAAAGCCTGCATACATGGCTACCAATTATTTTGTCAAGGTCACTTTTGAACTTCATTTTAAAAGAGTTCAACATGTTTATTCCGTTTTATAAAAGGTGATATTTTTGCATTTCTTGTTTTGTTTTGACAACTCTGTTTTACAACTAACAATCATACAGATTATGCATGTGTATTTGTGCTTTCACATATTTTGCATGCAATACAGGAATTACAGTATAATTCACTATTTGTATTAATGGTTTCATGGTTTTGAAAAAAAAATTGGTTAGCATTTTACGAAAGGTTTCAAAAAGTAATTTGGTGTAAACATCAGATAAAAACAAACAAACAAAAAAAAGTAATAAAAAAGTAAAAAAGTAATACAATTTATATATATTTTTTTTCAATATTATAAATATGTGCCTGTGTGCTATACACATAGCTATACAAACTGTAAGTTATTGCAAGAAATTAGAACAAGTTAAAATTGCCTTGCATAATAAAAGGGTCTGTCATGCTCTGAAAATTACATCATACCTTTTACTCTAAACTTTAAACTTTGCCTTTACAGATCTGCCTCACTATTCAGATGTAAACCCAAACTTGAAATGCTCACAAGGATAATTTGAGATATATGAAAAAAATTCCACTCCAAATAAGATAACGCCGCAAGATGTTTTCTATTAAAATGTATGCATCTGTTGCTAAAGAGATTTTTAATAGCAGGGAGCCCTTTTCTCTTTGCACAGATTTTTTTCCTAAGGCCATGTAAGTTGTCTCAGTTCAGATCTCTGAAGTGCTGTTTTTTTTTGTCTTTCTCTCTATTTGCCCCAGTGTGAAGTTGCATCTCTTCAGACAGATGCAACGCCTGCGAATAAACACGACATCAGAATCTGCGCAGTGATACACATACGATCACACCTCTAGGCTTCAACGAGACTGACTGAGAACACACACACATACCTACAGAGTCAGTGAGAATAAAAAAAAAGAAATGAAAAGTGCAAGTAAGAAACTCAAACTAAAAAATTTAGAGAATAGAAGAGCATGAAAAATGCAATGGGAAGCCATCTATTCTGAAGCTGAATAATGCATTCGCAGCTTCATGAAAGTGCACGGAGACATTAGCTCGTTGTTGGTTATAATGCTTCTTCTCTCTGTCTGTCTGTTGTCACAGATATTTATTAAAGACTGTGGCCATGGCCAGCTGTAGTGTATGCCATCGAATGTATTATGTATGAAACCCCTGCTGAATTGTCAGGAAGAGCACAAAACTATCGCTTCAACCATCTCACCAAAGGAAGGTCAAACTCTCTTTTGTGCGATGCCAGCATGGAGCGGTGTTGAGCAGTGAACATCTACAATCATATTTATAAGACAGAATATCCCTGAGCTGAGTTTTTTTTGTTTTTTATTTAAATTTGTGATTTGTGATTATATCTATCTTTTTGCATTATACTGTATTCCTTTTCTGCAAAATACAGACTAACGTTTATAATAAAAGGGATAAAAATTCAATGCATTGCCTAGCTTAACTAACTAATTAACATTTAAAGAAACAATTAAACAAAAAAAGAAAATTTGTCATCTATTACTTGTCCCAAACTCAAGACACTACCAATCATCTTCAAAACTCAAATGAAGGTATTTTTAATCAAATCAGATTTCCATTTGCTGAAAACTGCATGCATCCAAAACTTTGTGCTTCCATTTACCATGTTTGATGTGCTCTATGTATGTGCAATGTTTATACGTAAATATAAGGCTAAATTAAATCGATTTATCATATAAAACTATCCTATCCCAGGCTTGGATTAAACTGCTTAATCTGCTAATCTGTTTTATGAGCATCATAGTTTTGAGGGAATAAACTTTGTAATTGAGATACAGAATACTCTGAAGTTTCTCTGAAAACATCTTAAGTTGTTTCTAAGATGAATGAAAGTCTAATGGGTTTGGAAAGACAAGGATGAGTAAATGATGACAAAATTTGTCATTTTTGGGTGAACTATTCATTTAACATCAGGGTAACACTATATAATACAGTTTCTTACTCACTGCATAACTAATAAGGAATTATTGAAGAACTTTCTGAGAATATGAAGGGTACCTCAAAAGAAAGGAGTGTGTAAAATAATTTTAACAAGAGCACCAGGTTTTATACAGTTCCAGCTCTCTCCTAGTTGAAAACAGTGAAAAAACACTCAAATCAAAATAGTCTTTAAATATTCATTAGACCCTCCATCCCTCCAAAGACAGAGTTTAGAATTTTAAATAGACCAAAGCCATCCCTTTTAAATGATTACATTAAAGTATCAAATTAGGATCATACGCTGCAACATACACACTCTCTCTTTAATATTTCATGCTGTCTGCCATCAGTTAGATGATGATTTGTATATTTAGTGAGTTTCAGCTCTAAATTGTGACATGGCCATGCATGAAAAGTTCTCTCGAGAGATTTCCACAGCTCTTAGATGACTTTGATGATTGTATGTGTGTGTGTGTGAGTGAGTGAGAGAGAGAGAGAGAGAGAGAGAGAGAGAGAGACCTACTTCTGATGATGCTATCTTTGAGGAAAGGTAAAGGGAACACAGACAGGCTGCATTGACACATTGCCTAAATGGATGTTTCACAGCAACACACACACAGAGAACAAGTCCAAAGTAAAGCACTGCCAGTTAAATGGTGTATCTGGGCTGTAAATGTCATCCTACACCTTCATGAGCGATGAAAGAGAAGGACTTGAAAGCCCATCCTGTTTATTCTCAGCACAGAGAAAGAGAGAGAAGTAGTCCACGTTCTCCATGTCTTCTCCATTTTTGTCTCATAAAAGGAAACTTGGCATTAAGGGAGGAGATGACGTACATTGGTGTTAAAATATTAGCCCATTAGAGGTAACTTCTGTCATCATTTAGCCTACTTTCTTGTCATTTTAAAACCTTATGACTTTCTTTATTCTGTGGAACACAAAATGAGAAGTAAGCAAAATGTTTATGCTGCTCTTCTCTATTCAATGAAGCCAGGGGTTGTCAAACTCCAAATAGGCAGTATCTAATAGCTTTGTGCAAAGCAAAACATGACTGTATTTATTGATAATCCACTGCTGTAGCTCTTAAATTGTATTAATGTTTGCCTATATTCAAACATCAAGCACTCGGTTTGACATCAATGATGCTAGAAATAATTGTCTCTTGTATGTCATGTTTGCAGTTACAACACATGAAATTCAAGCACACAAAGCTATCAAATGATTGAAATGTAATTTAAAAGCACCTAGGATTCCTTTTGGATTCTTACAACTCACTTTTGGATCTTGTCAGCCTTTGGTCACCACTTTAATTGTATTGAAAAGGGCAGCGTGAACATTTTGCCCAACATGTCTTTTTGTGGTTGACATAAGAAAGAAACTCATATGGGTTCGGAACGGCATGAAGGCAAATAAATAATAGCAGCATTTTTGTTTTTGAAGTGAACTATCCCTTTAAAACAAGTTCTCATGTGCTTATTTGTTCTATGATGTGGTCTAGTCGGAGGGAAAACTTCATTGCTGTGTGTTCACACTGTTCAGATCCAGGAAATAATATTTTTAATCTTGTTCTCAGTAGACCAAAAGGTAGGACCGTCTCATGCCAGGATTTTTTCCCCTGGCAGAAAATGTTAAAACAAATAACTTCTTCCTGACAAGGGTTCCCACAGAGATGAAAGGGATTGTGGGGACATCTGGAGGGCAGATACAACCAGGTGAATAGAATAAGATACTTGGAAAGCATGAAAATGAGGAGAGTGGGAGAGAGACTGGGATAACGCAGGATCGAATGAGGCCCTTATTAAAACCACCCTCAGCAGTTACTGTGAGTTATTTTGGATCATGAACAAACATCAGGCTTAAAAACAGCCCCTCAGATGGACTGGAGGATCTCAAAACCCACCCAGATAATCTCGGTCAAAAGTGCACGCGGTAAGAGAGTTTAAGAAGCAGATTCAGGGCTTTGTCAAACACATTCCTGTCTGCTGATTGGCTCCAGGTGCGTCTTTGGCCTGTTTGTTAGTTTGAAGCGCTGGGCTATGTTTAAAGGAATGTTCCGGGTTCAATACAATATGAGTTCAATCACCAACACAACTTATTTTGTGTTCAGCTGAAGAAAGAAAGTTTGGAACAACTTGAAAGTTAATGAATGGTGACAAAATGTTCAACATTTTTCAACTTGTTAATGGTCAACAAATATATAGAGCAAACAAGATATTTCACCAAAGACCAAATACATTAATTTCAAAGTAATTAAACTTCTAAAATGATCTTCTTTTGTATGTTTTTTAAGAGGAGTAAATTTTCTCTGCTCGCTTCTTGCGCTGCTACTGGCTGATATATGAATCGCGCAAATAAAGGCGCTACTGCCAGCGCGCAATCCCGATAAATATACCCAGACTTACAGTATTTAAGTAGGCTAATCACGCAAACATAATCTGTTATGTCTTAAGTAAATGTTTGAGGAACTGCTGGGGAAAACATCGGATGTGTAACATTTTATTAGATCCGTGTAGTACAGTAGGTTTTATAATATAAGCCATCTGTTTCGATGTTAATTAATTAATAAAATAAAAGAATGCTGCTCTTTATTGAGCTATTAGTTTTTTTCTTATATTTGTTCTACTGTTGTTGTTTTTGCATCTGGGTTAGTTTGTTTTGCAAAGAAAAACAAAGAAAAAATGGGTATATTGTGATAATTAATACAGTAATTAATATTAAGAAAGGAATTGGAGGAAACAATGCAACGTTGCTAGGTGATTTTGCTTTGAAACCTTTAGAAAACTTCAACTTGAGCTTTCTCAGAACTGATTTTGCTGACTTCAAACGGGTGAAGCACAGCTGTTTTTGGGTCCGATTCCAACAAATCATTTATAATTTTGAAGGTATTTTAATCAAGGATGTGAGAATAACAATAACTAATTTTTGAAAAATACCTCAATGAGACTTATTTCGTCAACACAGGTCACATATTAGTATTTACGTTCTGGCAGACACAGCTACTATACATTTAATTCATTCATTTATTCATTCTTTTTTATTTTTTATTTTTATAAAAGCACTTACAGAAATTCTTCTGTCAAAATGTTTTTTTTATGAGCAGTAATTTTTTTATCACTAATTTTATAGTAATTTTTAGGTTTTTAAGGTATATGGTGTTGTGTAGCATGTCAATGTTGCAGAGCTGAACATAACAATAAAAACAATGCAATCATATTAAAACACATCTTGAGGCTACACTATTGAAATGTGAGAGTATTTTAAACATTTACATATTGTCTCCATTGTCTTTAATTATAAACTTTTAACTATAACCCACATTTCAGCTTTTTTTAAAGAGGAGGTAGTAGTCTAAACTAAATTTTGTCATAATCAAAATAACTGTATGCCACAAACACTGCTGTTTGAACTTAACTTGTTCTGAAACCAGAATATTCCTTTATCAAAACATCAAACACTTTCCAGTTCTCTACAAGGACTGCAAAATGTCCCTAGGGTGCAGGACATACAGGATTATCTAAAACACCCCCTGAATACTAAGTTTATTAATTATAGATATTTTGCAGGCTCTACATCTCACTGTCCTCAATGAGCGACTTACCAATGCGTCCGTCTTTTCGATGTGATAAGTTTTCGTTTTGTCATCCCTGTTGACCTGCAAAATTCAGCCCCATTAGTTTAAATGCTTTCAAATAAATATTCACAGGAAGAGAGCGAGGGATGTGAGAGCGAGCGAGAGATTAAATGTAATCGCTCTGATACATGCAGTTGTGTCACATTCACACCCTTACCACTCATAATCAAATTTGCTGAGGCTCCGTTGCTAAGAGCTCTTTGAGGAAACCATTTCCTAAAGCCTGCTCTTAAAACTCTCACTGCTCTTAAAAATTTGGCTTTAGCTCAGACTTTTTCTTTATTAAAACTAGGAAAGTCATGTAAGAGTTTGAGGGCACAGCAGGCTGTCTGAGAGTGTTTCCATATGGTGGAGAATGCGGGCTCATGAGTCAGCCATTTTCTTTTACAGCGAGCTGCATGGTAAATCACCAAACAAACATAGCCCTCTAAAGCCATGACAATGACATGCCACTGAGTGGGCTGTCAGAGATCCAACAGATGTAACAAATTATTTTAGTTTAGCCCATAACTCTCACAAGAGACTGTCCTTCTCTGTTTGCTGGTCCTGGATTTACGCCACAGGCCTGCACATGGCTGCAGGGTGGGAAAACACAGGTGTAAGGCTTTAGGAAAACATATACACAAACATGCAAGCACCGGAGAGAGTGTGAGACAGAGGGAGTGTGAGAGAGAGAATGGGAGAGAGAGAGAGAGAGAGAGAGAGAGAGAGAGAGAAGCCCTTGAGGGAAAATCAGACGATATACAGAAAAAAAAGACAAATGTGTACTTTGGGCTGGGAAAATAAGAAAGGAAAGATGAGACTGTTTGCTCTCGCTCTCATCTTCAAATACCGTAGGCCCATTATTTTGATGTGGGCTGCTCTCCTTGTTTTTCAGTCTTTTACTCATTGAACGTCCAGCAAATGGGCTTCAGCTATTCTTGAAAGCTAAAACAAATCACGCTAATTTCACTCCAGCCTAATGTTCTCTCTCTCTCCCACTTCTCTGTTCAATTCCATTCAAATGTGCTTTATTGGCATCAAAGAAAAGAAGCAATGTATTGCCAACGCATTTGCAAAGACAACAAAGACTGAAAATGAAATTGGAATTGAAAGGAAAACCAGTGAAAATGAAGTATAGCAAACAACAAAAAGTCAAAGTTTATGTGCAGTGAGTTTTTACTCGAATCCTTACTCTTTTTTTGTGGGATATAAGTATCAAAAAGGTATTCATGTAAAATCAAATGTAAATGTATTTTGAAATATAATTAATAATCAATTAAATAATTTAAAGGTAGGGTAGGCCGTTTTGGAGAGCACTAGCAAGCTAACTTTGGAAGCATGTTATTACAATAATAATGCCTTTTCATTGTTGCTCGGTCTGCAACATTGGAAATACGTGGCTCTATATATATTTCGGCAAAACTGAAAAAACTTACATATATGTACAAATCACTGCAGTTTCCAGTTGAAATGAATACTAGAGGCAGGGAAACTGATAAATTTTACTGATTTGATTTATAAAGGCTAATTTCACACAATTGCTTGCAGAATATTTTTTTATGACTTCAATAACAATTTTCAAAATAACAATTCCTGCCAGATTTAGGACTGATTCTTTTGAATGCTGTCATCACATATCACATAGCTTTCTAATTCAGAAAGGCAATAGGATTTTTCCATAGGCTTTGGATTATCGCAAAAAATTAAAAATAAACTGTGTTCAGTCCTAGTTCATGAAACTTACATGTATTGTCCATCAAGATAATCTTCACAAAATAATATAACTTTTCTGAATTTTGAAGCCTGAATAAAAGTGCCCGAACTTAAAAGCTAAACTTAGGCTATAAACGAACTACATCTCAGTCAAGGAGCTGGCCTGTCAGTCAGGCCCACCCAGTCAGTGGCTTCAGAGGGTAGCCTTATCATTGTGAATTCTGTTGCAATAATTACAATACTTCTCTATACAAATATTTTTTTTTTTCTTGTTTGCCATATAATGATGAAGATAAGTTTGCAAACAGCCCCTTAGCTACAGCAGAGATTGCTTTATACATGTTTTGTCCATATTAGGGCTTTCCTGGCACATCAGTTACTTCTGAGTCCGTTTTGTGTTTTTTTACATGAGAGCTCCCTCTGGCTTCGAGTATAAATGAAACGTCCCCGCATATTCGTTAATTAGCACTAATTTCTCTATCATCAGCAGTGCTCCATTCTCTAAAGTCTACCTCAAAAATCTACATTTTCCTAACGTTAGTTTCCTAGTCGCTGCTGTTTATTTCATATGGTTTATGAGGGGCTGTCGTTTTGGATAAAAGTGTAAAAATGTTTTTTAAATAAAAGCATTTTCAACATTTTCATACTTAAAATGAGTAGGCTTTTATTTTGA
The DNA here is from genome assembly GCF_963082965.1 of Carassius carassius. NCBI lineage: Eukaryota > Metazoa > Chordata > Actinopteri > Cypriniformes > Cyprinidae > Carassius > Carassius carassius. The sequence goes on from NC_081781.1 coordinate 18,687,999, forward strand.
CAGGTTGCAGGCAAGAAAGTAAACACGCTTCCAGATTCAGTGATGCTGCTGATTAAAAATTGTCAGTGAATGAATGTCATTTTGCATTGTGCTTTGAAAATGGCATGATGGTGTGTTTTATGTCATAGAATAAAGCGTGGAAGTATCTTGAGCCTGTGTGAACCACGGACCTTATTTTAACCCATAAAAAAATGACATCATAGTTCCACCACTCAATACAGTTGAAGCCAAAGCCGTATCATTCATTCCATGTCAAACAGCACACAGACTGACAGCTTGTCAGATAAATGGAGTGATTCACACATTAAACCATGTGCTGTTATAAGACATTTTGAGATGGTAAGGACTCCGGCTGTACCCTTATCACTCCTTGGCTGTCTTTTACAGATTCTAATATGTTAATTAAAAGCACTGAGGGCCACATACTACATGTACATTTTCTGTCTTGCTTTGAACAAAAAAAAAAAAGAAGAAGACCATTCTAAAACATTTTTATGCTCATCACACCACCAAAGAACACAGCAGTCCTGCTCCACCTTCAGAGAGACACAGTATGAGGCTACATGCTTATTTGATCAATCTTTCTCTCTCGTTCACTCTTTCATGCCCCATTGATCTCATATGCTTTACAGGCTCATAATTTTTACGACAGGCATGTGATATCGGCTTAACTGCAATAGTGGAATCATAACGTTAGTCACCAGGCCGATGTGCAGTAACAGCATATGTCCCAGTCCTGGGGCTTTGAGCTGTCATTGTTCCTGCATCTATTTCAATCATTTACTCAGCTGAGAACATTTGAAAGCTATTTTGCATACATACATAATTGAATTGAAAACACCCTGTCTATGAGGAGCATATTTTTCCATTTCTGAATTATAGGAATAGTTCACACCCCCCCCCCCCCCCCCCCCCCCCCAAAAAAAAAGATATTATATCACCCTCAGGCTATCCAAGATGTAAATGAGTTTGTTCTCTCATCAGAACAGATTTGGAGAAATTTAGCATTACATCACAGAGACCAAACAGCTGATAAAAACATCATAATCATTTACAAATAATTAACCAATTAACATCTTATGAATCCAAAGGCTGTGTTTGTGATAAACAAATCTGTCAAGATATTTCCTTTTAATGTCAAACCATTGCTTCCGGTTAAAATAAAAGTCCTCAATCCATAATACTGCTTTCTCTAGTGAAAAAGTAATCTTGCATAAATTAGTAGAGAAATATATGCAGATATGCTCTGTTTACAAGTTTAAACAGTCCTAAATAGTTATGAACAAATATGTCTGTGGATTATAGATGTGGATTTTGAGGACAACAGAAGGAAGCATTATTATGGATTAAGGAATTTTATTTTGTCCAGAAGCAAAATTTTAAAGTTAAAATGCATTAATAAACAAATGGAATGTTTAATAGATGGAGTCATGTGGATTACTTATGGAGTGTTGTGTTTTTATCAGCTGTTTGGAAGTTCATTCTGACAGCACCCATTCATTGTACATGACCCAAAGGTAAACAAGTGATTGAATGCTACATTTCTACAAATTTGTTCTGAAAAAGAAACAAAATCATCTACATCTTTAATTCCTTAAAACAACAATAAAATACATTTATTTTTTATTATTTTAAGAAATAATAATAGAAGATTATTAAAACAACTCAAAAGGAATGTGATCATTTTAAGGCTGCTTTTTCCATTATTATTAATTCAAAGAAAGAAAACAAAAACTGCTTTGCTAATAAACAGTTATCTGCCAATTAATGTGGTACAACCAACATGCAAAAAAAAAAATACAAATACAAAAAAAAAAAAAAAAAAAACAACTGAGCAGAGGAGGTGATGATATAATGAAGATGAAAACTCTCAAGACTGTGTGCCATGTTTCAGAAGACCCTTAAAATATCAGATAATTGTATCTTCAGGTTATAAAATGTCATTCAGTGTTACTGCTCAAAACTGTAATGATATTTATGAATCAATAACTCGAGGTACTTGAAAAAGAAAATCGTGTAAAATACTTTTACCTTGAAAGATGTATGTAAAATCCTTTTGGAAAATAGAAATATTACCTATGTATTCACACATGTATTCAGTACAAATAACATATGTATTTAAGGTCTAAGAGAAATGTAAACCTAATTACATTTAACTAAATTTCTTACAAATATTTTTCCTTTTTTATTCATTGTGAACACTCTTTCTTGTCATTGATCTTTATATCTGGTGAAATTAATTTGGAATGTCTGTGTGCAGGCATTACTGCTTTAGTGTCTGAATATGAAGGCTGTTTTGAGCAAGAACTTCCTTTGAGCCAATGCACAGACCTCTGTACTAATTATCTAAAATGAGCCAGTCACCACCTCAGTTCTGGTTTCCATGGTTACAATGGCTGCAGTGAAGGTCTGGGTGTGAGAGAGACCTAGAATTACCCTTAACTCCCTAATGGTAATAATGACCGGATATATAGTAATTAGCATGAAACTCTGACGTGTAATTACATGATGACTTGGAATGCAGATGAAGAACTGTGGGAGTTTTCAATTTGCATCCACTACACACGATCATCAAAAAAGTAATGAGAATTCACTCAGTCACAGAGAGGTGGGAATGGTTATTTTAAATCAACAGGTATGCCACATAAATAGCTGCCATAAACATGTTTTCTGCTAAAGCTACAGTCCTTTTTTATGAAAAAGGCTGAACTGAACTGAAGACCGACTGAACATGCAAAATGAGTTTGTGCAGCTCAGACCTTGAGATGAGTTTTTAGGAATGATTATTTTATTGTATTGAATAGAGGCACATTATTAGTTTCAACTACAGCTCTTGTTTGTATTGTGTGTGCTTAGTCATCTGTGTACAGACAACAGGAGAGCAGCACATCTGGATGCTCATGCACAGCAAAAATAAAATACACTGATAATATAATATGTACAAATACATGCACAAAAACATACCAATGTGATATCAAGTGTGTTTCCATTACAACTTATAATTGAAATACACATTATTTATAAAAGATTTTGTGTTTATAAAATCATATATGCACTCATAAACAGGGATTTTGAACTCATAGACAGGGAGTTTATCACGTGACAGACCCATAAGTTTTAATAACCAACTCTTTTATTACCTTTGTTACAAAATTCGGTGTATGGAAAATAACCATCATAACAGAAATTCACACATTTATAAACTGTAAGAAGTAAAAAGCTACAATTTTAAACCAGAAACGCAGTAACTGTAAGAGTAAATAATAATTAGAATAATGATGTTATTAATAATAATGACTATGCACCTGTTTGTAAGGAAGCTTGTAAATTAATTTCTCTATCCAATCACGCCACGTGACAAAAGAACGAACGATAGGTTAAGGTCTTTTATACAGTCTTTTTTTTTTTAACAATACAAACATTAAAACATTAAGGCAGTACACTTAAAATCATAAAGACAAAAATATACACACAGATTTGTTGCCAGGTAACTCTTTTTATACAGTCTATGGTCAAAGCTTATGGGTCTGTCATGTGATGAACGAAGACTCTGAAAACCTGAAGACTCATGAGATGAACTAATCAATTTTCTTTCTGGCTCAGACTGCATAGGTTAAAGCTTACGGGGCTGTCACGTGATGAAAGAACGACTCAAACCCGAAGACTTGTCAGATAAGAGATAATCATAAACTGAAGACCAAAGTAAACAATGAATTAATCTTTTCCATTTCTTATAGCTTTATAGTTTTGTATTGTTTGTAGTGTGATCAACGTTTGCGTAAGTACTAGCAGACATGTTTGGGAAGTAACACTTAACATTTTAATTATCTTCTGATCAAAATTAACAAAATGAATGAAATTACTCAAAAAAAGATTTGTTCATTTTGCTGAATGGGACTCAAAGGTCCGAGTCGGTAAAAAGATCGGAACTTCCCATCACTACTACGGTGCGCCAACAAACAGATGAGGAAGAGGATGATAACGGCCAAGCATTTAAAGAGAAAGGTTTGTATTTTTAGCCTCCACATTCTTATCTTTGTAAATGCAGTGGCAGCAAGCAAACATGGTTTTCCCCCATATTCATTGTCGTCAGGTCGTCGTTTTCAAATGACCTCAACTAAAAACATAAGCTAATACGCTACTAAAAAAAAAAAAAAAATATTATGGATTGCAATCCTTTAATTTTTTATATTTGGCATTTTTGTGTGCTGCTGTGCGTCCCTGTGTTTAATAAGTAGCATGTACACTTTATAAATAAAAAGAAAAAACATTGCGCCAGACTTTAGACCAGGTTTGAGCTGGTCTATTGCGCAGTCTATTTTCAGCTCATTAAAATAGCATTGCGCCAGCAATGTATCTGAACACACCTCTTTTTTAGACCAGCATGCCCATGGGTGCAAAAATGAGCACAAATGCATTTGCTAATTAAACGACACTGCGCTGGACAGGAAAATGCGAACGGAGCCAGACTGAAACTAGCAAACACACTTGTGCTGCGCCTTGCATTGCATTACGCTGGGTGTATTATAGGGCCCCTGGTCTCACAGCAAGCTTTGGATCTACTGAATGTGAATTTTTCAAGCATTTTATTGCAGTGTTCACTGTTATTTTTTCTGCATAGCCATGACTGTTGAAAAGTGTTTATTAATTTACTTCAATGTATAGTTAACCTGAATTCTGTCATTTACGTTTTTTCTGCAGATCTTAAAGGAAGATACTTTGAAGAATGCTGGTAATCAAACCCAACAAGTTAGTCAGGTATGGACAGTATCAAGGGGACTAAACGGACACGGACGCACTGGCACACAGCTGGCTGCAGGGCCTACGCAAATATGTGTTTCCCCCACTGAGCCTTCTCGCACAGACACTGTGCAAAGTCCGGGAGGACAAAGAGCAAGTCTTGCTAGTGGCACCGTATTGGCCCACTCGGACCTGGTTTCCCGAACTAGTGCTTCTCGCGACAGCCCCTTCTTGACCAATTCCTCTGAGGAAGGATCTACTGACTCAGAGAAGGGGCACCGTTTGGCACCCATGTCCAGACCTTTGGAAACTCCATGTCTGGTCCCTGGATGGCACACGGAGGATCTAAGTGACCTACCCCAGGAGGTAGCGGACACCATCACTTCGGCAAGAGCACCATCTACGAGACATGCTTATGTCTTGAAGTGGAACCTGTTCGTCAAGTGGAATTCTTCTCGCCGCGAGGACCCCCGAAGGTGCCAGATTGCGGTCGTGATTTCCTTTCTGCAGCAAGGGTTGGAGCAAAAGCTGTCTCCCTCAACCCTCAAAGTCCAGGTTGCTGTTGCTGCGTACCTTGACCCCGTGAATGGGAAGTCTTTAGCTAAGCATGACCTCATCATCAGGTTCCTTAGAGGGTCCAGGAGGTTAACTCCATCCCGGCCCCCCTCTATACCCTCTTGGGACCTGACTCTAGTGGTTAAATCACTACATTCAGTTGAGCTAAAGTTTAATTTATTTAAAACTCTGCTCCTGCTTGCACTGGCCTCCATCAAGAGGGTAGGGGACCTGCATGCGTTTTCGGTCAACGATTCGTGCATAGAGTTTGAGCCTGCTGACTCCCAAGTAATCCTGAGATCCGGCTACGTGCCCAAGGTTCCCACTACCCCCTACAAAGACCAAGTGGCGAACCTGCAAGTGCTGCCCCTGGAGGAGGCAGACCCAGCCCAAGCTTTGCTCTGTCCCGTCCGAGCATTGAGATGCTACGTAGACCGGACACAAAGCTTCAGGACCTCAGACCAGCTCTTTGTCTGTTACGGAGGCCAGTAGAAGGGGAATGCCGCCTCTAAGCAGAGGATGGCCCACTGGATTGTGGATGCCATAACCCTGGCTTATCAGGCACAGGGTGTGTCCTGCCCATTCAGGGTGCGAGCTCACTCAACTAGAAGTGTTGCATGCTCCTGGGTGTTGGCTCGTGGCACCTCGCTGACAGATATTTGTAGAGCTGCAGGCTGGGCGACCCCTAACATGTTCGCTAGGTTCTATAGCCTTCATGTAGAGCCGGTATCCTCCTGTGTTCTCACCTCAAATGAGTAGTGGCACCGAGAGGCCCCGGTTAGTGTTGGCTTGCTAAAACTTCTCCGTACTGTAGACCCTGTTGAGATCCTCCATCACCCTAGGCAGCTGGACACGGCAGAACATCCAGCACCAGGCCTTCATGATGAATCCGTGAGAACCATGGAAGGCTGGGTTCCATATTGAGACCTAAGCGGTACTCGTATGCATATAGTCCACGGTATAGCCTTAGAGCCCGTGTTTCCCCCGGCTGACTTCTGCCTTCCCAAGAGGGATTTAATCACCTCAAATTTCCCCATATACACCTAAACGGATGCTATATGTGTATTTGCTCCCGAGACCTCATTCGGGAAGGATGGGGCATCCACAGGGTCCCTGTTCCGAGCTGAACGGGTACGTTTTCCCAGTGTTATCCAATCTCACCCAGTGAGGTAGTGCTTTGACAATTGGGAGTGGAAGCCCTGGTAGGGGAGCTCTTAAGAGTGGAGGTCTCAGCATAACGACTGAGGAGGAGAGCTGTCTAAACTCAGCGCCAGAGACAGTTAGCGAGGCTCAAAGAAAGAGCCTACAACTAATATCACTGCCCATGATGGAGCTCTGAAGAGCGGAAGCTTCAGTAAGATGACTCTCTTAAATGAGAGGAAACTTGGCACTCAACCCTATTAGAGAAACTCTTAAGAGTGGAGGCCTCAGCATGATGACTCTCTAGAGCAAGAGGAGGCCTGACGACACTCAGCGCTAAAGACAGTTAGCGAGGCTCACAAAAAGGAGCCTACATACCAATAGTAATGTCTAATCGGAGCTCTGGGGAGTGGAGGCTCCAGCAGGATGACTCTCTAAAATGAGTGGAAACCTAACAATGCTCAACTCTGGTAGGGGAGCTCTTAAGAGTGGAGGTCTCCGCCTGCCAATGTCAAGTTCATTGTCGTTATTTCATTCATGCTTTAGACACCTGTCACGCTGACAGTGTTCCCATAGCGCCCTCTAGAGGACGCAGCATGGAATTCCCTTTCGAAAGGGAACTATTCTTTGTTAGATCATGTTCGCTCTGATCCATTAAAGAATATCAACAGGCAAAACTTTTGGCTTCAATGATGTATTACTAAATGTTGAAATTAACTATATTAACTAAGTTATATTAACTACAGTTAACTAAGGCTAATATTAAGTATTTGCTATGATAGATCATGTTAGTTAGGTAGCTAATGTTAACAAATTAAACCTTATTGTAAATTGTAAAGTGTCACCTGAATGTTTATTGTTTAAACTTAAATTTTAGTATCCAAGTATAAATAAATGCAAAGGTAATTTCGCTAAATGTTATGTTTTATTTATACTTTCTAAATAGAGAATATAACCGAAACAGGCCTGAGTGTATTTTGCTATCTGGGATTACAATCGGATTAGCAGGGTCCATGTAAACGCAGCTAGAGTAAAATATTTTTTATGGTTTAAAAATGTAATTGTTTTACCAATGTAAAATAATAATAATAATAATAATAATAATAATAATAAAAAGTTTTTTGCTGATTCATATTTTTGTGGAAACTGTGATCCTGTGGAATTTTGTCAGCACTCTTTTATGACCAGAAACAGCATTTAGAGAAATATTAGGTAATATAAGAAATGCCTTTATTACCAATTTAATTAATCATTGCTAAATAAAAGTAGTAATGTCTAAATAAATAAATAACTTACTCACTCAGCCCAAAGTTTTGAATGGTAGAGTCACAGTTTCTACGAAATGTTAAGCATTTGGAAATATGAAATTACTTCTTTAATGAAATGATTCTCTAAATAATAAACTAAAACTGCCAGTAGGTGGTGGTAAATGTCTTAAAGGGGTCATATGATGCGATTTCAAATTTTCCTTTCTCTTTGTAGTGTTACAAGATCTTGGTGAATACAAAAGATCTGTAAAGTTGCAAAGTCTAAAGTCTCAAATCCAAAGAGATATTTTTTATAAAAGTTAACACTTGTCCATGCCGCCCTGAAATGGCTTGTTCTGACACGGCCCCAGATATATACGTCAGTATGTGGGAAGATTTGCATAATGCCGCCTAGATGTTCACGCAAAGAAAGAAGGTATATCTTTTATTCTCATTGTAGTATTGTTGTTGCCGCCGCCCCATGTCGTATAGACACTGTTTGTTTCACTGTGAAAGCGAAACTACTTTATTTGGCCTTCCAAAAGAGGACGATATCAGCATCGTCATACCTGGAGCTGATCCGTGCTGGTCACTGAGAAAAAATACATCAACTTTGCACTGTGGATTGCCGAATCGGCTTTCACTTTGGATGAAGCGGTGTCCAGCCCGGGGTCGTCACATGTGGTTGCTACAAGACCAAGGTACGCTCCTTCATAGAATCTGTCTGCAGCACCGTTCTCAAGACACCCACCTCTGCTCATTCAAGCTGGCCATGGGTCACTCTAGGCCTCTGGCCTCCGCTCACTCAAGGCCGTGATGTGTGACATTTTTCTGTTGAGAAACTACTTTGTTTTTGCCTTCTGTGCAATGCCAACTTCAAAATCCAACGCGCCTATTGCCAATGGTTTAATGTGCGAAATGGTTCACCCAATTCGTTCAAAATTTGGATTTGCCTTGATATTTTGGTTGGCAAAATTGAATGGACAGCATTGTCTCTAAATATTAAAGGGACACTTCACCCATTTGCATTTAGCTTTGTATTGTTAGAAACCCAGTCATATATTATAATGATCATGGATTTTCCCTTTATTTTTTCCCTGAGATGGGAGAAATAAGGATTTAAGTGTTTTACTTCCTGCTTATTATGACGTAAAAATCGTCATTTTGCATCATAATAAGCAGGAAGTCAAAATTCATTGAAAAGTGTAGAGACTACAGAGACTAGCTTATTATTATTCCAGGGGGTGGGACCCACTCACCCTACAGGCCTATTACAGATCAGTGGGTGGGACTAAACTTACAGAAACGAAAATGAAAATCCGCCATCTTGTTTGGAAGCTATGTAGCTAAGCTAACAAGCGCTTATGGAGTCAGATTTACGAGAATGGCTGGAGGAACAACTCATGATACGGAAGAAGAGGATTTTCTGTTGCTCGAAACAGATGTTCGTGGCTATCTATACGAGCCACAATATAGCGCAGAGCAGCTGAGGCTGATGGAGGAACAGGAGGCGGCGGCTGCAGCCGAGGCCGGAGACCTGCCTGTCGCGTCCGAGGAGCCCGGGCGTGCTCGAGCTGGTGCGGACTGGTGGTGGCTGTGCTCTCGTTGTGCGCCTACGGACACAGAGCTCGAGTCCGTCTGCTGCAAGAATTTGAAAGATGCCAATTTCTCCTCGAAGAAATGTCTGAGGCAGACAAGGACATGGATGTTTGCGTTGTGAACCATCCTAGTTTCGCCCCGCATATGGACAGAGGCGTCCTGGAGACATACTTCAGAATTCCAAAGGTAAACTAGAAACGCCAGCCGAAGCCTGCACAAATGGACGTCTAACTGTAAAATAAGTGTTTCAATTTTATTTATTATTCATTTCGTGAAATGTACACAATTTCTTCAAGCATTATTATCACGAAATGATTCCCGGTTAATAAGTTACGTAACGTCAACTGTAAACTGTTTGTGCAGTACCTTTTTTAATGCACAAAAAGCTTACTGTGGCATTGTTTACTACTGTGGCACGTAAATACCATACATCGCTAACTGTGTCCTCAATGTCTTGTAGACAATATCGCCTAACAGCCTAACAGTGGTGTTCTGGATTAGTGGGAGTGGCTTGTGGAGCTGTGCAAATGTGTTGCATTGTGGGAGTTGTGGTTTTACATACAAATGAGCCCTAAAGTTACTTTCTGTAATAACTCAGTCAAAAAGGCACCAAATTCGAAAGTTTTAATAGATTTCGACTACATATATGACCCACTTTCAATGAAGATCAATGTTCCCACGGGTGAAATGCTCCTTTAACTTCTTACTTACTGAACTGTTGTATGAGATGACTATCACATTTGCACTCATGTGATATTGCACTTAGCCTACTGCTCATGTGATATGCTTAACTATGTGATGTAAATATGAGACAAAATCTCAAACAGGCATTTTTGCCCCATAACTTGAATAATAGGGGACATTGTAGGCTCCATCATGCAGTGAGTTGTTGCCCTGCCTCATATTAGTCATCAATTGACTGTATAAATTGTCAGATGATCTACATAGGCAGGGCAAGTGCATTTGTTAATCATTTTAACAAAAGTTACTCTGTAAGTTATTGTTTATTGCACATTTGCACAGATAGGCCTTTGCAGAAAACAAACAAACAAACAAAAAAAACGAACTCTTGTTTGTGTGATATGCGTGATCACACGCTTTTTGTGTGAAAAGCCAGTTCACCTGGGCGCATGCGCACGTGGCGACCGGCAGTGGGAGTGGGAGTGAGAGTGTGTGAAAGTTTGGCGTGGAAGTTAAAGAGCGTTCGTGTTTGTGTTTCCCTTCTTTATTTTATTGGTAAGTTCTTACGGGTCCGGTTTATAGCGTCGTTTATGTATGCACGTATACACAATGGACATTAGAACTCTTTCTGTCCTTTGGACGCTCTTCCTCGGATTAATTATCTCCAACTTCGTCAAAGGAGTTGTTAGCCATGGAAAGCTTCAGTACACCAGAACCACACTGCTGCAATTGAACTGTGCGAGAATGTGTGGGACAGACATCATGATACAACTGCCTGATTGTATCCTAAAAAACCCAGGGGGGAAAATAGCGGCAACAAAGAGAAAGCGAGGTAAGCGGGGAGGCGTCAGGCAACGCTTCCGAAAACAGCGGCTTTCACGCATTCCTCTACCCTCCATGATCCTAGGGAACGTCCAGTCCCTGAGGAATAAAATGGATGAGCTCCAGGGGAACATCAGTTTTCTGAAGGACTTCAGGGAGTGTTGTGTCCTGGCTTTCACAGAGACCTGGTTGACTGAGAATTATCAGGACACCGACTTGTCAATTGATGGATTTGGGGCACCTTATCGACTTGATCGGGAGAAAGAGGTAACGGGGAAATCTCAAGGTGGCGGGGTATGTTTATATTTTAACAAACGATACTGCACTTCTGAGACTGTAAGAGAGCGTATCTGTACATCAGATGTTGAACTTTTATCAGTATCACTACGACCTTTCTACCTACCCGTGAATTTCCACAAGTTTTTATTATGACAGTCTATATTCACCCAAGGGCCAACGATGCGTCGGCCTCTAACACCATCTTCGAAACCATGCAGAAATTACAATCACTCTCACCTGAGGCGCCAAACTTCATACTAGGTGATTTTAACCATGTATGTCTTAAGAAAACACTTACAAACTTTTACCAGTATGTTTCCTGTCCTACTAGACGGCATAAAACCCTAGACCTCTGCTATGGATCTATAAAAGACGCTTACAAATCGCTGCCTTTGCCGCCGCTGGGTTCAGCGGACCACAACTGTGTGCATTTGCTGCCAACATATAAAACTGTCCTAAAAAGACATAAAGCTCAAGTTAGAGTAATTAAAGACTGGACTGATGAATCAGTAATAGGCTTACGAGACTGTTTTGATTGTACAGACTGGGAAATGTTTAAAAAGTCTTGTGGGGATGACCTAAATGAACGGACTGATGTGACATGCTCATATATTGCTTTATGTAGAGACATGATTGTCCCATGTAAACAGGTGAAAATTTATCTTAATAACAAACCATGGATAACTAAAACTGTTAAAGATAGTTTACATTAAAAACAATCATGTTTTAAGGGGGGGGTGACATTACAAATAGCAAAAAAGGATTTAAAAATTGGAATTCTCAAAGCAAAACGAGACTATAAATATAAACTGGAGAACCAGATGTCAACAAACAATCTTGGATCAGCCTGGGACAGTATGAAAACAATAGCAGGCCTCCAGAATCTAAAAAGCAGCAGCCCAGTCACCTTGGATGGCTTCAGCTCAGATACTGAGCTGGCCAGTGCTCTTATTCAATTTTATAATCGTTTTAATATTTTTGATTTTAGCTATGAGATCGACAATTTGAGTAAACAGCTTGTAGACACACAACATTTAAATATAACACAAGCAGAAGTGCACAAAGCATTCCTCTCTATAAGAGTTAATAAAAGTCATGGTCCAGATAACATCTGTGGGCGCACACTCAAAACCTGTGCAAAGCAATTGAGTACTCCCTTCCACTACATTTTTAACAAATCTTTAGAGGCACAATTAGTACCTGAGTTCTGGAAAGATGCTGTAGTTATCCCTGTCCCCAAATTTAACAACACCAAAAATCTTAATGATTTATATGCAGATGTGCAAATATGCAGATGACTCCGTAATTGTTAGCCTGCTCCAAGATAGTGAAACAGGTCACGGTCCAGTCATCAATGACTTTGTTGCATGGTGTGAGGCGTCTCACCTTCAACTAAATCTAGTTAAAACAAATGACATGCTTATTGATTTTAAGAAAAATCAATCCAAGCACAAGAAATTACATCAATTAAAGGTCAAACTGTTGAATATGTCGAATCATATAAATACCTGGGGATGGTAATAGACTCTAAACTTACTGTGAACTAACTGTGAACAAGTCTGTTAAAAAGGGCATCATCGTTTGTTTTGTTTGAGGAAACTGAATCAATTTCACATTGATAAATCCATCATGACCATTTTTTTTTCACGCTTTCATTGAGTCAATTTTATCCTTTGCGCTAGCAGCCTGGTTTGGGAACCTCACTTTGAAAAACAAAAACTTGCTCAATAAAATAGTAAAGTGGTCCAGCAGGCTGATAGGTGACCCGCAGCTTAATGTGGAGACCTTGTACACAAAACAGTTACAGCACATAACTAGTTCGATTTTAAATGACAGTTCACATCCTTTGCACGCAGAATTCCAGTTTCTACCCTCTGGGCGTAGGTTTATAATCCCAAGGTGTAGAACAAAAAGACACAAAAACTGTTTTGTTCCTGCAGCCATTACTTTGAGGGTTAAGTTATAGCTTATAGTGTACTTGGTTTTTATTTATTTTACTTCCTATTTTTTTTTTATGAGGAGACTACTGAAACAAATTTTTTTTATGTATGTATTATTTATTCTGGACCGATAAGAACTTTTTGATGATGTATTTTTTGATTGATGTGTGATATGTGCTCTGTTTCATATGTGTGTATGAGGACTCTACTGCAAAGAAAATCTACCCTCGGGTATAAATAAAGGAACTTGAACTTGAACTTGATGCCAAGTCCTATGTTATAAAAACAGAAACTCATTCAAGTTTTTTTTTTTTTTTTTGATGACATTTCCTCCCCACTATGTGTATGTAACAAGGGGTCAGAGAAATTCGGATCCATGTGCAATATTTATTAAGAACTCATAGTGTCAACAGGCAGGGTTCAGACAACAGCGTCAGTGATAGAGACAATCAAAGACAGGGTCGATTACCAGGCTTGAATCAGGGCAGGGGGCAGACAGTAGACAAGTCGTGGGCAGAGAAAAGGGTCAGTAAGGCAGGCGGCAGAGAATCATTAGGATCAGAACAGTTCAAGGTAATACACAGAAAGGCAGGCAGGGATAAACGCTCAGAAATGTCAGCCAGGCAAAACAAGACTTCGCACTGTGTGAGTGTTTGGCTGCAGCTTAAATAGGGCGTGGAATGAGGAACACCTGGAGGTGATTAGTCCATGTATGGGGCTGCTGGGTAATGTAGTCCATAAGGATGTCAGTATTCCAGTGAAGGTGCCCTCCGGTGGCTGTCGGAGCCCCCCCCCCCCCCCCCCCCCCCCTGGGAGCGGCTCCTGAAGCGAGCAGGATCTCTGCGCTGAGGTCTTCCAAGTGGTCTGGGAGCGGGTCGGTCGGGGTGGTCTCGATGGTATTCTGTGGTCAGGTCGGGGTCTAAGATGTCCTGAGAGTTAACCCACGGACGTTCCTCTGGGCCATGTCCCTCCCAGTCGATGAGGTATTGTAGGACCCTGCCTCGGCGCCGTGAGTCAAGTATAGCTCACCGGCGGGCTTAAGCAGGGAGACATGAAAGGTGGGCGAGATACGGTAACTGGCAGGTAATGCTAAACGAAATGAAACTGGGGTTATTTCCCGGATGATTTTGAAAGGACCCACGTACCTCGAATTGAGCTTCTTGCAGGACTGCCGGAATCGAAGGTCTTTGGTGGAAAGCCAGATCCACTGACCAGGAGTGAACTGAGGGCCAGCTCTGCGGTGACGATCCGCCTGTTCCTTGGCCCTGTGGACCGCACTTTGAAGGTGGACATGGGCTCTTTTCCAAGTCTCATCACTCTTTCTCATCTAGTCGTCCACTGCGGGGAGCTCCAAGGGCTCACCCGACCAGGGAAACAAGGGTTTTTGGAAACCCAGCATACATTGGAAGGGAGTGAGGCCGGTAGCTGGCTTTCGAAGGGAGTTTTGGGCATACTCCGCCCACAGAAGGTAACGACTCCAGTCTGCCTGATTATTGTGACAGTAGGTGCGGAGGAAGCGGGTTAATTCCTGATTTAGGCAATCCACCTGGCTGTTGGACTCCGGGTGATATCCAGAGGTCAGGCTGACGTTGATAATGAGTTGCTGACAGATGGTTTTCCATACCCGGGAAGTAAACTGTGGACCTCGGTCTGACACTATGTCCTCTGGAAGACCGTAGAACCTGAAGACGTTCTGGTCCGCTGTCTCAAAGGCGATGGGCAGTTTGGGAAGAAGAACCAGACGGCAGGATTTTGAGAAGCGCTCAATTATGGGGAGTATGGTGGTGATACTGTTGGAGCTGGGCAAGTCAGTCACAAAGTCGACAGCAATATGAGACCAGGGTCATTGAGGTAAGGGCAGAGGTTGGAGAAGACCTGCCGGCTGTTGATGGGAGGTCTTTGTGATGTTGCAAGTGTTGCAGTCTTGAATGAACTGAGTGATGTCCGTCTGGAGAGAGGGCCACCGGAAGCGATTGGCCACCAGCTCTATAGAAGCGTTTATGCCCGGATGGCCAGCGCTGGGAGATTGGTGTATCCACTGTATCACTCGTGGTCGGAGCTCGGCAGGAACATAGGTATGTTCAGGTGGACACTCGGCTGGTACAAGATCGTGAACCTGAACCTCGGAGATCTCCGTCATGATGTTCCATTGGATAGGTGCTAGAATCACAGTAGAGGGAAGAATGATCTCAACAGCATTAGTTTTGGGCAGGTGATCAAACTGTCGAGAGATGGCATCTGCCTTGCCATTCTTGGCTCCAGGTCTGTAGGCTACCTTGAAGTCGAAACGGGAGAAGAATAATGACCATCTGGCCTGTCTGGGGTTGAGGCATTTGGCAGAACGGATGTACTCCAGGTTACGATGGTCGGTAAGTACCAGGAAAGGTAGTTTAGCCCCCTCCAGCCAATGACGCCACTCCTCGAAGGCAGCCTTCATGGCTAATAGTTCCCTGTCTCCAACGTCGTAATTCCTCTCAGCTGGGTTTAACTTGCGGGAGAAGAAAGCACATGGAAACAGTTTAGGTGGGTTACCGTGGCGTTGTGAGAGGATTGCTCCAATGCCCGTGTTGGATGCGTCCACCTCTACCGTGAACTCCAGCTCCGGATTAGGATGATGCAAGACGGGAGCGGTCATGAATCGTCGCTTGAGTTGCTGGAAGGCCTGCTCACTTGAAGATGTCCACGTGAGACGTTGGCTCTTTCCCTGTAACAGAGAGGTGAGAGGTGCAGCTACCACACTGAAATTTCTGATAAAGGGTCGATAGAAGTTTGCAAACCCTAGGAAGCGTTGGAGCTCCTTGATTGTGGATGGTCTAGGCCAATCTAACACTGCCTCTACCTTCTTCTCATCCATGGCTACCCCCTCTGCCCTGATAATGTACCCCAGGAAGGAAATTTGTGTCTGGTGAAACTCACATTTCTGTAGCTTGTCATATAGTTGATGCTGAATGAGTCTCTGCAAGACCGCTCTGACCTGTTTGACATGGGTTCCCATGGATTCTGAGTATATCAAGATGTTGTCGATGTAGACGATCACACATTGGTTAAGCATATCCCGGAAGACATCGTTAATGAGGGCCAGGAACACAGAAGGACTGTTGGCAAGCCTGACACGGC
Source organism: Carassius carassius (assembly GCF_963082965.1). Lineage (NCBI taxonomy): Eukaryota > Metazoa > Chordata > Actinopteri > Cypriniformes > Cyprinidae > Carassius > Carassius carassius. The sequence continues at coordinate 18,704,119 of NC_081781.1, forward strand.
ATAACCCGGTACTCGTAGTGCCCGGATGTTGTAGAGAAGGCCGTCTTCCACTCATCCCCCTTGCGAATGCGAATCAGGTTGTAGGCACTGCATAGATCTAGTTTAGTGAAGTACCGGGCATTGCGAAGCTGCTCCAGGGCCGACGGAACCAGAGGTAGCGGATAACGGATCTTCACACTGATCTCATTGAGTGCCCGATAATCGATACAAGGCCAAAGGCCTCCATCCTTCTTTTTGACGAAGAAGAACCCCGCTGAAGCTGGTGACTTGGATGGCATAAGGAAGCCCTTGGCCAACTCCTCTTCTATATACTCCCTCATGGCTGCTGACTTGGGTTGCGAGAGAGGAAAGATTCTGCCCTTGGGAGGAGTGGAACCTGGGATGAGGTCAATGGCACAGTCAACGGGTCAATGAGTTGGAAGCTTGGAAGCCTTGGTTTTGCTGAAGGCTTCAACTAAGTCCTGATATTCAATCGGCGGGCCTGATATGTCAGAAGCGTTGCGCTCCTCCTCCTGGGGATGAGTGGATGGCAGACGTGTGAGGAGGCAGTGGTCTTGACAGGATTGAGACCATTTTACGATTTTCTGGGTTGACCATGATATGCGTGGGTTATGTCTTTCCAGCCAGGGTAGTCCTAGAATGATGGGATTCCGAGGTGAGTCAATGGCAAACAGTCAAATGGTTTCGGTGTGGAGAGCTCCAATTTGAAGGTTGATATCTGGCGTGATGTATTAAATTTTTCCTGAGCCCAGCGGACGACCATCTAGCGCTGCCACTGCCACCCGAGATTCACATGAAAGGAGATTGATGTCGTGAGTCTCAGCGAAAGAGATGTCAATGAAATTTCCCTCAGCCCCAGAGTCTATCATAGCATCGGTATCAACTCTCCTCCCCTCAATGTTAATGACCACTGGTACCCCAAAAGAATGAAGGTGGGTACTCACCGCAGTGGAATTCTGGTGAGAGGGTCTGATGGGACAGGAGATTCTTAGATGACTGGCCTGCCTCCAGTACAGACACAGATGTTGGCGAATGCGTCTCTCTCGCTCCATAGAGGGTAGTTGGGTGGCACCGATCTGTAAGGGCTCTGGCTCGGGAAGTCCTTGAGTGACCGGCCGGTCTGGTGAATGTCGACGAGTGCGTCGGGAAAGTATCAAATAATCAAGACGAATAGCAAGATCCATGAATTGATCCAGAGTCCTTCCCTCCTCTCTACAGGCTAGCTCTGACTGTAGATCATGGTCGAGCCCTTTGCGGTAGAAGAGCCGTAGCGGTTCGTCCTTCCAGCCCGTTTGAGCAGTGAGGGTGCGAAAGGCCAAGGTATATTTGGCGGCAGTGCTGCGACCCTGACGTAGCACAAATAACTCCTCTCCTGCGTCCTTTCCACTGGCTGAATGTCCAAACACATCCCGGAACTGGCGAATGAAATGGTCATAAGGGGGGAAAGACATGTGATTACCTTGCCACATCGCTGTTGCCCATTCCAGCACTTTCCCAGTCAGCAGTGAACAAACGAACACCACCCGACTCTCATTCGTAGAGTAAGTGAGGGGTTGCTGGTTGATGCAGATGTAGCATTGCATTAGGAAGACCTTGAACTTGCTTGGGGAGCCGTCATATTTTTCTGGAAGTGAGAAACGGATGCCATGAGATGCGAGAGTCGAGACGGTAGTGTTGAGCGTGGCGGCTGGTGTTGAACTCCCTGCTGGGGCGGCCACATGGAGAGGTTGTAGCATCATTACTAGTTCCTCTGTGAGAGAGGTGAGTCTCTGTAGCTGTTGTTGATGTGTGACCAGCACGGAGGCCTGAGCAGAAACCTCGGAGGATAACTGGAAGAAAATCGCTGGATCCTGAGGTGGCAAAGTCTTCTGTAACTAGGGGTCAGAGACATTTGGATCCATGTGCGATGTTTATTAAGAACTCGTAGTGATAACAGGCAGGGTTCAGACAACAGCGTCAGCGATATCAGAGACAATCAAAGACAGGGTCGATTACCAAGCTTGAATCAGGGCAAGCGGCAGACAGTAGACAAGTCGTGGGCAGAGCAAAGGGTCAGTAAGGCAGGCGGCAGAGAATCGTCAGGATCAGAAAAGTTCAAGGTAATACACAGAAAGGCGTGGTGGTGATTAGTCCGGGGTACGGGGCTGCTGGGTAATGTAGTACATAAAAATGTCAGTATTCCGGTGAAGGTGCCCTACGGTGGCTGTCGGAGAGAGCCACAGAGGCCTGAGTCGTAACAGTGTAATGGCAGTAAGACGATGTAAATGCTCAAAAATAATCAGATGATTGCATAATTTAGTGGAACATTAATATATAGAATCATCCTCTGTAAAGAAATGAGGTGTGAACATTTGAGAATGTATCATTATCTGTCTAAATGAAGGTCGTAGTTGTAAGCTGTAGCCCTGGCTGACGTGTTTAGATCTTGCATGCGCAGTGGAAATGTGGCTAATTACTTTCTGAATTCTGACTGGCATATAATGAAAAAATCATACAAACGTAAATGGGCAAAAGTGGGGTGATATCTACAAGGCAGGGCCCATGGGCTGCAGCCCACTCAAGCCCAATGGTAAGTCTGGCTATGATCATTCATGATCGCAAACTTTTGACAGGAAGTGTTTCATTTCTTGACCATTAGAATCAACACAAAAACCTGCGAGAATAATGACTGTTGTCATACTGGTTTCCTGAACACTCTCCCTGTTTACCAATGGCCAGACAAAACTCCTATCCAACATTTGGAAAACTGGGTTGGTCAGGACACTTAAACAAACAAAGCAGTGTTTTAATAGCACCACATAACCACAATGTTTACACTTCAGGGAACCAGGTTACAAATTAACATTAAGCTGGGATATGAAAAACTATTTTAACATCCAAAAAACTACACGCCGCACCTATAAAAACATTTCTCAAGTCTCTGAAGAAAAATCAGAGGTCAGCTTATCTACACCAGTTTTGTAATGAAATGCAGAAGTGAGTCGTTTGTTCTGAGGACTGATCTCTTTTAAAAGCTGATATTATGCAGCCGGAGCAACACACAGCACGCTGACAGGGGACTCGGGTTGTGCGGTATCACACAGAAGCATAAAATAGATTTATTTACATGTCGGTTAAAACAAATCTATTTAATCAGCTCAATCTTTCAGCAGTGGGGAGAAATTTGTCAGACAGAGAAGCTTAAAAGCACATGTTGGGTTTGTTTAGGGCTTTGAGTCTGCTGCCTGTTTGGGTGAAGTGGGGAGTAAAATTGAATTCTTTAATGGCAAAGATAGTAATGCATTTAGATGCAACACATTATTTGAGGCACGTAGGCACAGCATAATCACATCCTCAAATTAATTGAACCCCAAAGAAACTTTGTATTGCCAAAGGAATGCTATGTCCTTATGCAGTGCTTCTAAGAGATTTCATCGAAGTCTAATTGCAAATCTTCATTCTCGCTCTAAACAAATCTCTCTCAATCTCTTGATTTCAATCAAAAAACTTTACAGACTGTTAAGGGCTAGGGCTGCTCAATTATGGCAAAACTCATAATCATGATTATTTTGGTCAGTATTGTAATCATGATTATTTAACACGATTATTAGTGGGGTCATATGAACAAAACTTTATATTAGTGATAAAAATCCTCAGAAATATTGAAAATAATTTAACTGTCAGTAATACAATAAAAAAAAGCAAAGGTGAAAAACAATAGGGAAAAAAAGATTAAACAAACAGTGCTTTAAAGTCCCCCGTAGTAAAAAAAATCGAGTTTTTTATGTTGTTTATTTGTCTGTGCAGTGTTTTTAATTCACTTTTAGACAAAGCATGTGCACTTCAGCTCTGCAAACAAACAAATATTTGTTTATTTCAACTCATGTGTGCTAAATCTGGCCAAAATTTATATCAGCTCTTAGATTAGGTTGTTGTCTTTAAAATGAGACTATGGTTACTTTTCTATGAGCTTGCATGGCCAAACTACCAAATCTAATATGTCTCAGATTGCCGATCAATACTTGCATGGAGTTGAATGGTGCGTTTTCTACTAGTTTTTGCCTGAACACGTTTGTGTCGATGGATGATTACGTCATCACGTAATGTGTCATATGTCTGAAAAAACCCTATCAGTTCTGTCAAAAGAGACGTCAATCAAACTCCTAGGCCAATCCGATGTCAATTTACACCTTTCCAAACACAAGGGAGAAGGGTGCTCTGAGCGCCGTTTTGGGCATCGGACCCAGGCACACTAGGAGCTAGCTCAATGCTGAGTTGGGATAATTTGGATTGTGAACAAATGCAACAATAATTATGAATTATTCCCTTAGTGGACACATTTCCTCTCTTCAATTAAATATCCATAACAAAAAAATAAATAAAAAAAATACAAAGGACATTTTTTTCCCCCCATGTTTACTGGCACCCAGTGGAATCAAAAGAAACTTTCTGCACGGAGGTGGACCAAACAGATCTTAAATAACAGACTTTCAAATAAAAACTTAATAATAATAAAAATAATAGATTTTTTTTTATTTGTTTATCATACAATTCTGAAAAAATACAACAAAAATAATATTTATTATTCCACCTCTGTGTTAAAATTTTGTTTGTTTTCTATCAAATGAGACAATTTTTATTAGGGTGTAGGGAGTAGGGTGCTCTTTTAAATTCTTTTTTTGAACTTTTTTTTTTGTTAAAGTTGAAGTGGTTAAAACCGTAGTCTCCCAATAGCAGTCCCAGAAATGCGGTTTGAAACAGCCCTTGGTTTGGTCTTACAAATGCGACACTGTTTGAGCTTCAGAAATAATAAAATCAGCACTAAAAAAAGAAAAAGAAAAAAAGAAAAGAAATAAATATAAAATATGACAAAAATGTCACAATAAATTCTTAAAACTTTAGACATCTGCCCCTGTGTATCTCCAGTGTAACTGATTAATGACCCACTGAGAATATTTTTGGGGACTAATAAAGTGTAACAGGATTTGTTCAAATGAATAATAACACATGGTGTCCTCCGGATCTGCCATGTGATTCTTGATCTGCTGTCAAATGGGTAATTCTTTGTAAGCACTGGGTAATGATGAATCTCACCTAATCAAAAATACATCTAAAACATGTCACCAAGCTTACACTCTCAAACTCAGACTGTTATTAATAGCTATTTTACCTTTCACTGGTGCTCTAATATAGCTTGAGAGATAGAGAGAAAAGAATGAAGGAAAATAAAGACCAACCAGCTAAGTAAGTGGCCTTCCCTCACAAAAAAATCCATCCACCGCTCATCCATTGTTCATTTAAAATGGAAACACTGCACCCTACAGGTTGGGAGTGGCACTGCAGCTCCTTCCCATTGACATCTGCTTCCTGCTCAGCTAAATCAACAGTAGCTGTAACATGATGAAGAAGGCCGGGAGGGCTGCCAACACCATGTACTGTGCTCAGTATTTTTAGAGCTCTCTTCTGCTCTCCATTCTTCGCCCCAGACATAATCACAGTGACAGAATGACACAAATGGAGTCATGATTTCTTCTCTGTTTAATTGCTAGCGAAACACTCGCTTAAGAGTCCCCTCTGCACGTCAGTCTATTTCTTTTAGATGATCTCAGATGTGGAGATGGCATAGATTAACGGTTTAGTCTGTGAGCACAGATCAAGGGAGGACATTTTGCAGCGCTCTCTGTGTTGACATTAGCGAAGCTTCATTATCAGAGCCCCAATTTTCTCTCTGATAGATGTTGCGAGAGTCATAACAATGCACGGTGGAGATGTGCTATTTGTAAGGGTTATTCTTCCTCCTTTTGTATAAATCAGGCCTTCGTTTGGGTGCCCAACAACAGATGCAGCTTCTGTCATGGTGAGTATAGATGGACAGCAGGTTTTTGTGTGAGAGCGTTGACAGGAATATTAAAACTGTGTCCAGAATTGATGGATAGCACCATTAGGATACTGCAATCAAACATCTGAAGGCTGGAGAGCACAGTATATGTGCATTGGTAGTGTAAACCTCAGATATGCATTATTGATCGGCCAGTTGCGCTGTTATTGCTCGATGTTTCTTTTATAATTAAACTCTAGAGGAGTCGAGAGATCATATTCTTACTCCGATCAAAACAAAGGAGAGCGAGCTGGAGATGTAGAGAAGAGAATAAGAATCTGTTTCCACCTGGATAACAAATGAGACAGTTCAAAAAAATGTTTGCAAGAACTACAGAGGGGTTGAGAGGAGTTTTGATGGGTTTTAGAGGAAAGACGGCATGCATGGTGTAGGATTCTTTTAAACTTTGGGGAGAGACCTGTCGGATGATTATTTGTGACAGTATTTGTTCAGGGTACAAGCCACATTAGAAATCTATTAAATGGGTATTTAAGGTCATCTGTTACGCACCCTCGTGACCTTACAAACTTTCATTCATCTTTAGAACAAAGATATTTTAAGGAAACCTGACAGCGTTCTCTCCCTCTATTCAAAGTCCATTTTGCCAACAATTTAAAGGGACAGTTCACCCAAAATGTAAAATTTAGTTATTAGTAAATCACCCTCATGTCATTTTAAATCTGTAAGACTTTTGTTCACCTTCATAACACAAGTTAAGATAGTTTTGATGAAATCCAAGAGTTTTCTGAATCTGCATAGACAGCAATGCAACTGACACTTTCAAGGCCCAGAAAGGTAGTAAAAACATTGTTAAAATTGTCCATGTGACATCAGTAGTAGAGGTCTTCACCGGTCCTCGTAGATCCGAAAACCCAAGGTCCGACCAAGAGGGTTCAGGTCCAAAATTTCTAGGAGTGCCTCAGACATTGGTCGGGTTCGGTATTAGCAGCCTCAGGTGTCGGGAACTTTAAAACGTGTTTTTTTCCAAATGGACCTGAATTCTTTTAAACTATCCTGGATGCAAACTTATGCATTAGAGTTAAGTGCATTTTTATCAAATGCGCATAGAAAAGGACTTCGCACACAGAAATTAATCTTATGGATATGAGATCCATCAGGAAAAGCCACTCTCTTCATTATGCTGTGTGTTCATGCAGGGCTTTTCTTGTTTGTATTCAGAAGCCTTCACTGGAGATGAGGTAAATTATGTTATTAAATCCATGAATTATTAGGCTATCGGTTTAATTTTTTATCAGACTATCACATTTATTTGTCAAATACACTGGTCACAGTTGATAGCCAAACTCAGAAATATAATGTATCCAACAGGAATGAAAAAAAAATAAATAAAGAAATAATAAATATGTAAAAAGAAAAAAAGGTAATGGAGCAGCAGCCAAATCTGTCAGCAAGGGCTACTTACTGCAGGGCTGCAGGCTGTGCACGCCAATGCCGTTTACACTCGTTTCCAGTTGGGTCTGAAAATAAATGCCATCGGTTCAGGTCAGACTCTCATCTAATTTCATCCGGTCTGTCTCAGGTTGGGTCTTTCTTTTGCTAAATTTATTTATGCACGTCGGGTTTGGGTGAGAAGTGATTCAGGTCGATTCGGGTCAGGTATGGATTTTAGAACACGAGAAGACCTCTAATCAGAGGTTCAACCTCAAATTTTATAAGACTGACATGAAAAAGTATAAAAAGGATTAAATATTTAATAAATTTAGTAAACAAAGCTGATACTTACTTAATGCAGAAGAACCAACGAGATTCATCCTCACGCAAGTATGGTTGAGCTTCCATAAACTGTATTTGATGAGCACTTATGTATGTATGCTGAACACTGTTTGTATATGAATGAAAAAATATATAATCATCATATTCAGTTGTCAGACTCTGTTCCATGTTTTGTGTGTGTTTCTGTCCCCATTGTGGACACTGTCAGTGGCCTGTGGACAATGGACTCTGGAGGCCACTGTCCCGTGCCTGTCTTGAAGAACCTCCAGAGCACCCCCCAGCCCACCATTGGATGTTGTACGGCGTGAGGACACACCTTCCGTGAGGGGGCGTTATGTCAGACTCTGTTCCATGTTTTATGTGTGTTCCTGTCCCCTTTATGTGTTTTTTTTCAGGTTTTCCCCCGCATTAACTTGATCCCAGGTGTGTCTCGTCTTCTCATTGTCTTGTCCTGTGTATAAATAGTGTTCCAGTTTTGAGTTCGCTGTCGGCTGTTGAAGTCTTTTTGAGTTCCTAAGTATTCCATGTCTTTAAATTAAAATTCCATGCTGAAGAAATCTCTTGTGTCTCCTTGATTCCATGAAGTATAACAACAGTACTTTTATAGGCTTGGATGAAACTGACTGGTTAATAAGGCTTACTTTAAAATCTCTTTTTGTACTTAATGCATGAAAGTTTTGGTTGTGTGAACTTTCAGTGAATGGACAAAAAGGAAATATCTAGATTAAAACAAAACAAAACAAAAAATCTTTGAATTCTGACGATTCAGAAAGCTTCATGAAATGTATATTTTTGTATTTTGTGTATTTAATTTGTATTTATTATTTTTTTACTTTAAATGCATTGTGTTCTGACAAGATTTCTTACTCTATATAATGACATCACAAATTGTATTAATCTTTGTACAGAAGTATTTTAAACAAGCAAATTACATCACTCATGCTACAGTTATACAGCCTTCTAACTTGTTTGACGGTCTCAAAAAAAACTTTTTTTTGGAAAGATCTTTCCAACATATGGACACCGTCACAATTATTTTTCAAACATGGAAATTAATTACGCAGTTGTTACAATGATGACAACTATGGCATGAGTAATTGTTTATTCAAAAATCTAAAGCTGATATATGCAAACTGACCAGCACCACACTTACTTGTAGTTGCATTTACATTGAAGACGTCTGGTTGCTTATGTTTGCATGTGCACCTATGACTGGAAGAAAGTTGTACAGTGTATACATTGCCAGAACATTTTAGTGCTCTGGATTTTGTATTAATTCAATGACAATTGCATTAATGCTTATCAGTTGAGCATGTATTAATGGAATTAAGCAATAAGGTATGAGAGGTGGTGGTGTATTGTGAAAACAGTCAGCTATCAGGTGTTGTTAAGCATGGGCCCAAATAGTGTTGGTTGGTTGGTCAGTTTACAATTTTTTTTTTTTTTTCATAAATGTATTACAGTACAGATTTCTATAATATGAATTTGTCACTTCAAACTCATCTGTCTCTAAGGCATATTTTTGTTCATTAAAATTATACTTCCAGTTCTTTGATTTTTCCAATGTCCTTAAATTTAACATTTGATATGATCTTAACTGCTACCAGATATACAATTAAATTAAAATTCAGAAATGTATGTTTTTACTTAGCTTTGACTTAACATTCTGTAAAGCACAATAACTTACAAAACTCTAAATCACCTTTACACAACAAAATAAAAAAGTGTCCTTTGCTGGCCAAGAGCATTTTATAGAATGCATGAAATGTCAAAGGTAAAAACAGGACATCACATACGCACATACCGTTACATGGCCATTTCACATAAGCTAACAGTAGCTCATTTTTAGCCATGGCAAAGAGACCTCTGCTGCGAATGAACTATAATTGTGTGTTGTGTCTGCTAAACCTCTCACCTCATGCTGTTTTTTGTTGCATCACTCCTGAGAGCGGTCAGTTTGACCCTTACTCTGCACCTCACACCCATCATGCTGAACCAGACAGCCAGGTTCTGACCTACTGAGGCACCCCAGAAAATGTCTGCCACATCATCCTGTGCCAAAACATCCTAGCATTTACAGCTCCATTGTTTCATTATCATCCCATTTGCCCTCCCGCTGGGCCTGCCAGGCACACACACCTCTTTTTTTCCCTCTATCTGCTGTCACAAAATAAAGCTCCTTTCTCCTTCCACTTGCTTCGCACCTTTTTATGCTTCCTCACACACAATCCTTGCACATACACCTTGAGTACATCACACACACTTTTTCAAATTATTTTCACTCAACCTAAATATTTTTACATCTGTGATCCTCAGAATGGTCCTCGTTTGCTTTAACTATATTCTCTTTACATACATGCGTTACATTTTTAACACTGATATAGCACAAAGACAAAAACAGATTAAAAATGGCAAATTCACATCTTTTAAACTTGCTTATGCACTATATATTTATATTTCTGTCATACAAGATTGTTCAAATATTTGGGGTCAGTAAGTTTTATTATTATTATTATTAGCTATTATTTAAAAGGATTTAATCATCAAAGATGCATTAATTTAGTCTAAAGTGACAGTAAATTAATTTATGATGTCACATTTTTTTTTTAACTTAAGATTCATCAAAGAAGCCTAAAATAAATATTAAACAGCACAACTGTTTTCAATGTTACTACTACTAATAAATGGTATCTTTAGCAGCAAATCAACATATTAGAATTATTTCTGAAGGATCATGTGACAAAACTGGAGTAATGAAGCTGAGATATTTGCAGCTTTGCATCACATTAATAAATTATGTGATTAATAATAGTAATAATAGATTTTTTTTATAATAGATAATTAATAGTATTTTTTATATTTTAGTTTTAATAGTATTGTTCCTCATTTCCATAATTTTATTTTTATTTTTTATAGCAAAAGTCAGGTCCTAATGACATCATCAAGCATTAGAGACGTGCAACAGCAGGGTCATTGGGCCTTAAATGCATACCTTAAATGGATTGCTGCTTTGGATAAAATCACATGACAAATGCATAAAATAAATGTAAAATGGATTAGTTGGTTTGTCTCTTGCTAAAACATTCTATCCTGCTATTCTTGCCATCATCTTTTATAGATATATTTAATTAGACTACAAGAAATATTATATTTAAAAAGTTACAAAAGGTGTACAAATGTGACTGCATACCAGATATGACCTAAATAATAGCCAGACATGCTCTCTGACCCACTGCTTTCAGTGACTTTTCATCTGCTTGTACAGATTAAGGCTTTCAAAGACACAGAGGAGGAAAAATAACATGAATACAGACTAACACTCATTCATGGCTAAAAGCAGGAATACAAGTGTGTGTTGAATCTAAAGACCCAGTACAATTACATGATCCTAAGAGCCTCAACAGTCAGGATGAAGAGAGACTGTTAGGAGTGTAACCTCTAAAGAGCCCCAAAGTGCTGTCAATTGGGCTGTGGATATTGCCTCCATGATTACAAGTTTTACAAGGACAGAGGAAAGGCCCATAATGGCCCGTGAATGACCTTGTCCTTACAAGCCTTGAAGTGGAGAGAGACTTAAGGAACTATTATGTATAAAATCCTCAGAGCTACTCCACAGCTAAACTTGATCTGTAGACATTTCAAAACAACATTATAGAGGCTTTGAGTGAGAGTCAGGACAATTTTACACCATTTAGATGTCCTGTGTTTTAACATGAAATTATATGTTGCTGCCTAAGCTTGTCCAAACAATGCTTGATTCAAATGGCCTAAAGTTGAATTTGCAAGATGGCACTGTAAATTTAGTACAGGAACATGGCATTGATTTTACCATATCCATCCAAGCACAACTCTGACAATGCAAGAACTAGCTAATCAACTCAAACCGCCATTGCAAGCACAACTTGAGCAGGGTGTTTCTCAGTGGGAAGTTTTTATTTAGTCTGCCATTTATTTAGTTTGTACATTGTAGACATTGTAGAAATCATGTGACAGCACAGAAAACCATGTCTTTTAGACATGTCAACAACATGAACCAAACACTTCCAGGCCTCTGCTACAACCGCAGTGTTTAAAGGTGGGTATAAAGGGAAGTATTTAATTTTGGATGCAGCAAATCAGTTCTTTCTTTTTGGAGACCATTTAATTTGTTGTGCAATTTCTGAAACTTTTGAAATTTGAAACATTCCAGACCTTTTACATTCACAAACATCTACTTTACACACTACATTAAGGTAATGTCAAAAAAAAAACTGTATAACAAAGACACTTCTATTATTATTATTATTATTATTATTATTATTATTATTATTATTATTTACTTTTTAAAGCTATTTTTCAATGTAATTTTAAGGTATCTTGAATTATTGATAAACATCATTACATTTGGGTGAAACTGAACAACAATTTTTTTTTACATCTTGACCTGTCGTATCTGATATTTTAAGAGACTTTGCTAATCTTAACAGCCAGATGAAAATCTGTTCCATATTATATAATTTATTATTATTATTATTATTATTATTATTATTATTATTATTATTATTATTATTATTATTATTATTATCTGCAGAATGGTCACACCAACATATGTTTTTAAAAATATAAATGAGCAAATGTATTTGTTCTAAGAAATAATTATACCGATAATTATAAAAAATGCAAAGATGCACAATGAAGTACTTTTTTGTTGTTGTATGTTTACTCCAATGGAATTCTTCAAAAAATGCTAACTTTTGTCATGAAACTTTAGATGGCACAGACTGATAGCTTTTAACTATAATATGATCTGATATATGTGACGATCGCGACCCAGTGAAACACAGGGAGAGAGAGATCCAAGTGCAGGTATGTCTTTATTAGGGTAATCCAAAACGTAATCCAAAACAAGCCAGAGTCAAAACCAGAAAACAGTCCAAACAAACAAACAAACAAAGAAGGCACAGGAAGGGAAGAGGAACCGGAACTCGGAAAGCGAGGAACTCGGGAGACGAGAAGACTGGGTACGACATAAAACGGAAGGTAAGGACTCCATCAAGACAAACAGGAAAAGACGGGTAAATATACGGAGGCTAATGACTTCATAAGTTAAGACACCTGGTGCAATTAGCAGGAGTGCAATTACTGTGATGAAGAGACAAGGCTAGTGGGAATTGTAGTGCCTACGGTGAAGTGCCTAAGGGGAAGTGAGCCCACTAGTGGACAACCAGGGAAACAGAGACTAGGCAGCGTGACAATATAATAATGTCATTATTCACATGGCACAGCTGATTGTTTTTTTTTTTCACATCAGCAGCCAATGAGCTTGCACCTCAGCATTTAAATACTTGGTCAGTGCTTGCTGTAGCAGTTACAGCACGTTTCAGAAACCCTCCACTTCCCCAGATCCACCTGTACTAATCTGCTACGTAAATCATGTATGCTATATGGGGGTTATTTAATATATGTTATGTGTGCAAAAGCAGTATTTCTTACATGCTCATAGCAGCATGTCTTTGGATGTATTGCCAGTAGCTAGTCTCGGTATTTGCTTTGCCACAGTAGCAGCAGCCTACACATTAACATTGCCATGTGTATTACCATGCTAATCTCTTCGAGAGTTGTCATCACATAAATATTTTATATGATATTTATGACATTTTTTACTAGACGCCTTTTAATAAAAGTAAAATCAAAACTTTTTTTAATGAGAAAAAAAAATTGAAGAGGTGTATTCAAGACATTTCATGTATGAATAAAAATTTTAATGTATTTTTGAGTAAAATAAGAGATAGGACATCTTGCATACAGAAGTTTTCTTCATGGTTTTGTAGAATTAAGACCTGTCCTAACCTAAGTTTGTCCTCCCTAACCAGCACAAACCAGTTCTTCCTCAGCAGGGTCTTTTGTATAAGACTATGCAGTTGAGTCTTGATTGTGTGTTCGAGCATGCCGTTGTTTGGGGGACCCAGTGGTGTCAAAAGTATTGACATTAATTACTCAAGTAGAAGTATAGATACTAGGGTTTAAAAAGACTTTTGTAGAAGTTGAAGTATCAACTCAAGCTTTTTACTCAAGTAAAAGTGTAAAAGTACTGGTTTAAAAAACTACTTAAAGTATAAAAGTAAAAGCAATGTAAGAAAAAAAATGCCATTAAGAACAAAAGCTTAGGCCGCACCACAGGGGCCTATTGTGCACTACCCACCTCCTCAAAAAAACATTTTCTAAAGGCCATAGGCCATAATGACTATAATGTTATATTAAAATGTTCATGTTGAAAAATTTGGGATGCACTAGGCTACCTGTTTCAGCCGCATATATGCCCATTGAAAATGAACGCACTTTAGTACAATGCAAATACATTAAAGAACTAGAGATATGATGACTAGATGCCTATAAGTATTGTTATGGTGCAAAAAGTCAAACTTCAGATGCATGTCATGAATAACCTTTAATGGAATGTAAATGTACATCCAAGCTTAGCTGCAGGAATCTGCGAGGGCAATGGACAAGAACATTGGTGTACCCAATAAATGTAATTCACAATCTGGGTCATTATTTAATACAAAACCTCACATAATGTTTCTACTGTATCTCTGTCAATCTCTCTGATATTTAGTTAAGATGAGTGCTGTCTGTCACTGTCTTTAATCAGATCTGTGTATTACTGTATGCTCATTCTTTATAAAGTAGCAACAATGTTGTTTGTAAAGTACAGTACTGTGCAAAAGTCTAAGGCACATTAGTATTTTCACCCCAAAAAAGGGTTTTAAGCCAGTTATTTATACATTTTGTTGTAGTGTGTCAGAAGGAAATATCAGTTTGCCATTAATTTTAATAATAATCTAGTGCGGTTTTAAATGCACAAGCAGTCTGACAATGGCAATATGAATGTTTGGAAATGTAAACTGATATTTTATACTGACACACTACAGCAAAATATATAATTAACTGGCCGAACACCATTCTTTTGGGTGAAAATAATAACGTGATTAAGACTTTTGCACAGTAGCTAGTGTATGTATAAAGTACGTATGATTAAATTAAGTATATTTAAATAAGTGTAATTAAAGTATGTGTTTGTTCATATGTGTAAAGGGCTAGATTTTCGCTGGAGGAAACAGCTGTGGTGTGATGAGCGGTGATAAGCGAAAACTTTACTGTAGATGAGAAACCGACTGCTCCCTCGTGACTTTTTGTAAACTGTATTTATGACAAAGAACTGCACAGATACGGATATTCTAACAATCTGTCGATAAACACATACCTTGTGTCCTCTGTTTGTGTTTATATGCACTCGTGCTGCTCCGCCGCGGTCTGTGGATTGAAGAGCGCGCTGAAAGACGGAGAGGAGACCGGTCTGACGCCGGTTTCATATGAAATTTAAGGGGACTGACTCTGAGGCGATTGCAAATTTGTGTACAGTTTATGGAGCTAAATGCTACAGCCCCACTAAAAAAGCCTAGCGACGCCCATGCTCCTTGTGTACATTTCGGAGAACCAGGACAAATTTCAATCGATCGCTCAGGCGTTTAAAAGGCACCGAAATCTGCTTCCTCTTATTCGGTTCGGTGCATACCGGTTCCAACCCTACTTTTAAGAAATATATTTTTTGATAAACGAACCCAAAACTGGCTATGTCCTGGCTGGATTGTGATGTGATTTGTGTCATGTGCAGATGCGATGGATCGCGTACAAACCAATAGGATGTCAGAATGGTATATGTTTATACTTCTCATCCAACCACAATCAAACTCACTCCATCCGGATGGCGCGATTTATCTGGATAGTATTATTATTTTTTTTTTTTTGTATGATGACAAGCCGGAATGAAAACAAGCCGAAATGAAATAGCAGTAACAAAGCTATTTTTAAAATGTAAGGAGTAGAAAGTACAGATATTTGCGTGAAAATGTAAAAAGTAGAAGTAAAAAGTCGGCTGAAAAATAATTACTCAAGTAAAGTATAGATACCCCAAATTTCTACTTAAGTAATGTAACGAAGTATTTGTACTTCGTTACTTGACACCTCTGGGGGGAACAAATCCTTGGTGGGGGCGGATTTAACCCCTTAACTGTTGTCAAAGATTGTTGTTTCAATTCCACAGCATGTTAAAAACTTACTCTTACTTGATCTAAACAAAATGTGCATCATTAGAAAGATTGAAGTCTTTAGCTTCGATATTTGACCACTGTTTTGATAAAACTGTTGCAATGACAGTAATTTTTTTTTTTAATAATATGTCAAAAGTGCAAAATAATAAATCTGTATGTGTGTCATATTTGGAATGGAAATTCACCACAGATTCATATTCAGTCACATCTGCAGCAGTTTATTTGTGTTCACATTTATAGTCCAAAGATGCATATACATAGAGATATATAGATATATTTACACATCTACTTCATATTTATTCAGACATAATCATAATTTATATTCCTTTTCCACTGATTTTCATGATCTGATGATAATTATCTGCTCCCTGGGCTGTCTCGGTATATTTTCCGTGCACGCGCTCTGACTCAGAGAAACCTCATTCGCCTGTCAACCTGTCAGTCATATTGCGTATAATAACAAGCCCCGTTTCATCCTGTGACACACTTACCTGCTCTTTTACGTTCATATTTGACCATAACAAACACAGAGAAACATCTGTATCCACAAAATATCAGAATAATAAACACAAGACTAAGACGGATTGCATGCGATTTTCTTGAGATTTGGGGTATTTTGATAACAAAGAATGTGTACATCTGAAATGATAATTTAAGCAGCGATTATAAAAGGTTATAAATAGCATATTTTAACAGTAAACAACAGTAAACGGCCAAATTCCACTTGAGATCGCAAAAGGAAGTTATTACAAACACCAGATGGTTGGATAAAGAGAGTTATGAGTACTAAAGTGTACTAATAATCTCATAAATTGTCTTATGTAGCTTGATGCTAATGTTAGCTCTAATGCAGCTGCAGAACAGGTGCAATTCTTCATAGTGTGTTTTGTCATAATTCATGACCAAAAGTATTGGCAGTGATAATACAGCTGTTGTTTCTGGATGAACACCACAACAGCTTAAGTAGCAAATTTGGCAAAACACAAGATGTATGTCACTGCCCATACTTACTGTATATTGGGATCGAAGTGATGTGGCTTGATAAACATTGTAATGCCAGAATAAAGGCTAAAATGGCTGAATAAAAACCAAAGAATAATAATAAAGGAATAATGAGGATAATGTCTCATACTTGGTACGAGGTGTGAAAGGTTTGCCGCGTGAGAACAATAGCATCATGAATGGGGCAGTTTGCCAGGCCAGACATGAGTTAATAGCACACGGGAGAGCTTAACCTCTTAGCCATAAATACATTTTATTAGCCTTCTCTAAAAACACACATGGCATGGTCTCCGTAAAATTTTTAGAGATTACATCCTGAAGATTACAGTTTTAGAGATTATATCCTGAAATTTGAAATGAAGCATTAGTGGCTTTAGCTTAATTGTGTTTCGGAAGGCATTTACCACAGCAACATATTTTTAATAGATCAAAAAAAAATTGTGTTTTTTTTTTTATGCTTGAGCTTTTATATCTCTATTATCATAACAATCTGATTAATTCTGATTCTTGAACATTAAACTTTGAAGTGTCAGCTTTGTGAACATATGTTGATTATGTATCTAGTCAGAAATACTGATGGGCAGCAACCTTTTTATTTTTGGTATGTCATTTGTGTCTCCATGCCGAAACTGGGGGGTGACAGTTGCTTGAGTAAACAGTAAACTGCTTGGCTGGGAGTTTAAACCTTGGACCTTGTTGGCCTTCTCGCCAGAGAGCTCTTAGATTCGTCTGATAAAATAAAGTACAGATTAGCGAGTGCCACTCTGACACAGAGTGCCAAGCTGTAAGAAATTGGCAAAACAATAGAAATAAGAAAATATTTTACGCAAACAAAGAAAAGCCATTAAAATGACAAAATCTTACCAAGGACAGAAAATAAATGCACATCAAGATGATTCAGGCACAATGCCACATGGAAATATTGAGACAGTAATGTCTTCAAGCTGTAAAGTACTTTGACAATAATATGGAAAAGTTAAAGAAAAGTTTCCTTCCTAAGTGTTCCTGTAGCTCAACTGTTAGAGCAGAGCATTGTGTTAGCAAGTGCAAGGTTGGGGGTTCGAATCCTGGGGAACACATGATAGTAGAAAATTGTTAGCCTGAATGCAATGTAAGTCACTTTGGATAAAAGCTTCTGCTAAATGCATAAATTAAATTAAATTTGATCCAATACAAGTATGTCCAAAATTCACTAACGTATGCAATACTAATATTATATATATATATATATATATATATATATATATATATATATATATATATATATATATATATATACGCACACACACTGTGGGGAAATATTTATTTGATTCCTTGCTGATTTTGTAAAAAAAAAAAAACACTTAAATTAAATGAAATGATAAAAATGAAGTGCTACTATCTACTTTTGACAGAAGACCTTGGCAGCGGAATTTCACAGCACAAACTGAGGATGCAAACCTCAGTTCGGATTATAATTTGGCATGAAACAGTGATGGGCCAGTGAAACTCTGGAACAGAAGTGTATGGACAGATGAGCACAAGATTATCAGTGTGATGATAAGGCAAAAGTGCAGAGAAAACTGGAATGAGGATGATCCAACATCCTCCCACAACATCTGTGAAGCAGTGGCATGTTGTGATTTATCAACTCAGCAGGGTGAAATTTAAAAGGAGTTTGTGATCATCAATGTTTTCTGCTGAAATAAATCGTTCATTCATGTAAGATCATATGCAAGATCTGCCATTCCTCTTACATGTTAAGTTTTCATGTGTTACATATTACTTTTACATATTATTTTTATGATGTACCATTCTGTACCATTAAAATGTCATTAGTCTGGAACACCCTGTTAGCACCCTGTGCACATATTTTTGGTGCAGTTAGTCACACAGAAAAATCCAAGAAAAATTATTTAAATGATCACTTTACACACAGTAGCCCCAACACCCTGATATTGCCACCTTTTCACACAACAATGCCAACTGCAGTCACTAAAATGCTGTATAATAATATTAAATAATATAATATATTTTATTAATAAAAATAAATTAATTAAATTTATACACAGATGCATGGAACAATTGTATGTTAACAAGACAATGAATTTAATTTCACTGGGAAAAACTGTACAAATGTGTTTCTGCTAAATGATAGGTAGGAAATTTAATTTCACTGTCAGTTACTCTAAAAATTGTGTTTCTGTTAAATAACAAGTAGGAATTAGCATATAATTTACAATGAAAATAGAACAGAACAGAATAGAACTATATCATTTAAGATGAAACTTTGCTCTGTTTTATTCTATTATTTTCTATTCTATATTGTATTGTATTATATAGTATTAAATTATATTATATTTGAACTGCATTATAGTATATTAAAATGTATTTATGTTCTACATATTTCAAAGCCAATATAAAACAAATTGAAAAACAGTTAAATTCTCCAATGGTATTTTTATTTTTGTATCCCTATATGGAATGGCAGGCCAAATCAAAGGTTATCGCAGGCCAACTGCAGTAAGAATTTTGTAGCAAATTTTTAAATACTTTTACTTTTCTGCACTACATTCACATAAAATTGACTCAAATCTTCTGAAGTGTTATATATATATATATATATATATATATATATATATATATATATATATATATATATATATATATATATTTGAATACCTCTTGTGAGAATACACAGCCACGTTGTGAAGGCCACAAAATAATAGGGCTGTAAGAGAAATATTTGTTTTTCTCACTTTTACCCGTTTTTTTTTTATATTTTTCATGTTTAAGAAGTGACCTTCTTAAAAAAGTATTTTGCGCTGACAGGTATTTTTAACATCCCTTTTAAGAAAATACATTTGCAAACAACCTACAGAAAAGAACAAGAGATCAGAAACAGCCCTCCAGCCCTTCACCTTCAAAAAAAGACAGAGGTCCCAAGTTATTTATTGTACCTTCTGCTGTACTTGTAATGCTGAAATGTTGCCATTTAACACTGAGCTGCTTTAATGATCATATTATGTTTCTCCGGACGAGTTTAAAGTAAATACATTCCAGCTTTGAAAAGCTAGCCATGTTTTAGAAGCACAAGTCAGCGTGAATAACAGACTTCTCTTGTAGTGGAGTCAAGTCTGTAGCATAGCTTTGGTTTAAAGACCACTTGTGAACTTTAGTCTATCCCCCACCCTTACCCCCGTTAAAATTCTTTACTCGCTGTCCAACAATAATATTTCCCCTTCAATGGCACTTCTGCAATCTGGGGCTAATTATATGGAATGAGAAACATATGTTCAGTGTAGGAAAGGACAAATTTCTCTACAAGTGTCTGAGGTTTGATTTGACGGAAATTACTTCCAGGTAATTAACATATGTTTAGTTTTAAGAGAATGTGTTTGAGCAACTGACTGGATTCTGTGATTAGCATGTGTTCGTGACTTAACACATGATAAAGCAAACAGAACTTGGGTTCATTTGTCAGTCCTGAATGAGGGAGGAACTTATTATAGCTAAATTCACTCAAGTAAGTTGTTGCAAGTGGAGTAAATGGAGAATCAAGTTGTCATGGAAATATGAGCTTTGGAAATAAGAGGCCATGCTCAAAGAACATATTTTTGAGTTTGCTAACAAGAGGCATGGGACAGTGGAATAAAGAGATTTCTTTAATGCATGTCACGTCACGAGTGCAATACTCTCTCTCACCCAGTGACTGATGGAAAAGGACAGACTCAACAAAAAGGAAAGGAAACACAACATCACTGGATGCTTTAGGTAAGATGTACAAAAAAAAAAAAAAAAGTAACACCTGCATGCAATGTTGCTTTTTAACGTTTGATGTTCAAAATCCTCTGAAATCGCCCAGTGTCCAGAAGAAAGTGAGAAACCTCCAACTCAGGGGATGATGAAAAAGGGAAAGGATAGACAAAAATGAAGAAAAAAAGACCCAACCTTGCAAAAAACAAGGCCAGAAATACAATTAGACAATTTAACTCTATCCTTAGCTAGCACTTACACATTTAAACTGGATAAGTGTGTGAATAACATCTTCAAGTGACGCGTTTAGGCCTCTTATGCCCATATCACATGTGCCACGATTAGCAATGGGCTAGTTGCAAATCTCCGCCATCTTGGATTTCCTGTCTTGTGAGTGTGTGCATAGATATTTCCGGTTGTGCTAAACGTCAGTGCAGAGAAACGGAGAAGTCCAAATATTACTTTCTATATGTTTACAGGATTTATAATATCACTTCAAATGCAAATAAGATATACACTGCTATCATTACTATACTATAAATGTTAACTGAGCCAGTGGATTTGAAACTTGTGTATGTTTGGGTCTGGTGAATGAATTAAATACACTAATGTTTACTACTGTTCACGAGATGAAAGTTGAACTCATGGTGTGTATACACAGCTACAAAATGTATTTTTATCTTACCAAATATATAAATGTACAAATTACTTATTTCTCGAAAATGTTTGCATTATTTATTTTTTTAATGAAATATTTACCTCGTGAGACGTGGGCTGCAATGTATCTTCAAAAGTATCCATTTCTCAATTGTACACATACATCAGTCTGTTTCATCGTTATTTTCACAACATATTTTATTTACACAGTAAAAAATACATGACTAATTTTAATATGTGTTTAATCTAGTAACTAATGCAAAAGAATAACAATAAACATGCCTGCTCATAGACAGATAATGATTTATGCTGCAGATCTTTCACAAAACAAATAAACGTAGATAAAAATACACATGAATGCAAACAGCGATCTTTTATTTAATGCAAACCTACCATAATTATATTACGTTTAATTGTACAGTTAGTTATAAATTGTTAACAAATAAAGTTAATAAAACATGCTTTATCAGAAATCTCTGTGCGTCTTGTTTGACAGTCTGAAACATTGATCTTACATAACAGTCAGAACAAAACCAGCTCTTCAAAAATGAAAAGTATTGCATATTTGAGTGGTTTGTGTTTGAAAGAAGAAATCCCCGTGGACCTGACCTGACGCTGATCCGCATAATCAACAGAAGAATAAAGCAATCTCTGCGTTGTATCTTGATGAATTTCCACACAGAGGTATGCAAAATGTAGGGAGGATGTTTCCCCATGTTTTTGATATACCACTATCCGCTGTTAAACTTGAAAAACATTAATAATATACATCTAGCCAAGTTTCGTATGTAAGTATCCCTTACAGTCAATTCGAGCGTCGCAAGACCGGAAGTAAGTATGCACACACTCGCGTCGCTGAAGCTCACCGGCGCCATCTTGTGCACCTAGCCCATTTGCTTATAGCTCAATAACAAGAAGTAACAATTAAAATAACAATTGTCAACTTCCCAAAAGTAGCTTTCAACCTTGAAACATTAGTTATTTGGCACATTCACACAATATTCTTCACATTTTAAACAGAAGATTAACTTTTATATGTATTTTAAATTCAACGTATATAACACTACAGCATTTCATATTTGACAACTGTCATTAATGAGAATGAATTTACTTCATTTACCAAGAGAATTAGATTTTCAGTTAGAAAGACTTGAGAATGGCAAAAACTCCACATTAATACGTGTGGACATGACATGTTCTGTGGTCTGATGAAACAAAAATGTAACTGTTTGGTCATAATGATAAACGGTATATTTGGAGGAAAAAGGGTGAAACTTTGAAGCCTCAGAAACACCATCCCAACTGTGAGGTATGGGGGTGGTAGTATAATGTACCTGATTTGCTGCAGAAGGGACTGGTGCACTTTACAAAATAAATGGCATTATGAGAAATGAAAATTATGTGGATATATTGAAGCAACATCTGAAGACATCAGCCTGAAAGTTAAAGCTTGGGAGCCAATAGGTCTTCAAAATGGACAATGACCGCAAGCATACCTCCAAATAAGTTACAAAGTGGCTTAAGGACAGCAAAGTCAAGGTATTGGAGTGGCCATCACAAAGCCCTGATCTCAAACCCATAGAAAATCTGTGGGCGGCACTGAAAAGGCGAATGCGAGCAAGAAGGCCTACAAACCTGACCCAGTTACGCCAGTTCTGTCAAGAGGAGTGGGCCAAAGTTCCAGCAAACTATTGTATAAACGATACCAAAAACATTTGACCCAAGTGAAACAGTTTCGGGACAATTCTACCAAATACTAAGGAAGAGTATGTATACTTCTGACTGTGATGAAAGTGATAAAAAAAAAATATATAAGAATTCTCCCTCGCTCGATTCTGACATTTAACAAATGCAAAACATATGTTACTATTTATTGATATAAAACAGAAAAATTTTCTCTGATTTAATATATGACAGTAAAGAAATAAAACTTTTAGTTTTTTTTTTTCTGAAGTGTATGTAAATATCTGGTTTCAACTGTATACTTGTTTTAGCTTATTTTTCTCTTCTTTTACAGGATCACCTAATCAGGTCATCGGGAGCAGATTCACCAGCCGTTTCATTTCTGGCCAAAGAACATTTTGAATTTCTATATGAGTGCTTCATGCATCACTACTGACAATGGACCTTTTTTTTCCCTGTGTAATTTATATTACAAAACCTACATTTCTGAAAAGCCTTTACGACCGGGATTGAATGCATGCCTTTAAATAGTGGTCTACATAGATGGTCTACAATAGTGGCTTACAAGATGATCTGGATGATTTTAAAGAATAAACTACTCTGTTGATGATCAAATTAAGAGATGACACTTGTATCGAGCATGTTGAAAGGAGCTTTAGTCTGATGAAACCATCAGCATAACATGCACACCCTCTGTATCTCTTCTATGCAGAGCTAGAAAGATGAATAGTAATAAAGTATTCATTGCATTTTAAGTCAAGCTCTGCAACTGCTGATCTCAAATTACTGTAATGATTATTTTTTCCTGTTTTATTTCTCTTAATAGAGAATTTGATGACTATTAGGCCAAATGTTTTGACACCTGACAGTTACAGTAACAGTGTGTGTCTCACTGCAGTCTGTGCTGAACTGCTGTGACCCTGTTTGCTGATAATTACATTAATGTATATATAAGGAGAGTTTGGCCACAGAGAGCTTTCTAGTTGTTACATCAGAGGTCAGGGTTAAAAGGCTTATCCCAGAAGACTCAAAGATGCTGATGTATTCTGTCTCTGTATTTAATCGTTTTACACACTTTCACACGCTTACTTGGGTTAAGCCTGAGGCTTTGACCCTTGACAAAGAAAATTGTTTTAATATTATCCATTTCAAGTGGACAGGATATTCTGTCTATCCATCATCCACTTTACTAGAAGAAAATCATAATCATAGAAGACAACAGAAATGAACTGTCATTCTTATTTTAGAGCCAAGACTTGAGGCTTTTATTCAATTTGAAGTCATGGGGATTTCTATAAACTGAACTGACAACTACACAGGAAAAAATAAAATAAAAATACTGTCAGATTAAAACTATTTAAATACCCGTTAAAACTAAATAAATTAGTATGAGAAGCAGAATTGTGCAAAATATGACTTTCAGAGAATGGTTCTTTGGCACAAAGTATATTTTTTACGTTTAAGACATAAACCTATGTTTTACGCTTAAAGTAAAATATAAAAAGAACAGAACATAACATAACCAAACCAGAACAAACAGGGAAAAGACAAAAAAACAAAAAAAACAAACAAACACAAAAACCAAACAAAAAACAAAACCAAATTAAACCAGGAGAAAATTAACAAATAAATAAGCAAGCAAACAAAGCCAAAAGAATGGGTCTCGGGCACAAATATATATTTAAGACATAAACGTATGTTTTATTCTTAAAATAAAACACAAAACAGAATAAAACAAAACCAAACTAAACCAGAAAAATAAACAAACAAAATCAAAATATACTAAAGCAAGCAATAAATACATCAAAAGATTGGGTCTAAGGCACAAATATATGTTTAGACATAAACTTATGTTTAATGTTTAAAATAAAACACAAAAAGAACACAACAGAAACAAATCAGAGCAACAAAACAAAACCAAATAAAGCAAAAAATTAAAATAAATAAACACAAAAACAAGCCAAACCAAATAAAATGAGTCTTAGTTTTAATTCCTTGTAGTATTTTGCTTAAAAGTAAATGTATCTTTTTTTGGGGGGGGGGTTGTACAGCCATGAGAAAAATATACATTATTAGATATCACAATTTCAGAGACACCCTTCACATCAGGAAATACTTAGCTAACTTCCTGTTCCCCAGTCCACACACACTTATCTTTGGACCATGATGCTTCAGCAGCTCATGTAAGCTGACTGATGGTTAAGCAGAACTGAAATCTGCGTGGCAAAATCGATCTGCTTGTGACCGTGGATCCCAGATCTGTTGGTAAGCTGTGAGCTCAGGCCGAGCTGCTCTCACTACACTGTTTATGAGCCAAGAGAAGATGGGAAAATCAATAGCAACAACGCTAGCTGGATTCATAATCATTTTTGATAGTTTTTATTCCTTGCATACTTTGGTTCCAGGGTTGTTCGCAGTCCTCTTGAGTTCAGAAGTCAGACTGTGCCTGTTTTGTCTCAGCACTTCACTGATTAAATCAACTCATTATTAGTTTTCTTACCTGCAAAACACAAACAGATGGATAGATTTTTCTTTCCCCTGATAAAAGAACTCTATTAAACAATAAGCACAGAGCCTTAGAGACAACATAAATCATGTCTCTTTTCTTATATGTTGGTGTCGCTGAATCTAAATGTCTGGCTCACTTTCTGTCTCTCTATTCACATCATTTCAGTGTGCTTTATTGGCATAACTGTGGCATAACTGTTCCCCATACAATATTGCCAAAGCATTCAATCAACACAAAAACGATACAGTTAGGAATGAAAATGAGAACAGGCATGAGTGAAAATGAGAATACAGACATACATAAACAAACATATCACTAAAATAATTATGCCTTTCAAATAGAATGATATGAATGTGTCAGATGAGTGATATTTATATACATATTTTACTGTTTGGATTCCATTACCACATTTTCAGATAACTGAGAAAAATGTTGGTGTAATGATAAAAGACTTCCTAGTCATCGGGAAGAAGGAGGCGGGAACCGGCGGACAATCAAATGAAACTTTAATAATCACAAAATAAACAAAACAGCGCATCAGCCCCTCGCGGATGGCTGATGCGCACAAAATGAAACCAAAACCTAAAATAACGCCCAGGCCTGGTCCTCTATCGTCCTTCACTGTCGTCGCTCCAGTTTTATATCCTTCCATCTCCTACGTGGGACTCGAGACCGGCGGTGGGCCGCAGGTGCCACTGATTTGCCCAATCATTGCCGGCCTCACTCCTTGTTCCCACGTCCCTCGGCCCCGCCCCACTCTTCACATACCCCCATCACCCCTCGCAGGCCGGGGGGTACCCACGAGACTGCACTCTACTCCCCCCCCCCCCCCTCCCTCCGGGGGGGACCGCTCACGGGGACCTGCGTGAACCTGGGGGTAGGACAGACGAGGCGAGAGAAAAGGAGATGGAAGGAGGAGCGACAGAGACGAGAGAGGGGAGAGAGGAAAAAAAAAAAAAAAATTCCGGTTCCCAGATGCACTGCTGCTCGGCCCTCCACCGACTGGGCGATCTCCTCCGCGGTGCCTGGCGGTGGCACTGGACGGCCCTCGGCGGACGGCACGACACTCCTCCACCGCCCGGTGGACGGCGACGGCTCCTCCGGTTTTGGGCAGCCGGCAGGAGTCCCCCGTTCCCTGCTCCTCCCCGTTCAGGCGGACGGCAGCAGGCTCCGGCTCTCTGGCGCACGGCGCCGACTCCTCCGCTCCCTCACGGACGGCAGCCGCCCCTCCAGATAGCGGGCGGTCGGCAGCGAGCTCGCCCGTCCCCGGCAACTCGCTCCAGCCTACCGCCTCGAGCGTCCATGGCGGCATCCTCCTCGCCTGCTCTGTGGCACCGCGGATTCCCCACAGCGGCGAGGGATCTTCAGCAGCACGTCCCTCCTTCTCCCGGGCTTCGGCACCACTGTAATGATAAACCCTACATATTCATCCGGAAGAAGGAGGCGGGAACCGGCGGACAATCAAATTGAAACTTTAATAACAAAATAAACACAAAACAGCACACCAGCCCCTCGCGGACGACTGATGCGCACAAAATGAAACCAAAACCTAAAATAACGCGCAGGCCTGGTCCTCTCTCGTCCTTCACTGTCGTCGCTCCAGTTTTATATCATTCCATCTCCTACGTGGGACTCGAGACCGGCGGTGGGCCACAGGTGCCACTGATTTGCCCAATCATTGCCGGCCTCACTCCTTGTTCCCACGTCCCTCGGTCCCGCCCCACTCGCCACAGTTGGATAAATAGTGGCATGCATGTATGGAATCTCATTTCTGCATCAAAGTAAAAATAACAAATGAATTAATAAAACAAATAGATATTGTGAATTTATTTCTGATCATTTTGACTTTATATCTCAGACTGATCATATTTATTCTTTTATAATTATAACTAAGTTTTATTTTTACTCTTTATTTTTATTTTAAATTGGTCTTTAATATAAAGACGAAATATGTTCTACAAACATTTTTCATGTTTTTGTGATAGCTTCTTTCTAATTAAGATGATTTTTAGTTTCATATTCATGATGGTCCAAAACTATTTTTTCGGAGCTTTTATAATTTTTACCGTGACAATTTTGTTTAGTAGTCTGAGACTGTTTTCTTTATTATTTTCTCTCTTCTTACTCTTTCCATTCTTGTCAACATAAAAGCTTAGGTGAGAAGCAAACTATGCACTTACGAGCTGATTGGAGCTCAAAACAAGTGTCTTTTGCAATTTCGAATTATTGTGCAACAGCCTCTCATCTGCTATCGCACAATGTTTTGAGAATAGCCTTTAGTAATAGAGTAAAAAGTGTACAGTGTGTATAATTCTGAGGCTCTTAAAAAATCAATTATACATCATAGAGTTAGAGCATGGATCTAGAATTTAGTCTTTTTATACCATGAAAAATTGACAGCTGGGAAATTATCCTAACTTGGCTTTCTTCCTCTGAGACTCTTTATATGAGTTTCACAGTCCTATTTAGAAATGCATCATGTACTGCACACAAACAGAAAAAGCCAAGACGAGTATTTGGGTTTTACTATTTAAAGAAAATGAAATGCAGATGCACTCAAAACGACACAATTGTTGCCTATGTTAATGAGCTGTCCTCATGTCAACAATTTCTGTTCTAAATTAATTACTCAGTGGTGAGCTGTTTGTGGCTAATCATTCTAATTAACAGGCTCTGCACGATTTAAGCAGGTACCCATGTTTATCAGGGCACTATTGCATCAGTGTCTCCTCATTTATTTGCATCTTTAAACACCATGATCATCATGTCTTCGAGTTTGGCCTTCTGCATTCATAGATCTTCTGATTTGAGGTCTAAGCATCGTTCAGTAGCTACTTCTGACTGACGTGGTAGTACAGGCTACTGGAGCAGATCTGTAACTGACATTGGAGGAAGAGGAGGAGGAGGAGGAAGAGATTTATAGGCACTTATCTAGCCCACGCTCACTCAAACCTCATTAGTTAACTCTACTGAAGTGTGGAAACTGTCGCAGGGTCACATTTCATGTAAAATCAATATCATAAATATCTTTATTAAAGATATATTATATTTCAGCTGCATTTAGTTATGGCTACATGCTGGCAGCATCACAACTGGAATGGAACAACATACAGGACATGATTGTCTTTTATTTCCTTTGTAGTGCATTTCGAATCAAAGTTTGCTTTTAATAGTAAAATTTTATTTTTACTATTTTGTCTAAATACAGTATTTTAACCTTTTTTTTAAAATAGATATCATGATAATATAATCATCATGAAAATCTTAATGAATAACTGTCTAGTGAAAATCTGATTTCATGTTATGCAACTTATGCTTTAAGAAGGTTACTTAATGTGTTTGCCAGGCCCTAAGGCTGGGTTTCTCAAAAAACGTAAGATAAATGAAATCGTGTTGAGTTTAATGTATCATAACAATCTGTTCCCCAAATAAAAGCATCTTTATAACTACAACAAACAGAAAGGGCAGTGCTGCTGAAAATGATATTTTTCTATAATTAAATAAAAAAATTCTAAATCTAATTCTGACATAAGAAAGAAAGACTTGTAATTGTACAGAAGTAACCAGCATTCAAAACAAGATTTGGCCAGAAACAACTCACATATTGTGAGTATTCTAGATGTATTCTAGAGCCTTCTTTCATAATTTTTGTCTTAAGTGACCGAACACCCCCATTAGCAAAGCTCAAGTACCCCTTCATCAATGTTTTTAGATATAGATTAACATTGGCATCACTTAACCATATTTATTAATAAGAATAAAGTAATCATTATAAAAGATTTATAAAATAAATTTGCAGTCCTTTTGGAATTAAAGTGTCATCAAAGCACATAAAATAAGAAACACCATCATGACCTTCGAAAACACACAAAGTTTTTAAATTAATTTATATTTTTTAAATAATAAATACATTTTCAAATAATTTCTGGCTACACCTAGATGAATCTGGATACATTTGAAAATGGTGTTTCATTTTAAAACACTCTCCAGTCACACTAGTGTTTCAAAAGTTTTTCAAAAGTTGAGTTAAACGTTGGAAAATGTTTAAAGGGGTCTTATGATGCGATTTCAAGTTTTGCTTTCTCTTTGGAGTGTTACAAGCTTTTGGTGTATAAAGAAGATCTGTAAAGTTGCAAAGACTAAAGTCTCAAACCCAAAGAGATATTCTTTATAAAAGTAAAGACTCGTCCAAGCCCCCCTAAAACGGCTCGTTCTAACTCACCCCCACATGTCTACATTACTATCCGGGAAGTTTTGCATAATGCCACCCAAATGTTCATGCAAAGAAAGAAGGCGTAACTTTTATTCATGCTGTTGGCGCTGGCGCCATGTCATGGAGAAGCTGTGTTTTTCGTTGTGAAAGCGAAACTACTTAGTTTGGCCTTTCAAAAGAGGACAATTAGAAATCAGTGGATAAGTTGTATTTACAACACTGTTCCGGAACAGTTCTACTCAAATATGTGTGCAACACATTTTATGGAAGATGAGAACTTTTTCTTGTGAGAGTAGCCTACAACATGATGTTTTATTAACAAATTTTGGGAGGAGAACGGGGAGATAATCTATGCGGCCAATTCACTATCAATAACTGCACCATCAATCCAAACACCTTGGGAGAGAACCAGGCACAGATAATCAACGTGGCCAATTCAAGATCAATAACCGCACCATCCACCCAACCACCTTGAGAGAGAGAACCACGCACAGATAATCAACGCGGCCAATTCACCATCAGTTATCACATCATCTATCCAACCACCATGAGAGAGAACCACTCAAAACAATCATAGCAGCCTTACCTTCATTCTTTCAAGTCTTTCAGCATCCCTCCACCATCCCAACTCCTCACCGTCTACCCATTCTAAGGAGGAGCACTCTGCGTTAGGGCCGATGCCTAGCTCAGAGCCCTCTCCTTGGGCAGCAAGTAAAATGCACATACTATTCTTCTCACTTTATTATCTGGAAGGTGAACTTGTGAAACCAGTGTCTGTTTCTATAAAGTCGGGCAGTTCCATATTTGCAAGGACAGTCTAATTCATTAGTCTAATCCAAGATAGTGTAATTCATTATCAGTATTTATGTCCCTACTGGATGCAACAAATGCTTGGCAGGTTTCTTAAAATATCTTGAAGACGTTGCTACAGTTCTTCTGGATTTAGTTTGTCTCAGTTTCATCAGTTTCTTCATGTAATCACAGACAGATTCGATGATGGTGAGATCAGATCTCTGTGTGGAGCACCGACTGTTGTCAGACTGCTTGTGCATTCAAAAATCTCACTAGATTATTATTAAAATTAATGGCAAAATTAATGTTTGGAAATGTAAACTGATATTTCCTACTGACAAACTACACCAAAAGATATAAAAAACTGGCTTAAAACCCTTTTTTGGGTGAAAATACTAATGTGCGGAAATACTAAACTACATTGTTGCTACTTTATAAAGAATGACCATAAAGTTATTCACAGAACTGATCAAAGACAGTGACAGACTCATTTTAACTAAATATCAGAATGATTGACAGAGATACAGTAGAAACATCATGTGTGGTTTTGTATTAAATAATGACCTAGATCGTGAAATACATTTATTAGCCTTAGAGTAAGGGAAGCTTGGGAAATGAGAGCATCCAAGGAGTGTGTGAATACTATGAATTTATTTAAAATATTTGTAATGTTCTTTAATGTTATCCATAGTTGATTGTGGCTTTTTTTTTTTTTTGAAGTATCGTTGAAGCACCGATATTGTAAAAAACCCAATTGATACCCAACCCTAGAAAAGACTGACAGAGTGGGCCTGTCAAGGAAAGACAGGGGTTTACAGAGAGGGAAACCTTACCATGGAAGAATACACATATGGGATTACATGTAGGGAATCAAGCCATATAATCCCCCTCCTGCTTCATCTCTAATAGCTGACAACTTTGCAACATTTTTCATTAATAAAATTAAACACATTAGTGCACAATTTTCCACACCACAATCAGTCAAGCTCATATCACCAGCAAACTTACACTCATTTACACATCTCTTCACTCTTTGAGGCAGAAGTCTCAAAACTCATCCTTTCTAATCACCCTACAACTTGCCCGCTTGATCCTATTCCATCTCATCTCCTTCAAGCCATTTCTCCTGCAGTTGTATCTGCACTCACTCACATCATCAACATTTCCCTCCACACTGGTGTTTTTCCCTCATCATTTAGACAGGCACGTATAACTCCACTACTTAAGAAACCCAACCTCAACCCATCTCTTTTAGAGAACTACAGACCAGTTTCCCTTCTTCCTTTTTTGCAAAAACACTTGAACGAGCTGTGTTCAAACAAGTCTCTACATTTCTCACACACAACAATCTCCTTGACAGCAACCAATCTGGCTTCAGAAGTGGACATTCAACAGAGACGGCCTTGCTCTCAGTTGTTGAAGCTCTAAGACTGGCAAGAGCAGAATCCAAATCTTCAGTACTTATCCTGCTTGATCTGTCCGCTGCTTTTGACATGGTTAACCACCAGATCCTCCTATCAACCCTACTGGCAAATGGCATCTCAGGAACCACACTTCAATGGTTTGAGTCTTACCTATCAGATAGGTCCTTCAAAGTATCTTGGAGAGGTGAGGTGTCCAAGTCTCAACATCTAACTACTGGGGTGCTTCAGGGCTCAGTTCTTGGACCACTTCTCTTCTCTGTCTACATGGCATCAGGTTCTGTCATTCAGAAACATGGCTTTTCATACCACTGCTATGCTAATGACACTCAACTCTACCTCTCATTCAATCCTGATGATCCGACGGTAGCTATTCGCATCTCAGCTTGTCTAACAGACATTTCTTCCTGGATGATGGACCATCACCTTCAACTCAACCTTGCCAAGACAGAACTGCTTGTGATTCCAGCAAACCCATCGTTCCATCACAATTTCACCATCAAGTTAGGCACATCAACCATAACTCCTTCAAAAACAGCTAGAAGCCTTGGAGTTATGATTGATAATCAGCTGACTTTCTCAGACCACATTGCTAAAACTGTCCGATCCTGCAGATTTGCTTTATTCAACATCAAGAAGATCAAGCCCTTTCTTTCGGATCATGCTGCACAACTCCTTTTTCAAGCTCTTGTTCTGTCCAGGCTGGACTATTGCAATGCCCTCTTGGCAGGTCTTCCAGCCAATTCTATCAAACCTTTACAATTAATTCAGAACGCGGCAGCAAGATAAATTTTTAATGAGCCAAAAAGAATACACGTCACACCTCTGTTTATCAATTTGCACTGGCTTCCAATAGCTGCTCGCATAAAATTCAAGGCATTGATGTTTGCCTACAAAACTACCACTGGCTCTGCACCCATTTACCTAAATTTGTTATTTCAGACTTATATTCACTCTAGAAGCTTGCATTCTTCAAGTGAACATCGCTTGATTGTGCCATCCCAAAGAAGCACAAAGTCACTTTTACGGACTTTTAAGTTAAATGTTCCCTCCTGGTGGAATGACCTCCCCAACTCAATCCGAGTAGCTGAGTCCTTAGCCATCTTCAAGAATCAGCTTAAAACACATCTCTTCCATCTTTATTTGACCCTCTAACTTTAACACTCACTATTCTAATTCTATTCTTAAAAAAATCTAACTACCTTTCTAATCTTTTTATATTCTATTTTCTTTTCATTTATTATGCAATTGTATATGTATGTGTGTGTGTATGTGCAAAGACCTCTAACTAGCTTGCTCTATTCTTTTTTATTTTTATTTTTTATTCTATCTGTTTTACTTTTTATTTATTATATTATTTAAAATCCCATGCTACGTGTACTGTGTTAACCTAACTGAGACTTGTTATACCACTTATATATCATTGCTCTTTTTGTTGTTTTTGATTGCTTCCACTGTCTTCATCTGTAAGTTGCTTTGGATAAAAGTGTCTGCTAAATGAATAAATGTAAATGTAATATGGACACCTAGGCCAATACAGGGGCTGACCACGACTCCGGGCATTTTAACACCAGTACTGGCCCTGGCCTCAGACTGCTCCGCCAAGTCTGACTGCCGAGGGTGCTGGAGTATGCTCAACCAGGGTTCACCAACCGGTGAACTCTACTGATATAAGAAAGGTGCTCACATCCCCGTGTGAGAGGAAATGGTGCAGCAAGATGACACTGAGCCAGATCCTCCAACCAATTCCTGTTACCAAACACAGTGGAACAAACCGGCTCTACTCGAAGGTTGCAAAACCTTGCAAAGGTGTAAGGTGTCACCCAGTCCACAGCTAAACATATGTCTGCCAGAGAGGCACCATGGGCCAGCACCCGGTAGGAGGCATCACTCCAAGTGGAGCACGGCTCACCTTGGGATTGGTATGAGTACATACAATATCCAGTGGGCCAACCTCTGCCTGGAGACAGCCTTCCCTCTTTGCTGACCTCCAAAGCAGACAAGGAGCTGCTCAAAGTTACTTGTGGGAAGCTAACTGGTCCAACTGAGCTTCTCCGAATCGACTCCAGATCAGCTATTAGGACAGGCAATTTAGGACATGCGATGTGATCGTAGACCGCCCTGTCGGTTGATGTACGAAACAGCTGCAGTGTTGTCCGAGTGGACCAACACGTGCTTGTCCAGCAGCAGCAGCCGAAACTACCGCAAGGATAGATGCACTGCCATCAAACTCCAGTAGCAGTCAAGGTCCTGTCAAGGAGCTCAAAGCTGAGAGCCAAGGCCTGTTGCACGTAGCGCCCCAGCTCGTGTTGGAGGAATCCGTCGTGACAATGACATGCAGGGACACTTGTTCTAAGGGCACTAGTTCTGAGGGAAATTTCACAAACCTTGCAAACTTAGTCGAATCCATCTGTGAGATCTTGTGAAGTGTGCATTTTTATCCAGGATGATCATGTTCTCTGTGTGTTGGTCCGTGTGAATTGAATGCTTTAAACTTTAAACTCGTAACTTTAAATTATGCTGTGTTTTATGCATTTGCCCACTGTCATATTCATGTCATTTTCTCTGTGTGCTATATGTAAAATGACTATTATAGTTGGCTGCAAACCAATCCTGGACTTGATGCATTTGATAATACATTTCTTTGCCAATGTACTCGCAGTGGTGCAGTGGAGGAGAATTGTGCTGGGTGACCTAGAAGTCATTGCATTCTGAGTCATCACAGCAAAACTTCCCGTGTCCCTGAAGGGACAGGCCAGAGATGCGTAGACAGACTTTGCGTCTCTGAACCGCGACTTCTCAGCCACTGATAATAGGGGGCGTCATGGGAGAGAGTGCGGAGCATTCTTGTGCAGCGACCAGCAGTGGGATTTTCAGCATCTTGTGTGTTATGTTTTAGTGAGTTTTATTTGTGTTTTTATGTTTAATCGCTTATGATTGTCATGAACAAGTGCTTTTAGATACAGCCCTATCGATTTGAACAAATGGAGCTTTTAATTATTGCTGCCTTGTGGACTTTGATTTACTTTACCTTCATATGTCAAGGGATCACACTACAATCTCCGAGGATACAATATACTAGAGATCAGTTGTTACAATGGAATACGAAGTATCCAGTCACCGGATTACAATTAGATCTTCAGTATCCCGACTGTATTCAATGAAGGGATTATATTAAAACTGTGATTGGAGATAATTCAGGTAAAGCTAAGAAAAAGGAAGCGTGGGAAAAGAGGAGGAGTTAGTCTGCAATTAAAGAAACAACAGCTTTCCCGTATTCCCCTGCCTTCTTGAAACAAACTTGATGAGCTACAAGGGAATGCTCGTTACCTTCGGGAATATAGAAACAGTTGTGTCATTGCATTTACAGAGTCTTGGCTTACCGAGCAGGACTTGGACAGCGATCTGTTTATTGATGGATTTGGTACTCCATTTCAGCTGGACCGGAGAGCCAACGCAACAGGTAAATCATGTGGAGGGTGTGTGTGTCTCTATGTCAACAAGCGCTACTGTTTCTCTGTGACTTTTAGAGAAAGACTCTGTATGCCTGACATTGAATTGTTATCGGTATCCACTCTATCTGCCTCGTGGATTCCCACAAATTTTCACAACAACTTTGTACATTCACCATAAATCGAATCACATTACTGCAATGAGCTCTTTATTTGATGTGGTGCAACAACTCCAGAACATTTCACCTAAAGCACCCAATCTCATTCTTGGAGATTTTAATCATGTGTCCCTAAAAAAGACGTTGACCAATTTTTTCCAATATGTAATGTGTCCAACCTGAAATATAAAAAAGTATATAAATCAGTACCCCTGCCTGCTTTAGGTTCTACCGACCATAATTGTATACTGCTTCTTCCAACTTTTAGATCTGTCCTTAAGAGTGAAAAAATTGAGACCAAAGAGGTTAAAATCTGGTCTGAAGAATCCACTGCTTGTCTTGGCTTTGACTGCACCGACTGGGAGATGTTTAAAAACTCTAATAAGGACACTTATAAACCCACTGATGTAATCTGCTCTTATGCTATTTTTTGTGAGAGCATGATTATTACTACTAAAAAGATTAAGGTGTACCCTAATAATAAACCTTGGATGTCAAAAGCAGTTAAGAGTAGTTCAAAGAAGAAGAAGCTAAGGAGGGACCTTAGAAAGAGAAGCAGCAAACTACTGTAGCAAAACTACAGTAGAAATTAAACAGCTGAGAAGAATATTGCTTCCGCATAGTCTGGTATGAAAACTATAGTAGGCATACAGCAAAGTGTGAATAGAAGTGATATTGCCATGGATGGTTTCAGGTCAAATAGTGAATTAGCCAATGCACTAAATAATTTTTATTTGAGATTTGATTAGTTTGATTTTAAGAATGAAGTTGAGGAATTGAGCTGTACATTTAAAGATGATCATCATCTTGTCCTAGAGCAAAGAGCAGTTGAAAAATCATTTCCTTTAAACAAGTAACTTGGTCCAGACAATATATGTGGCAAATTAATGAAATATTGTGAAATATATGTCTCAGCTCACACATCCAGGAGAAAATAAACTTGTCAACGCTGCCCCATGACTTTTATTAAATATAGTTTAAATACTTAATCGCTACATTATATTTTCCAGCGACGAGAGGATGCAATCGCTGTTTTTAAATAAACTCACTCTTAAAAGATAAATGCACAGACGTGAATGCACGCAACTTCCATTTATCTTTCTCTCTCTCTCTCTCTCTCTCTCTTTCTCTCTCGAATAGGCAATTTTGAGAAAATGGTTTAGCGATTTCTAATTATTGGGGGGATTAGCCCCCATCAGTGTCTACGGCAGTTATCGCCCTGATCAGACATATGCTGTGGCACTATCATGCAGTCTGTAATGATATGTTTTTTTTTTTTTGCAAACATTTCTTTTAGTAACATGACCATTAATATGAACTCACAATTGAATGTAACATAAAACAATGATAACTATTCATTAAAATCTTTATTTATGCCAAAAAAGCTTACATTTATGTGTTTTTTTGTTTGCTGTAGTAGCCATGTTTCCGAGATAATTCATACCCCTTCGTTTGAAGTGTGGTCCCGAAAAATCTTTGTTTAAAGGGCTATCTGGCCCTTCCCCTTACCCCTTCTCCTCCAACCAAAAGAGAATTGAGACACCCCTACCCCTTCACGTGAACGCACAAAATGGAGGGGTAGGGGAAAGGGGAAGGGCTAAGGGGTAGAATTGGGATTGGGCCTTACTCTACTTAATCTTTTGTTTAAGCATCTAGAAGGGAGAAATACTCATGTTAGACTGTCGTTTATTAACTTTTTTTAATACTATCCAACCCCACATTTTAGCTATGAGATTGATAGAGCATTTTAAGCTGAGCAATAATTTGGTGGGTTGGATACTGGATTTCCTGACAAATAGAACACAGAGGGTGAAAGTAAATAGTATTTTATCAGATTCATTATGTTTGTCCACTGGTTCACTCCAGGGTTGTGTTCTTTCACTTTTATTTTATATTTTGTATACTAATATGTGCCAAAATAAGCATGCAAATAGGACTATATTGAAATATACTGATGACACAGTTATCGTGAGTTTGCTACACGAAAATGAGTCTGGTTATGGTCCTATTATTGAGGGGTCCATCTGGTGTGATGAATCTTATTTGGAGTTAAATATATCTAAAACAAAGGACATGATTATAGATTTTAAAACTTGTGCTTTATGTTATGACACTATGATCATTAAAGATCAGGCAGTAGATTGTGTAGAAAGCTACAAATATCTTGGGACAGTAATAGATTCTAAATTGACTTCTGAAAAGAACTGTGAGACGTTATGTTAAAAGAGATATCAGCATCTGTTTTGTCTCAGAAAGCTGTCCAGATTTCACATTGATAAATCTATGATGACCCTTTTTTATCTGGTTTTTATTGAATCAGTCTTAACGTTTTCCCTTGTGGCATGGTTTGGTAATTTGTCCAACAAAAATTCTTTGAATCAAATTGTTAGGTGGGCAAGTAAGATTATAGGTGAACCTCAACTTAATTTAGCAGGTCTTTATTCTAACCATTTACAGCATAAGGCAAGTTTTATTATTAGAGATAGTTCCCACCGTTTACATGCTGAGTTTCAGCTCCTCCCCTCGGTTCGTGGCTCCTACGTGGAGAACTAGATGATATAGAAATACTTTTGTACCTGCAGCTATAACTAATAAATGAAAAAAGCAGGAGATGACACTCTTCGCTATGCATGGTTACTTTATGCATTTTAGGTGGGTGCAGAGGGTGTGCTTTTTATGTTTTAATATATATAATATTGTATGTCTTATGTATTGTTTTAAGGATGGATTGCTGAATCTTTTGTCTGCACAACAAATTTACCTTCAGTTACTAATAAAGATACCTTGAACCTTGGAAGCATTATGTCAACTCATGAGCCTTGCAGCCCGGAGAAAAATGAAAACTGCCCTTTTTTTGAGAATGTGGTGCAATCGAATATGCAAAAAGGAAAGGAAAAAGAAGATTCTCTGTCTGGCCCTACTCCAGGGGAAGGAGCAGCACGGTCTCTGCCACCTCCTGAAGAGAAGTCTCCCACATCTCCAGGTTGCCCGTGTCAGGTCCCCTTCATCATCGTCTAAGAGAACTTAGTGTACGGATGTGACACGGGGGTGCCACTCTCCTGCATGGGGCTCGACGCACCAGCCTCTATGTAGTGTCAGCGCGGGTCAGAGCCCGCAGCACTATAAGCTTTGGCAGCGAGTGCCGGTGACAACTTACAGGCTTTTGATGGGAGACACGGGCGATTCCTCCAAGTGACGGCGTTTTGCATGCACAGGTGCACTGAAACGGTTCTCTCCACATGGAGAATGTCACCCTAGCTGCCTCACCATCGAGGGTAGTAAGGATGAAAGATGTGGACGATTGGCTTCTGGCCGTAAAAGGTACCATCCACAACTTTTTCACCTCTTCATGCTCCTCCGGGAAGAAAGGAACTGAGGACTGGGGTTGAGAGAAGCTCTCACTGTTACCCTTAAATCTCCCAGAGCACTAGCCGCCGGTCTTCTGATCATGGCAGAGAAACCACTATGGGTAGTGACAAAGGGGTCTGCTCCACTCCCCTTGAGGAGGGAGAGACTTGATCGCAGCGATGCCATGTTCATATGCCCACAATAGGTGCATGACTCATCCACGATCGCCGCTTCAGCATTTTTAATGTCCAGACACTGATCACAGTGATCATGGCTGTCGACAGAGGACAGGAAATGACCGCATCCAGAAGGACATGGAAAAACGGCATCTTGAAAAAGACGCGAATCATCCTGTGATTTGCTGTTTAAGACGAAGCTGCTCTTTTAGCTGAAGCAACTAGGGGAATAACTGATGACAGAGACTCCGCTGTAACGAGCTGTAAAACCATCCGGGAACAGCCCCTGAACACAAAGATGAATGGCTTTGTAGTGAATAGATAACATCAACTATTCACTCCAAATCAAAAATCTAATGAGTGGATGTATAATGAGTGGACCTTATATACCCATAGGCATGGGTAGTGGCTCAGCATTAGTCCACTAGCCAATTTTCATTTTCTTAAACTCAGAGATGATTGGTCTTGATATGTTGTTCGACATAACTCGTAGTGACTGACAGATAGTGGCAATTTTGACTGAGAAATACAAGAAATAATGAATAACCATGATTCATTGTTTTAATCTGCTGTTCAGGCAAATTTTTAATTAAAGCTGTACTTTCTATTGTATAGCTATAACAAATAATAAAAAAGAAAGAATAAATAAAAAAAATCCAAGTACCCTTTTGAGTTCACAAGCCAAATCTTTGTTCTATACAGAATCTAATATCGTCCTCAAAACCAGTGCAATAGAAAGTGTGAGTCGTTCAATAATATCAGATCATCCTCTGCTCTTAAATCTTATTGGATATATTCAAGTTATCAATCATAACATGAAGTCAAAATATCACATTTCAGTTTTTTTACAGCATGCACACGTTGTGATATTCCAATAAAATCTGAATTAGCTGTTTGGAATAAATTGACCTATGATAAAGGTGGATGAGCTATTCAAGGCATTAGAAATTGTCAGAGAATGGCTCCGTTAATGTGCTAGTCCAGCTAATCACTGGCCTTATGCTCATTCAAATACAAAAACCCTTTGCCAAAACAGCCCAATCCAATTTCAACAGCAGGCATGTCAATTCTATCAAGACACTGCAAAAACATTGCTAAAATAAAAGATGGACCATAATGGCCGCTCAAAGTAATGCTGGCCAATCAATGCCGTTTCATCATAAATGGCTTTTTATTCTATCTTCACAGGAAGGAGCCGCACACAGAGGTTTGAATTATGAATGATTTTGATTAAATGCAGCTGCAGTGTATGCAAGCGTGTGTTTGCGTAACTTGATTTGAATAGTTTGCAAAGTGATACTGTCGGATGCAGCGTGCGAAGACTTCCAGCTGTAAGAAAAACACCAGCATTTTTTCTTATCAGCTCAGACACACAGACAGCGCACACAAAGACACAAACACACACAATCGCAAAACAATTGCATATGAAAATGTCTATTAACATTTGTATTTGTGTTCACTTTCTCCAGAGAACACATCACATAATTTGTAGCACTGTTTTATGAATAATCATGTCACAGTCATAATCTTATGTCAAATATTACCACATTTCAAACTATTTTAACTCTGTATTTCAAAGTTCAGATATAACCATGGATTCTGAAAATAAAAATAAATTAATTAAAAAACAATATTAATGAAAGCTAAAGAGAAAAAAAAACAAAGTACAATGTCATGTAGTCTCTCATAAGTGCTAACATTTGCACACAACCTCAAGTATTGTAATTTTTATTTATTTATTTTAATTAAAGGATGTTTATTGGTGTCTATGGTTCCATGGAGAACCTTAAACATCAATGGAAACTTTTAATTCCACAAAATGTTCTTTAAAGTGGAAAAAAGGTTATTTAGATTATTATTTAGATTATTAAAATGTTCTTTACACACACACACACACACACACACACAATAAAAAATATAGAATTAAATAAGTGTTTCCTGAAATGTTCTTTGAGGAACCCAAAATGTCATTGCTGCAAAAACCTCATGTTGGAACTTTTATTTTTAAGAGTGTATTGAAGTGTTTACAAATTTTATTTCTGGAATACTATTCTGACTGGTGAATTGCTGCATTGGGCATTGAAATATTTACATATCTTTTCAATACCAGCAAACAAAAGAATAGCTAAAGAAGCCAAAAAAAAAAAAAAGGAAAATTCTATCATTATATATTCACCCTCATTTCATTCCAAATATTTTGACTTTCTTCTGTTGAACATGAAATATTATATTTTGAGAAATGTTTTTTTTGGGCTCAAATGTTGTTCGGTTCCCAACATTCAAAATATCTTTTTTGTGTGTGTGTTTGTAATGATGTACAAACTTCATAATCATCGGGAAGAAGGAGGCGGACAATCAAATCAAACTTTAATAATCAAAATAAACACAAAACAGCGCGGCGGCCCCTCAGTTGGCCGGCCCGAATTCCAGGCACGCTTCGTCAACTGAAAATGCCTGCAGGTCCCCGACCCTCTTCACAGAAGCCAAAGCCATCAGGAGCGCAGTTTTCAAAGATAGAAAATTTAGCTCTACTGAGAGCAAGGGTTCAAAGAGAGCCCTCTGCAGTGCCGATAGAACTTGCTGAGGGCGAGGCGGATTGAGCCTCCTTGCTTCTCTCAGGAACCTGATGATCAGATCGTGCTTCCCAAGAGACTTACCTTCAACAAGGTCATGGTGAGCCGAAACGGCGGCCACATAGACATTGAGGGTGGAAGGAGACAGTCTTTGTTCCAACCCCTGCTGAAGAAAGGAAAGCACTGACCCGATCGGGCATTTCCAGGGGTCCTCACACCGTGAAGAACACCAAGTGATGAAGAGATTCCACTTCAAAGCATAGGCGTGTCTGGTGAACACGGCTATAGCTGAAGTGATGTAAGCTACCACCTGAGGTGGCAAGGTACCTAAACCTTCCGTGACCCATCCAGTACACACACATGTAGGTTCCAAAGATCGGGACCTGGGTGCCAGAGGGTGCCCCGTCTCTGAGAGAGAAGGTTTTGGCCAGGGAGGGGCTGTCGCGAGGAGTACAAGTTCGGGGAACCAGGTCCGGCTGGGCCAAAAAGGTGCAACCATGAGGACCTGCTCCTCGTCCTCCCTGATCTTGCACAACGTCTGTGCAAGATGGCTCACCGGGAGAAACGCATACTTGCGCAGGCCCAGTGGCCAGCTCTGTGCCAGAACATCCGTGCCAAGGGTGCCCTCAGTCAGGGTAGTAAAATAACTGGCAGTGGGAATTTTCTGGAGAGGCAAACAGGTCTACCTAAGCATCTCCGAAGCGTTCCCAAATCAGCTGAAACCGACTGGGGGTGGAGTCTCCATTCCCCGGGGCAAGACTGCTGCCGTGAGAGCTCGTCGGCTGCACTATTGAGCCTGCCCGGGATGTGAATGGCACGAAGCGACCTCAGATGCTTCTGACTCCACAAGAGGAGATGGCAAGTAAGTTGTGACATGCAGCGGGAGCGTAGACTTCCCTGACAGTTGATGTATGCTATGGTCGCAGTGTTGTCCATACGGACCAGAACGTGCTTGTCCTTTAGCAGGGCCCTGAAACGGTGCAGAGCAAGCCGTACTGCAAGCAACTTGAGGCAATTAACATGCCACTGAAATCGGGGTCCCGTCCAGGAGCCAGACGCAGCATGCCCATTGCACATGGAACCCCAGCCCGTGGCAGAGGCATCTGTTGACACTACAACATGTCTGGACACAGGTTCTAGGGGAACGCCAGCCCATAGAAACAAGGGGTCCAACCACGGGGTGAAGGTTCGGAGGCAGGCCGGAGTAACGGTCACTCGGAGCTTGCCCAGTTGCCATGCCCATCTCTGGACTCGGTCATGAAATCTCATAAGGAGTAACCCGAGCAGAATGACTGCCGCCACGGATGCCATATGCCCAAGGAGCCTCTGAAACCGTTTCAGTGGAACCGCTCTCTTGCCCTTGAATTGTCTCAGGCTATTCAGCAGTGACTGCGCATGCTCATTCGTAAGCCGTGCGAACATGGCGACTGAGTCTATTTCCAAAGCAAGAAAAGAGATCCTCTGCACAGGGGAGAGTTTGCTCTTTTCCCAGTTGACCTGAAGGCCCAGCCGGGCGAGGTGTCTGAGCACCAGATCCCTGTGCTCGCACAACCGTACTTGAGAGTGAGCTAGAATCAGCCAGTTGTCAAGGTAGTTGAGGATACGGATACCTCGTTCCCTAAGAGGAGCCAGGGCTCCCTCTACAACTTTCGTAAAAACGCGGGGAGACAGGACCAACCCGAATGGGAGAACCTTTTACTGAAATGCCTGCCCCTCGAAAGCAAACTGAAGAAACGGTCTGTGTCGAGAAAGAATGGAGACATGAAAGAACGCGTCCTTCAGGTCGATTGCTGCAAACCAATCTAACAGACGAATGCATTCGAAAATGCGATTGGGCGTTAACATCTTGAAAGGAAGTCAGTGAAGAGATCGGTTCAAGGCACGCAAGTCCAGGATTGGCTGTAACCCACCTGTTTTCTTGGGTACTATGAAGTAGGGGCTGTAAAAGCCGGACTTCATGTCGGCTGGAGGGACCGGCTCTATCGCGCCCTTTGCCAGCAGGGTCACAACCTCAATGAGCATGACAGGAGCATCTTTGCCCACCATCGTTGTGCGAACACCCCGAAACCTGGGGGGACGCCAGGTTAATCGCGTAGCTGAGCCTGATCATCTGGATGAGCCAGCGGGATGTCCTGGGAAGCTCTAGCCAGGCTCCCAGGTACCAATCCAGCGGGGTCAAGGGGACTACAGGCGTACCCACAGTGGGGCAGCGAGATGGAGCAGACAGCCCCGGCATGGGAGGCATAGCGTCCCTTAGGGGGAGTGGAGTGCGGGCACTCGTCTGACTCCAAGTAGCAAAGAGGGCATGAGAAGGCGAAGCGTTCTCAAGCTGGCTTTGCATAGAAACTGGCAAGGGGAGAGGGGAACGAGACCGGCGAGGAAGCATATCGCCAACTGTTGTTCGTGGCCTCTTGGGACACGGAGGTAGAGGAAACAGCTCTTTTAGTGAAGGTTTGGGTACCACTGGCCAGTGGCGGAACAGAAAGAAAGTGAGAACAAAGGATTCTTTTTTCTCCAACTCCAGGTCGCCCGTCAAAGGTATGCCGCTTGGCCTGAAATTTGGAAGGTTTAGGGGCAGAGACAGGTTGTGCCACCCTTCTGCGGCCGTCTCCTCGCTGCGGCCAGGGTGAAGGCTGCTGCTGTGGCCGAGCGGGAGTGAAGGAGGCCACAGGGGGGTGGCCCGAGGAGCATGGCTCGTCGGGGAAACCCACACGGTAACCCTAAGATCACCCTGGCCACCAGCCGAAGTAGCCCTCTTACGAGAAGAGGAGCTAGAATGGGGTGTGGCATAGGGGACTCTATACCTTTTAAGGTAATCGAGTCTTGATCTTAACGCCGAGATGGCCATGTCCCTGCAATGAGAACATGAGCCATCCACAAACGCAGTCTCAGCGTGCTAAGTAATGACATCTTTAAAAAGACGCAAATTCAGCCCGTTACTTTTTTAGCTTAATAGAAAAAAGCTCTTTTAGAGGTGCTGAAGCACTCAGGGGAACACGGGAGCTGACGCAGGAAACCCAGACGAACCGCTGAATCGCGCCATCACACCAACACCAGTTGATTCGTCTTGAAACACTGGTGAAAGCAGCAAGCGATGTGCTCGGCTCCGAAGTGAAGACTTGATTGCGAGTTGCTCGCGCTGCTCCTTATATACCCGCTCTGCGGGGCCGATCTCGCGATGAAAATTCTGCAGACCAAGGTACTCGGCGTACCATTGG
This sequence comes from Carassius carassius, assembly GCF_963082965.1. Taxonomy (NCBI): domain Eukaryota; kingdom Metazoa; phylum Chordata; class Actinopteri; order Cypriniformes; family Cyprinidae; genus Carassius; species Carassius carassius. Next base: position 18,748,737 of record NC_081781.1, read on the forward strand.
CTCGTTTTGTAACCACTCAAAGGTGATTGGGCTCTCGGGCGAGATCCCATTCATCAGTCTCTTTTTGACATAACGTAGAACATGACTGACTGAAAGGGGATTGCAGATTTTTCTCACCAGGAGGTGTTATTCTGACTTCAACATTTGGATTTTAAAGGCCAAGTCTCTATTTTAATCTGAAATACTGCATACATTGAAAAATGATTGCAAAATATATATATTATTTATATATATATATATATATATATATAATTTTTATTTTTACTATTTTCAATAGGAAAAAAATGTATCATAACTATTGCATAAATATTAATTAGTACCATGAAATTCTCTAAAAATACAAAAGAAAGTTATATTATTGAACATAATATATTAGACTGATTTTACTGAAGAAAAAGAAAAGTTAAATTTCAGGTGTCCGGTCACTTTTGACTGTGAAGACCATGAGTGTGACTCTAAAATGAGGAGCGCACAAGGGTTAAAGAACATTGCCCATAAAGCTGTTCAGTTATGAGAGAGCACTAGAAGGATGAGAATTTAGTGTGTGTGCACAGCAGAAAGTAAATTCTTCCCTGTAAACAAATAAAATAATAAAATAAACCTGCAAAGCTAAAAGCAGTTCCTTTGCTTTTAATTCAAGTCGGCATCATTATCATTATGGTCATTATTGCTATGATAGAGAGGTTATCCTAAAAGATCCTAATGTTGAACTAGATTTACCTTTATTTCAAATTAAATATCAGATTATTTTATACACTGCAGGGACTCTAGGAAATCTTTTTAGCCAGTATCCCACCAATCAGTCAGTCAATCAGTCAATTCATATATTTTGTGAAAAGGTTCATTAGCTGTAATACGGTACAACAGGCTGTAATACGGTACACCACTGATTTAAAAATAATAATTCATTTATTTAAAATCATTATTGTGGCCTGAAGGTATTTATTATTATTTTTTTTTTTTGCACCACATTGTACTATGCTACTTACGCCAATGACTAAGTATGTACATTAAAAACTTGAAATTTGTTAGAGCAACAGCACAAAAAAGTACCAAAGCAACAGCAGGTCTAAATTAAAGAGGTGTGAAATTATGCTCTTTTCTTTTTGATATTTCACTGTTATACCAAACATGAACTCAATATAGGATCAAATCGAAGGGCTGTTGGCACTTTATTTGGGGTTGGCCTTTATTGACTTTTGCATTCAATTATAAACCATACAGCTGTAATCTTAACAACACATCATCACACAGCAATTAAAGTTGTGATTTGAAGTGTTAGGAATCACAAATTTAATTGAATAACAATACTTCCAAGGTAAAGGCTATAGTGTTATTTTAGCACATACCTATCATGACTCACACAAAAAGGTTTTGACACTGCTGCATCCATCCAGCAAGACCGTGTGGCACCGGCAACCTGACTATAGAACAGGGTGTGTTAGTCTTGACCTTCAAGCCTACAAAGAAAGTTTGAAGAAAGCAACATTTACTGTAACCAGTAAAAAGACCAGTCATAAATAGTATGCAAAGAAAACTTTAAAAGAATAATAAGAAAATAACCCTGTTCACAGACCCGTGATCAATCAGTATTCAGCACATAGGTAATCAGCACAATGACAACTGCTAAATGTCACAGAATATCACAATTCAATACATAGGGCTTGAGCAAAATATCACTGTTCTTTTTCCAGACGTTGATGCTCTTTAGATTCTTGCTACAAAACCTGCATTTTGTTGGACGAGTGGCCATTAATGGCTTTCTATTGTTCTGAATGTGGGGCCTTCATTTGGTTTAAAGCTCACGGTTGTGGTTAGTGGGTTTTTTAATCAAAGGCACTATTATTTCTGTTGGTAGGGGTGGAACATGGGACCAGCAGGTAGACAAGAATGGACAAAAGCAACTCTGGCAATTCTCATGCAATTAAACCCAAAGCTGTTGCTCCCTGCAATTAAAACCAGCTTCTGCTGTTAAGAATAACATGTAAAAAGCATGAGATGGGTATAAAATAGAGATAGAAATCATTCTCGAAGTCCTCTGCTTTTTATGTGAGATACATTGATTTATTTGATATTGTGAACAATTACAGTACTTATTAAATAATAACAATAATAATACTTATTAAATAATAATAAAAAAAGAACAATATTATATATATATATATATATATATATATATATATATATATATTTATATTTATTATTATTATTTATTTATTTATTTATTTATTTATTTATTTATTTATTTTTTATGAAATAAGATATTACACCAAAACTGTTTGGTTACCAACATTCTTCAAAATATCATTGTGTGTGTGCCACAGGATGAAAAGTGTTGGAACGACATGAGTGTGAGTAAATTAGGACAGAAATATAATTTTTGGTTAAACCAACCCTTTATCCTCATGGTGCTTCAAGTGTAAACTGTATAACTGTGCAAATCAAAATATTTTGTTTTTGTTTTTGAATAATCTTTAAATGGATAAATAGTTCAAAATTTAAAAAATAAAAATAAAAAACTGATAAAAGGGCTTCAATATGACATACGGTATATCCTATATTCCATGTATTCTAAAGATAACCTTCCCATCAACTGAGCTGTAAACTGCTGTGTGAACAAACTGTTATTTTGAATTGTGTTTGTTTGTTTGTGTGTTTGTTTGTTTGTTTGTTTGTTTGTTTGTTTGTTTCAGGCATGTAATCAGCTAAAGATTGTTGTTACCAGTTGCTGTTGTTTTTACAGAAAACTGCTATGCTAATCCAAATTCTATTTAGATTCTAAAGGAATTAAGCTCTGAATTAAACTGGGACAAACAATTCAGATTCTAGAAAACACAGGATGAGATGGAGACTCCCTATGCGAGCACATGCGAGTAACTGGCGGACTTGTCGGTGAATGGTGGATGGTAGATTCGTGAGAAGAATTGGACTTACAGGAGAATAATCGGACTTACGGGACGCATCATCAGTATTGTTCCTCTGGGTCATGGGGTGTTTCAGCCTTTGACACTATACACCCTCCCCAGAGGCGGCCAGCTCTAGGTTGATCAGACTTCAGCTTGCGTCCCAAGTCCAATTAGCCACGAGAGTCACCTTGTTGTCAAGCGGCGGACATCTCAGGGGACTGTGCATGGCAGAGACGTCCTGTTCCCTGAGTCAAGCCAAAGCAGACTTATCTCCTGGCACACTACTTGGGGGCCCAGCTGGGGTCGTTCCTCTTCAGCCAGAGCCACTGGCTGCTTCTTCCTGCTGCCTCTGATGCAGCTTTGACAGCTGTGCGCTGGTTCTGGCCCTTAATTCCTAGATCCCTCAGCAGTTTTGTGGTGGATGTTCCCACAAACCCTCTGCACCCAACCTCCACTGGGCGGACTTCCACGTTCCAGCCACAATGTTTTGCTTCGGCGGCTTGGTCGGCATACCGCAGGTGCTTCCGCTCATATGCCTCCTCCATGGAATCCTCCCAGGGTACGGTGAGTTCGATTATGTATACCTTCTTTATGGAGGGGGACCAGAGCACCAAGTCAGGCCTCAAGGAGGTAGTGGCAATCTCTGAGGGGAATACCAGCTCTGAGGGGATCGTTTTTTCTCCAGTGTGGCAGCAAGGCTCTTCAAAACTTGGTTGTGGCGCCAAGTATATCGTCCTTGGGTAAGGCTGGTTTTACACCCGGTGAGTATGTGCCGGAGGGAGGCTGGCCTGGAGCACAGGATGCACCAAGGATCTTCACCGAACCACTGATGGAGATTAGTTGGTGTTGGGAGGACATCATATATGGTTCTGATGGTAAAGCTCAAATCCCTCGCTTCCATGGCCACTACATCCCTCCAGCTCAGCCTCCTCCTTTCGACACTCTCCCACCATGTCCACCGTCCCTGTTTCCAGAGTGCAACTGCCTTGGCCCATCTTGTAGTTTCCTCCTGATGCCACACTTCCTCCACCACCATTTTCCTCCGTGCTGGAGCAGTGGCGTTTCTCCAGTCTGGGAGACTAGTTGTTAGTCCAAGGCCTCCTCTTCCTTTCTGAACGTTCCCCACAATATCAGCATGTCTAAGAGCTGCTGTTGCCTCCTCTACTGCTCTTGCTGGTCTCCACTTGCGCCCAGTAACCAGGATCGGTGCATTTTCTCTGATCACCGGATCTTTGGATTCGTTCAAGGTCATCTGCAGACGTGTTTTAGCACACTTGAACTCCTCTGTAAGGCTGGTGAGGGGCAGCTTGAGGACACTGTTTCCGTAGAGGCTTATGGTGGTGAGGCAGCGTGGAACTCCAAGCCATTTCTTGATGTAGGCTGTGACTCTTCTCTCCAGCTTCTCTACTGTTGTGATGGGCACATCATAGACTGCCAGGGGCCACAGCACTCGGGGTAGTAGACCAAACTGGAAGCACCAGGTCTTCAATTTCCCAGATAGTTGGGTGTTGTCAATCGTCTGTAGGCCTGCATTGATGTCATTACGCAGTTGCTTCACCTAAAGCCTTCTGAGGCTTTTGACAAAACTAGAATTATGAATGTAGTAAGAGACCTTACATTTAATTATTCGATTTTAGTAGGGGGGTAGGGTAAGAAAAGGAGAGTGAGTAAGTAATTTGAACTATCCCTTTAAAGGATGATGCTTTTTTAAAGATCATTATTTTTTGTATTTGGTATTGCAGACTATGGTGACATGCTTTAATGTTCAAAAAACACATTATTTTTCAAATACTGTACATTACTGTAGGTCCTCTATGCCCTGCCTCTCTCAAACGCATCATTTTCTACAGTCCCTCCTTCCGACAAGTGCAGTCTGCTCTGATTGACCAGCTGACCAAGTGCATTGTGACTGGCCGAACACCACAAGCAATAGTTGGAAATGTAATGCTCCTTTCCATAACCGCGTGCTTCATCTTTCAAAAAAAATTATAAGACAGTTAATAATGTCCGAAAAGGGAACAGAGTCACGTGACAGACACAGTATGTTTTTCGTATGTGTTTGCAGTACACAAGCCATGGACAGCTGACTCCACTGTGTGACCATCTATCTCCCTCTCTCTCTCTCTCTCTCTCTCTCTCTCTCTCTCTCTCTCTCACACACACACACAACACGCAAAACTCCACATTTGAACAGTCAATAGCAAATACTTAAACTAATAACAAAACATACTTACAGTAGCTGATTCAGAAGCGCAATATTGTTGGAAATTCAGAATTACATCCCCTCCTAGGTTCACGAAACGGTCATCCATAAAATGCGATGCTGTTCTATTGTAAGTAATCTTAAAAATGGAAGGCCAAAAAAAAAGCTTTTGCTTCTACCTCGTTACACACAGCATCTCCCTGACATGGCTGCTTCAAAACTAACTGAGGATACTGAAACCACGTCTTCTTTCTTTGTTTGAACATTTGGGCAGCATTATGCAAATATTTCCAAATAGTGGCGTAGACATGTGGGGGCGTGTTTGAATGAGCTGTTTTAGGAGGGCGTGGCAGAGTCTTAACTGTTATAAAGAATATCTCTTTGGATTTGAGACATTAGTCTTTGCAACTTTACAGATCTTCTTCATGCACCAAGAGCTTGTAACACTCCAAAGAGAAAGGAACAATTTTAATCGCTTTATATGACCCCTTCAAGTCTTATTATTTAGCATGCTGTAGGACATGTATGATTATTGTTATTTCACTGTTTTTTTCTGTTAGTGGAGGTATGGACTTATATCAGCACGAAGTTCAAAGCCAAGGCCAGTGGACCGCTTTTCCATGCCAGGCTTTGATCTTTCTCTCTGTTCTTTTTTCCTCTAAAGTGAAATATCGCCTTTGACTCGTCTGCCCATAGGCATCATTGATTACACCGCGCACTTGACCTAAATGAGCAATGCAGTCAAACAGATCGACAAACAGACGCCACAGCAGCAAGTCTGCATTCAGCGTGGCACGTCATCAGTGTGATTAAATGCAGCAAATAATCTTTTCATTTAATTTTTCACATACAAACTATTAAAGCATTAAATTAAAATGGCCATTGGTGCTGTTTCATAATTAAGAAGGACATAGTATGCGAGGTGAAAACAGTGATGCAAAACGAGCAGACATTTAGATCTGTGAAGAAAAAAAACACTTTCTCCTGCTCTTCTTGTTAATAAAAAATAATGTCAAAAGATATCTTAACTCAAAAAATCTAAGTCCCTGGCTAGAACAGCTCTGTTGTTGAAAGTCTATTGTGCTCTTCGATCTGCCTCACGCAGTCAGCCTTGTTCAAGGAGATTTGGGAGAATCATTGATTTCTAGTAGAGAAGCAGCCCACAATGGTCTTTTGTAGAAAATGATAATTTCAGATTTTCTGAGGCGGTACAGGTTTGCCAGAAATGGGTTTATGGGTTTGTCTTTTCCTCTCTGAAGCTCCTGAGGAATAAAAAAAAATGAATTAGTGTGTATATATATATAACAAAAAAACGATAACAAGCTGAAGGGCTTCGTCCATGCTGATCATGGATTAAAAAAACAAACAAACGAACGAAAAAGTGTGTTTTAATAACTATTGTTGACCTCAGCTGCACCACCACTTTAGACTCACACAAGAGGTTTATCTTTAAATCAAACTTAATCTGTCTGATCTGGGAAACTTTTATCTGATTGGCTTGCTTTCCACAATTTTTGTTTTGAAAGTAAGCACAAACAGGTATTTTATCAACCAATGGGGGGGGGGGTTGTTTTCACAGTACCAGAATGAGAGAAGAAGTGCTTTTCATAATGATGAAATAATCAGTGGAATTAGCAGAGTATATCAAGTAAACTAGATCATGAACAGAATTGGTGCATTCTGTTACTATTTTTAAATCTACATGTGTGAAATCGTTTGTCCTGTCAATATAACAGTGCCCACAATAAAGACATGTTTTTTATTATTATTATCTAATTTAAAACACAGATATGTAGTATTTGTGCTATTACTGGTTTCATATGTGTATATTTACACACACACACACATATATATGGGCAATGGCTTGTGGGGGTCTCACCGCCACCCCCTGCAGCTGCCCTAATTCCTGTCCCACCTCCATAGCCACAACCAGTAGCTTGCCTTCTCTGCCTCCTCTGCCAGCTCCTTGATAGCTCTCCTCAGGCTTATCCCCATTGTCCCAGCAGTTCAGAGAAGCTGGGTTGACTTACCAACGAAGCCCCTGCATCCAACTTCTATGGGATGGATGGTCGCGGTTCATCCCCCGTCTCTGCACTCCGCCGCCAGATCATAGTACTTAAGCCACTTCAAATTGTGCGCCACTGGTATTCCCCCTTCCCATGGCACAGTCAGCTCAATAATGAGGGCATTCTTGGTTGCTGCAGCCCACACCACGGCATCTGGCCTTAATGTTGTCTGGGTGATCTCTGTTGGAAAGATAAGCTGGGTGCCCAGGTCAATACGCATCTCCTATGCCTTTCCAGGAGTGAGCAGACATATTGTCTTTCCTGCCATCTCCTGGTCTGGGGAATGGGATGTTTGGCTGAAGGGGATCTGAAGAGCTGTTTGCCCAGAATCTACATCTTTCCAACTTTCTCCAACTTTCCATCTAAAATGGCCCTGCATCAAAGCAACGTTACACCCCGACAGGATATGTCCAAAGGCTGCATTTGCTTCATTGCACAGGGGGCGATTGTCCTCACTTCCGAACCATTGGGAGAGAATTCAGTAACAAGGAAGAGTTTCATACACTGCCCTCACAAGGAAGCTGAGCCAGCTGTGTATTCATTTTGGTGGCGCTGCTCTGTGGCTGCCGAGCGGTGTCTCCCATGATATTACATTGATAGATAATTTCTTTATCTAAGACTCGTTTAGTGCTAGGAGCCTCCTTAAGTTTGTGGATTATATTTTTGGGGGGATAGTAATCATGGATACTGTAGTGTGGAGCATGTTTGGACTCTTGGTGGCGTTCTTAAACATTTATCTCTCCTATGGACTGAATTTGGGCCACACTGCTGGTGGCGTTGCCCTTAATGAAATTCGATATGAACGAGAGTTCCTACTATTGCTTCGCAACTCACCAGAGCATTCTACAGTAGTGGATACAATTCCAAATCACCTTAAAACCAATATGAAAAGCGTCAAAGTTCATACTAAGCGGAAATGGGGATGTAGAGGAGGCCATCATCACCAATTGAGACGGTTGAAAGAAAAAAATAAATTCTGCAAGCCTACTACCCTTCTCCTTAACGCGCAATCTTTGCGAGCAAAATTGGATGAATTAACAGCTAACATCCGCTACCTACATGAGTTCCGGAACTCCTGTGTCCTTGCTATTACTGAGACGGGCTGGACAGCAATGTCTTGCCCAGCGAGGTGGAACCCGAAGGCTTCGCGTCGTTCAGGACCAACCAAGATTTTAACATCACCGGAAAGACTCGTGGAGGAGGCGTATGTCTTCTTGTTCGAGAGGAATGGTGACGTGCAGTAAAGGTCAGAGAAAACATGCACACTCCAGACATTGAACTGTTGTGCGTTTCTCTTCGCCCGTACTATTTACAGAGGGAGTTTCCCCAAATTTGTATTACTGTAGCATACATTCACCCCAAAGCAAACTTTAACAGCTCAAGAGATCATTTACAACCTATCTCAGAGACTTGAGTCAATTCTTATTCTTGATAGTGGTGACATCAATGTATGTTGAAGTATGTTGAAACAGTTAATGGGTACATAAACTACTGTGTAGATAATATTATACCTACTAAGACTTTTACGGTCTACCCCAGTGATAAACCTTGGGTGTCTAAAGAATTAAAAATACTTATTAATAAGAAAAGGAAGGTATATAAAAATCAGGATGTGATAACTCAGAGACATATACAGAAGAAGATTAAAAGACAAATACAAATAGATAAGAATACCTATAGACAAAAAAATGTTGGTGTGAGAAATCAAATCTCCTCTTAAATGCCTCCAAAACTAAGGAGATGGTTATTGATTTTAGAATGAAAGAAAAGGATACAACCCACTCTACACTAATTAATGGGGAACAAATGCAAGTAGTAACACATTATAAATATCTCGGTATAGTCTTGGATCATAAGCTTAAATGGGATGTATGGACTGACTTTTTAGTAAGAAGATACAACAAAGGTTGTATTTCTTTAAGAAATTAATCTTAAAGAAACAGGTCCAAACTATCCTTTATCCCCCAAGCAATTGGATTTTGAAATTCTTCTTTTAGCCTTGACTGATGGTCAGCTGGTCTGACCAGCTTAAATTAAGTGTTTGTTAACTTGTATATGCAATATATGTTTGATTGTGATGTCTGTGGAGGTATGCTGCAAATTACTTTCCCCAAGGGGATAAATAAAAACTGACTGACTGACCAGGTTATAACCCTGTTAATGATGCCCTTCCAAAAGGTCCATGCTCTTTGTTTGCCCTGGTAAACATCCTTGATGAGGAAACAGTCCTGTTCCACTCTTGAGACCTCTTCCACCACCATGGTCTTACTCTGCTCCCTTGTGGCTGTGGACCAGAACTGGACTGGCTCTCCCCAGCCCAACTCTGTTCAGTTGTGTTGGACTCTTCCCATGACCTCCTTGTGTTTTAACCTGTTAATAGCTCGGTCGACCTCCTGCTGGGCCCTCCATCTGTGCCCAGTGTGGATGGTCAACCCTTCGCTCTTCACTGCTTTATCCCTGGATTCCTTTAGTTGAAATACAAGACAGGTCTTCTCCTGCTTGTATCCAAGATTGATGGACTTCAAAGGAAGCTGAAGAGCATTCTTGCGGAAAAAGGCCTGTGTCAGAGAAACAGCGCGTGGGCTCAACAACTTCCTGATGTAGTCCATCCTGCAAGTCAGGGATGATGGTATTTTGGACACCTTCAGAGGCCACATCACACACTGGAAAAATATGAATTAGTAACACCAAACCTTCAGTTTCCCAGGAAGCTGACTGCTATCGATTTTTGCGAGCACCTCTCTCAGCTGCTTCTGCACCAACTTCCCCGTCTGTCTGAGAGCTCGAAGTATACTACCTTCCAAGACTTCAGACGGGCTGCTCTTTCAGCGATGGTATCTTCTCCCCTCCATCTGTGAACACTGTCCTGTCATCCCTCACCCCTTTCCTGTTTGAAAGGATTGAATGGTTGGTAATTACAACCGCTGGAATGTGTAAGAATTCAAATGCAAACTCAACCAGCTTATGTGGTACTGTGAACATTATCAGGAAGGCTATTCCAGAGTTTGGGAGCCAAATGCGAAAATGCTCTACTTCCTTTAGTGGACTTTGCTATCCTAGAAACTGCCAAAAGCGTTTTGAGACCATGGGGAGCATGATGGATTGTAACGTGGTATAAGGCTAGTTAGGTATGCAGGAGCTAAACCATTTAGGGCATTTATTGTTACAGAATACCAATAGAGGAGGCTCTGGGTAACAGAAACACAGTTTATTTAGGCACAAGCAGAGGAGCGGGTAATGCTGGGTAAAGTGATGGTGCTGGAGGCAGTGAAGAATGGATACATTGATGAGGGGTAGAGACGCTGGAGGAAGAGGGTGTACCACACACACGCATGATGAAGACTGGGAGCTTCTGGAGATCACTGGAGAGAGGTAAGTAGAGATAGAGTTAGTCCTTAGAGTTAGCATACAGGTAAGACCTTGTTGCGAACGAGACCGGACGTTGACTGAGTGCATGTGTGTGGTATTTGTAGTGCTGAGGGGATTGCTGGTGGATGAGGATCAGGTGGGAGTGATTAGTATTCAGGTGAGGGACTGTGCTGTGATTGGAAGGAGGTGGAACCTGGCGTGTCTGTAACATTTATAGGTAAGTAATGATAATTTGTAAGTGATACAGAACTTAATAGGTAGCCAGTGCAGAGACTGTAAAATTGGGGTAATATGATCATATTTTCTTGACCTGGTAAGGACTCTAGCCGCTGCATTTTGAACTACCTGTAGCTTGTTTTTTGAAGGTGTAGGACAACCACCTAGAATTGCGTTACAATAGTCCAGTCTAGAGGTCATGAATGCATGAACTAGCTTTTCTGCATCAGAAACAGGTAACAAGTTTCATAGCTTGGCAATGTTTCTAAGATGAAAGAATGCAGTTTTTGTAACATGGGAAATATGGTTTTCAAAAGACAAGTTGCTGTCTAATATAACACCCAGATTTTTGACTGTAGAGGAAGTAACAGTGCATCCGTCTAGTTGCAAATTGTAATCTACAAGATTCTGTGTAATGTTTTTTGGTCCAATAATTAATATCTCTGTTTTATCTGAATTTAATAGGAGAAAATTATTGGTCATCCAATCTTTGAAATTTTTAACACTCTGTTAGCTTAGATAATTTAGAAGTTTCATCTGGTCTCGTTGAGATATATAGTTTTTCTCTAACCTTTTCCAAATTGATGGGAGCAACCGCTTCTAATGTATTAGAGAAAATAGTGCCCATGTTGCAAGACATTTCGTCTAGTTCATGTGTATTTTTGGGTACAAATAGCAGTTGAGATAAATCAGGCAGGTTATTTGCAAATCTGTCTTTGGTGGCTGGAACAATAGTTCTGCCCAGATGGTAACGCTGAGCCATATAGTTAATATCAGTGATACGCAGCATGAACGATACAAGGAAATGGTCTGTAACATCATCACTTTGAGGTACGATATCTGTGCAGAGAAACACATGGAGTAGAGGTGGTGGGACTGTTAGCAGCGCGCTGTATACTTACCCTGGACTTGTGAGCATCAGCCCGGGAGGTTTCCAGCGCAATCAAAGGTAGACATACATCCGCCATTAAAGCAAGTAACACTGAGTAAAGCAATTTAATGTGTGTGAATAGAGTATTAGCAATGCAAGTGCGGTTAGCAGCAACCATGCTGCCGATGTTAACGGGCTATAAGCTAATAGCGGACCTGGGAGATCAAAATAAAACGAGTGATAATGAGGCGTTCTGATTGTTTTTGTTGTAGAATAGGATAGAGGATATATTCACATGTTATAGAATTGGAAATTATGGTGTATAAAATTGACTTTTAAGATAAAAAGTAGTCAATAAAAAGAATATAGTGACAGTGCTCAAACGCAGAACAAACGACAACAACAAAAGTTCACTCTTCTCTCTTTTGGCACATTGTATCTGCTCCCAGACCACGGATGTGTGTTCAATGCATCCTGGAATGCCTGAGAGCCCAGCCTTTTGGCAACCTGTGTCGATGTAGTGGTTGCTGCTGAGGAAGCTGGTCATCTTTCTTGCCAAAACTGAAAAGAATAGTTTCCCTTCCATGTTTAGCTAGGTGATGCTCCTGAACTGATTAATGTTCATGGTATTCTGCTCCTTAGGAGGAAAGATTCCAACTGCCTCTTTCCACTCAGCTGGAATGGATTGGTTCTTCCAGACAAACTGCATGAGCTTCCACAAGATCTTTGTCACTTGTGGGCAGTTCTTGTACACCTTTTATGGAAGCCCATTTGGACCTGGTGCTGAGGCTGATATGGCCTTTTTGAGGGCTTCTCTAATCTCACACAGCTTGGGTGGGGAGGTGTTGAAGGGGTTCCTTGGGGTATCTGGATGTGGGACATAACCTGGTGAGCCAAGTGGTGTATCTTTGGCTGCATCCGTATACTGGCCCTTAATATAATGTTCCAGATCCTCTTTAGTGATAGCCAGCTTACTGCTCTGCTTCTCGTCCAGCAGCTGACGGGCATATTGAAAGGGTCTGTGAAGAAGTTCTTCTTTTCCATCTCCTTCCATTTCCTCCGCCTCCTGATCCATTCTGCCCAGAGTAGCTTGACCAGACTCTGCTTAAGGTCATCCCATAACAGCTTGAGGCCTTCTTTTTCCTCTGGGGCTGCTTTGCTCCACCTCTTCCTCAGGTGATGCCTGTCTGATATGAGCAACTCGATGTGACTCTCCTGGTTGAGTCCGTCTTTTCTGTTCTGGGGGTATGGATGTTTGGTCGTACACTCTCCAAACCTCTCTCTGCCCTCCTCGTATATGATGTTTTCTATCAAGGTTAGCTTGCGCTCAACTGTTCCTCACAAAGAATACTGCAGCACTCCACTGAGGTGTTCGTCGAGCCTGCACCAGTCCTCTTGCATATTCGCCTTTGTTCACTTGATCTTGATGCGCCTTTCAGGAAGCTTGTGTTGGATTCCTGGTTGAATGACTTGTAAGTGGACAGTGCACCTCTCGCTCTCGAGGGTTGTCTCCTTCTCTTCTTCTTCATATGCTGGGGTTGCCCTCTCAGCACTGTCGGGACCTGCTGTGCTATGGTTTGCTACCAGGCTTTGGGTTCCTTCCATCTGACCTGCCGAAGCTGAGTTTTTACACTGAAGTCTCAACAGAGCGTTTAAATCAGGGGTATAGAAAATAACTATTTATATCTAAATTAGAATTTTGATAAAAAAAAAAAAAAACATACTAAGATTATAAGTGCACCTCAGGAAAAATGCTTTTCTTGACCCCTTAGCAGCTTCACTGCATTTTAACTGAAGCGTTCTCAACGCACTGAATTTCAGCCTTTTAATTCAGCTATTTTAATAAGAAATAGAAACATTCATCAAAGATGCATTCTCAAGTCATTGTAAGTATGAGTAGCCTCATTATGTCTGTATTTCTGAACCAGTTAAATAAAGATGCCAGTGTCATGTCATTGACCCTTCTGTAATAATGTTTGTTGAGACTGCCATATTATCAGATAAATGATTTTTTCCCACACAGGCTATTAATGTGCTCTTAGCTATTTCAGAAAAAGCCACCACTGAGTGGCATGTTAAAACAAAACAAAATATGGTTAGTTATTATTTATGGCAGCATATGGTTAGTCTCTGTCTGAGTGGAAGGTCTTGGCCTGCGACATTGATTGAATGCTCTTTTGGAGTAGTTATGAACCAACTTATGAATCGAGTTAAGCTACTTCATTCTTTTCATTCTTGAATTTTGTTTAAAGTTAAAATTTGAATGTTTGTTACATACAATTTAAATCATTACACATTATAATTAATTCTAAATTATAATGAAATTCATTTCCTGGGACTATTTCCTCTGGATATGATTACAAAAAGCTGTCAGAGACTTCTGTATAGGGCACTTCACCAAGTGTAATTTAAAGTTAACAGAAACATTAAGTGTTTTTTCCCCATTCTGCTCGGAAATCTTGTGATTACACAGTTAGCTGAGAGGATCTAATTGTACTGAAAGATGCCTGTGAGCGGTGAGGAAAAAAAAAACATTTGCATATTTGAAAAGTCTGTACATAACGATGCAAATTCCCTTTGAATTTTAGAGGCGACAGGCAGGCTGAACTTACTGTGCAATTATATCTTATTACCATACAGACCAGCATGCAATGCTTTTCATCCACCTGCCACCGACTATCCCACTCCAACAGCCCAGTGACACACACTTGCATACAACCACTTACTCACACACACTGCCTTCAGTGGATCTACATGCAGGATCTTCCAAAATTATTCGATCCAAGTCTCTATTAACAATGGAAGAGAGGATAAATATATTTAATATGTCTAAAGAACTGCCCTACATACAGTACTTTTAAAATAATTAAAAAGGAAGATCTTCACTACATTTTAGGACCTTTTTTTAAATAAAAACTGCCACTTGTAATGACATGAGGGTGAGTATAATTGTTTAATGAACTGCCACTTTAAAGGAATAGTTCCCCCAAAAGTAAATATCTGCTGAAAATGTATTCACGCTCAGTCTCTCTAAAATAAAGATGAGTTTGTTTCTTCAATGCAAGATTTGGAGAAATTAGCATTACATCACTTCCTCACCAATGGATCCTTTGCAGTTGATGGGTGCCGTCAAAATGATAGCTTCGAAAAATAATAATCCACAAGTAATCCACACGACTCCAGTCCATCAATTGCCATCTTGTGAACTGAAAAGTTGTGAACAAAATCCATCATTAAGGTATTTTAACTTTGAAACAGTGCCATGTTGTCATCTCACATCAAAATCCACCAACATATTTACTAAAAAACGGTTTGGGTTGTTATTGCTTGTAAATAGTAGTTTATCTTGCATATTTCTTTCTTGATTCATTTCACAAAAGTTTGTTATTTTCACCATTGAAATTAATTTATGCATAAATTAATTTATGCAAAATTATGCATAAGAGCTGGAGCAATGGTTTGAAATTATAATATATCATAATGAGAAATTTATAATAAACTTGCTGCATTTCACTTCACAAGACATTAATTGGTGGACCGGAGTGGTGTGGATTATACTTTTATTATTGTGATGATGCTTTTAGCAGCTGTTTAGACATTAGTCATTCTGATGGCACCCATTCACTACAGAGGATCCATTACTGAGCAAGTGCTTCATATCTCCAATTAACAAACACATCTACATTTCGTATGGCATGAGGGTTTTTTAATTTATTTCTTAATTTTTGGGTTAACTACAGTATTCCTTTAAGAGATTGTTATAACATTTAGCAATGCGCACAATATTCTTTAGCCCGTTGAAAAAAAAATTGATTGAAAATGCTTTCATACAAGGTTTCTGGAAAACTCAAACCTTGTAATCCTCGCCATAGGCTGTGTGCGTGCTTCCCCTCTCTCTCTAGCGTTAAACACACACATACACACTTACGCTAACTGACATCCTCTCATACTCGACATCTTGACTCGCAGCAGTCTTCGCTGCATTGACTCACTGTAATCTATTTCTCAGCAGGTCTCTGACACAGTCTGATCAGCTCCGGTACTCCACACATCCAGGCACAGTCCACGACTCTCAGGAGAGCAAATGTCTGCCTAAATGACAAAAGCACTGCATCAAGATGAAGTAGTTAGACCAAGTTGCTAGAAATCACCACTGCTCCCCCTAACATTACTCTTAAAACCTTAATTACATGGATGGATGGAGAGAGAGAGATTTTAATACAGAAAGTTTTTCTGCAATGGTCAATCTTCATCTTGCTTTATTTAACAAGCATTTAGTTTTGATACTCCTTATAAATAAATAATATTTTCATTATTTTGGATGTTAAAGCTACTGCCATGTTATGCATCCCACTTGAATGAGTGACCTGTTGTAATAACTAGTGATGCACTGAAATGAAAATTCTGCGCCGAAACCGAAACCGAAAATTTAGGATGCACTTGGCCGAAAACCGAAACTGAAGCCGAAAATGGCTTCTTTTAAAAACATATATATATATTGCTTGGATTTAATGGATCTGAATTGAAAAATCACAATATAATAATCAAACTTTTATTAACAGTTACATAACAAAACATAAAATATTTTTTACAATAAATATAAATAATAATTATTCTTCAAGTTTTATGTTCCATCAAATAAAATTGTTTTTTAAAAATTGTGCAAAAAAAATCCACAATTTTGGAGATTTTTGCAGAACAAATGTTACATATTGCAACTTTGGTGTCCTCTCGTATAGGGCTGTCACTTTTGTGAAAAAAAAAATCCTGTTCGATTTTTGAGACATAGGCAAAGTGTTCATTGAATAGTTAGTAAATTGCCTATATTTGGCGTTGATCCGTTTTTCAACGCCAAATATAGGCAAATCCACCAAAAACTAAACAGGCATTAGGGCGAACGTAAAGAGGGCGCTTGAGACGCGCACAAGTCAGCAATGTGGACTGCCATAACATCAATGAAAAACATTACTGAAGGCTACATTGATATTATGCACTAATAGGCTCTGTGTGTGTGTGTGTGTGTGTGTGTGTCTCAGAACCTGCAGTTGCTGTGTGACGCGCGTTCGCTGCGAGCGTATAGTGACGAGCTGGACGCGCTCCGAGAGAAGGCCGTTAAAATCGATTCCCTGTTTTCGTTTTCAAAACTTGTGTTGGTTGGTCCGATCAATTGTGCAGCTTTTGTGACAAGCTTTTTTTGATTGTGACAGCCCTTTGACATGCTTAATCTTTGATAGGCAGACGCATGATAACAGCTCGACCGTGAGTGAAACCTAAGCACTTGCTCACGGATGGGAGGGGCGGGTGACATTCATTTTCGGTTTACGTTTTCGGCTGTTTTTCTTTATTTCGGCCCGAAACCGATAATGCCATTTCGGCCGAAAATTTTCGGCGGCCGAAATTTCGGTGCACCCCTAGTAATAACAAATGCCCGACTCGGGGGTGCGAGTTTCCATGGTGCACTTGAAGGAAGCATAATTACCTGACACATCTTGGAACTATCAAAGGAGGTCGCAATGAACACGAACATGACATGAACTAGAAACTAAACTATAAAAATAAAAAAAGACATAAAACTACACTAATCATGACAAAAGGCCTATGAACAAAACGACCCAAAACCTTTCCAAATCATTAGAATTATACATCAATTAATTCTGGTCCTTGAATCGCATTGGCTGAATGGCATTAGTCCTAATATGCAGTCCTAAAGCACTTTTCACTGTTTGTATCACTCCACTAAAAAAACAACAACATTTTCTAACATACAAATCTATTCAAAGGGGGAAATGTATAACTATTGGGTTATATCAATTATAATTGAATTTAAACAGTATTTTTCTGGTGCAAAAATCTATGAGGGTCTCTAAGTTAATGCATTAAACCTACAGTACATAAATGTACATTAAAAAAAGAAAATGTGGTTACACTTTACTATAAGGTCTCAATAATTAATGTTAACTTATGCATTAATTACAATTACTATATTATTTATTTATTGTTATTAAATGTTAGCTAATAAAAATATAACTGTTCATTGTTAATTCATCTTAGCTCAAGTCTATTGAGTCAATTTAACGCCTTATATATATGCAAAAAAATTACGTTTTGCAAAAGAAAATAAAGTTTTGCAAACGAAAATTAAAGTATTGAGGAAAATAAATTTTCTTTTTGCAAACAAAACTAAAGAATTGCAAAACATAAATGAAACAGCGCGAAAGCAATGATTTTGCAATACATATTTTCTATTAATTTATCTGCAGCGCTGATTTTATTTTGCGTGTCAATCTAGTTTGAGCTTACAATACCGTTTTCCCTTTGCGCTTCACTTTTCTGCATGCCTCTCTTTGTGGCACTGTTTTGACGTGGGGGTGGAGTCAAGGGATGGGGGCGTGTACAACATGCCTCCCTGGAAGTGACGTCATCGGCCCGAGACACAGCTCACTGATCCAGGTCCTGTCATGATGAGCAGAGACTTTCGAGTGGATCGTTTCTTTTTATTCAATAGCATTAAAACATTCATGTTTTCGTTTTATTTACTTTATTAACAAATGTATGTGTATTAGCAGCATTTGCTCAAGTTAAAGAAGTTGTTAGCGTGAACATCTGCTGTTTATTTCTCTCAATGTGCACACTTTTATAGCATTAAAATGTGTATTGTTTTATTTGGTTAACTGCAAGTGTTTGTTTAAAATCTCTTAACTTGTGGAGGATGCCAGCGCACAGAAGCGTTCTTTGCTCACATTAGTTCAGAGTTACTGCTAGTTTTAATGTAAAATAATGCAATTCACTTCATAAATTATAACTTACATCATTAAAGAGGTCTACGAGTCAAGTTTCCTATCGATCGCAAATTAGTTTTTCATTTGCATAACTACTGGCATAAATTAATAAATGACTGTCATTGTAAGATAAAAAATGTTTTTATACTCGAGTCTTTTTAGTTTAGTTTTGTCGTGGCCACGAGAATAATTCTTGGGAACGTGATAATGTCGTGGTCACGAGTTTAATGAATAAACAAACCAGGGTGACCAGAGCAATCTAAGATTATCAAAGATTAATAAAATATTTTTTATCCATCCCACAGTCCGTTGATCGTGTCTTTTTATAATATATGTTCATGTAAGGCTATTATTATTTTTCAGACTATAAGTCGCACCTAAGTATAAGTCACATCAGTCCAAAAATACGTCAAGATGAGGAAAAAAACATAAGTCGCACTGGACTATAAATCATATTTATTTAGAACCAAGAACCAAGAGAAAACATTACCGTCTACAGCCGCGACTGTACCCTCTCGCGGCTGTAGACAGTAATGTTTTCTCTTGGTTCATTTCTCTTGGTTCATGTCAAATTAATTTTGATAAATAAGTTGCACCTGACTATAAGTAGCAGGACCAGCCAAACTATAAAAAAAGTGCGACTTATAGTCGGGAAAATACGGTATATATAATATATCCAAGTGTATACTGCACACTGCTGGTGGTTGAGGAGAGACACACATGATTGTACAGCGCTTTGGGTGGACAACAATACACAATAAAGCTCTATATAAATGTATCATTCATTTATTCATTGATTCATATAGGCTAACCGTATATAATTGATAATAGAATTATATTAATTAGGGCTATATTTTTATATTTATTGTTATGCTTACTTCCCCTTTCAATTCGTGTATTGCTTACCTAATTAACGTTCTGTGACAAATGAGTGTTTTCATTTACAAATGAAACTAGCGAATTATTCATTTATAATTCTACTTATAAAAGTGTGCACATCGAGAGAAATAAACAGCAGTGTAACGAATTAAAACTCCATGATCACGGGAAGAAGGAGGCGGGAACCGGCAGACAATCAAACAGACTTTTAATTACAAAATAAACACAAAACAGCGCAGACCTGGATCAGTGAGCTGGGTCTCGGGCCGATGACGTCACTTCCAGGGAGGCATGTTGTACACATCCCCGTCCCTTGACTCCACCCCCACGTCAAAACAGTGCCACAAAGAGAGAGTGCAAAAATGAAGTGCAAAGGAAAAACGTTATTGCAAGCTCAAACTAGACTGACACGCAAAATAAAAGCAGTGTTGCAGATAAATTAATAGATATGACCATGGAAAATATGTATTGCAAAATCATTGCCTTCGCGCTGTTTCATTTATGTTTTGCAATTCTTAATTTTTGTTTGCAAAGAGCAAATTTATTTTCTTCAATATTTGCAAAACTTTTTCTTTTGCAAAATGTAATTTTTTTGCGTATATATACGGCATTATTTTGACTCCATACAAGTCCATGAAATACTGTTAACAGATTAAAAAGATAAACAAATTTTTATTAATTGTTGAATTTGATTAATTGTTAATTATAGGACCTAAAAACTCTGCATGTAATAACCTAGAACACTGTCTAAGACTTGATGGCTGCTTCGTCAATTCTTCGTCATCAGTTTGGAACCTAGGTGTGCTATTTGATAGCAATCTTTCCCTAGAAAGCTACGTTTATAGCATTTGTAAAACTGCATTTTTCTATCTCAAAAATATATCTAAATTACGACCTATGTTCACGATGTCAAATGTTAATCCATGCATTTATGACCTCAAGGTTAGATTATTGTAATGCTTTATTGGGTGGTTGTTCTGCATGCTTAGTAAACAAACTACAGTTAGTCACAAATGCAGCACCAGGAAGTATGACCATATTAGCCCGGTCCTGTCAACACTGCACTGGATCCCTATCAAACATCGTACAGATCCTTTTCCTATTTGGCGTCTAAACTCTGGAATAAACTGCCTAACATTATTCTGGAGGCAGACACACTCTTGCAGTTTAAAACTAGATTAAAGACCCATCTCTTTAACCTGGCTTACACATAACATACTAATGTGCTTCTAATATTCAAATCTGTTAAAGGATTTTAGGGTGCATTAATTAGGTAAACCGAAACCGGGAACACTTCCCATAACACCCGATGTACTTGCTACATCATTAGAAGAGTGGCATCTACACTAATATTAGTCTGTTTCTCTCTTATTCCAAGGTCACCGTAGCCACCAGATCCAGTCTGTATCCAGATCAGAGGATCACTGCAGTCACCCGGATCCAGTACGTATCCAGACCAGATCATGGATCAGCACCCAGAAAGGACCTCTACTGAAAAACAGCGGAGACCAGGACAACTAGAGCCCCAGATACAGATCCCCTGTAAAGACCTTGTCTCAGACGACCACCTGGACAAGACCACAGGAAACAGATCATTCTTCTGCACAATCTGACTTTGCTCCAGCCTGGAATTGAACTACTGGATTAATCTGGTCAGAGGAGAATTGGCCCCCCGACTGAGCCTGGTTTCTCCCAAGGACTTTTCTCCATTCTGTCACCGATGGAGTTTTGGTTCCTTGCCGCTGTCGCCTCTGGCTTTCTTATTTGGGGTCACTTCATTTACAGCGATATTGTTGACTTGATTGAAAATGATTGCAGAGACACTATTTAAACTTGAACTGAGATGATGACATCTCTGAATTCAATGATGAAAATAATGTAGCCTAGTTAAAAAAAAAAAAAGTTAGAAAGTGAGATGACATAACTGAATCCAATGATGAACTGCCTTTAACTATCATTTTGCATTATTGACACACTGTTTTCCTAATGAATGTTGTTCAGTTGCTTTGACGCAATGTATTTTGTTTAAAGCGCTATATAAATAAAGGTGACTTGACTTGACTTGACTAAAAAGAAAATTAAAGTGAAGTTGTACTAAAAATAAAAATAAGAGGTCTTGCCCTGGAACAAAGCCGTTATCAGTCTCTCACAGTACCATTTTGGCTTCTCTTATGTGCTGTATCGTTTTCCTTTCACAGCTTGGTGCAATTTAATACTGCTCATTTATCTGCTATCGTTGAGAGACAAAAAAGTCTTTAAGAAAAAAGTGGGTCTATTTTTATGACAGATAAACTTTTTTTCCCCTCACAAATCTAAACATGGCTCATTAAAAATTGTTATTTCCCTAGAGATGTCCTTTCGAAAAATGAGCAAAAAAATCTTCAAATAAATTTCTCATTTCTTAAGATAAATGCTTTTTTGTACATCCTAGGATTTCTTCTCTAATATCAGTGTCCTCATTGTGCTGCTTCATCATATCAAATCCAGAGGGAGGACTCTTGCTGAAGTGCACACACACACACATAAAGGCCTCATGCACACTGGCACATTAGTAAAACCTGCATACAATCATTAACTCCTTGTGTGTTTCAATATTTCATAGTTTCTACCATGCATTAGTCAAAAACTGAAAATATTTTTTTTCACTAACTCAACCCCAACTCTCACTTGAAGCCTCTATCACACTGCCATCAATTGTTATCATGTAATAAAACCTGACTTTAATATCTGTCTTGGAAGGGACAGATCAGCCAAAAAGCCAGTTGGAACTCACTGTCTTTCACTGTATAGTCAAAAACAGATTTTTTTTTTCTGAATATCTTCATTTGTGACCCTAGACCACAAAACCAGTTATAAGACAACAAATAAGCTTTCCAACGGTTTATGATCTGTTACGATAGGACAATATTTGGCTGAGATACAACTAAATCTGGAATATATTGAGAAAATTTCAATATCAATTTGACCCATATACTGTATTGTTGGCTATTGCTACAAATCAGGGTCCGTATACCATTTTTGATCCGAATACCATTTTTTTATTGAGCTTCGGAGGGAGGGAGCTGAACATATTCTTCTCTCTAATAAAGGCAGGAATCTGTGTGTCTGTCTGTCTGTTTGCATTTTTATTATGTCGAGAAGCATTCATCCAATCTACTCCACGCATGGCGGGTTATGTTGCTGCGGTCCCAAGGGAGTGCAATGTCGCATTTTGGTGCAGTATGAACACACGACACATTCAGAATTAATAAACTTTTAATAAACTACAGAGCAGCGCCTAACAGGGACAGGGCTTATGCTCTGAAAACGGACACTGCAATAGTGATACAAAACACACAGGTCTGTTAAGAGCAATACTTTTAATATAGACAAACTATTATTGGGCTGGCCTACTGTAATTTTTTCTAAGCAAATTAAGTTCACATTTTTATCATGTGTAAAATTACAGATTAACATGGCGGATAAATGCAACTTGTTTCTTTTTTTACACCAACAATATACTATAGGCAAACTACTTGCAGAACTTGGGTGATTTTTCAAACTTGATGTGCTGTTGTGGAAGGCCAGTTACAAATCGCATATCTGATACACTGACTTTGCCTTGTTCTCACTCAATTTAAAGTGCTCCCACACAGCTGAGGTCTTCAGTATTTTTGTCTTCTCTTCCAGATGAACTGAATCATGACGTTCAATCATAAATGGTTCATAAGCAGCCTCTCTACAATCGGGCCGAACAGTTCTCTTTGCTTAACCGCTCCATTCCATGCCAATTTGGGCCAGTCAGCACGGATACAGTTTCACTTTACACTGTGGAGCTTATAACGGAGCTCTTTGGAATGCAATATAAATAAGTCAGGAAACAAGACCAAAAAGAGAAAAGAATGAGAATGTTGCAAGCAAGATTCAAACTCAGATTACCCACTTGACAACCACAGCCTAATAAATCACCCATTGAAACAAAGAATATGTATATTTTACAAGAAGCCTAAATACTGTTTCATTATTCCTTAATTACACATTTATTACAATGTGTTACTTGATATTTTTTTGCAATCATTTGTGAAATTGAATAGCAATTTCTTTGTAGTAAATAAAGCTCAAAGGGGGAATGTATATAAATAATTACAATTAATTATGATTAATTACAATTATTTATATGAGCTGCCTATAGTAACAGTAGCAGAACTAAATTGCCATCATCTGTTTGTCCAGCTAACATTTAGCGTAATTTCATATAAACTCTAAGAAAGGATATATTCGTGGCCACAGAAAACAACCTTCTTACAGTAGCCTAATAATGCGTTAGAGCATGTAGCAAGGATCAAATTGTAAAGGGACAATTAATTTGCAAGGCAGAATCAGAAACTCATGCAATTTGTGCACAAGGGTTTTATTAATTAATAACTAACACAAACTAGGCTAACAAACAAACAAATATACATGCATTCATGAAATCATCAGGAAAAACAGAATTAAGCAATGAAAAGAGTCAGTTAACCCCAAGAGTAAAACCATCAGTGCTGTTTTAGAACGGCGTCTACAGCTTATACTAAACATCTGTTTCATTTAGTTAAATGTATAATACTTACTTGCATTGCCTTAGCCTGGAACGATGTCGGGATGCAGTCTTTGATGAAAGTCTTGATGGTTTGGAGGTTCGGTGATGTAGGAGTCATGATCACCTTCTTCCGAGTTTGAAGAGTGATAAATTCCAAAGATGTTCTGACTCGATGGTGATTGGGAATTTCTTCCCAGTGGAAAGTGAAAAAGAGCTAAGAGAGACATCAGCTGAGATCCTAGGATCTTTGGTAGGATCTTTGGATCTTTTTGGAATGGAAAGTCAAGGCCAAGGACCTGGTACGTGCTTAGAAGTCCAAGAGAGTTCTAGCTCATCCTCCTCATTCTCTTAGGATCTAAAAGAACCAAAGACTAAAGGCGGGTCACTGATGTGAGGCCTTTAAGGTCTGAGAAGATTCACGCCCGAAGGACGTGTGTTCATTCAAAGTAATTCATTCCTATGAACTAATTAGGAAAGAGTCCATTTTTATGAGCATTGTGTGTCTTTACTAAGGGTAAATTAATTGCGATTTGTGCTCTGCCAAAAATACTTTGGACAAAAAAACAGTGATATCAGCATTAGTTGCTATAGAACCAGGGCCTGTTCTGACTTTCTGAGGTGTTAGATGCATTTTGGGGAAAGGGTCCATAGACTATATTCATAGTTGGTCTGTTAAATGAGGGATGTTACTGATTGGTTCAGACGCTACATCTGACAGAACATAGTTTAAAAGTGCAAGTCTAAATTTATCACACCTTTGTCAAACCTTCCACAGATCATTTGCAGTTTCTTCTATCATCATCCACCCTTTTGTCACTCAAATTTCCTATGACTTTTTTCTGTACAGCAAAGGAGCCATTATCGAAATGTCAAAGCTCTTTTCCATACATTTGAAAATGCATAGTGATGTATGGCTGTCTCGCTCAGTCAATTTTGCTTGGTGAGTTTGAAAACAAATTATATATCAGATCCGGTGTTCTGTTGATTTGTCCTACGCTGTCAGATTTTCCTACCTTCCACTAAAACAGTGGGTAGTACAATTTGACAACTAAAAAATGCTACTGTAAAGTTATGGTTTATTAACGTCTACACCTACCACAACCCTAAACCTACCCTTACAGTACTGCAAATACAGTAATTATGTGTTATATTTGCGGTTGTAGCTAGAAGGGATACAGCTACAGGAAACCAACAATTAATATTCTTTTCTACCAATTAGATGCGTTTTTATTAAAGTTTACACCTAAACCAACCCTAAACCTACCCTTACAGTAATGCAGATACATTAAATATCGTTGTTTAGCATGAGATAAAGGACGCGATATTGATGTGCACATGCGCAGTAAACCCGGGTAGGAAAATCTGACAGGATAAAATGTCAGGACACCGGAATTGAACTCAGAGGCTATCCAAAAACTTTAAACGCACCAAAGTACAAAAATACTACTACTAAGAAGTGTTGTTTTATCATGTCTTAACTTGTCTGGGACACCATCTGTGCCAAAAGTAATCAGTGGTGTTCCCTCAAACAAAAAAAGCACATGTTTCCTCAGAGAATTTGTGCTAAACAGGCCACGACTCTGACAGACATTTTCAATGTAAAACACTTCAGTCCTACATCATCCAAAAATGAGTTTTGTGTCAGAGTGTGACATATCCGCTTTAATTTACCACTTCATTAGCCATAGCTTAACAGGACAACAGCAGAAACGGTTTTCAGCATTTTAACTCACAGGAACAAACATATCCAGCCTTAAAAACAGGACAGTCTCTCTGTGTCTGTCTCCACCAGTAACTGCAATAGGCTGGCGACAAATCTGTTCTGAGGCAAAAGACTGAAAGGCTCTGTTGGACAACACATCAGTCAGTCGTAAAGGAGCATGCTGTCTTTTCTCTCACGCAGTCTCTTCTTTGTCTGTTATTCCCTTTTGTGGCTTTGCTTTGTTCTTGCTGTTTGTTCTCCCTGCTTGCAGACGGAATAAAAGTTTTATAACTTCTGTCTGTCTGTGTGTCTGTGCATCTGTCTGTCTGTCTGTCTGTGGATAAAATGGATGCCTAAGAGAAGCAGGAGAGATAGAACTGGGTCAGGATTCACATCTGTTTCAAACAGAAGGGGTCTTGCTAAAATCTATGGAGACGGAAGGCAGAGAACATTTCAAAGGCAAGTTGAGCAGTTTACCCTTTTCCAAAACAGTCAGCCACTATCTTCTTTACTAGTAACAGGACCATTTAATGCAGCCCAGTTGAATTTAGAGCAAATCAACTCAGTGATGCATAAGAGTTTACTCAATAAACAATAGAAAAAATATTGTAAAAAATTATTAGAAATTTACTTATTCCAGTTTGTGATTTTGATTCAAGGTACACATTTTTAGTAACTGTGCAGTTAAATCTCATATTGTATTTTCAGAAAGTTTTTCTCCCCAAATTTGTCACTACCGAAACATAGTAATAGAACTTATTTCGAGAGACATCAGCTGTGCTGGTATTTCCTTGCAGCTGACTTTATTAGCACCAGTATGTCTCCACCAGTCTTTCACAGTTTAAGGGATCGAGCAATGTCAGAGTAAATTAGCTGCTTGTAGTCTTAATCTACACTAGCACGTTTGTGTGGTCTGTCAGTTCAACTGGCTTGAGGGAGCGGATGGCAGTGGCCCGTGTTGGCCGGAGAGCATGCTGGGAATGGTTCGGTACTGCAGCTGAATTGTTTGCCTCTCTGTGTCAGATACAGCTAATGTAGCCCCCGGCCGACCACATGGCTGACACTGCGGTAATTGATCTGTAAAGACTGTCGAGAACGACACATTGAAATACCAAATCACAACTGACTCTGCAACTCCCTTATTGTCACTGTTTTTGTCTTCGCATGCGTGGGTTTGTGCAACCAAGGGGCTTTTGGGAAGAAGGCATTGATGCATTGGCCTAAGGCCCTTTCGCTAATCAGGTTGTGGGTAATATCATTCGGTGACCTTTTCTCTTAATAACAAATTTTTCCACAGCTTAATCCCCAAACCCCTCCCTCTCCATCCTTCCCCTTCTCCTTCCCTCTCCCTCCTTCTCTCCGTCTCTCCTGCATTACTTCAAACGCAGCATAATCTTGTGTCTCTGATTGCATTAGTTATGATAGGAAGGCAGCGCTCTAATTTGAGTCAGTATGGGGAGGAGGTGCTCTGATTTCATTTTCTCTGGCCTTGTCAGGGGGCATTTAAATAAAGGAATCTTCAACTGCAGGAAAGATGCTATCACCAAGATGCAGATATTGATGCAATTTCAGAGTTTTAATTATTAGTCGTCAACTGATGCATAGGTTTTAATGGTTGATACCAATACAATCTCTTAGAGAGCAGGGGGGCTGACGTAAAGCCATTATGCACATTGTATAAGAACAATTGCTGAAATAAAACGTATATTTATTTTACATATTTACATTTACCTTTTAATCATTTAGCAGATGCTGTTATCCAAAGCGACTTACAAATGAGAACAATAGAAGCAATCAGATTAACGAGAACAACAACAGTATACAGCAACATATTTACCTTAATTATATAGTCAATGAATAAATATGAAAAAAGAACTTGATAGAAAATAAATAAATCTGTAAAATAAATAGATTTATTTAGATGGCAACTTTGTGAATATATAATTCTATTCCACAAAGAAATTTTGGCAGATGAAAAATAATATAAAAATGCCAAATATTGTTGTGTTTAAATACCCTGTCTTTTGAGTTCCTCCTTGTCCGTGATTGATGTTAGTTAATGTGTTAATGTAGTAGTGTTGTCTATTGTCTATGTTATTGCTATCGATGTTCAGTAAACTCCTCTTTTGATTAATACCCTCCTCGAGCGCTTGATTTTTACGCTAGCATACACACAACTGTAACAACGAAATTCTCATTTTGTTCATGACAGACGTACCCTTTTAGTCACACTCGCTTACAAAGTGGAGATTTTCAGTAATTTCCAGTACGATGGCCTAAACAACGAGAGTCCAATTAAATCAACAAATGCCATATTCATGAACCTATCATGCATACCCATAATAGATTATTAAATAATTCATTAGCGATTAAAGTGAGTAATTAGTATTGAGAGGAGTATGATAAAGCAGCGCACTGAAGGTCAAAGAGGACCTGATGGAGAGCAGCCTCACTCATTGGGAGGCAGAGTGCCATCCACCGAGTCAGTGCACCCTGCTAATGAGAACATAATGTAATCACAGTGTGCCTGAAGGTCAGCGTGGGGCTCAGAGAAATATTCCTCTTTCTCACTACGAGGAACCAAATGCAGGCAAATTCAATTAAACAACGTAATCTGGGGGCAGTTCCATTTCTGCGCCGAAGAGGAGGGAAGTGGACAGAGACAATCAAGGGCAAGCAATTTCAAGGGCGTAGAAAACATTTCAAAATTACACTGTGTAGCGTTTCCTGAGCCTGGAATGAAAGTTTGAATTGTGTGCTTGTGAAATCAGAGGAAATTACTAACCCTACAAGCCTGATGAAAGATGACGTGAGATACATGGTAAGCTACTCTGTTCTGTTCACCAGTTCACTGTCAGATGCACTCTCAGAAATAAAGGTATGAAAGCTGTTAATGGGGCAGGTACACCTTTGTACCTAAAGGGTCCATACATATGAATATCTAAAGTGTACTTACTAGTACCTAAAATGTACAAATAGATCATTTTGAAAGGTACCACCCCAGTAACAGCTTTTGTATTTTTTATTTTTTTTTTTTTTGTGAGAATGTGCAATGAAACTATTACTGACACATTTTTGTTTATATTAATTACTTGTATTAATCAATGGAGGTTTAATACTGAATGCACCTAAATGATTTAATTACAATGATTGAAAAATTATGCATACATAAGTATTTCAATTTGTGTCAGATAGGTTGATTTTTATTAAAACTAAGAGTCTTTTTAATTTAGTTTAAAACAGTGCCTTTTTTTACTAAGACTTTATTTTTGATAGTTTGAAAATTACTTTCTTTTTTATGTACTCACCCCAAACCCAGACTTTGAAAATCCATCATACAAAAACAAAATATCTGTTCAAAACTATGATACAAAGAATGATACAAACTGATATAATTTCTGTATTTTTTTTTTCAATTGTATTTTCAAAAAATAACTGATTTATTATTTCCACTACACCACATTTTTTTTTGCCCCAATATAGTTTAAGTTAGTGAGTGAGAAAAAGATGTAAAAGAAGAAAAAGTTCAAGTATGATACATAAAATCACAAGCTTTTTATAAAATTGCAGAACATTTTTGTGCCATTCTGAATCAAGCTGTCAAGTTTTGCAAGGAATGCGAAAATATTATTGAATTAAAATGAGATACATTAAATGCTATGATATTAGCCTTGGTCAGCCATTCTTAAATATTAAATGCTATTTAAAATAATAATAATAATAATAATAATAATTTGTGAAAATGGTGACGTCATGGCTATTTCGTGTTCAGAGTATAATCTAGTTATGTGTGCAGGTACATAGTGTTTCTTCACAAAGTGACATCGCCAACTACTGACCTGTCATGCACATTACAGCATTTTTATTCATTTCACAGATCTATCATTGCTGTCTCACAACCAATTTGTGTGTATTTTACGAGGTGGCTTATTCGTACGAATTTGTATGACCTCACTCGCACGATTTTGTACGATTTGTCTAAACCCCAGTGATGGTTAGGTTTAGAGGCGGGTTAGGTGTAGGTCATTCGTACAAATTTATGCGCCACCTTGTAAAATATGTACGAATTGCCCTGAGATCGGGTTGGATCTATATGAATGATTGTTTTTGACAACGCTGTCATATGTATGCAAAACATCTCAAAAACACAAAGGAAAAAGTTTCGTTGTTGTGTAAACGTACCCTAACACTCTGACCTTAACTGCGTAAATGAAAAACACTACATTTAGTCTCTTGTTTGGATTTCATTTCTGCAGGTTGTGCCATAGCCCCTACACACACCTAGCACCTAGCAAGCACACTGGAACAATGTACAGCGCCTCATGCATATAAATCAGAAAACAAGGATGAGTGGACACTGATTGAGTTACAGTTGGATGTTATTAACCACAAAACCCTCAAGTTCCACAAGGAAAACGATAAGCAAATGCGAGTTTCTGAAAAAATGTCTCTAGGTTACGTATGTAACCCTAGTTCCTCGAGGGAACGAGACGCTGCGTCGAAGCGCTTTGGGGAACGCGTTCAGCGTACGCGACTCTGAATATCATGTGTAATCAGTCCAATGGAAGGGCGTGACGTCACCGACGTGGTGACGTAAGCGACCAGGAAGCTATAAAAGCACGTGCCACGCAGCTGGCGTCAGCTTCGAGTACCAGCAAGCGCCGGCAGGGGTGCCGGGGGTATGGCTCCGAGACGCAGCGTCTCGTTCCCTCGAGGAACTAGGGTTACATACGTAACCTAGAGACGTTCCTCTTCAGGAACTCGAGCTGCGTCGAAGCGCTTTGGGGAACGAGTCCTAACGCCGCCAGACTACCAAACCCCTGCCTGGTGTGTATCCGAAGAGCACAGCTCAGGACAGGAGGACAGAAGCGCCTGGAGTGACTGGCATATCTAGGCCATAGAACCTAACAAATGTGGAGGGCGTGGACCACCCCGCAGCGTTGCAGATGTCCAGCATGGATACACCTGCTAAGAAGGCCTTAGAGGCCGCCATACCCCGAGTAGAGTGAGCCTTGACTCCCGACAGCGGGGGACGACCAGAGGACTCATAGGTGACGTTGATAGCCTCGACTATCCAACGACTAATAGTCTGCTTAGAAGCAGGAGAACCCCTCTTGGGGGGACCGTAGCACACAAGCAATTGGTCAGTTTTTCTCCACAGGGCAACTCTGTGGACGTATGCGTCCAGTGCTCGAACCGGACACATACAGTTTAGCTTCGCCTGGTCGGGCTCCCGAAAGGGAGGAGGACAGAAGGCCTGCAGCACTACAGGTCGTGGTGTAACAGAGGGAACCTTGGGAACATATCCCGCTCGAGGGTATATGAACGCTTTAGTCATGCCTGGTGCAAACTCAAGATAAGAAGGGGCCATCGAGAGGGCCTGAAGATCTCCTACTCTCCGCAGAGAGGTAATAGCCAACAGAAAAGAGGTTTTAAGTGTGAGATGTCTGTCTGAGATATCTTGAATAGATTCAAACGGGGGTTTGCACATAGCCTCTAACACCACAACCAAGTCCCACGGGGGAATACGGGACCGTACTGGAGGTCTCAGCCTCAGTGCACCGCGGAGGAAACGTGTAACTAGGGGGTGTCTTCCCAAAGACTGACCGTCGAGAAGGGTGTGGTAGGCCGCAATGGCCGCCACGTAGACCTTCAGAGTAGAGTGGGTCAACCCTGCAGAGAGCCTAGCCTGTAGAAACTCCAGAACTGTACCAACTGGGCAGTTTGCTGGGTCTAGCTGGCGGTCTCTGCACCATGAAGTGAAAGCTTCCACTTCAGGGCGTACAGTTTCCTCGTAGAGGGAGCTCTGGATTGGAGTAGGGTCTCCACAACCTCAGTTGAGAGACCAGCTGCTACCAGTTGTGCCCCCTCAGGGGCCACACCCACAGCTTCCACAACTCCGGGCGAGGGTGAATTATCATGCCCTGCGCCTGTGAGAGTAGGTCTGTCCTGATCGGTATCTCCCACGGAGAGCCGTCGAGGAGCGAGACTAGATCTGAGAACCATACTCGGCCCGGCCAGAACGGGGCTTCTAATAACAGACGGACCCCGTCCCGGCGTACTCTCGCCAGAACTCCCGGAAGCAGAGCGATAGGGGGAAAGGCGTACAGACGAAGCCTCGGCCAGGTCTGTACCATAGCGTCCAGTCCCAGAGGAGCTGGATGAACTAGAGAGAACCAGAGGGGACATTGTGACGTCTCCTGAGTCGCAAAAAGGTCTACTTGAGCCCTGCCAAACACTCTCCATATCTGATCTACCACCCGTGGGTGAAGTCTCCATTCCCCGGGCCTCGGCCCCTGCCTCGACAGTATGTCTGCTCCCATATTTAACTTCCCAGGAATATATACTGCTCTTAATGAGAGGAGTTTGTTCTGGGACCACACCAGGATCTGGTGCGCCAGCTTGTACAAAGGGCGCGAACGCAGACCGCCCTGGTGGTTGATGTAAGAGACCACTGATGTGTTGTCGGTGCGCACCAACACATGGTGACCTCTCAGGTCTGGGAGGAAGTGCTTCAGTGCACGATAAACTGCTAGCATTTCTAGACAATTGATATGCCACGTTAGATGGCGATCGCTCCACAGACCACGGGCAGGGTGGCCACTCATGACCGCACCCCAGCCGGTGAGGGACGCGTCCGTCGCTAGTGTCACACGGCGACAAGGAGCTCCCAGCACCGGGCCCTGATTCAAGAACCAATGTTTCTTCCACATGTCTAAGGCACGGAGGCAGCGCCGCGTGACCTTGATAGTGCGAAGCGGATTGCCCCTCGGGGAAAATCCCTTGGTCTTGAGCCACCACTGTAGGGGTCTCATGTACAGCAGGCCAAGAGGTATCACGTTGGACGCAGCTGCCATCAGACCCAACAATCTCTGAAATTGTTTGACAGTGAGTGACTGGCCTTCTCTGACTCTCTTGACTGAGATGAGGATCGACTCGATACGAGCAGGGGACAATCGTGCCTGCATCGCGGTCGAATCCCATACTACGCCTAGATAGGTGGTTCTCTGAGCCGGAGAAAGTACACTCTTCTTGGCGTTCAGTCTCAAACCCAGCTCCCCCATATGTGCGAGAACGACATCTCGATGTCGAACCGCAATCTGCTCTGACTGAGCTAAAATCAACCAATCGTCGATATAATTGAGAATGCGGATGCCCTGCGTGCGCAGGGGGGCCAGAGCCGCATCTACACACTTTGTGAACGTGCGGGGTGAGAGTGCGAGGCCAAAGGGAAGTACTCGATATTGGTAGGCTTCGCCCCCGAAAGCGAACCTCAGAAACTTCCTGTGTTGAGGAAGGATGGAGATATGAAAATATGCGTCTTTGAGATCTATCGTGACAAACCAGTCTTCGGACCTGATCTGAGCTACAACATGCTTGATTGTGAGCATTCTGAACTTCAGTCTCATAACTGAACGATTTAAGACCCTCAAGTCTATAATCGGACGCAGCCCCCCATCCTTCTTTGGAACTATGAAATACCAGCTGTAAAATCCGGACTCCCTGTCCTGAGGAGGGACCACCTCGATGGTCCCCTTCTCTAATAGGGTTTCCACTTCCTGTTCCATAACCAGACCCTGCCCGGGGCCCACTATCGTGTGAACGACCCCGTTGAATATAGGCGGCACGGAGCCGAACTGAATGCGGTAGCCTTTTTCTACTATATGCAGGACCCAACGAGATACATTTGGCAGTAGTTTCCACGCTGCTAAATAATCTACTAAGGGAATCAGTCTCTCGAGACTGACCTCTGGTGTAAGAGACCCCCGCAGGGGCGGCGAGCGTCCCAGCCCCGCTACGCGCACGGGCGGAGGATACTGAGAACGATTCTCGCCAGGGGCCGCTGCGCCCTGGAGCACTGGCAGGGTTGGCAGAACGACCCCTAGAGGGCACTGAGGTGGGACGGGCACCGTGGACTGCGGCGTGTACCGTTCTACCCCAGCAGAGGCTGCCCTCTGAAACCCCGGGCCATTGGCGTCAGGGTTTCTTGGCCGAGGACTTCTTAGCTTCGATAACCGCCCTTAAATCTAATTTGGGCTTAGAAGACCTCGGCCTAGAGCGTCGCTGAGACTCTCGTTCCCGACGCGGAGGAGCACGAGAGGCGACGCTCTGCTTCTGGGCCTCGCGGTGTGAGGAGCTAGGGTGCGGCTGGGGCATCTCCTTCCCAGATGCCCCGAGGGAGCGACGAGGGAGGAACTTATGGAACGCCGCCGCCTGTTTGCGGGCCTCCTGGAACCTGTCGACGACAGAATTAACTGCGTCGCCGAACAGGCCAGTCGGCTGGATCGGGGCGTCCATGAGGCAGACCCTGTCCCGTTCTTTCATATCGGACAGGGTCAACCATAACTGCCTCTCCGCGGCCACCATAGCTGCCATGGACCGCCCAATCGCTCGGGCGGTCTCCTTGGTGGCGCGGAGGGAGAGATCAGCGGTCCTTCTTAATTCAGAAATATCATGGGACTTGATCTCCTCTCCCTCATCTAGCTCCTTGAGCAGGTCGGCCTGGTACGCCTGTAACACCGCCATGGTGTGCAGACACGCACCAGCCTGACCTGCAGCCGCATACCCTTTGCCCACCGAAGCCGAAGTCGTTCTTAGTGGCTTTGAGGGCAATGCCGGGGCCTTCAGAGACGATGCCGCGCCAGGGGACAGATAGCTCGCAAGCGTCTGTTCCACCCGGGGCATCGCTCTATAACCGTGCTCTCCCATCCCCACTACATTTCCGTAGTAATCAGACGAGGGGATGTAGAGGCGGGCCGAGAATGGACGTTTCCACGACCTGGCGATCTCATCATGCAGGTCGGGAAAAAAATGGAAGGCCCCGGCTGGGAGGTGGCTGACTCGCGCGCAGGAAGCGTTCATCCAGCTTGCTTCTCTGCGGTTCGGTAGACTTTTCGGCGGGCCAATCGATACTTAATTTGGCCACCGCGCGAGTAACCACCTCTAAGAGCTCCTCATACTGTAGCGAGTGGGGTGGCGAATCCCTATCGAGCGACTCCACATCGACCTCCTCGGAGGAAGAGAGGCGGAGCGTCGATCCCTCACCCTGAGTGGAAGGAACCGCTGTGCGTGCTTCTGACTCTAGGGATTGGGTGCCGGATCTGGCAGAAGTGGAAGGAGATAGGGACTGGCCCGTCTCCATTCCCTCTACCAGATCGACTTGCGAACCCCACGAGTGCAGCCGCCGTTCTGCCTCGACAGAAGCGGGACCAGCACCGCGGGGAACGCTGGCGAAGGCCCCCTCCTCGAAGAGGGCCCTCCGGGAACGAAGCAGCCGCACCGACATTCGCTCACAGTGCGGGAAGTCGGCCCCCTCGAGAGCCGACTCAGCGTGCTTCGAACCCAGGCAAACCACGCACAGGTTGTGTGTATCCCCACCCGTTATATATCTCGGGCAGGGAGGAACACACAGCCTATAACGCGATTTGGAATCGCCATCTGAGTGCTTAACTTTCGCCTTGCTTTTTGGCATGTCTAGGAGCTCTTTTAACTGGACAGACAACAGTAAATAAGACTCACAAGACGGACAAATGACATTCACACACAGAGCGCTTGCTGAAAGACGCGAAGCTGATGCCAGCTGCGTGGCACGTGCTTTTATAGCTTCCTGGTCGCTTACGTCACCAAGTCGGTGACGTCACGCCCTTCCATTGGACTGATTACACATGATATTCAGAGTCGCGTACGCTGAACGCGTTCCCCAAAGCGCTTCGACGCAGCTCGAGTTCCTGAAGAGGAACAAGATATGTGTTCTTAGTTTAACACTTCTCAGTTACTATTTGAAAGAGAATGGAGGAGAAATTATCTGATAGTCTGTCTGTGGTTGATTAAAGCAAAATCTTCTTCATTTTCACGTATGATTTAGACAAATTGCTTGGTGTGAATCTTGTCGAGTTTTGCCTTATTAGGATATAATGCAAGTCACTTTCACATCAAATAAAGACATGATTTCATTGCCTCTGAGTTTATTATAGTACAGGGAGGGATTATTTCCATGAATGGCTAGTCAGCTTTATTTGAAGACATTAAGGACTCTCTAAACGCCTCATATGAAGCAGTTAATAGTATTTCAACACTGCACATATGTTTTCAAATGCAATGCTAATCACTGGAGCCCAAACGTTTGTGGGATATTATATGTTTTGAGATATGGCAACATTACATGACATTAGCTAAACTTAAATGAGTTTCAAATGACTTACCTCAGGCTAAATATAAGTCTATACTGCATTGAGATGCATTAAAAGATAAAGACAGCAATTATGAAGTAAAAGATGATTCTGACTGCAGTTTTGCTCTCTTGCTGACACACAGACGCACACACATACTTTGAAAACACATCCCAACACTCCCAGCCTAATTACAGGGCCATGCAATAGCTCTCCTCAGGGAAGATTATATAGCTCTATTTCTGACAGGTAAAAATTAGATACCTAATGGAATGGAAGCTTTCTACGATGAAGAGGACAGTGAAAAAAAAATTTACTTTTTAATTTAAAAGCCCCCTAAATTAGATTTTAATTTGGAGAGCACCATGAAAAAGCTAATAGACTAAATCAGCTAGTTTTTGCCTCCGTTTATGTGTGTGTGGGGGTGGGTGTGTAAGGATGTGGGAGTGGATGGATGTTTGTACGACTTGTTCAGTTTTCCTCTGTGCTTAAAATTTAATGAAGACTGTTCATTAACAGTCCTAATTACAATACACAGAGATTTTCCTCATCAGTCTTCTCACAGTATAAAACTTTTGATTGAAGAGTTTATAGTTGGTCATCAGCTTGTTGTTTTTTTTAATGGGGATTGGATGCTGTTTGCTAGAATCCATTATTACAGATGGCCATTTTAAAAAAAGGTTACTATATAAATTAATCCCTTTAATTCAGTTTAAATGATCACAATAAACATTATTCCTTTACAGAGAATATTGGCAGTGGAAAAAGTTGACAGCAACAATGGCAAGAAGAAATACTCTAGAAAGATACAACTTAAACCCAAACATTAAATTTCTGTGTGTTAACATCATGAAATGTATAACGTGAAACATCAGTAAACAATTAAAATCTTGGTAAATGTTCTTTTCTACGATACTTTGAATCCTTCAAGTTGCAAATTAACATTTAACAAATATAACTGAACATTAATGTATTAACAAACATAAATTAACAAATGAGAAAGTGTATTTATAAACTAACAAATGTAGACCAATAAACGGATTGAGCTAATACAAATGAAACCTTATTATAATGTGTTAAAAGTGCCAAAACACCTAAAATTGTTTAAAGCCATCCAATAAGTTTGGAACTGATCATTTAAGTCAATTTTTGCCATTTTTATGTGCAATATGCATCTGATCGTCAGTAAACACCCTCATACGGCACATCTTTGCCACAGTCTTACATGTTATTGCAGAACGTAGACACATGTATCGAATTACTTCGCCTATGACTTGCTATGAGATGGAACATGCAGTAGTGCTAATGTAATAAGCTCAGTACCAATCACTGATGGACAGCTTGTGTACATTTACAGTGGTTTGATTAAATTAGCAGTCGCAAGAGCGATCTCATGCTTAGTCATATTGCATTCCTACAGTTTTAGAAGAGCGCACAGCACCACGGTGCATAATAGAAGACCACACTGAAAGAATAGGCTCGGTTCTTGAGAACCAGGGCAGAAAACAAAAAAGAAAAAAGACACATAATTTGAAAGAACAGACTGTTACTGGAGAAGCGAGATGATACTAATGCCGTAATGACAGAATAGATAGAATAGAACTTTTTCAGCCCGCGGTGCAATAAAGATGATCACTTTGTGTCGACAGAAAGAGAGCACGCAAATCACAGTTAGCAGGTCAATAAGTACGATGGCACATCTGAACGACAGAGCCGCTTGTGTGCGCTCTGTAATGGTTTTGTGTGTGTGTGTTCGTCCGCTCTAAGCTCTCAAAACAAACACTTGCAATATGCCACGCATCTGCATGTGGACAAAAACAGTCAATTATTGTACAAATGAAATATGAGAATGAGAAATGTAGACAATTTCTTCCTCAAATCAAATGAACACAAACACGTATCCATTCCACAAAATGCAGAGTGGCTTCCCGAGGCGTTCACGAATAGAGGTGGAAAGATACAGAGAGGGAGAGAGCAAAACAGAAGGGGAGACAAAGCGAGAAAAATGTGGAGAGCTCTGGGAGGAGGGTTGTTCACACAATGCCAAAAGCAGAGACGTGCTGCCTCGCCGCAGGCTGACGCAACAGACAGTGAGGTGGAGGCATTCAAAGACGATGGCAGCTACAGCCTTAAAAGTGCAGAGTTTAGATTGTGCCAGCATGGTGCACGCTTAAGAACTTCATCAAGAATTGAAATGCAGATGCTCTGTGTGAAAACAGACACACAAAGGAACATGCACATTGAACACTCCACCTCGACTGGGGTGAATGTAAACAGAGTTTCACAAACCTGTTGAAGAGAGCAACTTGATAGAAAAAAATTTGACCCTCTTTATGTTCCCAGCGCACATCCCTGGATTTAATGTGAATGATTCATTGGTGCAAAATTGTCTGTCTGTGTATTCTTTAATCAAAATATAACAGGGTCAATGGCCTGAAAATCAAGTTTTTTTTTTTTTTTTTTTTTTTTTTTTTTTTTTTTTATTTAAAGGTGCTGTATTAATGTCTATTTTCGCTCTGAAATGTGTCATGGCACAGAAGTAAATAAGTTTGTAAATAGCAGTTCACACTTCAAACTTTAACTTTTGTCTATTAACTAGTCTCTCAGACTGGCCAAGCTGGTATTAAGTAAGTGTCCAAGACCCCTTCAAAACCAACTAAAATGACCTGCCTTACTGATTAACTACAGATTTAACTTGTTTTTTAGACATCTATCCAGCTTAGATTGCTCACAGAAGCAATGTAGGGCCCTAACATACACAACTCTGTACAGTATAAACTAATTTAATATCTAGGACAGAGAGATACAGTAGAGAGAAAGTGAGAGAGACAAATAAAGAGGCCATATTCTCTCCTTCCGCTTCATTAATGCAGTCAGTCAGTTATCGCAGCCATACCCAACCACATCTGAAGTTGTCTGCATTAATCAGACACATGTGAGTCTTATAACAGAAGGGTTTTTGGCAAGCAGTGCAGGTCAAACTTCGTACAGCTCGGGATATAACTACCTTCAGGGTAATAACATATACTCCACACATATACATTTTCTTTTCAATCATAACATCATATTTTGATATTTATGAAAGCCTGGCACACTGGCCACATCCTAATACATCCACCAGACTAAACTGATAAACAGTCGCATACAACAAACCTAATGAGAAGTGAAATTATTATGAAGTATACCACCATATTAACCCCCATAAATACTGTTATTGCGGTGCTGGAGAATATCATTTCGTGATTAGAGGGGAACTGCAAATGCCCGCTGCATTCAAGCTTTCCGTCTGCCATCATAATTAGATGACGGTTCTGGAGCAGGAAAGGTCTCGGAACCTGAAGTGGAGGTTTGATTAGGGATGCATAATGTAAACCCAGCGCTGATGCATATTGATGTGGGACTCTAGTGTTACGTGGCCACCTCAGATACTTCCCGAGTTGATTCCTGCACCCCCAATTATCTCCAAATGTGTCTCGCTGATTGAGGAGGAAGGAAATGAAAGCTAAAAGAACATCTAACTGTCTGGAGGTGAATTAAAGAACATCAGGCTTTTACAGAGAATGCACACAAATAACTTTCACTTTGTCTATTGCAGAATGTGGCCTTTTGTGTGGCAGTTCCACAGTCTGATACCACCAGTTCCATTAAAAGTGTGATAATGACTAAAAATACTGTTCGCAGTACAATGGGGAGTTAGCTGTCATGCTTCTCACACACACACACACACATGCACACACACTCTTAGCAAGGTCTATTGAGGGACTCTCTACTCTGCAGTGGTTTGATGATGCGTTCTAGTGCAATTCTTGTACCCTCTTGTACTTTAATAGCACTTAAAGCCTTATTAAGTAGTTGAAACACTATGACCTTAATTGTGTGCACTGTCAAAGCAATTCATTGACATTTTACTAACAGAAATGCACCCAACAAACTCTTTCTCAAAAAAAAAAAAAAAACAATAGAAAAGCCATTGGCCATTGTTTACTATTTCTTTTAGCATTTAATATCAGATGCTCGCAAGATACTTTAAAGGATAAAAAGGGATTATTGTGAAACATATCCATACTAACATGTTAATACTGTGATACCACATACAAAAAACATGGAACATTAGACTTTTTTGTAGTGTTGCCACTTGGCAATGCTAAAACAAATCTACAAGATTTAATGCGTATAATCATTTTAAGGCTGAAGTGATAAAGGCCGGATCAAATTTGGAAATTCAATTTGCGAATCCTTGGAGTGACCTCAGCAAATGTGATATGGAAATAACAGTTATATAAAGACTCAGTAATGAGTCTGGCCTTTAAAATAGATCACGATGCACTGTTATCAGAGCTGCAGATACACTTGGCCTTTTGACATAAAACTAAAGTACATCAGCTGTGGTGGAAAATATTTCTATACAGAAATAATCTACCGTTTAAAAGATTATTGTCTGTACATATTTTAAACATCTATTAGAGGCTGAATTAATTTGATCAAAAATGCAGTAAAAACTGTAGAAATTATTACATTTTAAAATAACTGTTTTCTATTTTCATACATTGTAAAATTTATTCCTGTGATGCAAATCAGAATTTTTAGCAACATCACAGTACATTAATGATTTATTCTCAAGAAATGTTTAATATAAGTTTTTTCTTTCTTTCTTTTTTACCATTCGATGATAAAAGTATTTCATTATTACCTTTTATAACAGTAACTAACATGCCTTCACTGTCACTTTGGATCAATTTAACGCTTCCTTCAATTAAAATAAATTCTTTAAAACAATACTGACCACCATAAAATGTGTATTTTTATTGGATTTTTTTATATTTCACCATCATTTCCTTTCATAAATCTGTTTTTCACTTGATACAAAAAATAGTTACAATCAGAACCTATAATGCATCAAAATTAATATTGCTAATCATTGAGTTTTTTCTTTGTAAAATCAACAGTTGGTATTGTGTAAACAACTACTGATATTTAAAGCATTAAAATCTTGAAAATGAAACAAGTTTTGGTTGCTATTATCAAACTTAATATTGGAAAACAAAGTGAAATCAAAAATATATAAATAAATATATATATACATAATATATACATAAAGTATATATAATATAAATATAGAATATTTTTGACTGTGTAAGTTTTCTAATTGATGCCCAAGGGTTAAAACAATAAAAAAAAACAAGCTGTGCTTAATATTCATTCTCTAAAAAGAACTCTTAATATCTCACACAGTGTTGCTTCTCTAGCAAAATCTATCTTGTTTTAATGATGTTAAGATATTTTTTACTGGAAAACAATACGAAAACAATGACTCTTGCAGTAATATTAGAAGTCTTTGAAGTCTCCTGAATCACCACAATGAAGCATCTTACAAATCTTATTAGCTTGTTTTAATTTAATAAGTTAAAACATAAACAGGATGGAATTTGTGTCATCATCAGGATGTTCCCGCAGTGGGCTTTAGCACTGATGGACAGGAAAAGCTGCAGCAGGAGTCTAGTTAATTAAACTGATAACAATGTCTGCCTCATTACTGAAAAATGCTGTGTCATGCTCCTGATGTCCGCTATTGATCACCGCTGCCACACGGCCCAACAGATGCACTCACTCACACACACACACACACAGACACACACACGATTCCCTTGAACACGCTTCTCATATTTCTGCTGGCTTGTTCTCTCCTTCAGCTCACACCACCTCTACCTTCATACGCTCTCTCTCTCTCTCTCTCTCTCTCTCTCTCTCTCTCTCTATCTCTCTCTCAAGCACATACACACACG
This sequence comes from Carassius carassius, assembly GCF_963082965.1. Classification (NCBI taxonomy): domain Eukaryota; kingdom Metazoa; phylum Chordata; class Actinopteri; order Cypriniformes; family Cyprinidae; genus Carassius; species Carassius carassius. The sequence continues at coordinate 18,790,238 of NC_081781.1, forward strand.
CAGGTTTTGACAGCACATTCATCACCTCCTCTATTTTCAGTGCTTTAATTAGCTCTGCACTTAAAGCTGCTGTCATTGTGCCTCTGTGGCACATGGTGCTCGTGTCAAGAGGCGTTCATGCATATGGCTGGAATTGGTGTGTTTGCACGTGCGTGTGTGTGTGTGTGTAGGTGTCGGGGGCTTCACCTTTGCCAGGGGGAGGAGATGAAGTGAAACGTACTTATCAACTTGTTCAATGAGCCTCAGTGAAATTTGTTAACTTTTCTGCTTGAGAAGAATGAAAAACAGCATTTGTCTCAGTTCTTCCTGTTTCATGTGCACCTCTCTTCTTTCTTTCACTGGTATTATCACCTTTATCATGTTTTCTCGCATGTTTTCTGTTTTCTTCTTCTTGATTTTTCTTGTTTTAAGCACAACCCTCACTACATTTCGTTAGATTTATGATTAAAAGTAAAAATAAACAATGTGAAAATGAAGAAAATAAATACATTTAATAAAATATATATTTTATTCTGTATTTTATATATATATATATATATATATATATATATATATATATATATATATAATTATAATTATAGTATAAGTATGGTATGCCATGTTATCGCTGAAACAACATTTTTTTTTTTTTTGCAATTGGAGAAAGAAAATTACATTTTCAAAAAAATATTTTTTTACATATTTTACAAGTTGTTTTAAGTAGTCTTGTTTTAAGTTTTACTAATTCAGTTACCTTTGCAGTAAACATTTAAATGCAAGCTTCTAAATTTTCCTATTTACATAACAAAAAATAAAAAAAATTAAATAATACCGCAAAATCATTAAGTTTATCATAAGTAATGTCATATAATATGCTTACGTAATAGGGCAAGCACACAAAACAATACTACACAAATGAACAGTGCTAGAAAATGTGTATTTTAATGTAGTACTCACTGTAGAGTGAGAAAAAAAGAAAAATTTGAAAAAAACAAAAGGTTGCCGGTCAATTCAATTCTATAGCTGTGACTTTTCTTCACATAAGGCAATAATATTTTTTCACTTGGTATGAAATGGTATGAGTTTAACACTGAATGAATCTGTGTCTTCAAAGATAAACGTTCCGTTTAAAAACTCCCGCAGGTATTCATTAAAATAGTATAATTGCTGCAGTGTTAGACTTGAATTGTCTGTAGTACTTTGCTTCTCTGATTTGCTTCATTGCTCTGAAAACATTCATTTATTTGTTGCTCTATTAGAGAAAGCTTGAACACAAACATCTGTCATGAGCAGTGTACCTGGTTCGCAGTGGACCAAATGCCAATCAAAATACTCTCCTGAATGTTCATGAGGAAGAAGAGATGGAGATATAGCTCTCTTTTTTCCTGAGCAATAATGGTGGAAATGTTCAATAGCCCTTTTGTAGCAGAGACTTTTAAGTTACAAATATTGACTTCCTAAAATATACTCACCCTGAGAAATATTCACTGGAGTACAAAGTCTGACTACAATATTAAAACTGCTATATTTTGTTCTGTTCTCTTTTAAAACCTGTTCAGAACAGACTGAACTTTAGTGAGAGCACAAATGCACCAGTCTCTGTTCAATATGGAGAAAATTTCTCAGAGAAAGAGCTTTTGAATGCCAAATATATTTATTAAAGACACCAAAATGATAGTCTCTGCATGGCAGAATTTTCTCATCAAAACGAAAAAAAAAATGGAGTATCATCTATGAATGCAGTCAGGAAGGCCACATATGAACTGCTATTAGGAGTATGGCTAAAATCACATATTACCTTTAAAAGAATAGTTCACCATTAGCTGAAATCCTTCAGGCCATTCTACATTATGTCTAGCATTATCACTTGCTCTCTAATGCAGTGAATGGGTGCTGTCAGAATGAGAGTCCAAACAGCTGATATAAACATCAGAATAATTCACACACAATTATATACACACACACAACTCCAGTACATCAATTAACATCTTGCAAAGGTGCTAGCTGAGTGCTTGTAAAAACAAAAATCTAGAATTACCATCACTTCTCTCTAAAATATCAATAATCCAATCCAATGGTGGAAAAGTGCTTTTACTGTTGTCCTCTTATATTAAAATCCACCATATATTTGTTTAGAACTATTTAGACTCATTTTTGCGGACGAGAAAGCAAAGAAATTTAACTGAAGAAATCCATATTATGGATAAAGGAATTGTATTTCAGCTAGAGAAAATGGTCTGATGTGTGTTTTTATATATATAGGCGGAGTAATTTCTAAGCAAATTTTCATTTTTGGGTTAACTATTCCTTTTATGATATTGTTTAATAGTTAGTAATTAAATCAGATTTTCAACAGTTAGTAAAAAAATTTATAAATAATAAAAAAAATCACTAAACAAACAAATTTTTCAGCAAAAGTTAATTTTTGGGGGTGAACTATTTTTAAATTTTTGTATTTATTATTTATATTTTATTGGAAGAAAAAAACCTTTAAAGGAACTCTCCACTTAAAAAAAAAAAAAAAGTAATAAGCTCAACTCCCCTAGAGTTAAATGGTTGAGTTTTACTGGTTTCAAATCCATTCATCCGATCTCCGGCTCTGGCGGTATAACTTTTAGCTTAGCTTAGCATAGATCATTGAATCTGATTAGACCATCTAAAAATCTAAAAAGACTGACAAAATGAACAAGCAGCCAACATAGCGAGACAGTCAGACCGCTTCAGCTTAGACGTGTTGTGCTGCTAATGGCATGGTTAGAAAGCACTTTAACATTAAACAGATTTGTTACGAATGTAGCAGCAGGGGATTTCCCCCTCTCCTGTTTCTGTTCGTCATTGCCCTTATATGGGAATGGGTGGATGAGGTAATCAGGGCCAGCGTATTTAAATGGTTAGACAAGAAGCCCTAGAATGTAGGCTTGGTCACACCCGCCCCTCTTCCGGTTTCACTATAGTCCAGGTAAGCGACGGAGGTTATGCACGGTTTCGTGTGGTTTTAAAGTGTTTAGACTGTTTTTATCTTTGAAGGATTGCTGTAACCGTTTCGTCTGCGTACCCTGGGAGTTGCGTCGAGCACTCATAGAAAGCTTTGAGGTATGACGGCGATCACGATCTGTTGTGATGTGGGTTGTATGGGGTTAGTCAAGTTTAATGTGGGTTATTGTGTGTTTTAGTGGAACATTTCGCGAGTGCATCCTGACATCGTGATGTGTGATCCGTGATGTGTGTGTGATTCTCGCGGGGTACGTATGATTTAGTAATGTTTTGTATTGACGATTGGAGTAGATCCTTGTCTGATTGTTATGTTTTGTTTTGCAGTCTTCCGCGTACCACGTGATTTCATTCAGGTCGTGCTGCTGTTTTTCTATGACTAGTTTATTCTTTTGTCCTTCGTGAATAATTTTGTTAGGTTTTTCATGACTTTAATAGTCGCTGTGTGTTTTTGATTTAATTTTATGGTTTGGGTTACTGCTATTTCTGTAATTGAGTTGGACTGATCAGTGTGATTTGGGCCGTAGTGCCGTGTGGTGCTATATTAGTGTCTATCTAACGGTCATCCATCGAGTATTTTGGGGTCCTCACTGCAAATGAGGTTGGACCGATTATTTATCACCTGTGTACCACCTGATCTGATCAATCATCATAATTGTGATTGATGTGATTATCTTGTATGTGTATCTTCCCTACTAATCTTTTTTTTGTTTCTTTTTCTTTGTTTCGAGTCAAGGCTGAGTGTGCCGAGGGGGAGGCTAGTCACCTGGGTGAACACATTTGCTGTGAGGTTGGAGCACCAGGGTTTGAGCACCTCTTCATATGTAGTTTGCCATGCACACATAAATGGTTGAGAGCACAATTGTTTACAGCTAGCTTGCCACCCCTAACGGGAGCTTAAGCCTTGCCGTTACATTCTTTTTGTAGTAGTAATTTTTCTTGTTTGTTTTATTTTGTGGGGACGGTACATACATTTTTGTTTGGTTTAATGTTATTCAGTGCTTGAAAATCAGCAATGTCTGGAGGAATGTTCTTTTAACATTTGATATATTGTGTATTGTTATAATAAACTTGCCAGTTATTTATATTACAAACAAATGGTGCTAGTGGGATATTTTTCCTTTTAAATAAAACCATTAATTCATTGGATGAAGCGACTCTGTCTTTTCTCTGCACCACCGAACCTGGGTCCTTTATATATTTCCTTGGGTGCAATTCCCAGGGTGGCGTAGTCTGTGCTCTTTTGATTTAGTTATACCAAGAAAAATCATACCGCTCTCGTCACAAACTGGCGTAGTCGGCAGGATGGTTGCATTGTAAAAGCAGAGACGTGGATTCTGTAATCTCATATTGATCATTTTGTTTGAAGTTATTTCCTTTTTTTTTGTTTTCCTTTTTTTTGAGTATTGAAAAACAGCAGCCGACTCTGACTCTGAGGTGATGCTCAAGCCCTGGACTAATTGAGGTCCCTTCTGAACGAACGTCTTCCCTGAGTTTTTTTTTGTGTAGTTTTTTTTTTTTTTTTTTCTTTTTGGTTTTGTTCTGTTTTACAGTCATGGAGGATGAACTGATACAACTTAGAGACATGGTGCTACAACTAAGAGCCGAAAATGAACGTCTGCGCCAGGAGCCGGCAGCAACCGCGTCAACGGATTCTATTCCGGCCCTTTGTGACAATACTGCAGCAAGGCCATCTGTAAGTATGGCTGCGGAAGGTATTGTAACTGCTACTGAGAGACTTGTTCTTATCCCACGGGATAGAAAGTGCCCTATGTTCCGAGGCAACTCTGGTATGAATATTGACGAGTGGGTTGAGGAGGCACGCGCATGTATGCGAGCCCGTCATTTGACTCCTGTTGATCAAGCTTTCTTTTTGGTTGATCACTTAGAAGGTGAGGCCAGGGATGAAATTAAATATCGTTCAGATGCAGAGCGGGGAGACCCGGAAATCATTATTAAGATCTTGCAAGAACTGTATGGCTGTTGTCAATCATATGTTGCATTGCAGGAGGCTTTCTTTTCCAGGAAACAGCAAGAGGGGGAGAGTCTTCATGAGTTTTCTTTGGCTCTGATGCGTCTTCTGGACCTGGTAAAACATGTTGCACCAGCGGGCATGTTGAACTTTGAGGTGCTATTACGAGACCAATTTATTGAGTATGTTTCCGACTGTTCACTCCGCCGAGAGTTAAAGCAACTAGTGCGTCGCCAGCCCGCAGTTACCCTGTTGGATGTCAGAGGGGAAGCTATTAGGTGGGAGCGGGAGGGCATGCCTGGGGGGCATAGGGGTCGTAGTCACTCTGTTCCATCGGTCTATGGCCTTCAGTATGGGGTTCAGGGGGGTTCCTCTACCATGCTGGGTAATGGTGCATTAGGAGCAGAACTGGGGGATCTTAAAGCTATTCTGAAACAACAACAAGATCAGCTTAATCAGTTAACCCAAAGTATCGCTCTACTTCAGAACAACCAGAGGCATGTTAGACCGCTCCGTGATGGCCCGGTAATTTGTAGGAGATGTCAGCGTCCGGGGCACTTTGCAAGGGATTGTGACGGTGCAAGGGTTCCTTTTCGCTCCCGGTCTCACTCTGTAGCTTTACCTTCCCCCTCCAGTACTAGACCATTGCCCTCCCAACAGGGGTCGGAAAACTAATGCCCACCGAGCCGTTGAGCCACAGCTCGGGTGGGGCCCTTATAGGCTCTTGTGTTAAGTAGCGTGAGCACCGCAGCCAATTTAATGTCCTCTTGCCCCCATATAGACATTCTTATGGGTGGACATAAGGTGTCCTGTTTATTGGACACCGGTTCTATGGTGTCCACAGTTACCGAGAGTTTCTTTTTGCAACACTTTAAGACAGGGAGTTTACAGGCTTGCCGTTGGCTTCAGCTTAAGGCTGCTAATGGGTTGGCTATTCCTTATTTGGGCTATCTAGAATTGGATGTTTTCTTGTGTGGTAGGATTATACCTGGTTGCGGCGTGCTTGTAGTAAAGGACCCTCCTGGTGGTGCTAGTGTCCCAGGGGTCCTTGGGATGAATGTAATTAGCAAATGCTACGAACTTTTGTTTTTTCAACATGGGCCTGCTTTATTTGAGTTACCAACCGTGTCTCAGGCACCTGGTCATGTGTTCCAAGCCTTGCAGCAGTGTTATCAGGCAGGTGTTGAGCCCCCCCCTGATGTGAAGAATGTTGTTAAGCTAAGTCAGGGGAGGGTTCAGCGTATTCCAGGGGGTGTGACCAAGTTTGTCAGGGCAACATGCTCAGATCACTTATCTGGTAGTACCGCCTTATTTGAGCCTCTCGACTCTGGCCTACCTGGTGGACTGTTGGCATCTCCTTCGTTAGTCCAGGTGTTTGGGGGTACAGTTGACGTTCCTGTTGTAAATGTTGGCACTACTGATGTCTTGCTTTACGCTCGTACCCAGTTAGGTTATTTGCGGGGGGTGGATGTGGTCAGTTTGCCTAAGGGCGTAGCTGAGTTGAGGGCTATTGAAGTAGCTGGTTCATCTCCCAGCTCAGTTCGGAGCCAAATAGATGCCCTTGATTTATCCGAGCTTAGTAGGGAAGAGGCCCAACAGGTTAGGACATTGCTGGTTGAGTACCAGGCTGTGTTCTCAGCTCATGAGGGGGATTTGGGCTGTACCAGCCTTATATCCCATGAAATCCCCCTGTTAGATGATGTCCCTGTCCGGCAACGTTATAGGCGGTTGCCCCCATCTGAGTATGAGGTTGTCAAAGCCCATATCAATCAACTTCTTGAGGCGCAGATTATTAGGGAGAGCTGCAGTCCCTATGCGTCCCCCATTGTGTTGGTGCGGAAAAAGGATGGTAGCCTTCGCCTCTGCGTGGACTACCGCCAATTAAACCAAAAGACTCGTAAAGATGCTTTTCCGTTACCACGCATTGAAGAATCGTTGGACGCTCTTTCCGGGGCCAATTGGTTCTCTACTCTCGATTTAGTCAGCGGCTATAATCAAGTTCCTGTTGCCGAGAAGGACAAAGCTAAGACAGCCTTTTGTACTCCTTTTGGATTATTCGAGTTTAACCGTATGCCTTTCGGCCTTTGCAACGCCCCAAGCACATTCCAGCGCCTCATGCAACGGTTGTTTGGGGAACAGCACTGTCAATCTCTGTTACTTTACCTGGATGATGTTGTGGTCTTTTCTTCCATTTCACAGCATCTGGAGCGATTAGAGGGAGTGTTAAGCCGACTGGGACAGGAAGGACTCAAAGCCAAGCTGGAGAAATTTACCTTTTTTAAGCAGGAGGTTGGCTATTTGGGACATGTGATCTCCAGCGCTGGCGTCTCCACGGATCCTGGGAAAATCGAAGCAGTAGCCCAGTGGCGACGTCCAACCCAGGTGGCAGAGCTGCGTTCGTTCCTTGGCTTCACCAGCTACTACCGTCGCTTCGTGGAGGGCTTTGCGAAAATGGCTGCACCCCTACATAAGTTAGTAGCGGAGTTGGGGGGTACGAAGGCTCGGAAAAGGACCGGACGGGACTTCGCTGCGGCCTGGACAGAGGCCTGTGAGCAGAGCTTTGAAGGACTGAAAGCTAAACTCACCTCCACTCCAGTATTGGCTTATGCCAATTTCGCATTACCTTTCATCCTAGAAGTTGATGCTAGCCATAGTGGCTTGGGGGCAGTTCTATCACAGGAACAGGACGGTAAAGTCCGGCCTATAGCCTATGCAAGTCGTGGTCTTCGCCCCCCTGAACGTAATATGCTTAATTACAGTTCAATGAAATTAGAGTTCCTGGCCTTGAAGTGGGCAGTTACGGAGAAGTTTCGTGAGTATCTCTTGGGACAAAAGTGCATCATTTACACTGACAACAATCCTTTGAGTCATCTGGCCTCCGCTAAGTTGGGAGCAACAGAGCAGCGATGGGTGGCCCAACTGTCATGTTTCGATTATGAAATTCGATACCGGTCTGGCAGAGTAAATAGGAACGCTGATGCTTTATCCCGGCAGTATGTGCCAGAGAATACCACCACCTTCGTTCCAGAATCTCTGCAGCAGACCGGAGTTGTACTACCATCCCAGGTAATCCAAACAGCCATTTTTGCTTTACCCCATCATTCTGCCTCTGATATATGTTCTCTACAGTGGTCAGACCCAGATATTCAAGCTATTTGGACTCTTCGCAAGCAGAAGATGTACCCTAGCTTGGTGACGCGTCAAGCCCTATCCACCCAGTCATTGGCGTTACTACGGCACTGGGATCGACTGGTGGAGAGGGATGGGGTATTATATCGTCGCACCCTTCGACCTAACGGGGGTGAGGAGGTATTTCAAGTAGTTCTACCAGCAGTGTTAAAGCAAGATGTACTCACCCAGTTACACCATGACCATGGGCATCAGGGGGTAGAACGGACTATGGAGTTGGTCAGTCGACGCTGCTTTTGGCCGGGAATGGCTGTGGAAGTGAAGCGCTGGTGCCAAGAATGCGAAAGGTGTCAAGTGGCGAAGCATACGAATCCGGCTACTCCTAGTTTCATGGGACATCTTTTGGCTTCACGGCCCAACGAGATTTTGGCCATGGACTTTACCGTCTTGGAGCCTTCACATAATGGCCTGGAAAATGTGCTTGTTGTGACAGACATTTTTAGTAAGTTTACAGTGGCCATACCTACCCGGGACCAGAGGGCCTCTACTGTGGCCCAGGTTCTCATGACGGAGTGGTTCTGCAAGTTCGGGGTGCCTAGTCGTCTCCACTCCGATCAGGGTCGTAGTTTCGAGGGCAACCTGATACAACAGCTTTGCTGTCTTTATGGGATTACCCGATCACGTACCACACCTTACCATCCTGCTGGCAACGGTCAATGCGAGCGTTTCAACAGGACAATGCATAATTTGCTGCGCACCCTACCTGCCTCAAGAAAGAGAGACTGGGCCTCCTGCCTTCCGCAGTTAGTCTTCTGTTACAACACTACCCCACATCAGTCGACTAGTGAGTCCCCACACTTTTTGATGTTTGGTCAAGATCCCCAACTACCAGTAGACTTCTTATTGGGCAGAGTGCGGGAGTCAGAGGCTGGTACGGTACATGACTGGGTTCGAGAACATGAGGCCCGACTGCAGGTCGCCTTCGAGGGTGCTAGAGGGAGACTAGCAACTGCTGCTGCACGCCGCAAGGACTATCATGATAAGAGGGTGAAGGAAATGCCACTGTCTGAGGGTCAGCGAGTTTACCTGCGTAACGTGGGTGTAAGGGGACGTAACAAAATTCAAGACCTTTGGAGCTCTGTTTATCAGGTATTGAAGGCACCCAAAGAGAAGGGAGTGGTGTACTCAATTGCACCTGTGAACGATCTGGGGAAGGTACGACATGTACATCGGACGATGCTGAAAGCTCAATTGCAGCCAGAGCCCCAGGACATCCCCCAGGATCGACCATCAGTGACAGTTGGGCCACCCGAAGAGGAGTTTAATGATGACTTGTGGCTTGTAGTACCTACCAGTTCGGTTGGTCCCAGTTCAAGTGCTGACCCTACGAGATATTCCCGTACTCCTTCAACAGTACCAGAGGTCGCCTCCGGTTACTCCAGATGCCCAGGAGGCAAGGCCGTCGACCCCTCCGACTGCCCTGATGGATCATCTTGGCCCAACCTTGTCGGAGGAGACTCGACCATCTTTACGACGGACGGCTCGCTCGACTGCCGGGCAACACTCCAATTTGTACCATCTTCCGCAGACTGCACAGGGGGTCGCTGGTGGGACTGTTTGCTCTTCTAGGGTTGTGTCTCAGGCTGTTCCGGCCTTGTTTAGGCCCTGGCATTAGCCTGGTGGCACCGCGTCGTAGTCTGTCTCTAATGTTCACATTTGAGTTCTTATCGTCGGGGCGCCGATAAAAGAAGGGGGGGGTGGAATGTAGCAGCAGGGGATTTCCCCCTCTCCTGTTTCTGTTCGTCATTGCCCTTATATGGGAATGGGTGGATGAGGTAATCAGGGCCAGCGTATTTAAATGGTTAGACAAGAAGCCCTAGAATGTAGGCTTGGTCACACCCACCCCTCTTCCGGTTTCACTATAGTCCAGGTAAGCGACGGAGGTTATGCACGGTTTCGTGTGGTTTTAAAGTGTTTAGACTGTTTTTATCTTTGAAGGATTGCTGTAACCGTTTCGTCTGCGTACCCTGGGAGTTGCGTCGAGCACTCATAGAAAGCTTTGAGGTATGACGGCGATCACGATCTGTTGTGATGTGGGTTGTATGGGGTTAGTCAAGTTTAATGTGGGTTATTGTGTGTTTTAGTGGAACATTTCGCGAGTGCATCCTGACATCGTGATGTGTGATCCGTGATGTGTGTGTGATTCTCGCGGGGTACGTATGATTTAGTAATGTTTTGTATTGACGATTGGAGTAGATCCTTGTCTGATTGTTATGTTTTGTTTTGCAGTCTTCCGCGTACCACGTGATGTCATTCAGGTCGTGCTGCTGTTTTTCTATGACTAGTTTATTCTTTTGTCCTTCGTGAATAATTATTTTGTTAGGTTTTTCATGACTTTAATAGTCGCTGTGTGTTTTTGATTTAATTTTATGGTTTGGGTTACTGCTATTTCTGTAATTGAGTTGGACTGATCAGTGTGATTTGGGCCGTAGTGCCGTGTGGTGCTATATTAGTGTCTATCTAACGGTCATCCATCGAGTATTTTGGGGTCCTCACTGCAAATGAGGTTGGACCGATTATTTATCACCTGTGTACCACCTGATCTGATCAATCATCATAATTGTGATTGATGTGATTATCTTGTATGTGTATCTTCCCTACTAATCTTTTTTTTGTTTCTTTTTTTTGTTTCGAGTCAAGGCTGAGTGTGCCGAGGGGGAGGCTAGTCACCTGGGTGAACACATTTGCTGTGAGGTTGGAGCACCAGGGTTTGAGCACCTCTTCATATGTAGTTTGCCGTGCACACATAAATGGTTGAGAGCACAATTGTTTACAGCTAGCTTGCCACCCCTAACGGGAGCTTAAGCCTTGCCGTTACATTCTTTTTGTAGTAATAATTTTTCTTGTTTGTTTTATTTTTTGGGGACGGTACATACATTTTTGTTTGGTTTAATGTTGTTCAGTGCTTGAAAATCAGCAATGTCTGGAGGAATGTTCTTTTAACATTTGATATATTGTGTATTGTTATAATAAACTTGCCAGTTATTTATATTACAAACAAATGGTGCTAGTGGGATATTTTTCCTTTTAAATAAAACCATTAATTCATTGGATGAAGCGACTCTGTCTTTTCTCTGCACCACCGAACCTGGGTCCTTTTTATATTTCCTTGGGTGCAATTCCCAGGGTGGCGTAGTCTGTGCTCTTTTGATTTAGTTATACCAAGAAAAATCATACCGCTCTCGTCACACTATTAATAACTGACAGGCCTCTATAGAACCCAATGTTATATGAAAGAGGCAGATCTCAACGGACAGATCTGTGAGCAGGGGAAAACATGATTGACAGGTCCATGTGACAACTCCACTAACTTCATCATTGTAATTTCATTAGAGTCAGTGGGAGTGCTTAATTTACAGTATTTATAAATGTTTGCGAGTCCATAACAGTTTCGTCTCTCACCCACTTCCGGAGACTTTGAGCATTAGCAGCATTCAGTATCACATTCAACAACATGCTTAAGATCAATCAGAGATGATTGAGACATCACACAGACAGATGCAAACACTCACATGTACACAAACAGAGAGACTTTAGGCGGAAAGCATGAATTAGTTTGTTGGTGTAATTTATCTCACTGTCGGCTAATTTAGCTAGTGTTCTCATTAGGCTTGGCTGTTATCAGATAACTCTGTCACTGTCATGTGAATCATTTTTCTTAAAGATTATCTAATTGTTACAGTGTTTTTTCTTAATCTGATTCCTTAGTATTCTTTATCAAATAAATGTCGGGGGGGGGGGGGGGGGGGGGGAGATTACCAATAATAATGGTTATATTTTACGGACAGAGGGGAAAAAATTCATAAGATGGAAAACTTACAACCCAGCTCATCAAAAGGATAATGACTATTTGTAATTAAAAGCTTGGCACACCCACACTTTCACTGTCAACCTTCTACAAATGTTTATTATAGTTGCAAAATTATTGAAAATCATATTAATAGCTTAGTTTACAAAACCGTGAGAATAAGAATACTCACTCAGAGGCTTCCCTACAAATGATCATAATGCATCACTTTGACGGAGTTTTCCAGTTTTTCAGTTTTTTTCATGCTCTATTTTAAAACATACATTCAAGCTTCCGGATGTTTACTTTTTAAATAAAAAGCAAAACACAAAGTCTCCATTAAATAATTTATGCAAAAATTCGGAATTTTACAGATAAAGTCTGCAATTTATAATTGGCACAGAAATTATTTATTTTACAAAAGAAAGAAAGAAACTATACAATACAATTATTTCATAATTTACACAAACATGTATAATTGTTAAGCAATATATTTAATATTCCTAAAAAAATCATTATTTTACAAAAATGAAATTCAGCAAAACAAAAATTTCATTTTTCATGAAATTTCTAATTTCATAATTTGCCAAAAAATATATATATATATTTATATAAAAACAATTATTTTATACAAAAAAGTCTCAATTCCATAACTTGAAAATATTCATTATTTAAAAAAAAAAAAAAACTTAGTAAACCTAAAAATGTCTCAGTTTCATAACTTACACACACACACACACACACACACACACACACACACACACACATGCACACAATCATTATTTTACAAAAGCATAAAAGTAGATAAAAAATAGATAGATAGATAGATAGATAGATAAATAGATAGATAGATAGATAAATGCATAGACAGGGTTTAGCCTAAAACAGGATTAATCAATACTTCAATTAGGTCATAGAAGTAATTTTTATAAGCATGCCTTAGAAAAAGCATAACTGATGTTGATCTTAAGACAAAACAAAGGCACTGGCATGTTTTAAGATCAGTCAGTGCAAGTTTATTTCAGCTAAAACAGCTAAGATTTGCATTTTAGTCTAGGACTAGGCTTAAGCCTAGTCTGTGAAATTGGGGGTTAAACAAATAATAATAATAATAATAATAATAATTCAATCTTAACTTTAAAAAAATTGTTTAAAAAACATCTAATCAGTTCATAATCAATAGCATTTCTCAACTAGCATAATCATACAGTGTATGTAAGAAACCGTAAAACAGAGACAAGACCTTTTTTTGCAGCAGATAGACTCAATCGAGTACACTCATTCCGTTTCTCGGCAGATTCTGCATGTATTTGGTGCACATTAATAGTCCGTGCACCGTGGAAGCAGCCATCAGTGCTCTCGGGGCAGAAACAAGCCGTTTGATGGAGTACTGGGGACACACACATGCTGACTGCTGCATCAAGGGATTGAAGTGTCTTTGAGGGCAGATGTGCCTGGAGGCCAGAGAGACCGGCAAAGACTTGCTGATTGGATGGAAACGGAAGCAAGAAAAGGACGACTCTTTCACCATCACAAGTCCGGCATGGACAGATGCCAGACACTGAGACAAAGACAAACTTGGCTTGCCATCAGTGAACTCATCCTACAATCTTGCTTTCTTTCCTAGATACATTGTCTGCTGACAATAGCACAGGAAGTGAGGCTCCGTTCACAGTGCAGAGGTTACAGGGTTGACATCTCTACACCGACCCTGCAGACAGGTGCCCCGCTGGGTTTTATTGCATTTGCTGCATTGTAATTTAACTGAATGACTCCTCAAAGATTGAAAAATGATTGACAGGTGACAGAAAGAAAATGAACTTCAGGAGAACAGCAGCTATAAATTAAAGTAACAAAGATGCCTGTCAAAACAACAGGAATGGAGAGCGCCAAGATATGCGGAAACAGAGATGGAGATGACAGACACCGGTGGGGTGTGGGGTTTATTTTCTTTCCAAGATTTTTTTGAGCGTGACAAATATCCAACTGGCATCCTGTATGTAAGATTGCTTAAAAACACCCCAAAGGAACATTATGAATAAAGCATTCCTGGCACAATCATTTAACAAAACAAAAAAGTTTGAATTTTGGAAATGACTAAAAACATTCCCTGTCGAACCTCTGTAAGACCGACGGCCAACCTGCCTCTGGGCTCTTCCTGAGTCTCAGCTTCGCTTTCTCTTATAAACATACTCCAGATTGCAAACTGCAAACATTATGACAATCAAACTAACAAAACTCACTCAAGTCACTCAAGTAAAATGAAAGCAAAAAGCTGTCAGAATGGCTAATCAAAGCGGCTGATAAAATCTGTGACACACCTTCAAAAGCAACAGACTTGACAGACACAATCTGAGTACAAAGAATCACAGGCATAAGAAAAGACACAAAATTATGTTTGAAAATAGTGCTTTCTTTGAAATGATCAGAATCCAGGGGAACGAGTTTGTGAACGTTAATGAAGCTGCTTGAAATGCGTGAAAAGGGAGAGAGGACACATGCAAGAATGCATTTTTAAAGATGAAAAATAATAAACAGAAAGGGTATAAAGAGCTCAACATTTTTGCTGTGTTATTGATTGATTTTGCTTTGATTTCATTCAGATGTCTTGGCAAGAACAGTCTTTTTCTCAAACACGTTGATAAAAGTTACATACAGGAACAGTATGTTCACAGATTCTCTTTATTTGTTTTGCTATAGACTTGTCTTAAAGATGAATAGATAGATAGAGAATAGAGAGAGAAACTATCCATTAGCATTCCCAATCATCTCAATAATATTAGTTCTGTCATGACAGCTCTCGGAGGGATTGGCATGGTAATGTATATGACAATGTTAATGTATTTGGTCTTGGCGGAATAGATCTGCTACGTTGCAGTACTGAGTACTGAGACTTGCTACTTCCAATACATCCACAATATGCTGCTGTGAGCATGTAAGAAATATTGCTGCAGCAAATATAACACAAGAAATAACCCCCATATACCATACATGAATTACCTCATAGCAGATCTATACCGCCGTGCAAAGGCAAAAGACTGTAACTTAGATTTTTGTCCTAAATGAGTTATTGATATTTTTGGGACATTCAAGACGTCCTTTATCATGTGTATAAGTATCTTGAGTCAATTTGTTTTTTTGTGTGTTTTTTTAGGAGAAAATAATGGGTCATCTCAACTGTAACTTCGATAAGCCCCAGAGAAGCCAAGGCAGAACACAGTTTAACACCAGTTACCGTTCTTTCACTTTGTTTGGAATGCTCAAAATGAGTCAAGGCATTCTGACTTTGTTTAGCCACGTGTCAATATAAATTTACGGTGTCGGTTTGGAGTTACACGGTGTTCTGCCTTTCTTTTACTGTCCATTAAAGTTTTACAGTGTAAAAAAATGAATTAGATAGATTGAGATCTACCAAACCGCTCCATATAACAAAGCACTGTAAAGACTATATAGCTTGGCAGCAATATGTAATTGTGAATAACCTTTGAAGATTTTTTTTTTCTTTTCATAATTCAGATTATTCACCAGGCTGTCACACACACAAAAAAAATGGTATCCACAGTGTCCACTCATGTTTAACTTTTAGTCTGCTTGTTATGGTCCAAAAAAAAAAAAAAAAACTTAATACAGTCACATTACAACATGCAATAGCTTATATGAGACAGCCCATGATCACTAAATTGTATACAGGTGTTACTATAATAATTTTATAAATGGTGATTTTCAACCAAATATTGATAATGTGGAAGTTACTTCCTTTTGGCTTGGTATGACTTCTCACGTTTTGCAGGCAATGCAAAGGCAGAGTACATTAACTTTAAAAATAGGGGCAAAAATTTTGTTTGAGCTCACAATTTGTTTATGTAGATCATTTTCATTATTAAAACATTTCATTATTAAAACAAATATCCAGTGTCTTACCTATAATTAATTTGGCTGGGCAAATAGAAAACTTTAAAGGCCTTTTTTTTCAGTTTCACACTCTAGCGAGTTAAGGTCTTTTGCCTTTGTAGGGCAGTATACAGGTGGAGCTGGGGAAGGTGGAGGGTTAGATGCACTGCTGTGTCAAACTCTATTCACATATTTGAATGTTGAGCAGTGAGCTTGTTGGCTACCAATACAGGAGAGAACCAATCGGCTGTACCATGTGATAATGATGTCATTACGTCAGATTGAGTTAGACCTATTGGACTGCATCAGAGCTTCATGCCAGAACTCTGTATTTGCTATGCAATACATAATTTGAAATGAGCTGTGGTTGCCATAATAATTCTGTAAAAATACAGTAAAAATTTTAACATATTTACAGAGATAAGATTTACTTAGAACTGTAGATTTACCATTTAAAAATTGATTTTATTAAAAATTAATAAATAAATAAACTGATACTTAAGACATTTAAGAAGCACAAATGTGCCATTGAAAAAAACTTTACTTCCAAAATAACATTTAACAGTTTTCTACTGTAATATTACATGAAATGTAAGGTTAGATCAGGTGAAATTGAAATATGTATGTCTATTCTATGCTTTTAAGGGCCATCTATACATAAAAGGTGACCTGTAGATACGTTACTTGCGATCAATATATCAATTAATTAATAAACTAAATGAATTAGCCAAGTTTGTTAAAACTGCAAATGTAAAATTATACATCTAGTTTTATCATTTTACTTATATGATTATCATTTAAAATATAAAAAATCTTTTTACATGTATTATTTTTTTTTATTAATATACACACACATATTTTTCCAAAGGAAACATTTACAGTAACAGAGTGTCAGTTATACAATCTGCCTCTGCTAAGAGCATTTCAAGTCACTCTTGCACAACCTTATTGTTGAGCCCTATCTAATGGCACCATATAAAACCACAAATGAGATCTCTTAATAGCTCAACTGTTTCTCCGACACAGCTATGAAAATAAATGGAAAGCCAATGGAGATATCTGCTGTAGCCTGCCTTTTCTTTTTTTCATATTAAGAAAAAGGCCACAGTAATCTCACATGTGCCTGAACTGGAGGTTCTGCAGAAATCTCAATATTGTCTGCCCAGACTGCAATAAAATTTCAAAATATACAATTTGAAAAGAGGTCTCAATATGAACCTTTCTATAACAAAATGAGCTGCTCTCTGTTCTTCAGGAGTTGAATTTTTGAGTTGTTTTAAACCACTTTTGGTTTCTACTTTCTATGATTCCACTGAAAAGTAAACAGGGCAAAAATCTGTGCAACAGCTACAAAGCGAGGCCTTCCAGCTACATGTGAGAGAGAAAGAGTGAAGCGGAGGAAGAATGAGGATGAAGAAGAAAGACAGAGGCAGAGATTGGTAGAGGGTTCAAAAACCTTACAACACTGTCCTAAAGGGGCTTCAGGATAAACAAAGAGAGCGAGATGACAGAAAGCTGCAAAGTGACAAGGATCATGTCTTGGTGTTTGATTCTCCCGTGACTGGTGAACAAAACAAAGGGTGGTGTTACTGATGGAGTCTTTGCTGTGCATGTTTCTTCTTGTTGTTCAGAGCTTAGACACAAATGACATCAAAAACATCAGACTCCCCTCAGCAAGACTGATCGACAGACTCATCCCAACTCGCAGTGGGAGCTCCTCAAAACCTCCCCAATCAAACACGCTCTTACTTTGACACATCAATATGCTGCTACACACAATACATGAAAATTAAAGGGCTGTTTCAAAACATCTGAAATCAGTTTTTAGCATGAAAATGGTCTCAGTAGAGATGTGCAATAATGATGTTACTTTGTAGGCCAATTCGGAATACTAATTCACCATTTGGTTTCCTATGGATTTTATAATAATGTTTTTTTTTTTTTTTTTTTTTTTTTACTTATTATTATTATTATTTATTAGTAAAATCTGTTTGTAAAACTTTTCAATGAACATGCTTCATCCCCTATACAAGGTGCAACAAACATGGGAAACCTTTAGGAAAGTGAGGGAATTTTTCAATTGTGCTTTACAGGCATGACTAAAAATGTAAATGCAAATGCAATAAGATGTTAAAGATTATGAAAAATTTATGGAAAGATTTACATTTCTCTGATTAAGCTCAGCGATGTAGGCACAAAAATCTCAGGCCATTTTCTTTTCTTTTTTAATGTAGATTACATTTAACTCCAAAGATATTCATTTTTTATTACAGCACTGCTGCTTTCCTTTTTGCTTGCAAAAGAATTTCTGTTTGAGATTTGTTACTTAAAGCTAGTCTAACAATTTTGAGTTTATGTCAATAGCCTGACCTTCTTTTCTTTATTCACAAATATGAGGTTAAAACATGCATAGACAAAAAATGCCAGTGTTAAAGGGTTAGTTCACCCAAGAATGAAAATTATGTCGTTAATGACTCACCCTCATGTCGTTCCAAACCCGTAAGACCTTCGTTCATCTTCGGAACACAGTTTAAGATATTTTAGATTTAGTCGAGAGCTTTCTGTCCCTCCATTTAAAATGTATGTACGGAATACTGTCCATGTCCAGAAAGGTAATAAAAAAACATCTTCAAACTAGTCCATGTGACATCAGAGGGTCAGTTAGATTTTGTTGAAGCATAGAAAATAAATTTTGGTCCAAAAAAAAAAAATGACGACTTTATTCAGCATTGTCTTCTCTTCTGGGTCTGTTGTGAGCGTGTTCCGTTGTGAGACGATAGCAGATGTCTCTGTCGATTGTCAAGACGATAATAGGCTCATTCTCCTATTAATGTATTAAATTATAATAATATTATAATAATACTTTTTCACTTCAGCACCGCGTTTCACACACGCACGCACACACGCGCAAAAAAAAGGATGAGCCTGTAGCCGGTGAAGAAGTCTCCATCCACAAACAGACGTACATCGTCTGCAGATATAAGGTATTTCATTGCACTTTAACAAGTACCGTATTTTCCGGACTATAAGTCACACTTTTTTTCATAGTTTGGCTGGTCCTACGACTTACAGTCAGGTGCGACTTATTTATCAAAATTAATTTGACATGAACCTTTCTATGGTGGTGCGTCGGGCTCGTCATGGGGTGCACGGTCTGGAGCGCTGAATGACTAAAGCCTCTGTTTATACTTTCCGTGTCCGCGAGTCCACTATGGACCGCTAGGTAGGCGTGACATAAAAATCATCATCGGAGAGTGTTCATGGATGCTCTGAGTGGACGACTGCGTGCCTCCCATTTATGTCCGTGCGGTAAGTAGGCTTCAAAAGCACAATTGCACATGTGCAGGGAATGTGAAGAAGCCCATTGCATTGCTCATGTGGAAAATATAACACAGGCTTAATGCATCAGTTCAATTGAACTTTTGAATACTTTATGTTATAACTATATATAACGTGTTCATGTCCAATATTAGTGTTAAACTGTTGGACTTTAAATGAACCGTTGACATTTAGACTGATAACTTCCAATGCGCAGATGCGGCAAATTTGTCACAGGACGCGCAATATGACAGTTGCGTCTGACTATATATGAACTAGCTGTTTTAAATACAGTATTTTTATATTTAACGTTAGTTTATCAGTATGTCTGAAAGTATATTTTTTCAATTATTGGTGATTCCATAGGCTCTCTCGCGCACACCTGCACTGTTTAAAACACAATAGTTATGCAATGACAAGAACAAAGAGTCTCTCTCTTTTGCCACCCATGCACGATAATATAGTGTATCGTCGATCTCACGGGCTGATGATATGACGATTTTAGAAATGACCATATTGCCCAACACTATGTCACAAGGACTACTTTGATGATGTTTTTATTACCTTTCTGGACACGGACAGTATACCATGCATACATTTTCAATGGCGGGACATAAAGCTCTCAGACTAAATATAAAATATCTTAAACTCTGTTCCGAAGATGAACGAAGGTCTTACGGGTTTGGAACGACATGAGGGTGAGTCATTAATGACATCATTTTAATTTTTGGGTGAACTAACCCTTTAAGTTTCCCACAGAATCCATCTTGACTGACTAAGTGAAAGGCAAAAAAGTTTCGATTTATAATGTACCAGCTCATTCTTTAAAGTTTGTTAATTTAGAACAAAACCACTTACATCGTGAATCAGAACCCATGATGAAAAACAACTAATGCTCTTTCAGGTTTTCGAACTTCAAACTGAACAGCTCTGTTTGAACCATGAAAGTGTGTGTGTACTACTAGGACTGCACGATTATAGCAAAAATCATAATTGATGATTATTCCCTTGAAATTGTAATCCCGATTATTATTTACAATTATCACAATTTACATCCAATGATGAACTGCATTTCATATTTTTTTATATGAAAATAAACAAGCTGAAAGCACTCTTGACTGAAAAACCTTTGTTCCTGTTCAGGAACTCGAGCTGCGTCGAAACGCTTTTGGGGAACGTCCCTGACGAGACCGACTCTGAATATCGTGTGCAATCAGTCCATCGGAAAGGCGTGACGTCACGGGCGGGGTGACGTAGCAACCAGGAAGCTATAAAAGCACGTGCCGTGCAGCTGGCTTCAGCTTCGAATCTGTCAGCAAGCGCTCTGTGTGTGCATGTCAAAAGTCTGTCCTGTTGGTCCTATTTATTGTTGTCTGTCCCTTAGCCATTAAAAGATCGCTAAAACAGCTCAATATGCCAAAACAAAAGCAAAAGACCTAACATATGAAGGGCGATTCCAAGCCACGTTATAGATTGTGTGTTCCTCCCTGCCCTCGCTACATTACGAGTGGGGATACACACAGTTTGTGCGTGGCTTGCCTGGGATCGAAGCATGCTGAGTCGGCTCTCGAGGGGGCCGACTGCCCGCATTGTGAACGAATGCCAATGCGGACGCTTCGATCCCGCAGGGCTCTCTTCGCGAAGTGAGCCTTCGCAAGCGTTCCTCGCGATGCCGGTTCCGCTTTCGCCGAGGCGAAGCCGCGCCGGTATTCGTTGGGTTCGCAGATCGATCTGCTGGAAGGTATGGAGACGGGCACGTCCTTATCTCCTACCGTACCCACCAGATCTGCCTGATTCCGGGGTTTGGAAGCCCGAGCTTCGGCTCTTCCCCCCGAGCGTCGGGCTTGACGCTCTGCCTTTCTTTCTCCGAGGAGATTGACACGGAAGGCATCGGCGAGCTTGTAGTTGCACAAACAAAGTTGCATAAGCACAGTATAAGACAAACAGTGTCATTATACGGGCAGCGTTAGTGAGCAGCTATTTAATCTCCGAGGGGATTAATATTGTTTGTGTGACTAAGCTATTTGCGCGCTGTCGAGGCAACGCGTGTATTACATCATTTTCAGTTTTGATGTGAATTTTTCCATACCCGACCGCGTGTCTGGTTATTTTAACTCCATTTAATAAGCAGGAGTTGGTTCTATCACTTCAATGTGTACTTTATCACAATCTAGACCAGGGGTTTTCAAACTGTGGGTCGCGACCCACTTGTGGGTCACAGAATGGAACAAGGTGGGTCGCACAAAGTCACTTGGCTGCAGCTAAATTTGCGTTTCAATGACACACACACACACAGTTCAGTCTAGGGCTGCACGAAAGTGACGAGTGGGAACGGTGCGAGGCCGGTGGAGTGATTGGAATTGAGCGACACCTGCTCGACTCACCAGTCTCGAGAACCACGGAGGAGATCGGAAGGATACAAAAGAGGAGCGTCCGTCTCCCCGGCAACTCACTCCAGCCCACCGCCTCGAGCATCCTCCTTCGCCCTACTCGATGGCACTGCGGATTCACCTCAGTGCCGAGGGATCTTCGGCAGCGCGTCCCTCCTTCCTCCCAGGCTTCGGCACCAGTCTAACACATTAAAAACTTCTCAATCACGGGAAGGAGGAGGCGGGAACCGGGAACCCACTCGTCACAATGATATAGCCCACCAACATTAATAAGGACTGCAATATCCTTAGTGTGATTTTCGAATTGCAATTAAGTCCGCGTGCTTTGCGTGTTTTGAAGCGCGGGCGCGCACGAGTTGTAATAACAGTGAAGGTCTCAGAGCAATGTCATTAAAAGGTTCAATCGGTCCGCATTATTAAAAGAGAAAAACTTGCTCACTTCAATACACTATATTCCGCATGAGATTGCATACACCAGAAAACAAATGTTACGAAAACGGTTTCAGGTAGGCCATGTTCATTCATTTCTATCGTCCGTTTGAGCTCTGTGCACTTTTTTCGTTCGGGAAACGGTTTGTAAAAAGCATTTCACATGTACAGGGTGAGCAGTGCACAAACGCAGGGTTAATTGTAACACTACAAGATTTAAACATTTCCACATAACAAAATGCACAAAAAAATAATGCAATACTCCTTGACGTATCATCTCTTTTTAGAGAAAAATTTGCCAAAGTTCAGAAATCTTTTGAAGATATTGCTGAACATTAATTTAACCATTGCTAAAATAAATTTCTGCCTGAACTTAATGTCATCCAGTTTTTTTTTTTTTGTTTATTTAAAACGAGACACATGTTTATTATTATTTTTTACCTATTTCACAATTATTTTAATCTCCAAACAGTTTTAGATAGTTCTGCTTTGCTTCTTATGCTTTTTCTAAAAAAAGTGTTGGATTGTGCTCCGTTCTCACCGACACACACGGAAGGATCGTGAATGCATTTTCTGCAACAAAACACAGCAGCGCAGATTACAGTTCACTGGAGTGAGCCTGTTTAACGTTTTTATGGACACTACATATTCTAAAGTCTGTAAACAAAAATTAAAACTTAAATATTAATAGTGATTTTTTTCAGGTGTAGGCCTACTCTAAAATAAAAAGTTTTTTTTTCTTAAATACTTCATTTCTGTCATCAAACTTTTAAGTAAGATTAGGCTTAAAGTAATATCAACCTTTTTTTTCCTCAAATATTGTGGTGGGTCATGAAATAGATTACACTTGTCTAGGTGGGTCGTGGAATGGAAAAGTTTGGGAACCACTGATCTAGACCGTGTTTACTTGTCTGATTGTTTGATTATTTTTAAATTCTGAGGAATATGACTCTGAGAAGTCAATATATCACTATATGTGTACTTTATCACAATCTAGACCTTGTTTACTTGTCTGATTGTTTGATTTCACTAAATTCTGAGGAATTTGGATTGCATTAGATTCTGAGGAATCTAATGACTGTTATCTAACTTCGAGAAGTTCAATATATCACTTCAATGTGTATTGTATCACAATCCAGACCGTATTTACTTGTCTGATTGTTTGATTTAATTAATTCTGAGGAATATAATGACAGTTATTTGACTCATGAAGTTAGATGTACTGGAGGGACTGCTGGGCGGGAGCAGCCCCCTCCGCGTACAAACAGTCACGACTACAGAGGGCAGCCCCTACTGGGGTAGAGCGGTGTCCACCTCATTACACGGTGCCCGTCTCAACTCAGTGCCCTCGGGAGGTGGGTCTGCCAACCCTGCCGGAGTTTCAGGGTGCAGCGGCCTCCAGCGAGCACTACTCAGTTATTTCCGCCCGTGAGCGTAGCGGAGCTGGGATACTCGCCTCCCCTTTGGGGGCCTCTTACTCCAGAGATCAGTCTCGAGAGACTGATTCCCTTAGTACATTAGCTAGCAGCGTGGAAACTACTGCCAATGTATCTCAATGGGTCCTGCGCACAGTGGAAAGACAATAGTCGGCCTCCTGCAGGCTCTGGTTATGGAACAAAAAGTGAATACCCTTTTTAGGAAGGAGGCCATCGAGGTGGTCCCTCCTCTAGTCAGGGAGTCCGGGTTTTTAGCCGGTATTTCAAGAAGGATGGGGAGTTGCGTTCGATCTTAGACTTATGTCATCTAAACCTCTCAGTAATGTCACTGAAGTTCAAAATGCTCACTGTCAAACAGATTGTAGCTCAAATCAGATCCGAGGACTGGTTTGTCACAATAGATCTCAAAGACGCATACTTCCATATCCATCCTTCCACAACACAGGAAGTTTCTGAGGTTCGCTTTCGGGGGCAAAGCTTATCAATATCGAGTACTTCCCTTTGGCCTCGCACTCTCACCCCGCACGTTCACGAAATGTATGGATGCGGCTCTGGTATCCCTCCGTATGCAGGGCATCCACATTTTAAATTATATCGACGATTGGTCGATCCTAGCTCAATCAGAGCAGATGGCGGCTCGACATCGAGATGTCGTTCTCGCACACATGGGGGAGCTGGGTTTGAGACTAAACGCCAAGAAGAGTGTACTTTCTCCAGTTCAGAGAACCACCTATCTAGGCGTAGTGTGGAATTCGACCACGATGCAGGCACGCTTGTCTCCTGCTCGGATCAAGTCGATCCTCACATCAGTCGAGAGAGTCAAAGAAGGCCAGTCACTCACTGTCAAACAATTCCAGAGATTGTTAGGGCTGATGGCAGCTGCGTCCAACGTGATACCTTTTGGCCTGCTGTACATGAGACCCCTACAGTGGTGGCTCAAGTCCAAGGGCTTTTCCCCGAGGGGAAATCCACTTCGAGTTATCAAGGTCACGCGGCGGTGCCTTCGTGCCTTAGACATGTGGAAGAAACCTTGGTTCTTGAATCAGGGCCCGGTGCTGGGAGTTCCTTGTCGCCGTGTAACGCTAGCGACAGATGCGTCCCTCACCGGTTGGGGTGCGGTCATGAGTGGCCACCCTGCCCGCGGTCTGTGGAGTGGTCGCCATCTGACATGGCACATCAATTGCCTAGAGATACTAGCAGTCTATAGAGCATTGAAATATTTCCTCCCAGACCTGAGAGGTCACCATGTGTTGGTGCGCACCGACAACACATCAGTGGTCTCTTATATCAATCACCAGGGGGGTCTGCGTTCGCGCCCCTTGTACAAGCTGGCACACCAGATCCTTCTGTGGTCCCAGGGCAAACTCCTCTCGATCAGAGCAGTGTATATTCCTGGGAGATTGAATGTGGGAGCAGACATACTGTCAAGACAGGGGCTGAGGCCCGGGGAATGGATGCTTCACCCCGAGGTGGTGAAGCAGATATGGAGAGTATTTGGCAAAGCCCAGGTGGACCTCTTTGCGATTCAGGAGACATCGCAATGGCAGAGGGGTCTGGTTCTCTCTAGTTCATCCAGCTCCTCTGGGACTGGACGCTATGGTACAGACCTGGCCGAGACTTCGTCTGTACGCTTTTCCCCCTATCGCTCTGCTCCCGGGAGTTCTGCCGAGAGTACGCCGGGACGGGGCCCGTCTACTACTAGTAGCCCCGTTCTGGCCGGGCCGAGTATGGTTCTAAGATCTAGTCTCGCTCCTCGACGGCTCTCCGTGGGAGATACCGATCAGGACAGACCTACTCTCACAGGCGCAGGGCACGATGATTCACCCTCGCCCGGAGTTGTGGAAGCTGTGGGTGTGGCCCCTGAGGGGGCACAGCTGTTAGCAGCTGGTCTCTCAACCGAGGCTGTTGAGACCCTACTCCAATCCAGAGCTCCCTCTACGAGGAAACTGTATGCCCTGAAGTGGAAGCTCTTCACTTCATGGTGCAGAGACCGCCAGCTTGACCCAGCAGACTGCCCAGTTGGTACAGTTCTGGAGTTTTTACAAGCCAGGCTCTCTGCGGGGTTATCCCACTCCACCTTAAAGGTTTACGTGGCGGCCATAGCTGCTTTCCATGTCCCTTTCAATGATCAGTCAGTGGGTAGACACCCCCTAGTTACACGTTTCCTCCGCGGTGCGCTGAGGCTGAGACCTCCAGTACGATCCTGTGTTCCCCCCTGGGATTTGGTTGTGGTTTTAGAGGCTCTTTGTAAAGCTCCATTCGAGCCAATACAAGATATCTCAGATAGACATCTGACACTTAAAACTGCCCTGTTACTGGCAATCACCTCACTAAAGAGAGTTGGAGATCTTCAGGCCCTTTCGGTGGCCCCTACTTACTTAGACTTTGCCCCTGGTATGGCCAAAGCATTCTTATACCCTCGAGCGGGTTATGTTCCGAAGGTTCCCTCTGTTACACCACAACCTATTGTACTGCAGGCCTTCTGTCCTCCTCCCTTTCGGGAGCCAGACCAAGAGAAGCTAAACTGTATGTGTCCAGTGCGAGCACTGGACGCATACGTCCACAGAGCTGCCCTGTGGAGAAAATCAGACCAATTGCTTGTTTGCTACGGTCCTTCTAACAAGGGTTCTCCTGCCACCAAGCAGACCCTTAGTCGTTGGATAGTTAAGGCTATCAACGTCTCCTATGAGTCCTCTGGTCTTCCCCCTCCTTTGGGGGCCAAGGCTCACTCTACTCGGGGTATGGCGGCCTGCAAGGCCTTCTCAGCAGGTGTGTCCCTCTTGGACATCTGCAACGCTGCGGGGTGGTCCACGCCCTCCACATTTGTCCGATTTTACGATCTTGACATGCGAGCCACGCCGGGCTCTTCTGTTCTCTCGTCTTAGCTGTGCTCTTTGACTACACACTAGGCAGGGATTTGGAAGTCTGGCAGCGTGGGCACATCGTTCCCCAAAAGCGTTTCGACGCAGCTCGAGTTCCTGAAAAGGAACGTCCCAAGGTTACGTATGTAACCCTAGTTCCTTGAAGGAACGAGACGCTGCGTCGCAGAGCCATACTCCCGGCACCCCTGCCGGCGCTTGCTTCCCTACTCGAAGCTGAAGCCAGCTGCACGGCACGTGCTTTTATAGCTTCCTGGTCGCTACGTCAACCCGCCCGTGACGTCACGCCTTTCCGATGGACTGATTGCACACGATATTCAGAGTCGGTCTCGTCAGGGACGTTCCCCAAAAGCGTTTCGACGCAGCGTCTCGTTCCTTCAAGGAACTAGGGTTACATACGTAACCTTGGGATGTTTTTTTCTAGTAAAAATAGTATGTGTATTCACGTGTCTATGTGGTTACAGCATGGTTTTGAAGGTACTGTATCTGTTTGTACAGTATGTGTGTTTGCACACAGTGTTAAGAGGATAAGTGCTCTCTCTTTGAGCCAAACACATACGATAAATTTGTTTGTTGCTCAAGGCTGTTTTTTGAAAAGGTTCCATGTTCAAACCATCACTATTAACATTAATGGACACACAGTACAAGGACAACAATGCTGTGCAAAGTTTTAAAAAATGTACCAAAAAAAAAAAAAGATGGGAGAAAGTGAATGATACATTAAGAGCAAGACTGACCTAAAGGCCTGGTGAAAAACTTGAAGCATGAAAAACGACTACTTTGCAAACTTATAGCATGTTATGGACAACACCTGAATGCCTATTTTACCTTCAGATGTATGGACTGTAAATGTAGTTGAACATAAGACACTGTCACGAGAAAATGCAATATTTCCTAGCTGTATCTCATAGCTCTTTAATCCAACAGTGGTGACGTGCAGAATTTCGAGTTGAAGAAAGAAAATATTCCACCATTTACTGACCTGAGAATCATTTTTTTTTATGTCCCATGTTTACGTCTTCTGCGTAGAATCAGAACTAACAATGCTCAATTCGTGAGTGATTGACTCTTTTGATTCAATTCATTTTTATGGATTGAGCAAACGGCTTATATAACATATAACAAATAACATAATAAAACATATAACATTTATATATATGCTCAAGGGCACTTAAGCCATGGGTGTTGAGGGTGGAAGAGATCGCTGTTCATTCACTAAATTCAACACCTGCAGTTAGTAAACGAATTCAGCTAACGTTAAAGACATCTAAATACCAAAAAGTGTCTAAACATAATAAATAAATAAATACATAAATAAATACTTACAATGCCAGTGTGTTTTGTGTACGTGTGTGTGTGTATATATATATATATTATTATTATTATTATTATATTTATTTTTTGGGTGACTGTTGGCCCAACGTCACATAATACCATAGTAGTATGCTACTTGAAGCTTCATTTGCCACTGAACACTACCTGTATAGAGGTTTTTGTGTCAAGGTTGTTTTCTCTACATCTTCTCTGGTGTTTAAACATGCAGCAAAATGGTGAGAATTATCTGTTGTTTATTTATTCTTAACCACAGCTCTCCGTGGTTTTAGGCCACCACCATTTATGTTTTTAACTGAAGAAATCCAAACACAAGAGCGGCCAGCAGATATGATCTCATGGTTGACTGTCACATTGTTACACTTTCTTTTTTTTTTAGACATTCCATTATATATTTTTTTTCGCTCTGTGTTTCTATTGCCTAATGAAGCCTTGAGATTTTCATTTCACCTTTTGTCACAACAAAAATACATTTCACTTGCCAGGGTAGCTTAAGGAACTTCTAATCATTCAAGGATAGAGAGTAAGTGTGGGTAAAGGGCTGTCATACATTTAATCAAGTACATGTTCAGTTGGATAGTTGTGCTGTTCTGTATACATTATTCAGGTTTTGCCCACCATTTACTGCATGTGAAGGGTGAAAATGGAAAGCAATGCTTCTGTCCTCTCTTTCTATTCATCTGACATGCTCTTTTATTTTCTGTGGCAGCATATGTATCTGTGTGTGCCAGGAGCTCTATAATACCTGGAGAAAGCTGTCTGTTAGCATTCCCATTCTTCTCAATGGCACATGCTCAGCTGGCGCAGAACTTCCCAAAAATGTGATTTGAAGTCTGCCATCTTTTCTTAGAGCTCAACACTTGAACCTACTGCAAATGCCATGGCATCATGACAATGCTCATGGAAACACAATAATATTTAGCAATTTAAGATTTAAAGGCACAATATTTAAGTTTTCTCTGCTAGAGGGCGCGTATTCAAAAAAAAGAAACAAAGGCATAG
The DNA here is from genome assembly GCF_963082965.1 of Carassius carassius. Lineage (NCBI taxonomy): Eukaryota > Metazoa > Chordata > Actinopteri > Cypriniformes > Cyprinidae > Carassius > Carassius carassius. The sequence continues at coordinate 18,818,833 of NC_081781.1, forward strand.
TTTGATGACACCGTGAGAATGTGTGGAAGAGTGAGGAATCATGGGAGTTGTGGTCTTCATCCCCACAGCCAATGAAATCCAACGGGACTCGGGCAGAAATCATGTTTATGGATTAGCTAATGTATTAAATATTTAATAACGTCGTAGTATGAAGCAGGCTGAGGCTGAAAGCTGTCGAAGTGAAACAAGGCCACTTTGTGAGTGTGACACATGGCTCTAAAGCAGCAGTGATTTTATTTTGCCACAGTCGAACGCTGGGGGAAAAAAGCACACAAAGTGACACAATGACCAGGGACAAGCCACTATTTAAAACTGCTATTTCTCTGGATTTAAACATTGTTAGAAACATTTGGGATAATGTAAGTACAAAAGTCTGCAAAATATATAACACTCTTCTAATGATAATTAGATAATATTTTAGCACATTTTAGCTTTTAAGCACTATATAGATGTCGGTCTCAGTTGAAAAAAAGGGATTATGGTTCTCAAATTTAATCTGATCTTCATTAAAGTCACAATTGTTCAAAAAGTATTCAAAAGTTATTCCCCCCTTTTCTAAATGCATTGTGTTTCTTTCTTGAGCATCAGTGAATGTATTCACCCATTGTCCATCTGTTGTTTTCAGTGTGAAAAGAAGGATCTCAAAATCATACTGTTATAAGGGTTTCAAATATGGTGGAAAATCGAGGATTTTTCTGAAGAACAGTGGGGAGTTTAACTGCTTAGGCCAAACCTGGGACTCATGAACAACTCATGAATCTCATCACAAAACACAAACAATACAGCTGTGGATCATCCAGGTAACAACAATCAGGTAAAGTTACATACTTTTCCACAACTCTGTGAATGCAAGATCTAAAAAAATATAACTGTTTGTTGTTACATTGTGACTGTCATAAAGATCAAATCATATTGTATGACCAATTCATGCAAAAAAAAAACCAACCAATTCCAATGGGTTCACATACTTTTTCTTGGCACTGTATATGTAGTTGTTATCCTATCCTTTTCAGAAACTTAAATGATCTCAAATAATAGTGAAACTGGATCTTGCAATAGAGATGTTTATGTCATAGAGATGCATAAATTTCTGCATGATGGAACACATCACAACTCGACTTGTGTCAACTTTGGACCAAGCAGCGGAAATCAATAACTCGACCGACGGCTTCTACACTCCAAGACAGATGACAAATAACTGACTTTGTTCTGTAGTTTTCTGGTGCAATCTATATGCAATCTGTTCTCAGAATAGAAATTACATGGATTTTGGAGACAGATCTCTATTTGCAACGCATAAATACATATGTTGGATGATTCTGCTCTTCTCAGAGCAATTTAGCTGTTTCTGTAGAGTTATTTATACGTAAGATTAATATTATATTGTAATGCAGATAAAGATTCTTGCATGGCCACACTCCATTTGCATACTGTAAGTTATAATAATAAGAACCTTTATTCAGTATTATGAGATATAAAGTCTTTACTGTGAGAAAAAAATTCAACATGAGATCATACTCTACATCATTATGACAACGTTTCTTTATTGTGAGATTCATTTTTATAAGAATGCGTCTCAATATTTTGAGATTCTGCAAGAATGTCTCAATATTATGAGAGACAAAGTCAAAATGAAAGGTAATTTCGATATACAGTATTATGAGATTCTACAAGAAAGTATCTCATTATGATTAGATAGTTGGTCATAGTTACAAGAAAGCTCATCATAATTATGAGAAACCCATACATCGTAAAATAATGATCGATGTACATAAAAAAGGTAAAATAAAAAATAAAACATTATTGGGGTACATTTACATTTTCTACTTCAAAATTTCACATTTAATTTAATGTGATTTTCTCTTTCTTTGAATTTTTGAAATCTACAAGCAATTTAAAAAAATAAATATTTAGTCTTTTTTGTTTTTGTTTCTGTTCATCTAAAAGTAGTGTTCATTATTTCACAGAAATAAAGTGAAAGCGACATGACATACAGGCAAGTATGGTGACCCATACTCAGAATTCGTGCTCTGCATTTAACCCATCCAAAGTGCACACACACAGCAGTGAACACACACACCATGAACACACACCCAGAGCAGTGGGCAGCCGTTTATGCTGTGGTTCCCGCGGAGCAGTTGGGGGCTCGGTGCCTTGCTAAAGGGCACCTCAGTCGTGGTATTGCCAGCCCTAGACTCTTAGGACTCTTAGACCTAGACCTTAGGAATCAAAATCTCTAACCATTATGCCACGACTTCCTCACTTTGTCAAAAAAATAGCCACCAACCTTGTTGTTCTTTTCCCCTATGTACACTTTCAAATGAATGTAAGATGTAAAATGAAAAATTATTTGCTGATCAATGGTTGGATATACCAGTATCTGTGGTAACTGCATGAGCCTGTGGACTTTTGCTTTAGTTAAAAAAACCTCTGTCATTGTGTTTGTGTTTAGAATTTCATTTGATTAATTAATCTTACATTGTGTTAATTTGTGTGGGCTCTCTCTGACTTTGCTGCACTGAGAGAGGTAGTGGCCTCAGCATCAGCACGTCTGCTATCAGACACATAATGGATGCACCACTGTGCTACTGGGAGAAAATATTGCCTGGAATAATTCATTTGCAAAAATTTAATTGCTATATTAAGGGTGCGGGGTCCCCGCTGGCAAGTGCATTGGCCCTGATAAGAGATTTTTCATTAAGTTCACTTGTTTACAATGCAATCAATTTAGTCAGCCTATTGTCATGTGGGTGATGGAATGGAAAGAAGCCACTGCAATCGTTAATATGGACTTTGCCTATTGGACTCACAAGTTGTGGAAAGATAAATTATTTTTTACATGTAGACCCTGGATCTGAGCATGTGTTTATCCGTACTTTTTGATGAAGAGATTTCATGGTGTATTTGTGATTGTGTGCGCACCATGTAGGATCCGTCTTGAGAGTATGAGTAATGCTTTTGTTTGTCTTCATTTAACCTCCCTCATGTTGTTGCAAGTGTAAATGACTTTTTTTCTTGAAAGTGAAATTTAGACGAGTTTAGCACAATGTTCATGCCACTTTTTTCCATACAGTGAAACAATACACTAAAGTCACAATTCTGATCTCACGAAACTTTGAACAAAGCAAATAGTACAAAGTTAAGTAGAGCAATTCTTACAATTATTATTTCTAATGTGTCTTAAACAGTTAATAAAAAAAAGTATATTTTTTTATGCTAAATTTGATTTTACAAAAGCTGCAAACTTGAATGTGTTCAAGCACAGGTTAATGATTTACAGCAGAACATGAAATATTCATGTGCTTAACTAAAAATACATGTGCTTGCACTCTGTCCCTGACTACATGCATCTGAGAAGTTATACATATTCCATTTGATTTGTTTTAAACAATATATTGTGACATGATGTATTGTTATAGCCTTACAATTAAAGTGGATGACAAGGCTGTTAAGGTATAATGACAAAAACATCATAAAACTATTTAATTAATCTCAAACGCAAGGAGAAAATATTCACTATAATATTTAATCATATCTCACATACTGTACATTTGATTCCTTTCATGGGTTTTACAAACACCTAAGAGGTTATTTCTTCCAAATGGTGCATATTAACAAAGACACAAATGTGAATTTCGATATCCCCCATATATTGAACATTTAAATGAGAAAAGTCAAAATGATTAAATCTATTTCTTTGATGGGACCAGCGTTTGAGATCCACCTGATGATCATGTTCACCAGCATGTTTTGAAATGATCTAAAGAGCATCTTGTGCATCTATGTGAGCAAAAATATCTGACTCTATACATAAAGAGTCACGGCATAAATGTGCTTATTGGATAAGCAAGGAAATAAGGAATTACATTAAATAATGTTTCATATTTTAAACATGTTCAAGACGATTCAGATTTAAATGACATGTCTATATCCCATATTTCTGTTGCCAGACATTTGTAGCTTGCATTGTGTGATTTTATAGGGTCCTTCTGATGAAGGCTACATTTGACCTGTCGATTTAAATGTTTGACATTTTACTCACACTGATTTTCCAAGCGATGAAACTTGCTTATCTGCTGATTTGCTCTCTCTGCCATTTGTCTCGCAGAGACCATAATGTAGAACTCTGTCAGACTCTGGGAAAAAAAGGGGACAGATTGCAATGCTTTAACATTTAAGTGCACATGTGACTGACACACTGTTTCCAAAGACCCAGCCTGTGCTATTTCCAAATGAATCTCCAGTTTTAAGCCTCTACTGGTTAAATATGCTGTTAAGAGTGTGCAGTTTATTTTCTGAGATGTGTCCCTGAAGGCCTGTCTAGTGTTGTCCTAGTGCCAGGGTTTACAGGAATGAAGTGGACCTCTCTGTGTGAATGTGTGAGCTGATTTATTACTATAGTGAGGGCAAAACAAAATTGTCCCTAGAAGTTAGCTAAATCTGACAAAACCTCTTTTGGGGACATTTAGGGATATCATCCACTTGTAATATCAATTCATAAATGCAACAAATGCTTACTAACTACAAAAACATAGTGAGCAGTGTTGGGGGTAACGCATTACAAGTAATGTGAGTTACGTAATCAGATTCCTTTTTTTATTTTTCAAATGCATTACTTTCACAAAAATAAATAACAAATGCAATTTGTTCATTTTTATGGAGTGATGTAATATTGTAATGCTATACAGGTTCAACTAAATTTCCTGAGTCAATTTAATATAATTTAAGAAGAATTAACATGCACAGCCAATTTGATTTTATTTACAAATTTAAGGCAGCAACTTAACTTGAACTGAACTAAGTAGTAGAAAGTAGGTGGATAATGTTTAGTTTAGTTTAGTTTAAACTAAACTTAACTTAATGCTTTACTATAGCCATTTAAGTAGTTCATTTAGACACATCTCACAAATGAGTTAAATATCATATATTCACAATATATGTGTAATTCTAAAGTTTCATTTCATATTGTTTAAATCCATATTGTGCATATGTCGTTACAGTAACAATGCAAAGTTATAGTGTGTTTGTGTGTGTGCATTTATTTATTTATTTTTTTATCAAAATTAAGTTTATTATTATTATTATTTTGTTGTTGTTGTAAAGACATGTATAATGCAACAAAATGTCATTTTTATCTTATTTTATTCATCAAAGAATCTTGGGGGAAAATATGATTTCCACTGAAACATGAAACATTTTTTTATTTTTTTATTTTTTTTTTGGTATTAAATAAATGCAGCCTTGGTGAGCATATGAGTAATGCAGAATATAAAGAACTTCTATAGTAAATGTGTATTCCAGCACATGACCTTGTTGCCAGCGCTCACAGGCACAGACTGAAGCTGGTCTTTTTCTCTGTCTGTTTCTGACTGTGGATTCTTGCCATAGAGTGTCATTGTGCAAACACACATTCAAGTAAACAGATTCTGTGCTGTGACTTCAAGCACTTGTATGCTCTCACTCTCTCACTGACACACACACACACAAACAAAAGAACAGCCAGTGAGAGTAATAAACTCCCTGAGTTTCTCAAGTAGCGGGAAAGCATCTGATGTACAACTATGGTGTGTGAACACCCGCAGCAGCCCGGATGCTGCCCACTGTCTTTCTCCATCCTAATACCACATGCAGAGATCATCCCATAGGCTTGACAGAGCATCAGAGGAAGCCTTTATCGTACCTTGGTTTCAGACTGATGTCACGTTGATTGATATCACTTAATAACATATTCAGTCCTACTGATTTTAATAAATGGCTGTGTTTAAACAGACATCTTAGGTAGAGAGTCATCCTAGCTTGTGTAATGCGAGTACTCAATCAAACAGTGGTATATGAAAGAAAGAGAGAGAGAGAGAGAGAGAGAGAGAGAGAGATACATGTTGTGTATGAGATGGATGTGTATGAGGATGAAGTCATGCCATTTCTGTTATGTTATCTTTCTGAAAACGGTAACTTTTAAAAAGGAATGTTTCCATTGTCATTTAGTATTTTAAAAGATTTAAAAGAAATGCTTTAATCAGACTTATTTTTGTTTTGTGTTTTTCTCTGTTTGTTTTTCTTTGTTGTGTGTGTGTAAAAGAGGGTTTTGTTTTGTTTTGTTTTATTTTGTTTTGTTTTGTGTTTTTTTTTTTTCACATTGATAATAAAAAATTAATTTAATTCCTGACAGGAAAATGGAAATACACCTTTTAACAGTATTATAACCTGGATGGAAAGAAGATCTACATTTAGCCATTGGTCTGTAATGAATTTAGAGTAATTTTACTTAAGGAGGTCGATTTGAATCTAATTATGTATTTTTAACCATCTTTTAAAATGTTAATGTAAAGCAGATGTCTGTAATTTCATTTTAAAACATGATGAAAGGTTTACATTGAGACAAACCAATTAAGTAGTACATCACAGGTTTTATTAAATCCATGCTATACTTACACATATTGTTGTCTCATTAAAAATGGTTGTTAAACAAAAAGTTGTTAAAAAAGAAAGTTAAGTAATATGAATTCCATATTTAAAATGTGTATGGTTAATATTTTATCCAATATATTAAGAAATGCATAACGGAGAATGAATATAGGGACAGCAAATGACGCACATGCTGGGAAGAAGGGTTTGTTTTTGGATTTCATCATTGGTGCTACATCAAGCTCATTCGCAATCAAATAAATAGCCTATAGCACCTATTTGTGAAAATATATCATACCATGACATATCTGATCTGTTTTTCACAGCAGTAACTACAGTTTGACAAAAAATGCAGGAAGGAACAACAGTGCCATCAGGTGGCCATACAAGGAAAAACACCTGTCTCCAAAACACACAATTGGCACTTGATAATAACGAAGATCAGGACTTAAGAAAGCCTTTTTTTTATGTAGTCAGAAGCCATCAGTGTACAAGTGTTTTAAAGCACCCTAATACACAGATCTGGTGAACCTATAATGTAACCAATACTTTTAAAATAAAACTCATAGTCAACTCCAAAGCCCTATACAGTAAAAAATGGTTTTAATCTTAAGGTGCTGAACTGAAAAACCTTAATATAGTACAACTTGCAGTGAAAACAACATGGTTAACATGCCTGTTTTCCTCAAAGTATATCATTTATCGTTTGTTTGTTTGTTTGTTTGTTTGTTTGTTTGTTTGTTTGTTTGTTTGTTTGTTTGTTTGTTTGTTTTACAGTGGTTTCAACAAGGTTCAATGTCACATGACAATACAACACTTAAATATAAAAAGTAATGTTCGTGTCAACGTTTAAAGAAGATCAAAATAAAAAAAAAATCATCATCATCATCATATGCTGTAACTGTTCACAGTGGCAAACAAATGAATAGAAAAACATAACATTAAAAAAAAAAGTTGAACAGAAAACAAAAATATAATCTAATTCAAAATATTACTAAAAACCATAATAGCATATCATACTAAAATAAAACTGTAACATACCATGGTACTTTGTTAGCTTACTTGTTTACAGTACACAAAAGCAAACCTAGTGAACTCCACAGTGTAATGTTCAATACTATTTTAGAGTCTCAGGTGCAAATAAAGCATTATGAAGGACTGCACAATTTATAGAACAAGATGTAAGCTTATAAACACTTTCTTTACACCTGAGACTCCAGAATCTGGTTAAACATTTGCATTTATCCAGAGCTTGTAGCCTACAGCAGTAGAGGCCTACAGGCTGAAGCAGACTGTTCAAACTAGCAGAGCGATAATGTGATCTTCATCTGATGATGCCTCCGTACAGCTCACACCAGCCTCCCTCGCTCCCTTTAATGCAGAAAAACATCTCTCATAGTCTCAAAGCAATAAAGATTTCTGGTAACATTTCTGTTTTAATAAGGCGCATCGCTGCCATGAAGACTCTTTAGTCATTAGGGGCGGAAATAGCACATTAAATAAGGGTTTCATCGATTACATCATTTTTATTATGGATTGCAAAAAAGATCTTCTTTCGAGAATAAAATGCTAGTTAGTTGCCATCCCGCTCAAATTTATTCCCAGTGTCTGTGTAAATCATCTCAATGAAGCAGATATTTCTTTGGCATGAACGGCCGCCATTGGAGATGTTTTTGAATGTTTGCACATGGCAGTAAAAAGAAAATGATGTGTCACGCTGTGCTAAGGGTGGATGGAGAGGAACATGATTAAATCAGATTTATAGACAAATCCAGCCGTCCCACTGAGGGATTTGGAAGCATCCTACTGAGGGGACATTTACAGGACCATTTTAACTGGATGCGTCCGTACTCTCGTGCAAAATTGAGGTGAAATTGGGTCGAGGGGCAAAATTGAAGATGTAGATGGGTTTGTATCTTAACTGGAAAAGATTTGGAGAAATGAGAGAGTCCAAACAGCTGATAAAAACATCACAGTAATCCACAATTAATACATAAAATGGTATTAATGATGAATTTTATTACTGACAAACTTGCAGCTTTTTCTGTCAGACCCAATACTGCATATCCACAAAAATGTTTTTATTAAACATGGCAATAAATTCTGTGCAAAAACTTTTTTAAAATAGGTTCTATCTTTTACTTTCCCTCGCCTGCCACATTCTCTCAGGATGTCTTAGTGAATGTTAAAAGTACCTTCTTCAAAGCTCTTAATGAGATCCTTTGGGAGTCTAAAGTAGCAGAAAACTCTTCCTCACTAAAGATCTGTTTTGTTAAAGTGATCACGTTTAATTCGTCATCCCTAAAGCACTCTTTACAAAAACGGCCTTTAATTGATGGCAGATAATTAAATCTTATGGAGAAATGCTGTTGAAACAAAATTGAGAATCGTGGTGATTGTTATATGTATACAAAGCACTGGGTTTATTTAGTTTTTATTCCATGTAGTAATTGTGAAAATATTTAAGGGCATGTTCTCCTAATATAGCATTTCTTAGCCGTTTTGGCTCACAAAGAGAAGTTGCTTAAACAGAATGCATTAAGCAATACAGAAATGAAAGCTTGAGGGGGTTTTGGAAGCAGAAGTAGCCCTAACTGTCAGTGCATTTAATTCAAGAGATATTGTTATTATTATTATTATTTTTATTTATTTATTTATTTATTTATTTATTTATTTATTACAACATAGTAATATTTAAAATGAAAAAAATGGGTTATGGGTTAAAAATAGATTTAATTCAAGATAAATAGGTTTAACCTTCCAAAACAATTTTGCTGCCCAAGTGAATTAAATATGGGTGAAAAAAAAGATTATGTATGGATTTATATTTTTATTTATTTGAAAGCAGAGCAGATTTTTGGTGAAAGGAATTATTCATTAATTAATTTGTTGCCGTCAATGCACTGCACTCATATTAAAACAATAGATCAAAATAAATAATTGTAAACGTATTATATTATATTATATTATATTATATTATATTATATTATATTATATTATATTATATTATATTATATTATATTATATTATATTATATTATATTATATTACAATTGTTATGTTATATTTCTTGACCCACTGGTGTATTTTTTTTACTCATTCATTTTTTTAGAGAAATTTAAGCTCAAAAAGCTTTAGTTTTGTGTATATTATAAATTGCAAGCCTATAATCTACTTCAAAAACTTTGCAACTGGTAAATAAATAAATAAATAAATAATGCAAACATGATCCAAATAAATTCAGGCACTTTAAAACCCTTAGTGGAAAATGAACACAACTTCACAAACCTAACCCCAACCTTAAGTTTTTCTCTGAATGTTAAACAACGATGGCAATATCCAAATCCCCTGTACTTGTGAGGACACTTTTTGTTCCCCAGGAAAAAAAACAAGTCATACAAAATGGAGTTTTGTGTGTGTGTGTGTGTGTGTGTGTGTGTGTGTGTGTGTGTGTGTGTGTGTGTGTGTGTGTGTGTGTGTGTGTGTGTGTGTGTGTGTGTGTGTGTGTGTGTGTGTGAGAGAGTGTGTGTTTAGGGTAACTGATGATGAGGTCTGTCAGACCTCTTGTGGTTGTGCGTGGGACACCCTGGGAGGTCTAAGGCACCTTTCATTCATATACATAACCCATGCAGCTGTAATAGACATAGACGTAACTGTGTTGGTTGATGTGTGTGCGGAGGTGTTTGAATATGTTAACTGTAGATCTTGACATTCAAGTTGACATTTGGGGAATTTTTATTTTCAGTGACATTTCCTGAAAGATGTGTTGAGGGTATATCCTGTGAATCTGAGCGTAAGGATTCTCAACATTTACATCCCTGACAAAATGATCACTGCAATAGTCTGACACTTACGCAACATATGTACCTATATAATAATGTATCGCCCTCAGGCCATCCAAGATTAGATTTGGAGAAATTTAGCATTACATCACTTGCTCACCAATGGATGGATGCAGTGAATGGGTGCCGTCAAACAGTCCAAACAGCTGATAAAAACATCACAATAATCCAAAAGTAATCCACGTGACTCCAGTTCATCAGTTAACGCCTTATGAAATGAAAAGCTGCATGTTTGTAAGAAAAACAATCCATTGTTATGTCTTTTCATGGATCACTTGTGGATTGTTGCAAAGCTTTTACCCACTCACATTATTTTAATATTTGTTGGTTGATCACTTTGAAATTCAGTGGTCTAATATTCTGACAGCATTGTTGCACAACAACAGTTTCGTAAGACTCATAGGGAAGCATAAGTTTGTTTTAAAGAAGCATGATATTAGTTTTTGCTGATGCTAAAAAACGTCAGGTGACAAACAATTTCTCAACTTCATCACAAGACCAGCAAAATCAACCAACCACAGCCCAAAATCTGTGTGATTTCTTACCATGGGCTTTACATTTGAGTCCCTTCACCTCTCTGAACTGGTACTTCACCATGACCAAGCACTGGATAGCGGTTCTCCTCACACTTCTGTCTCTGACCAGAGCAGGCGTCTGCGAGACCCTCCCTGGCTCCTGCAGGATCGTGTGTGACCCCTCCTCAGATCGTTCTAAAGACCAGAGCAACGGCTTAGTCATCCCTCTCACCTCATCTGCAGCAGGACCTCCTGGTCCACCTGGACCTCCAGGTAAAGCCGGTCCTCCTGGCCCAGCCGGGCCCTCAGGTATAGGCTCGTCGAGTAAGGGAGGTGTCGCGTTCAGTGCTGCGGTGCAGGACGCCTCCAGCAAGAATGATGTGATAAAGTTTAACGACGTGATTACTAATCTGGGAGGAGGTTATGACCCCTCGACCGGGACTTTCACCTGTAAGACAGCGGGAGTGTACAACTTTATCTTTAGCATTATGAAGACCGGACAAAACCTACGAGTGGACTTGATTCTTAATGACCAAACGGTGAGTTTACCTCAAAATGACTTTTTTTGCAGGGATTTTCAAACAAAAACATCTAGGTATGATAAAAATAATATGTTCTTCTTCTTCTTTGTTTTTGTTTTTTTTCTTTTTTACAAAAGCTTATGCAAATGTATTTATTTCTGTAAAAAAAATAAAGCTAACTGGGAATAGTATAACTGTAATTAATCCCTTGATTTTTGACAAGAATAAAAAAGGAAACATTATTATTATTATTTTTATTATTATTTATTTATTTATGTGATTCTGGACCATAAGGCCAAAAAAAAAAAAACTTAAAAGGCAATTTTCTCAATATTTAGATTTATTTGTATTTATAACAATACATCCGTCAACTGAAAGTTTATTTATTCAATAAATCTCAGTTTTTAAAAATAAACCTTTATGATTGGTTTGGTGAAACCGGGTCAGAAATTGTTGGATTGAATATATTTAATTCAATTTTAAATTAATATGTTAATTTGTAAGCCTTACAATTTCATAGATTTGATCAAAATAAATAAATAAGATTTGATTAAAATAAATAAATAAATTACTGCTTTTTTGCTATAATAAAACAGCTGCTACATAATAAAATATTAAGGACTCATCTTTTGCAGCATTATACTGTAAGTCTGATAAATCTGCTCATTTCCACTGTTGTGCGTTGTAGATTGTGGCGAGTGCGGTGGCAGTGGATGTTCTTCATACAGACACCGCAAGCAACAATGTAGTCCTGCAGCTTAAAGCTGGAGATCGGCTGTATATTCGGCTGAGCAACAGTGAACTAAGCAAGAGGGACTCACAAAGCCGCTTCAGTATCTTCTCTGGTTACCTGCTCTATGAGATCTGATACCAACAGACAAACATAATTTCTTTCTGCTTCAACCTCTTTGTGTTAGTTTAAAGATGCATCTTTGCATTCAGACTGTGGGCGTTTCTTGAATAAAGAATTAATTCTCTGGCAATTTGCCTGCCTGCGACTTTTCATTGAATATCAAATTAATTCTTCCATTTTCAAAGGCCGAGACCTTGGCGAGATACTTCACAGGGCACTGGCACAAATATTAGACTTGGACTTCAGGGAGATTGAGAATGACACAACAGACATATACACTCAGCAACATACACTCAGCAACTTAGTCACAGCGCTTTAACAGCCCTGTCTCACACAAAGCTAAGGGCTTCAGATCAGAATCACTGTAAGAGACTAGTGGGACCAAATCCAACCCTGGATTATTGATTTCACTTAACCTACAGCAGGCAGCAAGTAATACACTTAATACTTTTACATCCTTTAACCGCTAAATAAAAATGAGGTGCAATGCACTACAGATAAATATAATGAAATGCACGTTTTTTTCCTAACTATTAAAATATCGGTCAAAAGTTTGAATGATAATTATTTCCATTTTTAATGTTTTTGAAAGAAGTCTCACACAAAGACAACAAAATCAGTAATATTGTGAAATACAGTAGTTCAAATCACCGATCAACAGGTAAAATAGCTATTTTCTATCTTAATATACTTCAAAATGTTATTTATTCCTAGAATGAAAAGCTGAATTTTCAGCAGCCGTTACTGTGGTCTGCAGTGCCTTATGATCCTGATGCTGATTTGGTGCTCAAGAAACATTTCTAATTATCATTTGTAGCTGCCTAATAGCCAGTTTTTACACTAATATTTTAGATTAAAAAAAAAAAAGACTGGTTGTGTTCACGTGAAAACAAAAGATATTTTCTTACACATGATTAAAAATCAGCATTATTACTTCAATTTCATTCTATCTGTGAAATCCTCTGCACTCTGAGGATCATATTGCTTCCGGTTCATGGCTCATTTGGAAGCAGACATAAGTGATTCACTAACCCTCTGTCATTAACCCGCTGGGATCTGAGGGTGTTTTTGGGCCCTGGAGAGGGTTAACTGGAGACTTGCTCAGACCAGGTCAGTGTTGGGGAAGTCGGATGCCGGAGCTGGGAATGAAAACACACCCAAGTGTACCATGTTCCAGTAGAGAAGTCATAAAACCAAGATAGACGTGTCCATTGTTAGCAACACCATAAAAGCACATAAAAAGTGTTATTTTGCACAGATAACGCCATAGGACCATGCAGGCCATACAAATGGATAGAACTATGTGCATCACTGACTTTATTGAGACAACAACAAAATGTGTTAATAAACAATGTATTTCTATTGTTTCTCTTCTGTTGATGCACTGAGCAGCCATAATAGATTCTGAAGTTGGAGTTGTTGTGATTCCTTGGAGATTCCGAGTTGGAACTCCAATTTAACTTCCAATTTTTCCAAGTACAAATTGAATGCAGCAATTGTTCAATGTTCAGTCTATTTCATGAAGTGCTAGTGTGCTATTGTATAAATACTTACTGTCAAGATACTGTTTATGTTTATATTTTTATCTTAATATTCAGAATTACATACTTCACACAATAATTGTATAGCAATTTTTTTTTTTTGCCATTATAGTCTCTTGTGCACTTAACCCCACATTGTAATGGTCTTTCTAACCTGCTTTTAACCCCAAGGCAGATGTATGTTCACACTTCAGGGCTTTTCACATTGCTCTTAACCCTGGGTTATCATTCTAAACCCTGCTTTTAACTCTGGGTTAAAGGTACATTTTAAACTTATACGTGCCATTCAATTATAAATGTGCCTTTGCAGCATAAAAACAGTACTAGATGACAAAGTAGGGTCTGTAATCAATTTTATTCAAATATTTACAAAGAGCATCCCTTTTAGTTTAAAATCAGAACAACCCTCTAAACATCTATGATGGTAATATTTACCACAAAAAAAAGTGCTGTCAGAACAAAACTAATATCAAAATGTATTTTTCTTCCCCCAAATTTACCTGTTCTTTCACCCTTTCACCTCTATCTTCATTTAAAGCATAAAGTGACTTACATACAAAAAATTTGGTTTCTTTCGACTGAAATTAAAAATCCCTTTAGCAACTATACTGTTTAATGTTGTAAGAAAATAACACAAAAACTCAGTAATACATCATGGCCTAAGGATGAGTTCAGTGTCCAGAGTTGATGTCGTGTGTAAGTGCTTTTGGAGCTGAAGAGTGCTCCGAATTCCACACGCTACCCCCCCCCCCCCCCCCCAAAATGTTTATGAGCACACTTCATCATGGTCTTGTAAATATAGACTCAGTTAATACTTCACACGGCTGAGAATTACAATCGATTGGGGAGGAAATAATGTCTCTTCTGTATACTTATATTGAAACTGTCCTTCCTCAGCTCTGTGAGGAAGAGGTTTGCAAAGCAAAGCAAAACAATCCCAGGAAAGGTTATTTGCATCATTCACACACTTAAAAACTCAGCTTACAAAAGTTGACAGACACAAACACAGGCGGGCACTTGATTAATCCAGCAGAAAGGCATGCACTGCTAAAATAGTTTTCTAAATCAGCATTTTTGTCTCATTTTCCAGTAAAAATAGCTAAATATCCTCAAAATATCCTTGCTAAATTTACATAAGAAGCAAAAATGAGATGCTAAGACTCATTTTAGAGAATATATATCATGGATCTTAAGGTTATTCTTAAACATGAATTTTATTTTTGAGCATAAATCTAGTAATATTTGGTGAGACTTACATTGAAACAATCATAAAATAGACTTAACATTCAGTAAACGGTCTTGCATAATTTTAAGGACATTTTGATATTTTTACTAGAAAACAAGGCAAAAATACTGATTAGGGAACACGATTTCCTGCTTTGAAGGCCTCTGGCAAACAGCATTCAGTGCTCTCTCATCTCAGTCTCGATTTAGTTTCCGGTTCGATTCGTGGTGTAGCAGATGTCAGCCAGTGGTCTGAATTTAGGGTCGAGAGTGTTCAGAAATTCCAACGATTCCTGTTCGCCCACGATGCTACAACATCCTACAGAGCCTGCAGGAGATCCCATCCCCTCATGCCCATAAGTCTTCAGCAGGTCATCCGCGTACCTCCCCTCCTCTTCGTCTCCGAAGTAAGCCAGTTTCTGTCGGAAAATAAGGTCGCAAGTTAGGTCACATGAAAAAAACTTCAGTGAAGCATGAACGAAAAACAGAAAGAATGTGAAGTATGAGTTTTCTGGGTTAATGAATGTATAAATTCAGCTCACCCTGTCCAAGTAGCGCCCGTTGGTTTTCCATGTGTCCAGAGCACTCGCATTGGAGATTTTCTGTATCGTGGCATTGCCGTATATGTTGTTATCATAGCGTCCAGATGAGTAGTACTTCTCTGTCCCAAACTCTTGAGTGGTGGTGTTGTACACACCTCCTCCCTGGAAAAACGACTGCCCGTAGCGCCCTGAAGCTGAAGTCATGTTCTTACTTTCCATGAGGTTGCTCTGCAGTGACCCGTCCACTACCTCTACCCCTACCCCAGGAATTATCATCAAAGCTCCATCTTTCTAAAAAGAGAACGACATTCCAGCCAAATATGGTCAACCTCTTCTAGTGGTTTCTCGGATTCATTTAAGCATTTAAAAAGAGGTGTTTTACTTACCACTTCTTCACCAGGAGCCTCAGTGTTGGATTTCAGCAGCATTCCACCTGTTCCTGTGTCATCGTTGATGTAAAGCTTGTCTCTCTTAGTGCTGCATATGAAGATGAGCAACAGACCTGATACGGCAAGAAAAACAGAAGGAAAATTTATTGGTGTTTCTGAGAATCATTTATGAGCGTAAAATGAGTCTGAGACTATAAAAGAATAAGATTTTTTTATTATTATTATTTAAACATATCAGCTTTGAGAGGTTTGGACAAAATAAATACAATAAAAAAATAATAATCTGAAATTCATGTAAAAAATTCAATTAAACTTTTCACTTATATTAATATGCTGGTATATTTTTAAAGTGTTAAAATAAACATTTTCACTGGTGTTCTCAGACTCTTGGATTTACATACACTAGTTGACATTTGAAGATGATCAAAAGACAAGAACGCATTTTGGATTGAACTTTTTTTGATCCACTTCAAATGTTGACTAATGTAGTTTAAGGACCATATTCAGCAAGGATGCTGATCTAAAGTGACAGTAAAGACATTAACATTGTTGCAGAAATTCTATTTCAAATAAATGCTGTTCTTTGAACAAATCAAAATAATAATCCTTAAAAAAGTATTCACGTTTCCACAAAATTATTAAGCAGCACAACTCTTCAACTTGGATAATAATAAGAAATGTTTCTTGAGCACCAAACCAGCATATTAGAATAATTTCTGCAGGATCATGTGACACTGAAGACTGGCGTAATGATGGTGAAAATTCAGCTTTGCCATCACAGGAATAAATAACATTTTAATATATATTAAACTCTAAAACAATTACTTTAAATTGCAAACAATATTTAATAATATTACCATTTATGCTGTACTTTTATCAAATAAATGCATCCTTGGTGAGGACGATAGTTCTTTAATGATTTTTTCAATGGTAGTGTGTCTATTGGTGAATATATGTATATGTAAACGTATGTAAATAAATGTATGCATTACAGTATATGGTGGTCATAGCCAGAAGTGGGCACTCACTTAAAAGTAGCAGCAGCAGGCCAGAGAGAACTAAGGCAAGGATTCCCAAACTTCCCAAAGAGGAAGAGGCGCTCCGAGCCCCACATGTTCCTCCGTTATCCTCCCTCTCACAAGTGCATACTCGCACATTCACAGTCTGCTCTTTCCCGAATCCCTGCAGATCCTTCACCAAGAGAGGAACGCTGTAGAGACCGTTGGGCATTGGCACAGTCTGTTCCAGCACCACAGAAGAATCTGCATCAGAAGAAAGACATGATGTCTGTGATCATACTGCAACACTTTCAGTTCATCTGCCTTTTTTGGTTATTGCTATATTGAGAAATTATAAAATAAAATACAAAAATTTAGATAAACCCCCATCACCCATCAATACCCTCTATCCTTACCTGTAGTATCCTTCAGTTTCCAGCTCCCATCATGATCTGCTCCAAGTTCGAAAATGAAGGGAGTAGAGTAAGGTGTCTTGTCCAGGTCAACGGCTTCAACCAAAACAGAGCTCAGCGTATCACCCTTATTACACAAGATCGGATCTGGATTCGTAATCATAGGCATGCAATCATTAACGTCTTCTATCTGGATTATAACTGTCCCTTTTCCTGTCTTCTTACCTGAGGAAAGAGAGATTCCAGTGAGCTTAATGTAACGTTAGAGAAACAAACTGTCAGAATACAACTTGCTTACAATGCACAATTTTACCAATAGTGACAAATTTATCTCAATTGCGACTTTCTTACAATTACGACTTTTCATCTCACAATTGCAACTTTCTTATAACTGTGACCTTATATCTAATAATTGCAACTTTATATCTCACAATGGCAACCCTTTCTTTCATAATTACAACAACTTTATTGCAATTGAGACTTTCTTACATAATTTCGGTCTCATAATTATGTCTATTAATCTCTTTATTGCAACTTTTTTATAACTACAACTTCATGTCTCATAACTGTGACTATCATTCACAACTGCAACTACTGTACATCTCATAATTGCGACTTAATATCTCACAATAGTTGACATATCATAATAGCTTCTACATCTCACAATTGCAATGCTGTCACAATTGTGACTACATACAGTATCTCATAATTGTAAATTTACAGTTGCACAATTACTCACAATTGCACAATTCTCACAATTTTGAATGCATCTCCATAGAGGAAATGTAGCATCTTGTGCGAGAGCAAATATAGGTAGCCTAATTCTGAATGTAATGACTATACATTATGACATTTTTATATTTATGTACACAATAATAATCTTTTACATTTTAATCTTTTATTCTTTCAGTCATTTACTGTGTGTAAGCAAAGTGAACGCGTAGTGGACCCATCCAGATGTGCATTTTCTACTAATGCGCCCTTTAAATATTGCACCATTGACTTTAGACTGTTGACCAGGTTTGATATGGTCTATGGAGCAGTCTATTTTCAGTTCCTTTTTTAGACCAGCATGCCCATGGGCATAGCTTCACGTCTCATAAATGTGTCTTTTTATCTCTTAATTGAAACTCTCATAACTGCAACTTTGTCTATAATATTTCGCTCAATTGCAATATCTCAAAATTGTGAATAAATATCTCATAACTGCAACTTTCAAACTCACAATTATGACTACATCTCATAATTGAAACTGTATATGTAGTAACAATCGTGAAATATTTCACAAATGCTACTTTATATTTCATAGCTGCAACCTCAAAATTGTGACAGCCTTCTCACAATTACAACTTTCTAACAAGCTTCACACCTCATAAATCTGTCTTTTAATCTTGTAATTGCATCTTCCTCATAACTATGACTTTACAGTATATTATAATTGCAACTACATCTCAAATGCAATGTGAAATTGTGACATACTTTCTTTGTCTCAAAATCCTCCTTTCATGAAACAGGTTTTTCACATATGCATACGTTTGTGATCAGTTTTACACTTCACAGACCTCAAATAAAATTAGGACAGCAAGAACGCCCATTAGCAGTGAAAACATTGCAACCTTCTGATGTCCAAAGATAAAAATCGTGTTTAAAAGTTGCATAAGAGTTAAACAAGGACAAATGTACTCAGTACTTCCTGGAATGCCATTCAACAACATTCAGTGTTTAGAACATGTAGTGTCAGGTAGAACGTTGATCATCATCAAAAAAAAATGTTACATCACACCACAAAATCCTGAAATTTTTGAACAGGCCTGAAGCTGTTTCTAGTCTACCCAACCGCACCCAACCATTAACATTAACAGTAAGAGAAAACACACACCCATTCATAGAACAATAGAGTACAGTGTCTACTCAGAAACAAAACAATGTTTCAGCGTTGATGTGCTGAATGTCCACAGATTATTAAATTAAGATCTCAGATTTAATCTAATTATGGTGTCAATTGTGTGACATCAAATCCAGACTCACTCTCATCCACAGCTCTGATGGTTATGTTGTACATATCGTTGCGGACCAAAGGTGATTCTCGATCTATTGTATTGGCTGTTCTCAGTTCTCCAGTGTTCTCCACCACAGTGATCCAGTTGCCTGGGTCAGTCATCTTATAGTACCTTACACATAAATAAAAAAAGTGAGAAAGTGCATTCAAAATACAGTATAAAGGTATATATCATGTACAATTACATTACCACAATACACTCTAATGTCATATACAGAGACACTCACTGTAAAAAATAATTCTGTGGCTTAGTAAATATTACAGAAATTTGTAACTTTATTAACTTAATAAAATCTCTGAATATCGTGTACTTGATTGTTTGAGTTAAACATACCAAAATAATAGAGTAAAAATCCAAGTTCATTTTATCAAAAATTTACAGATATATTTAAGTTGTTTTCAATAAAATTATTTAGTATTTGACTAACCAATTATTTCTTTATAATATACTTAATATATTTGTGAAATTTCTATCAAAATATTTGAGAATGTTGAATTAAACTGATCTGTTTCAAGAAACAAAAATATTACTTAATTCAAATCAATATTATTAATATATTTAACACACTCTTAAAATTTGAGTAGGTTTACTCAATTAAAACAATGCACCCCTCCCCCACCCTCTGACGTGACGACAACTCGACGGTTGGTTGAGTCAGTGTCAGTGAGCGCGGGCAGTTTGAACTCTCCTGTCTCCAGACAACAGCTCTCTTCTCAGCGTCGCAGATTTGGTGCATTTCCTCTGTGAAATTCAGGTTTGTGTATGTTTTATTTTATCTATAAAATCTTTACTGTGCTTTAAATCATATTTAATGCAAAACAACATACAGAGGCGTAATTCGACACCTAAACGAGAGTCGCGCCTGTCTTTTTGCATGATTGAAGCTCTTTGCATAAACACATGACTTCATTCCTAATGATAATAAATATAATTAATATCATTTGGATGATAAAATGTCCTCAGAACTGTCACTGTTTGTTTATTGGCAGGTTATGTCAGTCACTCGCAGTATCTATCGGCTGTGAGTGAAACGCAGGACGGCGGTATGAAGTTCAAAGTTCACCCGCAGAGGTGAGTCCGTCTCCGGCACGAGGACCAGCGATGATCCGGTGGATATTGGGTTGATTTGATTACACTTGAATTAGGCTACCTGAATTTTTAAATATTGAATTTTTACTTATAAAATGTTTGTTAAATGAGTTTAAATGTAGGCAATATTGTATACAGTGTAAAATGTGCTGTATTGCTGTACTCATTGACAATAAAGGCCAATGTCATGTATACTGGTGGTTGTGTGGAGTACTATTTTACAAAGGTTTAGAGAAAATAAAAAGTTAATATTACTCATTAATAAAAACAGTTAATATTACTCATAAATATTGTTTTTAAATGTTTAAATGTTCAATTATTTCTACTCAATTTGATTTGTTAATGTACCAGATGCAGTTACTCAGATTTACTTAATTTTTTTACTTACATTTACTCAATTCATACAGTATATTTCATTGATTTCACAGCTTTAAAATTTACTCAATTTTTTTTGAGTGTAAAAATGTTTCACTAATAAAATTGAGTAAATAATAGTTAAACATTTTACAGTGTAGATGCTATAAATAAATGTAAAATCTAGAGAGGTTACCGGAAAGCATTAAAGGGACTGTAAGTAGGAATTACTCCCATCTAGTGAAATTGTATTTTGCATTCAAACTAATTTTGCTCTCCAGCGCCTCGCTTTTTCAAATGCGCATTGCATCTACGGTAGGCGATATGTACCAAAAAGCTTTGACAGGATGTCTTCTAATAGCACTTCGTTTTGGCGACGATGTTTTGTTCTCCTGTGGCGCGGCATATGTATGGTCCATAATAAGAATGCAATCCAGCCTTTTAAACTTGCCGGTGCAGTTTCAAGCGCCTCTCACTGCTCTGCACCTGCGTTTCTGGCTCTGACACGAAAACGCGTTGTGGAAACGCGTTGGCTTAGTACTTTTTGTCCCTCTCTGCTATTATAGTTTTGCAAGATGGCAGAACTACATGGAAGCCTCCGTCGACCTACCCGTCCCATGTATATAAAGATAATAAATTCTTCATTTACGAGGATTAGTTTAAACATTGGCATAGGTATTTGTACACCATTGAGGGCATATTTATGAATAAAAATATTGATTTTAGATAATAAAATACCTAAAAAGTTACTTATTGTCCCTTTAAGTACAGTATAATTAAAATTATTTTCTTATTAAATTCTTAGGAAAGTATTTACGTAAGACATGCTCTTGCTTGTCTTCAAAAACAGCTAGTCAGAGCATGACAGAACAGAAGACCAAAGACCAACTGAATGTGTAAGGTGTTGCTTGAAAGATAATTATTTAGTTAACCTCAAATAAACCCACATCACCAAAGAACATACTTTATTCCGTCACTGTTCTTCTTTTCTGGATCCAGAGCTTTATAGGTTCCAATGACAGTTCCGTTGGCAACATTCTCCTTGACTTTGAGATATAGAGTGTCAGGGTTGAACTCTGGTCCTTCATCTACATCTCCCACACTCAGCTCGAGTGGCACAGACAGCCATTTATTCTCAGGCCCAACCAGTGGAACCTCATTACGAGCAGTTATTTCCAGCTTCACCAGTGGAGTTTTTTCATAATCCAAACCCTGAAAGAAGAGAATAGAAGGGGGATTGAGAACACTAAGGATTTACTCAAATGCATCTACATAAAACTTGCTTATTTCACCCAAAAGCACCTCCTATACTATGTGTGAAGAGCTGTCAAAAGCTCCTCGGAGAGAAGAACCAGTGTTTGCCTGCCTGATGGATGTACTTTAAATAACAGGATGTGGTTGAACCGCACATGCATATCGAACAGACAAGCGTTTTCACACACAGCTCTGAAATAGTGAGCTAACCCTGCAATGCCTCTATAAATAAAACCAACACAACCCTGTCAGAGAGTGAAGAGAGCCCTCAAGATAATGACTGCGACCCTCAGTGGAAGCTATCGCTACTAAGAATGTACTAGCAAAGGGCAAATTCAGCAAAATTCCAACGAATTCTTCAAAGACATTTGGTTTCTATTTCTTGCCAAAAAAGTTATTTTCTGATGCTTCCACAAAATAACTTCCTGTGCAGACTTTTATTTGAATGCATTTAAAACCATTCACCTTTATCACATACAAAAGCCCCTCGTTGGTTTTGGGGTCTGTCTCCATCCTGAAGTTCCCACTTTCATTTCCTTTTGTGACCTCAAACAGGGCCTTCCAGTTGGGGGTGTTCACCAAGTCCTTATCTTCCACTGGTATCCTAGTAACTAGCACATTTTCTTGGTTCTCTTGAACGTTGGCCTTGTACTGTTTCCCAAAAAAAAAATTCCAATAAATAAATCAAAAATAAAGTTCCAATACCACAATTTCCAACATAAAGCTTTTCACTTAAAGATGTTAGTTAATTATGTTAATATCTCAAGATGAAAGCTATACAATTCTATTCATCTCCTGACTGGTTTAGTAGTTTATTTGTTTTGTTTTATTGCTGGATAGACAATAAAAGGGCCCTACCAACTTCTCTTTAAAGGTAGGAGGGTTATCATTAACATCTGTGAGAGTAATCACAACTGTTCCTCTGCTGAAGAGCCCACTAGGAGCACCGCCCATATCTCTGATCTCTATTTCAACGTAAACTTTGTCCTGAGCCTGAGAAAAACAAAACAAAAAACATTTGAATTATTGACAGACTGTATCATCTGAACACACAGGCTTTGTAGAGATAACACCAAACCAGAAAAATACCTCTCTGTCTAAGGTGTTAGTTTTAGAAGTTATTACTCCGGTAAAAGGATCGATGGAGAACATGTCAGTAGCGTTGTGCAGAGTAAACTTGATCAAGGTGTGGGGGGTTTTTGGCTCATCTTTATCTGTGGCATTCACTTGTCCTATTACAGTGCCTGAAAAACAAAATGCAAATATAATTTAATACACTACAAAATACATTTATGTGTTTAGCAGACACTTTTATCCAAAGCAACTTACAGTGCATTCAAGCTACGCATTTTTTTGTTTTTGTTTTTACCAGTATGTGCATTCCCTGGAAACTGAACCCATGACCTTTTGCACTGCTGACACAATGCTCTACCACTGAACTATATATATATATATATATATATATATATATATATATATAAATATAAAAGTAATTACACAGTATGAAGATAACAAATTTTAAGATTATTTAAAGTTAAAAGTAATATATGCTATATTATTAAATAATATACATGAATATAATAATATAAATTTATAATTTATAATTAATTAATAATAATAAAGTTAAATATAAATACATTTATAAATAAATGTAATTCTAAAATTGTATAAACAATACTACAATAACAATAACAATTAATTTAGGAAATTGAAAACTATTTTACCCATCAATTAATATTACTTCAGTGCATTCTGGCATATTTCCATTTCTTTAGATTTAATTTTCCCATTATTAAAAAAAAAATACATATATATATATATATATATAATTTTTTTTTTTTTTTTTTCATTACTGTAATAGAACATATTTTTACTTCAGTAAAACAATATGGTTGTACAATCGATTTTTCCTAATAAAAATCTACATAAATTAAAGGTTGTAAAACAAATGTTACCATGATGGACAAGTAATACATGCATAATAATTTTACTGCATAACATTATTAAGAATATAAAAATATATATATTTTTAATAATTATAGTAATGAGAGTTGTTATGAAAATAATATAAAAGTTTTGGTGTGATATATGGCCTGAACTTGATATTTGAAAATGCATCTTTTGTCCTTCTCTTTCATACCTGCCCTGCACCGCTCTTCTACAGTGAAGAATCGACCTCCTATGAACTCAGGGGCGTTATCATTCTGATCCTGCACTATCACAGTGATGGGCAGATATTGATCTGTTTCCCTGCCACTCATGTCAAACACACGAGCGATAAACTACAACAAGAGAAAGAGACAAATTTAGTTGTACTGATGCTATAACCATATTCCAGACCATAAGCTCATGCACTGTTTTCTGAATAAGGCCTGAAATATTCAGACTCACATTGAATTGTGGGTACTGCTCACGGTCAACGGTCCTGGTCACCCTCAGCAAGCCGGTGTTCCTGTTTAAGGTGAAAAGGCCTACAGGATCTGAAGTAACACCCTGCCCACTGATTTCATAATACACTGTGTAATTTACTGAAGAATCAGATGCAATCTGAGAAAAGATGAACACAGCAATAAGTCAGCGAGCATAAGAAAACAGGAAATATAAGAAAAAGGTCAAACTGAGTTCATGGAATGGAGGAGGAAATGGGAAGGGAGTAAAGGAATGACCTAAGTAAAGATATATATCTTATGTTTCTCGATCTCACCGTCTCCAGATCCTTTGGGAATGGAGGCTTGTCATTCTCAACTAAATTGAAAGGCAACGGTCTCCATCTTCTCTTAGTGCGCTTGAGAGCCACACTGTTAGACTTCTGAGATGCCTGAAGCCAGAACATATAGAGAAGCATTTGTCACGCTGCTTATCCAGATCATACGGTTTATAGTTAAGACTTACAGGCTGTAGTTTTACCTCATCTTTACAGGACAGGATTATGTCCACCCTCCAATCCATTCCATTCTCATCCTGCACCAGCACAGAAAACTGCTTTGTCGTAATCTCCAAACCGTGAACTGTGATAATGGCTCCATCTGTATTCACAGCGAAGTCAGGGTCACTGGAAGTATAGGCCACAGGTTTGGGCGCACAGCCTTTGAGACTCACTGTGAAAAAACACAACAATGTCCGGTAATTATTCCAGAGCTAAGCCTCGCATCTTTCAAAAATCAAAAGCAGTTTGAATACATTGCTTGTTTTTCATATCACTAAAGTTTTCAAGCTTAAAAAGAATGCAAAAGCGCCATTAAAGTATAAGCAGTATCAGAAATTACTATCAATATAAAACAATACAAATATGAAAAAAAGAACATTAGAAATATAGCTGAAATAACATAGTAATAAAGGACTTAACTGAAAGCGAAATGGAACCAACAATAATGAATAAAAATGTCAAAAGCACAGAAAAATGTACAATTAAAATAAAAAACTGAGATTATGAACATAAAAGCTTATTTAAAATATTAATAAAAATATTAGTGATGGTCTAGAAAAAGTATTTTGAAGCAATAGGATTATTTTGTTTAACCCTTGTGTGCTGTTCATATTTTTGTTACTCAGCCAGTGTTCATGGGTCTAGTGGACCCACTGTGGTTTTAGGTTTTTAATTCAACACAGTCAAAAATTATATGTTAAAATACTCAACAGATGTTTTACTTCCGATTACAAGCAGTATGAACAGCATATATGGTCAAAAATCGCCTTTTACTTCTGTTAGATCACATCTATGAATTAAATTGCTACAATCTTGTGTGGTTATGGAAACTCACACATACACTCACACTCTTAAAGACTCTCTCTCTCTCTCACACACACACACACACACACACACACACTAATAGCAGGCCAAGAAAATAGGATTGAATGTACACACAATTTCCACTCATTTACTAGCTCCAGTAGACCTGAACATCCTGTATTATCATTATTCACTGATAATCTTCCCATTCAGTTGACTTATATGATATTGTTATGCTGCTTTTGTGTTTATTCGAAGGTCCTTTTTCATACCATAGAAGCAAAAAAGTCACATGGCTTTGGAACAACATGAGAGTGAGTAAATGATGTTGGAATGTAACATTTTTGGTAGAACAGATTTTTTTTCTTCAATTATCTTTATGTAAACATCATGTTATGTAGCCTAATTACCAACATCAAATGAAGGAAAAGATTAGTCTGCATAAAAGGTCATTTCATGTCATGCGGTATGAAAAGGCTTAGTGAAACCACAAATCTTACATCCTTCCTTGCTTTCGGGGATGACATAACCGGCGGGCAGCCTCTTAGGAACCTGAGCAAGCACAGGCCTCAACCCACAAGACTCAGCGCTTTGAAACAGCACCTGAGGGAGGAATTGAAAGTGAGTGAAAGGGAGAATCAACGGAGCATTGCATTCCCCACTGTGACCGAGCAAAACATGAGAAATGTAGTTTGAAACAACATATGACTTCAGATGTTAATCCTAATAATTCAGCTGAGGATTGGGGCTGTGTGATAATCAGATTCATGTTAATTGTATGAACTAATATATTTAATAAAGTATGAGTATTTAATCCTTTTTGTTGTAATATAGGTTACTTTATAGGGGTGTTTGACTTGCAAAAAACATTATTAATCAGTCTCTTATTTTCTTGTTTTACACAGCAAACTTATCACATAATCACTTGATTGTTACATTAAGTTCTAAACAGCTACAAGAAAGCATTAAACCAGTGCCTCTTTTTGTGTGCGGCAAACAAACGACGGTGAACCGAAACAATGACTCGCATACCTCAAGAACAACATAGGAAACTGTGGCTAATAACAATATAAAAAGAACATAGCTGGACAAAGTCAGGAAATGTTAACCACAAGCAAAGACATAAAGCAGATTTCAAGTCCTCTACATATGGTATTCTGTCTCATTTTATTGTGTAATGTTATGGGTATCGGTTATATATTCATATCAGCTCTTCTTATCTCCGAAGTAGACAAATCTGCCCAGTAGAACCAAAGACTTGAAAATAATATGTGAAAACTATTTTTTCTTTAGTTGAATGCTTTAAGGTTTATTGTCATTTTGGCTTTATGAGTCTTTTACAGACACCAACATTGGAGTAAATAAACATATGGCAATAAAACATGCCATAAGTGTACCACCGTGTATGAACCTGAACAATATCAGGAAATCGCAAAGTTTAAAACTTACATTCAGGTTTTAACTAGTCCATCAGTAAAAAAATCCAAATAACTGACCCACCCAGTGAACATCAGTCAGCTAGCCTACGTGATAGCACCTGTCTCAGTCAACATTAGTGATCAGTGAGTGAAGACATTTACAACAGCACTATGGTTTCTTTAAAACAAATCAATTAACATTTGTATAACTGATTTACTTGGTCAGTTGCTTAGTTTCGCCCTGGATGATACTCAACAAGCATAGCAACTAAATTGTTAGATGGAAATTCAAATACAGATGGGTTAACTAATTAGTGAGGACTTCGTTATTCTAAACAGTTAATGTTCAAGTAGTTTCATCCCTTTGAAATCCACAACACACAATTAACCAGTTAAATCGTTTCCAAATATTTGGAAAAAGGTAGGGGAAAATCCATTCATAATTCAATATTATCACTGGGGAAAACTTATAAACCATGGTAAACAGATTAAACCAAATTACCATAGTACTAGTTATTGACTATAATAAAATGTGATCACATGGCATTAACCACCACTGCCATGACAGAATAAGAAATTCAAATGACAGAAATATTCTAAAAAGCAGAAGAATTTATTTCATTCATTTAATTCACCAGCCCTATTTATTTTTCTTTAAAAATGTACTATAAGTAACCTATATTAGTTTAGTGGGCTGTATTCAGTTAGCCTAAAATTAATTGACGTTTATGCCAACATATATGCAAGTACTCTCTCGTAATCTTAAAAAACATGTTTTTCCATGTTGATTTAAGGGTGTTTAGGTCTTTTTATTATTATTATTATTGGGAGAACGACATAATATCGATTAATAAAATGTTATTCGCAATACAGGCTCATAACTCAGATTTTGTACATTTTATAACAGCTAACTAGCAATTTGACGGAAACTAAGGTTACCAAGATAGGAAATGATACAGCAAGAATTCAGGTAGGCCTACGATAAACTTATATTAAAAGATCTAAAATAAAATGACAAAAAGGTATAGGGAAAAAAATGACAACCGTAACTTTAACTTACCAAAGTAAGCAGGCAGAGAGCGAACAGCGCGCGTTCATACATCCTGCTGTGTGTGTGATGAATTTCTCTAGACTCCACTAACGTAACACTGCGTGTAACAGACACAAGTGCTCGGATAAAGTCCTCTGGGTTCGGTGTGGCTCTCATGCGAGGGAGTCTTTAACATGGGTGTGGCACGCCCCAGCCTCTCACTTTCTATACCAATAGGACTGAATGTTTAGTCTTGAGTACACTTAACTATGCTTTGTCCCTGACTTCCTTAGCTTGGGAAGCTCTGGAAGGCTTAGACTCCACCCCAGACTGCCCCTGAAACACCCTCTGACTGTGTGTGTGTGTGTGTGTGTGTGTGTGTGTGTGTGTGTGTGTGTGTGTGTGTGAGAGAGAGAGAGAGAGAGATAAGAGAGAGTTGGGGTTATACTTTAACAGAACAGACTTTTACCCGTTATACCATCTGACTTTTCAGACATGATTAATGCATGACAAAATTAATCTTCATCTGTTTGGGTGGAGTGCAGGAGGTACTGGTGATTATACAGACAGTCATCACATTTACACATTTAGCAAAGGAAAGAAACTATTTTACAACTTTTGTGCTTAATCACCCGTTAAGCCCAATAAAAAAAAAAAAGAAAGAAAAAGAATCCAAGCTTGAAACCACTCACATGTGCACGCCTTTTCACGTGGGATGATTTTTTCGTTTTGAATTAATACCTGGTCAAGAGTGTGGCTTTGAATGTAACCGCTTGATAACTGTGGTGCATTAGGCCTTAAAAGTGAAAATATGTGAACTGTTGACCTAAAGTTCAGCAGAATGCAGTTTTGCTGTGAGAAATTGGAAGGGAATGGGTGTTAAAGAGGAATAAAGAGGAATGAACAGGATGCGCTTCAACCAAAACACTTAAACTGATAAGGGAATGACTCAGACTGATTTATGAGAGCAACACAAGAAAAGGGTTCAAATTTCAAGAAAAGTGTTCAAATTTCAACAATTTTAAGCTCTTTAAATGTGGTAAAAATTATTATTATTATTATTATTATTACATTAGAGCTTCAGATCTAATGTTTTTGTTGTGCAAACTAAGATAAATAGGATAAATTATTTGATCATAAAATTGACTTTTCATGAAAAAGTCCATTTCATCATTTCTCACTGACTCTAAACATTTTAGGCCCTATTTTCTACCTTTTTATGTAAAGCACTGTTATCTGAACACATTTTTAAAGTATGCAACTTTATTTGCTTAAATCATTTCGGGCCACATAGCAATCAGCGTCAGCTTCTAAACTAGTCTGCCTTTTTTGCAGAAAAACTGATAAGAGAGACAGATAAAGGGGATTAGTGGCAAACAATGGACAAAGTCAGGTATTGTTTTTAACAGAAAAGTTGCATTTCTTTTCTTCTGGAGGTCATTTGTCAGGTTTTGAGACCCTTCTGTATGTGTCGATGTGGAAGTTTAGAGCACAACAGCCCAGAGGTCAGTATGTTGCAATATGATGGTGTTTGTGTGCAGGGGAGGTGGAGGATGGGCTGGGTTGGGTGGAAAGGAATTTGGCAGAGCCCCTTCAGTGAGTGTTCAGTGAACTATTGTGCACAGCCTGCTGAACTGTTATACATTTACAACCTTTATTTTACTAAAGCACAAATAGATGTCTTATAAAGAAGTGCAACAACATCGATGATCAACAGAGAAGAGAAACCGTTGACATCTTGTAGTTAGGAAAATAGTTTAACGATATTAGAACTAGTTAGTGGATAATTGGCCTATATAGGGACATTTAGGTCTGAATCACTAAAAACAGCACATTCCTTTATCATCTTCAAAGGCATTTAAAAGAACAGCTCATTGTCATTAAATAGGTGGAATTGTGTCTATTATCAAATGATAAATGTCAATTACTTGTAAAGCCTGACTAATGTAAAACACTGAAATCAGAACACTGAGAGCAACGAAGGCCATATAAAGCACATCAAGCCAGTCGACAGAAATTGCAGAAATTATGTTGTATCGCCATGGAAATGACTCAAACAGCAAAGATGGATGGTTTCCACCTGGTTCAGCCACCCTGGAGCTTGAATAGCTATGTTTATCGTGACACATGTGCTGAGGAGCACCCAGGCCCCAGGTGAACAGCACGCGCACATTTCCAGTCTCCACCCACTGATGATATTTGACACTTTTGAAGTAGTGCTTCATTCAAGCTAAAAAACTGCACAAGTTCTTCTCAGCAGAGATATGTACACTTCCAGAAGAAAGGTACAAAAGCTGTCACTGGGGTAGTACCTTTTTAAACCTTTGTACCTAAAGGGTCCATATTTGTACATTAAAGGTACATATTAGAACTGAAAGTGTGCATATTAGTACCGAAAAGGTACAAAGTGTACCACCCTAGTGACAGCTTTTGTACCTTTATTTAGCATACATTTAATATTTGCTCTACATAGCAGAACGATTTTCAACAGCATATATATTTGCACTGATTATTTTAAGATAGGAATAGTTTTTCATCAGGTTTCCCATTTAAAAATGAGTAAAAAAATTTTTTTTTAACTTTTTTGTACTGTAATTGTGAATACTCTTTTTGGTGTGGTGACTGTGTTATGAAAACTCCCCTTTGATAAGAAATAAAAATCCTGATCTTCTTGATGTGATGATGAACATTGATTGTTGGGTCATGTTGAAGCCCTGAAGCTTCTCTTGAGTCTGGGTGTGAGCACCTGCTACCCCTCCCAACACCAGACTGACAGATGAAAATCTGTCATTATAGCTGAATCATGAGAAAATCAGTGTGTGAAACAAGGTGAGGCAAAATCAGAATCTGAGAATTGGCATGATATCAATTTATGAGTCGTAATTTGAATTGAATGGGCTTTGCTCAGCATACTGAATAAAACACATTTTGTATTGGATTTTTGTAACGTAATTACATAATTAAATTTGCTGGATTATCTGTTGAACTGCAGAATATTTTAACTTTAATATTTCTCTAATATTTCTATTCTTGAACTATTTAAATACAGTCTCCAATCTTTAATACAGATTTGATTTTGCCATACAGTACCACACAATTTACACCACATTGTTTTCAGATCACTTAATAAAATAAAATATAGGCAAAAATAAATTAGAGCATTCTAAGAAAAATAATGGTATTGCACTATGATGATAAAAATGGAAGATCATTTATTAAATCTAATAATAGATTAAAAAAAAATGTTCAACAGTTTCTGGATGCCCCATATGATGAGATGTTTCTGTGTAATTCAAATAGAAATAAAATAAAAAATAAATTTAACCATCAATGATGTATTATTAAAATCTACACTTTAAAGCAGTTATATGAATTTCATCCCATTTTCATTCTACTCTGTTAAATTCACTGAGTCAGTTTGCTGCCTCAATTCAAATTTAGGAGCTCAAATCATTCTTCAGTTCTGCATGGTGCCAGTATAAATCCCAGTATAAAAGAAAAAGATAAGAGAGAGAGAGTGAACCTGAGAGAGCGAGAGAAAGAGATACCAGTCACTAAACCAAGTGTGAGGTGAGATGGGATGGGATAACTACTGACAGTGACGGTCCAGCTGCTATTGATACACGCTGACAGCAAACGTCCCAGTTGCATCCACACCTCAAGCACAAACCACACTTTCCCTCTCAAACAGATTTATTTTCAGATAGCTCACAAACATACTTATGTGATACATCTTTGTTTCGGATAATGTATTCTGCCTGCATGAGCAGTGATGCATGCATGTAATTCAACACGACAGATCACTCTGCGCTTGGTCTGTTCGCTTTCCGAGTGCAGGTATGTGACCCACTCTCTCTCGTTTCCTTTCCCTCATTTTGGAATCTCAAAGTAAACTCTAAAATGAAACTAATGTAAACAATCAAGTATGTGTGAAACATTGTAACAGTATGTACAAAAATGTATCGCAACAAGATATTTTCACTATATTTTTACACATGACATTTTTTGTGCTCTTCAAATGTAGTTTGGGGACACTGGAAGTTGTCATGAAAGCGTCATTTGTACTCTGGGTGTGCCGTATTTTTGCTGATGTGTGACAGATAGGTACATCTGATGACAGTCAGACAGTGAGTCAGAGGTTTCACCCCCATTTGCCTCTCATGGCATTCAATCCATGTCAAAACAAGCTCTCTGATTCTATCTCTGTGCGTCAATAAAGTTGAATACAATTTTTTTTTATGAATTTTCTGTAAATTACCAAAAAAAAAAAAAGAAAAACCTTATAACTAATTATTTCATTAAGTGATACAATGTAAATATACCAATATGTTTAAACCAAAATCTGCTTTTTACTCTAGTGTTCAAAGTTTTAAATCAAATTAATTAAAATTAATCGTTTTATTTTAAGACACAATCATTTTATCAGAAGTCACAGAAACAACATTTACACTTGTATGACATCTACATTGTAAAAAAAAAAAAAAAAAAAAAAACATGTGAATTTTCAGTTTCCCAAAAAATCATAAGCGGCGCAAGTGTTTTCACTAAAAGATCAAGGGACACCAATGACTGCTGAAAATTCAGCTTTGCCACAAGAATAAATTTTATTAAAAATGAAAAAAAAAAAATGTGTGTGTATATATATATATATATATATAAAATATATATGTTATATATGTTATATATATGTTATATATATATATAAAATTGTAATAATATTTCACAGTATTACTTTCAATCAAATAAATACATCCTTAATGAGCATAAGAGCCGTCTTTCTAAAACATAAAAAATCTTACCAGTCCCCAAAATTTAAAAGGTATTGTAAACATTAACTAAACACTAGTTGTTATTGTTATTAATGTAATTAATGTTATGTTACTGTATATAAGTGATAACAAAATTATTTAAAATAAAAATAATTATTCTTTTATGTGTGGAATGTCCTTTATCTGTTATCTGTATCATAAATGTGGATATATGATATATAACAGTTAATTTATTCAATTATAAATTTTACTTTAAAAAATAAATAAATAAATAACAATCATTTACCATAAATGTGGATATATGTTCTTGTTTAGTGTGTTTAGATTTGAACTTTAAATTAAATGGCAAACAATTTATAATGTGCTGAGGGCCCCCATGCAGACACATAATTCAAACAAACAAAGCTGGGCTAATATGCTATACTAACAGAAACCATGTTGGAGCAAAAAAAATATAAGTGTAGATTTACTCGTTATAGCCTTTAGTGAATAGAAATAGCAAAAGGATGGCTTAAGTTTTAGCTCCGCATGCCTGAGTGCTGGGAAACACTGTTTATTTGAGACTCTAGACACGGCTCCCGTTTCTCAGGCTTTATTGCTGAGCTCAGGTTTCACTCCCAGCCGTTGTCATGGAGCTGTTTTCTTTTTTCTTACGACACAGAGAGAACGAGAAAGACGATAAAAGAAAGAGTGCCCTCATACAAAGAGAAGAAAGAGGGAGGAAGAGACAGATAAATGGAGATTGTGGCGACTGAGAACTGTAACATTACAAACAGAGTGGAAGTGACAGAGCGGGACAGAGAGAAAGACACTGATTATGGGGTGAAAAGAAAGCAGAGTTGTAGGAATGTCAGTGAAATGCAAGGGTGTGTCAAAAGCCAAGCGATCATCATAAACTCAGGCAAACATCCACAGCCTGCACTGAGCTACCACATATATATATATATATATATATATATATATATATATATATATATATATATATACACACACACACACACACAGACACACAGGTCCATCTCAGTAAATTAGAATGTCATGGAAAAGTTCATTTTTTCAGTAATTCAACTCAAATTGTGAAACTCGTGTATTAAATAAATTCAATGCACACAGACTGAAGTAGTTTAAGTCTTTGGTTCTTTTCATTGTGATGATTTTGCCTCACATTTAACAAAAACCCACCAATTCAGTCAATCTCAACAAATTAGAATATGGTGACATGCCAATCAGCTAATCAACTCAAAACACCTGCAAAGGTTTCCTGAGCCTTCAAAATGGTCTATCAGTTTGGTTCACTCGGCTACACAATCATGGGGAAGACTGCTGATCTGACAGTTGTCCAGAAGACAATCATTGACACCCTTCACAAGGAGGGTAAGCCACAAACATTCATTGCCAAAGAAGCTGGCTGTTCACAGAGTGCTGTATCCAAGCGTGTTAACAGAAAGTTGAGTGGAAGGAAAAAGTGTGGAAGAAAAAGTTGCACAACCAGCTGAACCGCAGCCTTATGAAGATTGTCAAGCAAAATCGATTCAAGAATTTGAGTGAACTTCACAAGGAATGAACTGAGGCTGGGGTCAAGGCATCAAGAGCAAACACAAACAGACGTGTCAAGGAATTTTTCTAGAGTTCTCGTATTCCTCTTGTTAAGCCACTCCTGAACCACAGACAACATCAGAGGCGTCTTACCTGAGCAAAGCAGAAGAACTAAACTATTGCCCAGTGGTCCAAAGTCCTCCTTTCAGATGAGAGCAAGTTTTGTATTTAATTTGGAAACCAAGGTCCTAGAGTCTGGAGGAAGGGAGGAGAAAAGCTCAAGATGATTGAAGTCCAGTGTTAAGTTTTCACAGCCTGTGATGATTTGTGGTGCCATGTCATATGCTGGTGTTGGTCTATTGTGTTTTTTTTTTTCAATATTGTGTTTTCCAAAATCTCTGCACCTGTTTACCAAGAAACTTTGGAGCACTTCATGCTTCCTTCTGCTGACCAGCTTTTTGAAGATGCTGATTTCATTTTCCAGCAGGATTTGGCACCTGCCTACACTGCCAAAAGCACCAAAAGTTGGTTAAATGACCATGGTGTTGGTGTGCTTGACTGGCCAGCAAACTCACCATCATTGATGGCTCCTGATCTTCCGTTAAGCCCAGGACGGGCTCCTGATCCGCCTGTAAGCCCAGGACGGGCTCCTGATCCTCTGTTAAGCCCAGGAAGGGCTCCTGATTCCCCGTTAAGCCCAGGACGGGCTCCTGTTCCCCCGTTAAGCCCAGGACGGGCTCCTGTTCCCCCGTTAAGCCCAGGACAGGCTCCTGATCCTCTGTTAAGCCCAGGACGGGCTCCTGTTCCCCCGTTAAGCCCAGGACGGGCTCCTGATCCTCCTGTAAGCCCAGGACGGGCTCCTGATCCTCCTGTAAGCCCAGGACGGGCTCCTGATCCTCTGTTAAGCCCAGGAAGGGCTCCTGATTCCCCGTTAAGCCCAGGACGGGCTCCTGTTCCCCCGTTAAGCCCAGGACGGGCTCCTGTTCCCCCCTTAAGCCCAGGACGGGCTCCTGATCCTCTGTTAAGCCCAGGACGGGCTCCTGTTCCCCCGTTAAGCCCAGGACGGGCTCCTGATCTTCCGTTAAGCCCAGGACGGGCTCCTGATCTTCCGTTAAGCCCAGGAAGGGCTCCTGATCTTCCGTTAAGCCCAGGACGGGCTCCTGATCCTCCTTTAAGCCCAGGACGGGCTCCTGATCCCCCGTTAAGCCGAGGACGGGCTCCTGAACCCCCGTTAAGCCCAGGACGGGCTCCTAAACCCCCGTTAAGCCCAGGACGGGCTCCTGATCCTCCGTTAAGCCCAGGACGGGCTCCTTATCCTCCGTTAAGCCCAGGAAGGGCTCCAGCCCCAGAGCTTACTCCAATGCCTGCTCCTCCAAAATTCCCACCCTCCCACCCACTCCTGCCTCCTCCTCCGCTGTCGTCTGGCTGCCCCTCTGCTCGCCCTCAGCCTACCATCATTGTGGTGCGAGCTCAGCGGGACCGCCATCCTCCAGCGACGCCTTGGTCGGCGTCTCCCTCACCTCCGCCTCCAGCCTCTGAGGCCTGGACTCCGCCTCGGCCCGTTGACCCATCGGCTCCACCATGGCTCCTAGCTCCTTCCTCTCCGCCGTGGCCCGGCAGTCCGCAGGCTCTGCCTGGCTCCCTCGTCCCTCCGGCTCCGCCTTGGTCTGGCGTCGTCCATCCTATGCCTCGGGACTCCACTCCTCCGGCTTCGCCTCATCCCTCCGTCCCTCCGGCTCCGTCAGGCTCCTTCATCCCCTCGGCTACACCTCAGTCCTCAGTCACTCTGGCCTCACCGCGGCCTTCCGGATCCACATCGCCGCGTCAGTCACCAGAGCCATCAGTTCCGCCTAGGACCTCCGGCTCCTCCCCGTCACCCTGGCTCTTCGGCTCTCCGTCTCCGCCTCGGGCTCCTCCTCCACTTGCTCCGTTGCCGTGGGTCGAGTCCCTGGAGTCGGTGACCATTCCTCCTCCATGGCTCCTTCCTTCGCGGCCCCACCTTGGGCCGTTATGGCTGTGGCCTGGGTCCTGCTGGGTGCCTCCTGCTTCAGATCCTTCCTGTCTCCTCCCTGGCTCCTCCCTCCGTCATCTCCTCCCTGGCTCCTTCCTCTGTGGTCCCTGTCTGCTGGCTTCCCTTTGTTGTTTCTACGGTGCGAGGACGCACCTACCGGGAGGGGGGAGTACTGTCACACACCTGGACTCATTTTGTGTGTTTTTGCCCCTGTGACCCAGTTTCTGTCTCTATGTGGTTTGATTAGTTCCCAGGTGTGTCTAGTCATTTCCGCATGTGTTCCATGTCCCTGTTAATTCAGTCATTCCATCCACCTGTGTTTTCCCTATTATCCCTTGTACAAAAGCCTTGTCCTTTCAGTTCTGTTTTGTCGGGTCTACTCGTTACTAGTTACTTGTCCACTTGTCCGCTTGTTACTTGTCAACTTGTCTACTTGTCCACTTGTTACCTGTTACTTGCCACTTGCCACTTGCCACCTGTTATTTACTACTTACCTTGCCTATGTTTGATTTAATAAATCCTTGTTTCGTTTATCCCTCGGCTCCGTGTTCCTTCCAGCAGCGTAAGCCGTGACACTTTTTAAAAAAGCTTTAATTAAGGACGCAATTCATATTTAGGGATGATGCAGCATTATCTTAATTATATTTATAGCTGAATTCATATATTTTAGTTTGACCTGCTCATACCACATTGAGAGTTAGGTTTAGGGACGGACCTTAATGCTTTTTTTTTTTTTTTTTTTTTTTTATCAAAACTGCACATTTCAAACATTTTAGAATTGCGTGACATAAACTCCAAATTTTTATTGCAATTCTAGTTATTTAATAAAAAGTCATTTAAACTGAAAAAGACATTTTCTCACAATTGTGAATTTATATTTTGCAATACAGACATTTCTTCTCAGATTTGTGAGCTTACATCTCACCATAATATCCTATATCTTGCAGAAAAAAAAAGAGTGTGAGATACAAACTCACAAGGAGGAAACAAGTGCACCACGTGTGTTCAATTTCTTTAACCTAAGAAGAAGACTGAAATATTTAATGCTTCACCCTCTTCTCAGAATAAGTAAACTGGTAGAGATTCCGTGGAAATTAAAATCCACAACCCAACCTAACATAAAATAACCCAACCCAGCCCTTACAAAAGTGTGCGTAATACGTTTAGCACCACACTTAATCTTAACCTGTACTCTAAATCTCACCAGAGCCCTAAGGTCTACACCAAAACTAACCAGGGTTATTACAGTAAAAAAAAAAGTTAAAAAAAGTTAAAAAAAAAAATAATAATAATAATAATAATAATTTTCATCATCATCATTGTTTGGGGAAAAAAATTATCAGAGAAATAAAATGAATAATAAAAAAATGTAAAACTTTAAAAAATTTACAAAAATTAAATGTACCTAAAATTTAAATCTCAGTAAAAAGAAATCTCAGTGATAATAACTTTCAGTGATACATAAAAAACACTGAAACTAACCTGGTACTGTTACTGTAACTTAAAATGTTTTGGCCAAGATACATAAGGAGGGGTGTGAAAGATGTGTGCCTCCACAACTGCTAATTAAATATGAGCACACGGATATACCATCTCAGCTGTACAGTAGGTCTGCATCCGGTGGTTTGCCATGTGAGTGCTGAAAACTTGGGCGTTGCTTGTACAACCCATTCCTTGAACACACCCAGCTTAAGCCAGCCAGACCCTCCCAGTCTTTCTCACTGATTTCACCATGAATCATACAATCACTGTGCACAGGTGATAAGTGTGTGCATGCAGTGTCTACAGATACAAACCTGTGACTGTTTACCATCCAAACTCAAGGGAGTTTCCAGCGCGACTGGTTTTCTGTACTCTCTATTCTCATTCTCCGTCCAAGAATACCAGCAGATAAAATTGTAGCGCACACTCTACAAAAATGTCCAAACATTCGTAAAAGAAGATAAAAACTGTGTATAAGGATCAAGACTTTTTCTAAGAATATATCTTGAATATAATTTATTCTCTTAACACTATTGGCAAATTGCTGTTTTAAGTTTAAACCTCACTAAATGTAGTGTAAAACAGTATCAGTAACAAAAAATAAAAATAAGATATACATTTACTTAAAATAAGTCTTGTTATCTTGTACATAAGTAAATGTCTTATTTTAAGAACTTGCTGAAAAACAAAAAGTTTTTAAGTTTTAAGTAAAACAAATATTATTATAGCACATTTTATAAGAATAATATATTTTTTTAAACAACTATAACATTTCATATTTAAATATGATTTAATATACGTATAAATACAGTTTGTTATTGCCGTTTCTTTCTTCTTCTTTTTTTCTTTTTCTTTTTTTTGCTGAGAGAAAATATTATTTCTTTTTTATTATTTAACAATGCCAGGGAGAAAAATTAAAATAATTCTAAATGCATTTTCTTTTTAAAAAGTCTCAGTATCTCACATAATTGGGCTTCTCATGTAAATGTATCTTGTTTTAAGAATCTTAAGATTATTTTATTGAAAAACAAATAAAACATTTTATATTTTATTTTTATTACACTGAAAATGTTTTTTTTTTTTTTTTTGGTGCCCTTTACTGCTTCAAGTCTTGCTACTTTAAAATGTAACATTTAATTAATGGTGTTCCTTACTGTTTCTATGTAATAAATTGTAAAATTTACTACAAACTTTTGAGTAAAAGAAGTTCTGAGTCTAAGTCTGTTTCTAGAGAATGTTTGACCTAGTAAACATCATGGAATCTCTCTTTGTTTCTGGTCTCTTTCAGAGTCTTTGTTCAGCAGTTGTGTCTGAGAAACAGATTTATGGCGGCTCAGACAGCGCAGGCTTTATCTGAATGGAGCCCACATTCAGGATGTTCTCTAAATGTGTGCTAATGGCAAAGACGTGCTATCGAGAGCCTCTGCAAAGGGCTTCTGAATCACCCTTTGAATTTCCTTATCCCCCATATTCTATTTCCAGTCTGAGAGACCCGGAGGGCTTATTAACATCTAGAAGAGCATATTTAATGCTGAAGTATTGCGCTCACTCTTAATGACACAATGATTTGGATTTATTTTATTGTATTTTTCAAACTGAGACAAGTCAGCAAAGTAACAAATTAAGTACGAGAAACAGAATGGGAGTGAGTAAGTGAAAGACAGATCGACCGACAGAAGGATAAACCGCTAAAGGTGTCTCGGCCAACCTCTGTGTTTTTTTTTGTTTTTTTCTCGTTTTTTCCCCTCTCTATTCTTACACCTCTTTTAAAGCAAGCAGTCATTCAACGACATTATCTTCCCTCAAAACGCTCCCTCTTTTCCACTGAAGCTTTGTCACAGAACACAACAGGATATATTTGGGAGTCTTATCGCAGTCAAATAAGTCTATACATGAATCTCATGCAAGACTACTGATAAAAACTATTTCCAGAAATAATATAGCATACAATCACATATCCTTTACAAATAAAATACAGCAGAAAAAACTGTTTGCTGATTAATTGTTTAGTTGGGCAAACCCTCAGACACGTTTCAGTTAGGCTGTTTTAAGTATGACCAACTTTTAATAAGCACATGTTAAGGTGTGAGCTTCTGAGGCATCGATTAATACTAATTGTGATTAATATTAATTCTAAAGAAGAGCACCTTAAAGAGCATTGCTTCTGATCTGCTAATGAAGTTAATCTCTGGGCCAGCACAATAGATTTTAGCAAAACTATACATGATTGCTCGAAGGTTGTTGTGTGATTTAAATATGAACGATCTCAGAATAATTTTAAGATGTATTAAACAAGCATAAAACTGCTGGAGTCCAAACATGCATGTGTGAGCACACTGTCAATGGATGCATTTCACAATAGCACATACCTTTTGTGTCACGAACATACTGTATTTGCAAATTATGTGACTAGATACTACGTGTTTTTAAAGGTATATTTAAGCATGCCAAAAAATAAATAAAAATGTTCCATTTCAGTATTGTATTTGTCCATCTTTCCCCATGAGGATACATTTTCAGCCTTTTGACCCAGACCTGTGTTTCCAACTTGTGCATGTAAACTGTGTGTTAATACATTTATCAAGGGATTTATACATGCTTACATAAACACATTATACCCTTTATTAAAAATATGCTGAAACCCATTAAAAAACTATTTTTGAACTTTTCAAAACAAGTAAAATTTTCCTCTTTTATCACTTTTATTTTAGATTTTTTTAAATGTTTATTATGTATGTCAGTATAAGAAACGGTTAAAGAACTGAAATTGACCATTTGATTACTGATATTAAAAACTTGATATTGACAGAAATAGCAGCATTAGATTCACCTTCTACTGAAAACATTATTGTGAAATCCTGAAATATAAAACTGTCCACCCTTTCACCTGTCACCTTTTAAAGCATTGCTAGTCCAAGTTCCATCATATGCTAAAATGTATTAATTTATCTCAAGATGACACAATGCAATTTATTAACTCTTACATATTTAAAATGTTACAGATAACTTATATAAATATTTATTTTTACTTTATTGATTAACTTAATATATTAAAAAATAATAATAATATTTTTCATTAATATATATTTATTTTTATTATTTAACAATGCCAGGGAGAAAAATGAAAATAATTCTTAATGCATTTTTTTAAGTCTCAGTATCTCACATAATTGTGCTTCTCATATAATGTATCTTGTTTTAAGGATCTTAAGATGATTTTATTGAAAAGCAAATACATTTTTTGTGATTTAAATATGAACGATCTCAGAATAATTTTAAGATGTATTAAACAAGCATAAAACTGGTGGTGTCAAAACATGCACGTGTCGTGTAAGCACACTGTCAATGGAAGCATTTTACAAAGCATATACCTTTTGTGTCACGAACATACTGTATGTGCAAATTGAGTGACTTTAATAGTGATACTATGTGTTTTTAAAGGTATTTTAGCATGCCAAAAAATAAATACTTTTCAGTATTGTTTGTCCGTCTTTCCCCATGAGGATACAATTTTTGCCTTTTAACCCAGACCTGTGTTTCCAACTTCTTGATTAGCAAATATGTGTTACGTATACCATGTGTTTATACATTTATTAAGGGTTTTATACATGCATACAAAACACATCATACCCTTTATAAAAAATTGCAGAAACCCATAAAAAAAAACTATTTTTGAATTTTTCAACACAAGTAAAATTTTCTTCTTCTATCACTTTCATTTGATTTATTTTATATTTTCACTTTTATTTTTAATTTTCTTTAATAATATATTATTAAAATAATAATAATAATTGATGTATTTTTTTATGATCCAAGTTGTGTTACTCATAGAACATCACATAGAGGGTTAAGAATGGGTCTTATGAATATATGTTGATACTTACTGGGTGAGAATACTTGCCACCCCTTATGATACATGAAATGTAATTATGAAAATTATATATTCCCAACCCCTTTTCTCTCTCTCTCTCTCTCTCTCTCTCTCTCTCTCTCTCTCTCTCTCTCTCTCTCTCTCTCTCTCTCTCTCTCATAGGCTACAAACGCTCACGCAAACTCTCTCTCTCTCTCTCTCTCTCTCTCTCTCTCTCTCTCTCTCAAACACACACACACCCTATTTGTGACGTTAGGTAAGGGTGTGGGAGAAACAATGAATAAGGAGTTAGTGTAAAGCTCTCCGGATCGATCTCGTTCTCATTATCGCGCATCACACAGCAGCGGGACGCACTTCTCACGCGGCGGGATCTATTCAACTCTCCATACGCAGCTGGTGACAGCAGCGGCTCTCAGGTGATCAGGAACTACCGTGTGCTCCTCCGGCCATGGCCCGGCGTATATCGCCTGCTGTCGCATTTCTCTTTTGTTTTGGACTTACGGTAAGTTTGTGTTTTTAAACATGTCAGTCAAAAGATATCCACGTAGCTTACTACATTTGAGTCTTTCTTCTGTAATAACAAAGTAGGCTATCGTTTTGTAAACCGAAACAATCATGTCGCACACAAAACTGAAACTGTTTACGTTCGTTTGTTTGGCAGCCGGGTCGGTTATACCACTGTCGATATGTATAGCAACCACATTTATTTATGTAAAGTTAGTGTAAAAAATGGCCTTGTTTTGTCTTTGTTAATCTATTCAACTTCTCTCTCTCTCTCTCTCTCTCTCTCTCTCTATCTATCTATCTATCTATCTGTATGTATGTCTGTCGAATTGTCTGTTGTTTACAATGTAACCTATGACTTATTTATAAGTTACTATACAAAATATAACATATACAGTAATATGATAGGCTATTATATTATTTGTTAATGATATTGTCAATCAGGAGATAAATATTAATAATAGACACACACAGACACACACACACACACATGTATATGTATATGTTATCATCGTAATTGTAGTATTTTGTTGGGAACTTCCACTATTTACCATGGTGTATTTTCGTAAAGGGCATTTCAGAGCAGTTTTGTGTAGAATAGACAGACTACAGCAGTCAAACTGGATCTGCAAGTGTGAGAAAGTATAGCCTAGCCTATCCTATTCAATTGCAGGTGTGTTGAAATCCCCACCCTCCGGCACCTCAACGATTTCACATTTCTCAGTAATAATTATTCAAATTCTAATGAAGATGAGTCACCTAGCAACAGTCGTTTAATATGGTTACTAAATGATGGTGAAATACCAGGAATAGTTTACGCGGGAGAATCTTAGTGAAGGAGAAATGTACTGCCTTTTTCAGTACGTGCTGGGTTGATGTGCCAAGAGCACCGCCATGGTTGTTTTGGCTTTCAGTTTTAATATTTTTGCTTACATTATACCCATACACGTCATACACAGAGTGTGTATGAGGAAGTGAATCGCACATTTAATCACAGTTTTTAACACCTACTATTTCCTGTTCACAAATGAAAAGATTCGACTTTTTTATACGACGAGTCTCCATGTGTCACTCTAAACACTAAAACAGAGTTTCTGTAGTTGCAATTCAGAAATGCACAGCCACATAAAGTAAAGAAGCCACTTTACTAAGACATATTTTAGGTTTTATTTCCTTTCTACGCTGTATGTGCATGTTTTATCTTATATGTGTGTGGTCCGATTAGGGTGATCTCGACTTTCGCTTTTGCCAAGTATTTCTTTAACTTATCTTTCTTAATTAGACATCTGCTAATTTAAAGTTTTTGACTCCTGTATAGGGATTTTTTTTCTTCGGTGGTTGCAAATCTTTTCAGGTTTATATTATTATATCACTTTCTGATCTCATTTAACATAAATTACAGCATTTGTTTAATTTT
Organism: Carassius carassius; assembly: GCF_963082965.1. NCBI lineage: Eukaryota > Metazoa > Chordata > Actinopteri > Cypriniformes > Cyprinidae > Carassius > Carassius carassius. Next base: position 18,862,600 of record NC_081781.1, read on the forward strand.
GTCCATGTACAGATGGGATGAGCTTAGTGTCAAATTATGTATGCGTGCAAGTTGCAGCCGCAGATTCGATCATTTATAATGACTCACCAGTGAATCATTTACAAATACACTTTTTTTTCTGCTGTGTGAGAAGGTTGGCAGGATAAGTCTTTCATCATAAATTGTTGATGTGCATTTCTGTTTTCCCACAGCATGTGTTTGAGGTCGAAGCCAGATTCCAGCGCTCTGTGGACCTCCACAGGCAGAAGAGAGAATGGATTGTCCCTCCCCAAATCTTAGAGGAGAATGTGGATTACACCAAGAGAGAGTTCATTGCAAAAGTGAGTGAGAGTTTTCCTGTGTCAAACACATTGATATGCAAACATCAATCTTAACGCACAATCAAAGTATAAAAACAACAAGGCATCAACCTTTTCACCAGGGTGTTAAAAAGGGAAAAATAAAATATAATGTAATTGCAATTTATAGTACAATTATAGGAATACTTAACCCAAAAGTAAACATTTACTGAAGATTTACTCACCCATAGGCCATCCGAGATGAGTTTGTTTCTTATCAGAACAGATTTGCAGGCAATTTAGCTTTAAGTCACTTGCTTCTAATAGATCTTTTGCAATGAATGGGTGCCGTCAGAATGAGAATCCAAACAGCTGATAAAAACATCAAAATTATTAAGTATTTTAAGTTGATTATTAAGTAATCAACATGACTCAAATTAATTGGAAGAATGAAAAAAAAAATTCAGTGTAAATATGCACAGATCAGAACAGTTCTAAACAAATATATTGGTTGATTTTGATCAGACAGGTTGGACTTTAGAGGATGGAAGTTATCAGGGTGGTAAAGGAAGCGGAATCAGTTGTAGTGATGAGATTTGAGTATCAAACACAAAACAGGAACTCAGGAACTAACCCACTGTCCGAGAGGAGAAGCAATGTTTCAAAGTAGAAATGCCTTAATGATGGATTTGTTTCTTACAAACATCAAACCTTTCACTTCACAATTCATTAACTGATGGACTGGAGTCGTGTGGGCTAGTTGTAGATTTTTGTGATGCTTTTATCAGCCGTTTGAACTCTCATTCTATGACGACACCCATTCACTACAAAGGATCCATTGGCATATTCACAGCAAGTTACATATTAAAATTTGTCCAAATCTCATCTTTGAAAGTACATTTTCTGCAAGTTTTCATTTTTGGGTGAGCTGTTCCTTAAAATTTATCTTACGCATAGAAATGACATAGAAATTCTGCGTAGACATTGCATGTAGAATATACACGAAAAATTAAAACTTTAGCATCTCAAACTTTGTATATAAAACAAAGTATATAAAAACTTTGTATATAAAACTGATGCAGTATCGTTATTGCAAAAGTAGTTCACATGTGTGAAATACAGTGCAACAATATCATCAACAAATGTAAGCATGTAAGATTTACAATGCCTCTTGCGTCCAGTCACTGTAGGCTGGATCGTTTTTTGTGTTAAATAAATGTGTTTCTGATTTATTTAGATTCGCTCAGATAAGGAAGACCTCAAACTGAAAAATGTGAGGTACTCACTGAAAGGCGTCGGTGCAGACCAGGCACCGTTCAATTTATTTGTGGTGAATCCTGAAAATGGATATGTCAGGATAACGGGGATCCTTGACCGAGAGTCTATCGCACAATACAATGTAAGTGAAATGGCTATGATGACGATGACGATGATGATGAAGGTGGTTTTAACACCTACACTTGATTATGATCTTGAATGTATTCCTCTGTAGCTTTCAGGCGTTGCTACGTTCACAGATGGCACGATTGCGGAAAATGACATTGGGCTGAGAATCAAAGTGAAGGATCAAAATGATTGTCCGCCTGTTTTCGGTCAGATGAATCCCGGGGCTGTAGACGAGCTCAGTAAAGCAGGTATGTGATCTGCAGTTATTACAGATATATATGTATAAAAAAAGGTTGACGAAGTTTGTACAATATACATAATGTTAATAATACTCAGGTTATTGGTTCAAACCAACACTTTTTGTTTTTGTTCTGGATCTTTTAATTAATTAATCTTAAATCTTTAATTAATTAATTTTAAATGTATTCATATACTAATTTTGATATACTATATACTTTTCTGTATCATAATTCATTTTTCTTTTATAAGGTAGGTTTGCTAATTATTTTATAAATAATAGTATATTATTTATTAAAATTTTATTATTATTTAACAATAATTTAATAAGAAATTAATTACGGTAACACATCAGCTGCCCTTTATATATTATGAATATTTGGTAATATAAGGTTAGCTGTAAAATGTGGTACTTCATATATACACTACAGTTCAAACAATTGGGGTCTGTAAGATTTAAAAATGTTTTTGAAAGAAGTTTCTTATGTACACCAACACATTTAAAAAAAAAAATAATTAGTATAAAAAGTAAAATTATAAAAATATGAATTTATTAAAATATTATTACAATAAATATTTTTTTATTAATGTTAAAAAATATTTTTGTGGAAATATATATATTTTTTTCAGGATTCTTTGATGAATAGAAAGTTCAAAAGAACAACATGTATTTGAAATATAAATATTTATTAAAACTGCAAATGTTTTTAATGTCACACTTGGTCAGTTTAATGCATAGCACATGTTTTAAAGTAGATTTTTCCTTTCATTTATCGTGGGTTCTCTTATTTGATACAGAAACTGAAGTAATGAAGATTAATTGCTTTGATAACGATGAGCCAGGAAACCCAAACTCTCAGATCAGGTATGAGATTGTTGAGCAGCAGCCAGCTGGAGACAAGATGTTCAGAGTAGACAGTGACGGCACAGTCCGTGTGGTCAATCCTAACCTGGATAGAGAGGTGAGAGGCCACCATCACTGTATCAAATGTGCTTCTGGTATCTAACATGCCACATGAAACACACACACACACAGCACTGGCTCTTATACACTGGCTCACATATAAGCTTCATTAATCTGTTATTGTTTCATTTTAAACGAGTAATGCAGGAACAGATAAAGACACAGTGACTGCTTTTGTTGAGCATAATGAGCAGTATGTAGACGATTCCACCTTTTTATTCACATGCCATCTCTCTCTTCAGACCATCGATCAGTATGTCCTGCTTGTCAAAGCATCTGACCTGAATGGAGCTCCAGGTGGCAATGCCGCCACAGGGACAGTCACCATCAAGATCAATGACGTCAACGATAATGTGCCTACACTGCAAGGCCCAGTAAGAAAATATCTTCACTATGTTTACATCCACACAGTTATGTTGTTATAGTGGTCCCTTAAATTTTTTGCAACCTTTTTTTCTTTCTCCATAGTTTGAGGCCAGTATTGAGGAAAATACAGAGAAAGTAGAGGTGATGAGACTCAAAGCAAGCGACCTGGATCTTGAGAACACAGACAACTGGAAGATTAAGTGCAATATTGCAACGGGCAATGAGGCTGGATACTTCAGCATTCACACGGACGAAAAGACCAATGAGGCAGTCATTATGCTTGACAAGGTGTGCAATGATATTTCTTTCATAATAATCGGAGTATGTTTTTTTTAATGATAGCAAAATGTCAGTATTCATACCAATATTGCTCATATTTCTCCATTCTCAATGCAAATTTTTACACCATAGGAAAACTTTCATTATTAAACTGTAATAACTCATTTATCATGTACTGTACATTGAAATAAATTTTCAATTAGGTAAACAGATAATTATTTTAAGTAATTATTCAAGTAAGCAGTCAATAATAAAAGAATAACATGGCTGTTTCTCTTTTTCTTTTCAGTATTATTGTTTGATTAACAAGTTTGTGAACTTTGTTAAATAGTTTATACTTAAAACTATAAGATGTGCATTTTTACCATCAAAAAACATGTTAGTCAGACATCACTCGGGTGATAAATTTAATGGGTTCTTGGTTATACTGATACAGAAGAAAGGCCAGTATTGTTACCTTCTTATAGTATCAACTTACTTTAATTTTGGTAAAAATGGTAAATTCTGGTAATTTTGACAGATACACAGATTATATATTTGCTTGAAAAATAATCTAATGTCTGTTTTCTCTTCAGGCTGTAAATTATGAGGATGTCAAAGACCTGAACCTTGGCATTATTGTAGAAAACGTTGCTAATTACCACTCCTCTGTGACTGGAGGAGGACAACCAACTAGTGTCATCTTCGGAGGCAGCGGAGGCGGCGGGGGCGGTGGGGGAGGTGGGGGTGGCGGTGGCAGCTCAGGAGGAGGCGGTTCAGGAAGTTCATGGTCAGCTTCAGGGGGTCAGATATACAATGTGAACGTCAAGGTGAAAAACCAGCCTGAAGGACCCAAGTTCATGCCCCAAACAAAAGCCATCCCCATCTCAGAAGGCAAGACTTTTAACAGCAATGAGGTCATCGCAAGATACCCCGCCACTGATACAGACACAGGAAAGGAAGCTACCAACGTAAAGTACGTTTACATAAAAATAATTCTGTCAACAGTTAAGAGGAAATGGCATAAAAATCTATGAGAAATGAGCTTGAGCTAACTATGTTCCAATTTCTTACAGGTATGTTAAAGGATCTGACCCAGATAACTGGCTGACCATCGATAAGACAACTGGAGCCATTAGATTGAACAAGGCTCCTGACCGCGAGTCCAAGTATCTAGTTAACGGCACATACTATGCCCGAATTTTCAGCATAACTCAAGGCAAGTTCAAGATCATTTACTCACCCTAAGGTGTTCCAAACAGTCACCAAGCAGTTGCTGATAACCACTGACTTCCATAGTCTCTTCTTTCGTCAATAGCTACAAGCAACTTGTTACCAACAATATAACTATAACTTAAATTGGATTTTATTTCAGCTAGTCGCCAAGGCAACATTTTTCATTTTTATTTAAAGTACTTAAATAACTTAAACTATTTCATACACTATTAAAAATAAATAAATAAATGAAAAAACATAAAACAATCACCAAGAAATCGGATTAAAAAAAAACATAGAATATAAAAATAAAACAAAATTCATCTTAATTTATTCAAATAACTTAAAGACCAATCATACTTCCAGTGTGCAACATAATGTAATGCAATGGATATTGCAGGTACGTAACGTTTCCTGAAGATGGCGCCATCTTCACACTGATCAGCAAAAATTGCCAATTAAAAACTTGGTTAATGTTTGGATGCTTAACTATCTGCAAGTTATGATGTAAAAATGATTTGATTTAATCCGTTTGTTTACATTGCATTTTATATAATGTTTTTTTCTTAAAAATTAGTTTTAGTACTTTTTAAAAACCTTTTAAGTGAAAGTAGACCGAAAGCTTTTATTTAGTTTACTTTTCGATACATTCGTTTGTATTATATATTACAGTATTATAAAATTTGTCTCACATAAATATTTGTGTTTTGAATGCTATATATATATATATATTATATATGTGTTTCCTTTTCTCTCCTAGACTTGCCTTCAAAGACGGCAACAGGCACCATTGCTATCCAAGTAGAGGATTTTAATGACCACTGCCCAACTTTGACGAGCAAAGTTAAGACACTCTGTACTGACAAGGATGCCGTGTTAGTCACTGCAGTGGATGAGGATGCACCGCCCAATGGAGCTCCATTCACCTTCAATGTTGTCCCAGAAGGATCTAATGGGAAATGGACAGTTGAGCATTTAAACGGTATGCCAGATGTTGCCAGGTTAATGTTTGACCCACAACAATACTTCACTGACATAACATTTAAAAAATGCATTGAAGTTAAATCTAATTTCAAATATTTTCATGAACACACTGGGCGGTGTTGGCCTACATGTTAAAAGCTATCTATTGTAAGAATTCAAAACTGTGAGGTATTAGTCAGAGATGTGTTGTTGTGGTTCCAAACCCAGAAGACCTTTGTTCATCTTCAGAACACAAATTAAGATACTTTCGATGAAATCCGAGAGCCTTCTGACCCTTCATAGACAACTACCAAGTTCAAGGCCCAGACAGGTAGTAAGAAGATAGTTAAAATGATCCATCTGACATCAGTGGTTTAACCTTAATTTTATGAAGCTACAAGAATACTTTTTGTGCAAAATGAAAACGAAAACAACCACTTTATTCAACAATTTATTTTCATCCATGTCAGTCTTCGTCGCACATACACAAAACTTACCAAAACACACACATCTGGTCCTGCTGACACACGAGCTGGCGTCCTGCCATTACTGACCTTGGGGTTGAGATCTTCTGTTTTTCTTCCAATCAGATACCACAGCCATCTTCAGAATACATGAAAAGCTGTGGCCAGGAGAATATGAGCTGATGGTAGACGTCAAGGACGAGCAGGGGTTGTCATGTCCAGAACCTCAGAAAATCCAGGTGGATGTTTGCACCTGTACCGACCAGGGAGCTTGTGCCCGAGCAGGACCAATGGGACAATCAGGAGCATTTAAGGGATCCAGGTTTGGACCAGCTGGAATCGGCCTGCTCTTCCTTGGACTCCTTTCATTATTACGTAAGTTTGTAAAATAGCTTAAAGTCTACTAGGTAAATCTGACTTTATGACATTTTCTAGATATTTAGTTAATTTCCTGCTTTCTATTTATAAAAAACTAAAGTATGCAGTTTCTGCAGAACTAAAGTCACTCAAAATAAAGCATATTAATAAAGCATATTTTCAAACAACCTTCGACCAGCAGGTGTAAAGATTGACAGTAAAGAGCTAATGTGTGCCAAAAGCTTGGGTTTATTTTACCTGTCGAGAAGAAAGCACCACCAGAGTTTACCTTTGTCTGTCTCTTCTAAATTTGTCATGCACCTCTGAAACCAAATATGAATTCCTTCTTCCATGTGACACATAGTCCTACTCTGGCTAAACGACAGTAGCCACACCCCAAACTCTCACTGCTCTTCATATTTTGATGGTGCCTGGGAGGTTAAATCTTAACACTTCTGTACAACAAGAAATAAACCCATGAATGGCAAACTTATAGTACGATAAACTGAGTTTAGACATTTTGACAGAATTTTTGTTTAACATTCTTCACCTTACTTTCTTTCGCCTTATTGTGTTTCCACACAACTATTATTATTCTGGAGAACACAAAGAAGATGTTATGATTGATAGTTATGGTGTGAAAATAATTGCTGTATTTCTCCTCTGTTACAGTCATCCCACTCCTGATGCTGCTGTGTCAGTGTGGAACTGCTGGGATGGCAGACGCTTTTGCAGAAATACCCTTTGACACTAAAGAGCATCTCATCTCTTACCATACCGAGGGCCAGGGAGAGGACAGGGTAAGATCTTGAACTTCTGATTGAACTGCAATATATGTTACCAGGAACAAAATCTGATTAAGATGTTATTTTTATCTCAAAGCGAAATGAATCAAACCCTTTTGTCTCTGATAGGATATTCCACCACTCGATGTTACTGATAATGTAAAGTTAGGTTATGCATCAAGAGATGTGGGTGGCATGCGTATTATCGGAGCTGGAGGAGCAGGAGGAGCAGGAGGAGCAAGCTTCATGGAATCCACTTCCACAATGGGTGTTCGTGGCTACAATGGCTACAATGGCTACAATGGCTACAATGAAATGGAAATGTCCTTCATGGACTCGATCAGAAGAAGTGAGACTCTTAGGAGTAGAGGAGGGGCTGGAGATTTTGATGGAATGGCCGTGAATGATTTGTTCCTGGGCGAATACTACTCACAGGTTAATAAAAAAATTTCTTTTTATCTACTGTTCTATCATTTCATCATTCTATCTATCGTTTCTTTGTTCAATCTATCACTCTATCATTATCATACTATTATTATATTGCTGTATTGTATTATTTATGTAGCTCACATGTGTATATATATATATATATATGTATTGCTCTATGTGTGTTACAGAAAAGCCGTGCAATGGAGGATGGATATGCTAAGAACGAGCCTATGGCGTATGACTATGAAGGGAAGGGCTCTCCTGTGGGCTCTGTGGGCTGCTGCAGCATCCTCGAAGATAACAATGACCTAGAGTTTCTCAATGACCTCGGGCCCAAGTTCACTACTCTCGCTGAAATATGTGGAGGTAAAAAGACAGAGGTCCCTGCTCCTCTTCCTCTTCCTCCCCCTCCCAAACCCACGGGGGGCCGTACCGAGGTGGTGTCTTCATCAACCAACGTTATAAATCCTGTGAATATTACCACTAACAGAGCTATATCTTCAAACGCATTGAATATAGCTTCCAACACAGCTACGACATCATCTACTCGTGTGGAGAACGTCATGGTCACAAACAGTCGGCCCACAGTGTTTACAAGTGTCCAACCGGCTCCAACGCTCCTGGTGCAACCGCAGCCAATGTACTACATGATGGAGCCGCAGCCCAGCACGGTACTGCTCGCTGAAAGCCCTGCTGTGGGACAGAACATGTACATGCTGAACAGCGGCCCGGTAGCCGAGGGGGTTGTAGTCCAGGGCGCCAACATAGCTACGAATACCCTGACCCGTGGCGAGAGAATGGTGCTTGTGGACAGGGGGGCACCTGCTCAGGCTGGGATGCTTCACACAGGTTATATGTCCGGGTCACAAATGTTCCTGGCGAATGGGGGAGCCACGAGCGGTCAAGTCCTTCAGGGGACGCTTCCGAGAGGGTTTGCTGGATCTCAGGGCATGCTAGTTGTGGAAGGACAAGAGGGTCAGGTGATTCCGGGGTCCCTCAAAAAAGGTGTTTCCACTCAGGGTGGATCTCAAAATGTCCTTTATATGGACAGCGAAGGGGGATCAGGTGTGGGGGTTCAAAGGGGGATGATGTCCACAGGGTCGTTCAGTAGCATCGGATTAGGTGGGTCATCTGTCCAGATTAACCAAAGCCCACCGTCACGTAAAATCGTTGTCCAGGAGAGAAAGGTTGTGACAACACAAAGTGTCAAGTAATAATATAACACTCATTCAGCACATGTCTTCAGAGCTCATGCCTGCAAATCATTAGAGTTTCATGTTGTTACCATGTTAGGTCACATAGAATATGCAAATAATGCTTGAAAAACTGTTTTTTAATAGACTTCTTTGAGGTTTACTTCTCTGTATGTGTAGTGCATTATACTTGATTTTCTTTTCCTTTCATTTATCCCCATGCCTATAAATTATATGTTACTGTACGTGTGTATTCAGTGTGTCCTCTGTAAAGTCTGTTGTTTGCGGAAAATATGCACAAGTTGTCCTGAGGCCATTCCTGTTCAGTTTATCCAAATCAGCAGAATGCTAAGTGCAGATATATGAGAACATAAACACAGCCAGAAATCAGCTGAGTCGATTCAAAAGACTATAGAAGGACAGATGTTTTTATTTTATTTTTTTGTTTGTTTTAGAAAAGTATAGTGCTGTAAAAGACAATTCATGAATCAGTTGTGGCAATGTATATTTCGGGTAGCTGTTTATAAAAAGGATCAGTGTGTTATATTAACCAGCACTGGTAGGGTTTGTACTTTTACACTACCTTTCATTCCTCTTCTTAGTTACTGTTTGTAATCCAGAATGAAGTCTGATTAGTAAGTCTGTGTTTAGAAGCTTGTGGTTTCTCTTTGCAGTGTGGTTAAATAAAAACCCACATTCCAAGCAATAATGATCATATGTATGAAATGAATGTAACAATGTCTTATTTTTTCTCTCAAAATGCTTTTGTATTAAGAATACAGTAGCTAAAGCACATTTCTTTTGTTTAGTCGTTGGAATTTAATGCTAAATACAAAAAAAAATTACATTGGTGCTGGTTTTTTCTTTCTATTTACAGCTCTGGTTTGGTACAAAAAATATTTTCTTTTCTTTTTTCTTTTTCTTTTTTTTTTGAAGGGTTGGCTAGTGGTTTCCAACTTTCCCAGAAACCGACTCATTAGCTACATGCTGGGAAAGTGTGTTACTACTTTTCACAGAAAAACTTTTTTCAGGGGTAAATATTGTAAAGCAGCGTAAAACTGTTTAGAACTTCTTTTTTAATGCTGATTTTATAAATGTTTCATATGTTTCACTGTAGAACAGAATTCCAAAAGACAATAAAAAGTCTTTTAAATGTCATCCGTTGTGTAAAACTGTGTCTTTGGGCAAGTGTCAACAAAAACTGGAATCTGTAAACTAGTAATTCAAGGGAGGCCAGCCATTCCTCCAGCAATTTCACAAGCTCAGTTTCAGACAATAAAATTGACAAGAACAACCCATGGCTGGGTTACTTTTTCAAAACAGTAGCACCAGTTACTTTGTTTCCCATGTCTTGACTGACCGCTCTCATGTTGCCATGTTGAGAGAAATCGAGAGTAAGTTCAGTGGCGGTGTGTGCGCTGTGTGAACATGACATTACTGCAGTTCTAGACTAAATATGAACATGTATTTACTCATCTGCACATAAATAGATTCAGTATTCCTCAAAATGCAAACTCAGAATATTAAACAAACCTGCAATAATTAAATTTGTTAAATAGACAAACATTATTATGGATTTTATCCCATTTTATCAACCAATGTATTTGCTGCAGACCTTTGATGATCCAATTTAACCATACTAATAAGCATAAATGACACATTTGTGTTTCAATTTTGTTATTGCTAAAGAGTGTTGAACTTTCTTCTCATTCTACATTTGTAAAAGAAGAACTATATTTTTATATTAAAAACAAACAAGCAAGCCCTGCCCAAATTTGAAATGTAACTCAAAAGTAACATAACATTACTCTCCATAAAAATTTAATTAGTTACATTTTTAGGGAGTAACACAGTATTGTAATGTATTACTTTTAAAAGTAACTTTTCCCATCACTCATAATAATACTAGTAGTTAAAAATAATATAGACATACTGAAATGTGGGACACTGCTTATGACTTGCAGGGCGCTGAATCAAGCTAACAATATGTGAGATTGTCTGCATTTTGGTCACTGTAATTGTCCCCAAACATTAGTATTCCACTTGAATATCCGATCCGATAGGAACTGCCACTCAAAAGAACTCAAATGACTTCTTATCAGATAATAAATCTTATCAGATAATTTCACTGTAAGTAATCCTTATCAATCAAGTACACTTTCTGCCATGCTTCATTTTTATCGTTGGGAAAATAGATATTTTAATGTGATAATATCCTGGGTTGAAGTCATTTCCGCAATGAAAAAAAAAAGAAAAGAAAAAAAAAAGAATAATAATTTAAAAGTTAGTTAAGATTTTTAGAGATAAAACGTCATGGAACCGTCTTCAGGGAACGGAGACGTCATGTCAGTAATGGGATCTCTCTTAGAGAGACCAATCCACTTTGAGTGTAAACTAAACTAGCCAACGCGCATTGCCATGCGATGACTGCATCCAGCTGCAATAATAATGCAAAAATATATTCTTAATTTTCACAGTATACTGTATAGACTTGCTTACTGTATTATATTTTAGAAATGGACAATGGAGATTTTAAAAGGTCCCTTTATGGATGGCCTTCATAAATTCAGTGAACGGGATTTTTTTATTTATTTTTTTAATGGCTTTGATGAGTCAATAAATGTTAAATAAAATCTAATACATTCAAGTGTCAGGTAACTTCATAAGAAACTACTTTGTGTGTTTGAACCTATTAGTTATAAAAGCTGTTCAAATCAAAGACAGACATCTGCTAAAGAAAACGTGTCATTTCTTTAATGACATCCAAAGACTTTTACCTTGGAAAAAGAAAGTATCTAAGGTTTCTTCTTCAGAACTCAACGACATAAATGTGATGCATTCCTCGCATTAGTTTAACAAAATCTAATTTGATCAGGTTTTTCAGATGGTTTCTTGGCAAACCTTCCCCTTTAGCTGTTATGGGTTGGATGTTAACAAGAGGAATTCTTTAGAACTGTACTATTAATAACTCATGTATATAACTCAACTTTCAAAACACCCAAACATTTCTAAAGAACAATTACTTAGTAATGTGTTGCTTGTTCAGTAACTCATAGTAAATTATATATATATATATATATATATATATATATATATATATATATATATGTATATATGTATATATATTTTTTTTCAAGTTTAATCATTCAGTAATTAATTTAGTAATGATTAATAAATGTAAAAAGTTTATTTATTTATTAAATTTCTTTGTGCTGTCTTTCATGCAGAAACATGATCTTAGGTAATACAGTATGTCATTCCCCAACTCACACACATAAATGCAGCTTTGAAGAAGCACGTGATGAGGCTTTTTTTTTTTCTGGGTGGACCAAAAGATGCGGGTCTTATATTTTGTGGTGCCAAAAACACTGTCAGTTTGATAAACTCTGCCACTGATAACTCTCTCACTCACAGATTTTTGTCATCTCTTTTAGAAGATGTTTCCACAAACTTCGCTGGCTCTGAACTTGTTGTTGTTTCTCGCTGTGCAGGTGAGTAGACAGATATGTGGATGTAGCACATAAATGCTGTATCAGAAATCGGGCTGATAGAGTATATTGTGGAAAGTTGTCAGGCAACGAGTACAATTAGGCTCCATTTGTTAAAATTAGTTAACGTGAACTAACAATAAAACTAACAATGAAAAACTACTTCTAAAACTTTTATCAATCTTAGTTCTTGTTATTTCAACATATACTAATACATTATAAAAATCTTGATCATTTTCTTAATAATAATAATTAATAATTGTATCGTTATCCCTCATAAAACAATCATTTTTTGGGGGATTCCAAAGAATTGTTGATTTATAATAGTAATTTATAAGTCATACCGTCATATTTTTCAGCTAAACTATATTGTATCTGATCAGCAACTTCTCATCAATGAGTGTAGTATTTTTTATTTTTTTTATGTTACCATGATATTCCCATGTCTTTACTGCTTTTACATTCCCCATCTTATATAAGATGCCTTTTTATATGGTTGTGTCTTAAAAATAAAAATCAATCAATATTATATTATATTATATTATATTATATTATATTATATTATATTATATTATATTATATTATATTATATTATATTATATTATATTATATTATATTATATTATATTATATTATATTATATTATATTACTTGCAAACACTTGTTTCCTTACTAAAAAAAAACTATGCAAATAGTATAATTCATGGCTCTCTTCATGTTCAAAATGGACCTAAATGTGTTATGTTTTAACTAATTTAACTAATGGGAGCTTATTTTAAAGTGTTTCCAATTATATTATATTTTAAGTCAATTAATGTGAAATATTAAGTTAATACTTCAAAGGTTGTTCTATTACTATAATATAATGACGTACATCATGTACAGGAACCGAAGTTATTGTAACATCACAGTTTTATGATGATGATGATGATGATGTTTTTTTTCTTCGTTTTTTATGATTAAACCTATACGCCAATGAAGTAACAAAAAAATAATTCAAGCACAACTGTAAGTTGTAATATCTCTCTGTGCATGTCAACAAAACTAATGTTAACAGATACAACTTTCAATCTTGTAAAAATGCTTTTGTAAATGTTGAGATAAACCCTCATGTTGTATTCTAATCATTTGGATCCAGAGCATATTTACTATTTCCAGAAAATGCTACATAATCCTATTGCATTTGACTAACTAAATTTCTAGTTAAATTATTACCAAATACTGGATTCAGTCTTTTTTACTTACTTTTATTATGTATTTATTTTTACACTCATTCAACTTTAAATGAGTGCATCTGAACTACAAACAACATTTTTTTTAACTAAAATTCTATCTGCCATGTGCCTTGTGCTGCTTTATTTATCTTTATTTTTAATTTCGTTACATGTCTTTTTTTTACATTCCCTTATTCTATAGTTGTATCTTATATTTTATATTTGATCTAGATTTTTAGGCTCTACTGTTAATGTTATCTGTATGCACCGGGGGTCTGAGAGTAACGCACCTTGATTCTCTGTATGTATGTACTGTACATGTGGAAGAATTGACAATAAAGCAGACTTGACTTGAAATCTTCTTAATAGTAATACAGAGTAGCCTAGCAGATAATGAGTTATTTAAATGGAGAATTGTTTAATTAAGTGCAACCACGTTACATGTAGTATATATATATATATATATATATATATATATATATATATATATATATATATATATATAATATTATATTATATAACCCTTTTTTAAATATTAGAATATTTTGTACAAAAGTCTTTTTAAAAGGTACCTTTTTTGTACCTCTCTGAGAGTGTACGGCCCTGTAAATTTTAAGTATTTTTGTCTTAACTGGTAACAAGTCAATCAATATGGTCTATGACCTTTATATATATACTGTATATATGTATAAAAAGTTGGACAAACTTGACTCATGTGTGAACATGGGCAACAATCAGTTCATGCCAAACAGATGCTACTGAACTGTAACTGTTTCAGGTTTCAGTGAAGCATCTTGTCAAACAGAGTCACATAATTAAAATAATTTTGTTAGCAACGCAAAAGATTGTGGGTTTCGATTCCCAGGAAACACACATTTGAACACCGATTTAAAAAAAAGGGTGTAGACCAAATGCACTGTAAGTTGATTTGGATAAAAGTGGTTGCTAAAAGCGAGCAAATAGCTGACTTTTAAATATTTAAATAGGCTATAATTCAAGGTATAAAAAATATATGCAAGGATTCTTTTGGCTAGACTCCATAATTGAGTAAAATGTTTTAAAATTAGCTTATCATTTTGGTACTTTTTACTTCCTGTCACACTACGCTTTCAGAAGGAACACAGAGCCGAGTACAATCGAAGTAGTCTTTATTAATCCAACACAGGAGTAACTCCAACAGGGAGAACAGGAGGAAACCACAAATATGAAACTGGTAGACCCGACTAACAAGAACTGAAAGGACTAGGGTTTTTAAAGACAGGATAATGAGGAACAGAGAGCGGTGGGGAATCAACTAATAATCAGACTAAACAAGGACAGGAAACAGACCAAATAAGGCAAAACAGGAACTGAAACACATGACAAAACAGGTCCAATCCTGACACTTCCCTGAAAAATAGTTGTTCTATCTGATACATTCGGTTACATTCAGAATATGATGAGGTTTCACTATGTTGCTCTAACATAAGAACAGCCTTCTGGTCATTGGCATGCGATTCTCTCAAATTTCTATTTTCATATTAAGCTCAAAAATGCAAAATACAATAAAAAAGGCAGCATTCAGATAATTTGGGTATTAAATATTTGTGTCTTACATTTGAATGCACAAAGTTATCAAAATATGTACCACTTATCATTGTTAAAAACATAGCAAAACCTAACCACCAGGCCATAAATAATACAAATGTGCATTCAATTAAATTTTGTATTATTATTTATTATTATTCAAATTTTTTAACAGATATTGAGCACTGGAGACTGCTGGACGGGTTCAAAGAAGCAGCGTCAGAAGAGGGAATGGGTCGTTCCTCCCATACGGTTTAAAGAAAATGTAGACTACAGTCATCTGCCCTATGTTGGCAAGGTAATAGATAACACCATATGATATAGCAATTCTCTCTGCTTACTGCATGTACAGCACTTTACAATCTAGTACAATCTTCAATTATAACATTAAGTTTTTCAGTATTTCTGATTTATTCACACAATAAATCAGTTTTTCTATTAAAAGACATGCTGTCAGCGCTTTCCACAACAGAGTTCAAACTATTACTACTAGAATATAGATAAGAGGACTACAGGGTTGAAAATGTATCTAAATTATGGTATCACACTTAGGTTTAGGATCAAATGTAATTTATTATACATAAATTAATGAAAATATTAGTATTTGTTTGATCTTTTTCATACAGTAAGATGAGTTAAAGCAAAAGGAAGGTATTAACACAAAACATAACTTAGTTCAGTAATCAGGCACAGTTCAGAATCATTATTTTCAGTGTCTTTAAAAAATGTGTAGTTATAAAAACTATGTGGTAACAGGACTGTGCAGAGATAAATATCATCATTTTGGTCATTAAAATCAGTTAATGCTTAGTAATATGAACTGAATGTCATTTTAACACATCAGTTAGACTCTTGAATGATATTAATTATTTATGATACTAATTTTTGTATTATTATCAACTTGTACACTCCTCTTTAGATGACAGCAGTCTAATCATGCAATGTGTCATTTCTCAGATCCGATCAGACAATGATGAGACCATGAAGCTACACTACACTCTAAGGGGACCAGGGGCCGACCAGCCACCTGTTGGTTACTTTGTAGTAGACACATACAAAGGACTGGTTCACATTACACGGCCCCTGGATCGTGAGGAGAGACAATACTACACTGTGAGGATTACAAACATATAGATTTAAGAGACAAAGTATAGATCATTTGTTATACCGTAGACTTTCACAAAGGCTATACGTCTATATTTTAAGATTCTGAGAAAAAGTTGAATAAAAAAAAGTTTTTGCTGCCTATAGATTTTAAATTTAGTCCACTTGAAATTTACTAATTGACAACTTGGACAATTGAGTTGACTACAGTTAATTATACCATATCAATACATTTCTAATAAACTGTTTACTATCCACAAACTCCAGACAGATTTTTTTCTAGTTAATACAAACATCATTTCCTACAGTATATTTATAAGCATTTTTTTTGTTTTGTAGCTTATTGGCACTGCATGGTATTCTAACAAAACCATAGCTGAAGATAATATTAAAATCAACGTTGTTGTGGAGGACCAGAATGATAACCCACCAGTTTTCATCAAGCCAGACCGAAGCAGCATTTATGAGGGGAGCCCAGTTGGTGAGCCAGGCGTTTCTGCATTTCTATTGTCAAAAACTGTTTGATTTTCTGAAATTAGGAATGACCAATCATTCACCTCAAAGATCTTGTGCGAAAGATTTGTTTTTGTAATAGCTCTCTTTTCTAGCTACCTTTGTAACACAAGTTGTGGCCAAAGATGCAGATGAGCCGAACACTCCTCACACTGAGATAGCGTACAGCTTGATCCAGCAAGAGCCAAATGATGGCACGCTTTTCTTTGCTGTTCACAAAAACAATGGAACAATCTATGTGAACAGCTCAACACTTGACAGAGAGTAACTAGTATTTGTTACTACTTATACTGATATTTGAGCTTGAGTGTTGGTGGTTTCAAAGTTACCACCAAACTGTCTGGATGTTCAAGTTCCCATTCTCTTGAACAGGAACACAGTTCTTTCGTTCTTACGCTGCAAGCTGCTGACATGTATGGAAGCCCTGAAGGAAATTCTGCTACAGCCACTGTATTTATAGATATCCTGGATGTCAATGACAATATTCCTACTTTGGAAAAGGATGAGGTGACTATATGCATTGGTTAATGTAACTTGAATAGTCAGGAGCTCACATTTTTTACATGAAAGTCTTTTTTTAATACCCTTGTGAAAAATAATTGTTTAACTGTATTCACTGTGTACTTGTAGTGTACTTAATTTATTCATTTTTTTATTATTATTTTTTTTTTAAACTGCATTTAACATAATATTAAAGTGTATTTAAAGAAAGTAAACGTTCACACAATTAACATAAATGTGCTTTACATTAAGCTTTACATTAAAGTACATTTTTAAAAAAGTAATTTAAATTGTTAAAAACATTTTGTCTTGGCTTTAAAGTAGAACACTTAATTTGATGTTTTGACTACCAAACGCTAAAGAACATGTAAAGTACTTGATTATAATAACATGCAGCGACAGTGTCTGAAAACATTACATTCAGTTTGCACTTAAGTACATTCTTTAAAAACGGTCTCAAGAGTATTCCTCTCAATTAAATGCTGTAGTATAAGAAAAAGTGGTCACAAAACTTTTTTTTTCTGGTTTCATAGTTTTCAGCCAGTATTGAGGAGAATGAGGCACCTGTTGAGGTTTTGAGGATCCAGGCTCTGGATAATGACGAAGAGAGGACAGAAAATTGGTTGGCCGAGTTTGAAATAGTCTCTGGGAACGAGGATGGACGTTTCTCTATTGAAACTGATCCAAAGACAAATATTGGTGTTTTGTACCTGAACAAGGTCAGTGCTTATTTTGTACACAGTTCTAAGAAGTTTGTGGAAGCAAGTAGATCAGGGCTGAAATGTAATAAGGGTGTGCTGTTTACATACAGATTGGTTAGGATGTTTTATATATATTTATATATAATTTACTTTATTATTTGAGCAACTAATTGCACCTTGTTCTCTCCACTAGCCTGTAGACTTTGAGTCAGTATCTGATATGAACCTGAATCTAGTTGTTGCAAACAAAGCTCTTCCAGGAGCACCAGGTGCAGCTGGAGCTTCTGGAGCAGGTGGTGGAGCTGGAGCTTCTGGAGCAGGTGGTCAACATATGTTTTTTGGAGGAAGCTCCAGTGTCCCCGAGCAAAAGAAATACTTAGTAAAAATCAGTGTCAAAAACAAACCAGAAGGCCCAAAGTTCAAGCCAAAGATCAAGCCTATATCTGTATCTGAGAACCCCCTAAATACTTTTCCAAGGGTAATTGACACCTACACTGCTATAGAAGAAGACACAGGCAAAACAGCAGAAAAAGTCAAGTAAGTTTTCTCTAAGCATTTCTTGAAAATAAAGTCTAGAATATGCAGTACAGTACATAACAACTCAAGCCATGCATATCAAACGTGTAGAAGCATTAATACACCTTGACATTATACAGTTTTACAATATTTGTCTGAATACTATATTTGAGGTTTATAACTATTCAGAATCTTTATGTTATAAACCTCCATCCTTCAAACTGCTAAACCAAAAGTAGAATTTAGAATTGCAATAATTTAGTGGTCCATGTTTGTTTAGATATGCAAAAGGATATGACCCTGACAACTGGATTTCTATTGACACGGATACGGCTGAGATCAAATTGAACAAGGTACCAGATCGTGAGTCTCCATTTGTGATAAATGGGACCTACTATGCCAAGATCCTCTGCATTACAGATGGTTAGTATGAGCAACAAGTCAGAGCATTGTGTTGGGAATATTTACACTGTTAGTTAAATGATTGGACACACCTAAAATAGATTTTTTTCATTAGCGTTATTGACAATTTACACAAATAGGACAGTCACCAGCCTTTGCGCACAGTACGATTTCTTCAACATTATGATGTTGGGATGGTTTTTAAACGGTAGCAAATGAGTGTGCATGTGAAACAGTAAAATATGATTTAAGTAGATTAACTGTAACGTGTTTTCTGTTTGTTATACATTTTAGAACTGCACTCTCAGACATCTACAGGGACTATAGCTTTGCAGGTGGAGGACCTGAATGATAACTGCCCCAAACTCCTTAATAATGTGCAGATTGTCTGCAGTGATACCAGCATGGTCAATGCCACAGCAGAAGATGGAGATTCAGATCCCAACGGAGCTCCACTAGAGTTCAGATTGATACAAGAGAAGACAAAGGGCAAATGGAACCTGCAGCAAATAAATGGTAATACCAAATAATATAGATAATATTATTTATTTGCAAGTTTCTGGATTATGAAACAAATGTACACTATCCTAGTGATCTAAAATTATTATTATTATTTTTTTTTTACAATAAACTGAAAACAATCATACCATATATACAGAAGATGATAACCATTTTTGATCATTGTAAAATAATAGTCAAGTCTCTCACTGTTCCTGTCCTCTACAGATGTAAGTGCTTCACTGCTCGCTGAAGATGACTTATGGCCTGGTTTTTATGAAGTTACCATGGAGATCAGAGACAAGCAAGGACTGGTCTGCCCTGATGAGCAAGTCCTCCATTTAGAGGTTTGCACTTGCTCTGAAGGAATGTTTTGTGGTTCAAAAGTGGCGGCTATACGCACTACATCAGCCAGTTTTGGAGCAGCAGGAATTAGTTTCCTAATTCTAGGATTCCTCTGTCTAATCTGTGAGCATGAGTTTACTTTGCTGTGGTGTAATACTGTACATTTATTATTGGTGGTAACACTGTAAAACAGACACGCGTTTTAAATCTGTTTGTTTGTCTTTTTCTATTTTTAGTGGTGCCCATGGCCATCATAAAATGTGAGAATCATGGAAAACATTTTACTGAAATGCCATTTGAAACCGAGCAATATCTTATCTCCTATTGCACAGAAGGAAAAGCAATGGAGAGGGTAAAAAATCCCTTCATGATCTTGCACAGCTTATACTACAAGAGTAAAACACTTATATCATGTGACAACTGATTCCGTTTCTCTTGATATTCCTCAGATGAAAATCCCACCAAATGAATGTCTCAATAAAATAAAATTATGCCAAGAACCTTTAAGAATGGTGGCAGCAAACTCTAATATCCCAGCAGATGAAATTCCGGTCCCCTGGTCAAACCATGCTGTAAATAACAATTATAACATTATGCAGACGAGTGCATTTGGAGGCTTTTACAATGACATGAAAATGGTAAACTCTGCAAGGTGGCAAGAAGAACAAGTCTCGCTTGATGCATTCCTAAAAAAATACCTTGAACATGTATGTGATTTTATTTAATTTGTATTGAGGTGTATTTAAAGAAATAGTTCACTCAAAAATTTTAATTTGCAGAAAATATAAAATCTCTCAGGCCATCCAAGATGCAGATGGGTTTGATTCTTCATCCTAACAATTTGGAGAAATTTAGTATCACATCACTTGCTCACCATAGGATCTAGAGTGAATGGGTGACATTAGAATGAGAGTCCAAACAGCTGATGAATACATCAATAACCTACAAGTAATCCACACAACTCGATCAGTCAATCAGTTAACATCTTGTGAAGTGACAAGCTACGTGTTTGTAATAAATTAATTAATTATTGAGATGTTTTTTAACTTAAAATCCTTGCTTCAAGCTAAAATACAATTTATGAAGTGAAAAGGTAATCTTGCCTGAATCAGGAGAGAAATATGCACAGTTCAAGCACAGCTTATCAGCAGAGACAGGCCAACACAGATCTACATCTGTGGATTTATGGATTATATATTTTGGCCAGAAGCAATGGTATAAAGTTACAATACATGGATTTTATTATTACAAACATACAGCTTTTTCCTTTACAATATGTTAATTGATTGGCTGCTGCTGTGTGTGGATTACTTGTGTATTATTGTGAAGTTTTTATGAGCTGTTTGGACTCTCATCCTAATGGCACCTATTCACTGCAAAGCAGTTGCGGTTCTAGACCACAGTAACTGAGGAGTGGGGCAGAAAGGGGCCACTTGTGCTTTTAGGGGGCACAATTAAAAAAAATAATCTTAACCTATAAATATTAACCTTTAAATATTATTAATTCAGTCATTTTTCACCATGTTATGTATCACTGCAATCTATAGAAATAATCTATAACAATTTCAACTAAAATTAATGTTTTATCATGTTTCATTCATTTGACAAATAATTTTGTATTGTAGTGTCAGGGACATCATTTTTGAGGGGAATGAGGTGGTACAAATACCATTACAAACATTACAAACCATTAAAACCATTTAAAAAGTTTTGTTCTGTAGTGTGTTTTGGGACAAATTCCATTAGGATTTATTGGTTTTAACAAGCCACCAATAGAAAACAACCAATTTCCAGTAGTGACCAACAGGGTTCATAACGGTTTCCAGTAAAACCAAAACAAGTCCAATTATAACCCGTATCTATTAAATTATTATTATTTTTTTCAGCAGGGGTTTTATTACTGGTTTATTTTCATTTGAAATATTCCCAAAATATATCATAAAAAATATATTGATTCTTAAATATGTTATAAGTAAATACATTTTACACCTTTATAGATTACTTTAGTTGATAGGCGATGGGAAAAGTAGCCTAATTGTAATCTATTAACGTTCCATAAAAATCCATAATTTTACTTAAGTAATGGATATAAGTGTCATTCCATGAATAATTTAATATGCTGACTTTGTATTTAATTTGAATTTAATTTAAACCTTTACATTATCAAAGAACATTTTCACTTCAGCACAGCGAGTTCATAGCCTGGTAATACCAAACTCTTCTACTTCGCTTCGCTTCGTAGACAGAGTCTGGAAGGGCATAATTGACATATATTGGCACGCTTGTCTGAAGTTTAAAATCATTGGTGTACCCTTGACTCACGGGCCGTGAGCCTATCACATAACATTTGGTTATGCGTGTGTGTTATGCGCCGGCTCAACCGCCTCAAACTTCTGCAGTAAACACAGATATGCTGTGAAAACAAAATCGAGTGAGTTTTGCTGCCTCCTTAACCTGATCCTGCATGAGTGCAACCAAGGGGGGCAATATCACATTTATTGCCTTGCCGGAATTTTGGCCTCCCAAGTTTCTCACTGATGATCGGTAACACTTGATAAATTAAACTTTTCCCAAAACCTGTCCACAGTAGGGCCACAACATCACTGGGAGATTTGTTGTTTGCTATCTCTGACTGAGTAGAAGCTAACTGAAATTGAGCAGAAGTACGAAGTCTGACGTAGTTAGGCTACCGAGTTCAAGCACTCTCAAAAACTCCCATAATAATCTCTAAAGCAGATTACACAAAAAAAATGAATATCTTACTTACATTCGTACATCTTTACTTTGTTGTTTCTGATGAGAGAATTCAGCCAGCCAGCTCGCACGGTGACGAAACAGCGTTTCAGCGATGACTCATCTGAACGCCTTTGATTGGTCCTTGCATTTATAAGCTCAACGGAATCATATGTGATTGGTTATAATGCGCAGTGCTTAAAAAACGTGTGTGTCTCTGGCTCTGTGCCAGCCAGTGAATACAGATTTGAATGCAGGTTTGAATTTAGCAGCTGATGTTTTTCTTATATATATATATATATATATATATATATATAGTTTACAGGAAAAACTGCACATTTCACCCAAAATGGTTTGGTGTGACATGAATCCAAATTTAGGGAGGCAATGCTTGTTGACGGGGGGTCACTGCCCTTGCCCTGCCCTGCTGCAGATGATCTATTGGTGCAGAAGTGATGTAATGCTAAATTTCTCAAAATCTTTTCAGAAGAAGAAACAAACTAATCTACATCTTGGAAAAGCATAGAAGAAAGAAAGCCACACAGATTTGGAGCAACATGAGTCAATGATAAAATAACTTTTGGGATATACTATCCCTTTATGAATTAAACCTGAATGAAATTCAAAGTAGAATGACACTTCTCCTCATTCTTTTGCAGAATTCCATGTTTATATCAGAGAATGATTCACCAAAGGAAGGACTGAAGCATTATGATTATGAGGGTGAAGGATCTGTTACCGGTTCCATTGAGAGCTGCAGCTTCATCGAGTCTAATGATGATCTGGAGTTTATGAACAAATTGGGTTCAAAGTTCAACACCTTGGCTGAGGTGTGTGGATTCAGACAGACTGACCCAAAAGTTATTGTTAATACTGGTGAGATAACACCAAATGCAGCTGCATCTTCAAGTCACATGACCAACATCGTTCAGCCCAGTCCCGAGGAGATACCTGTTAAATCCCCACTTGTCCAACCTGAACCTAATCAGGGGACTGTCATACAGGAGCCTATGTACTATGTATTCAACCAGCCAATGGCAAGCAATGTTTTGCTGTCAGAGAATGGGCTTGGCCAAGGTGTGTACATAATTAATGGAACTTCAGAAGCTGGGAGATTTCTGACTCAAGGTAACGGCCATACACTTGAACATTTTGGTAGTGGACAACAGGCTGTTCTATCAAACAACATTATTGGTGATTCAGTATTGTACTCACATATTGGACCTCAAAATCCAGTCATGACTACCACAGGTTTAGGAGAAGTTAATCCTGCTGCAATTCAAAACCTTGCACCAACTTCAAACCTTGTAGTAATGCCACAGCAACAACTAGATAGAATTGTTTCACTGCAGATGTTAAGAGAGAACGGGCAGGGCAGAGTAAAAAGCCAGCTATTAGTAAGTGGTCCTTACCCGAGTGCTTCAAAAGAAGGTGTAGATAGTAGACTGCTGGTTAGTGGTCATTCTATTCTAGAGGCTCCTGTTAGTGGAGGTAATTTACTGGCTGCAGGCCCAGGTCAGTATCCTATGTCTATGAATGCAGGAACTCCAAACCTAGTGGGACTGCCTCAAGTTCAAACTGGACAGATAAATAACAGTCAGCTATTAGTAAATGGTGTTCAGAACATTGTATCAGGGAAAGGTGGACAGATCAGACAATTGGTTAGTGGTCCCACAATTCTAGAGGGTTCAAGTCAGCTTCCACTTGCCATGAGTTCAGGAGTACTTAGTCCAGTGGAACTTCCACAGGCAGCAAACAGACAGTTATTCCGTTCTACAGTGTCCAGAGTTCTGACTTCAATGGTTATGATGCCAAAATCCAAAGGACATGCAACAAATGGGCAGTGGAACATTGAGCAGTGATCTAATTTTTGGTCTAGTGGCATTAATACCTCTTTAATTCTCAGGATGGGATTGTCCGCAGGGAAAAACATAAACTATTTTAAACATTAGCTGAATTAGAAGTATTTAGTATTAAAATGACAACAATAAGTGAGTATGAGCATTTTTAAGAATTGTAAAATTTTCAATATTATTTGGCCTGGGTGGTCTGTACCTATTTCAAGGCCAATATTTTTAAAGATAAATAACTTGATTAACAATACATATTTAATGTATTCTAAAGCTCTTATTTTCTGTAAATCCTGTAATCAAATATTATTATATTTATTATAAAGGTGATTAATTTAAAATGAGTGTTGATTATTATTAGTCGGTTCAGTCACACGATTCCATGGACTTACATTATATTTGCATTACTGTGAACAACAGGGAGGAGTCGATGTTATGTCCTCTGGAATTCATACCACAGTTACTACTACTTAACATTTCTTTCAATATTTCAAAATGTGGTTTCTCTTGGGATTTTTGTCATTAGTGAAGGTATGACTGTGGGCTACTACTCTGTGATTAAAAACTTAATGTAATGTTAAGTTGTTTGTAAGATGGTCATTGTTTTTTTTGTTTTTTTTTTTTTACATTGTTGTCTTGTTCAAAGCCAATTTAAGCCTTTTTAAGCCATTTCATGAACAGAATGTTGGGGTGAGCAAGAATGGTTATAATGACAAAAAAGCAGTCCATGAAATTCTTATGCTACCCAGATAAAGATATTAGATTTTTCTATACATTGGTCTATAATTAGATTTATGCTTATTTAGGCAAACATCTCCTTAATTATTTATTCAGAGCATAACTCCAGGTTTAATGTACATTAATTATGTGTGTTGTGCGTTGCATAGCAGTGCATTCAGAAGCTTTTACGTCTATTGTTACTGCTGCACCACTATAAAAGCAATAAATAAATAAAAAGATTCAAATATTAAATATGATGTTACACAATATGGCTAGATTGATTTTTTTTTGTGATTCACACTTTCTAGTGGTATGAAACTTTATTGATGTTACACTGGGGTGCATTTCACAAAATAAACTATATTCGCAAGTCACGTCGTGACCAACAGAGTTCAATGGAACTAATGACCATAGTTAGCCAACTATGCTTTTTGGAACCACACCCCTGGTCAGATGTTTCCTTATTTTTTATGTTTTGCTTGGGGCATACTGCATTTCAGTGAGAGGTGTAGCACATGAACTTGTAGCACAGGTGAATTCTCAAAGTTCTTTAAAGTGTTGCCGATCTTTTTAGTGGAACTGAAAAGTATTTGAACACATAAGCTACACTAAAAACTGTATAATTGTTTGTGCATAATGTAGCAAAATATCAAACCAAATGCAAATTGATTGAATGAAATATTGCTTTTCAGGCAAAACAACTTAAAATAAGTTTGTCCGATTCTAAATGATAAAACTGTGCTCAATACTGAAATACTATGGGACTTTGTGTATTTCAAACATTTGTGAACACATTGATAGGTAATGTAACCTCTGGTTACTCTTGAGGAGAACTGACTTCATACAGCCAATAAATATCACCTTGCTAAAACTCATAGCAAAAAGATTTACATTTGGTTGATTTATTTTTTATTTTTTGCAGTATACACAATGATATTTCTACATTTTAAGTTTAAGTATCTAAATCCTTGCTGGGGACACTATAGTTTTCATGTTAAAACACACTTACACAATCTCACAGACAGCTGTCACAGTCACTATATTTTCAGTTTACAGTTTAAATCTGTTGTATTGCCTTCTTTTATATTAAATGAAATTGGAATATGTTAATTTAGTGCTTGCTTTATTCAAAGAGTGAATAAAAGCAGAGAGTGGAGGGAGAGGTGGTAGGGGGCTCCTCCACAGCAGAAAAGTCTCATGCCTGGGTGTGTGCAAGAGAAAGTGCTTTTCCAGATGCCCCACCCAAAAAGTAATTAGTAACCTGCCCCCCATTTCCAACCCTCTGCACAAGCACAGCTCTGATCAACAGGTCACGACTGAGACCGAAGGAGGACAGGAGAAGATACGAGAAACAAGGACTGACTGATTCCATCTGACCTACAGCTCTCATGTCTCCCGTTTGGCTTGGACGAATATGTTTGGTCCTGCTTCTGTGCAGGATTGTGGTAAGTGACATCAAACCAACAAGTGTTTTGGCATAAACTGTTTCTTTACACATATTTAAGCAAATGCAATAATTACAGGTAATATACATACTATGCACACTCGCTTGCTGTTTCTGATCACATTAAATCCTAAAACTATTTTGTTTTCTTCAGCAGAAACAATTTATTTATTTATTTAATAATTTTTTTTAAAGCTTTTGAATATGAGAGTGTTGAATGGATAGATTTGGTCTGATCAATTCAGTCTGATCTGATTATTTTGTGTTCACATTGTTATACCCTTGCATATTATAAAGCAAGCCACAACACTGTAACAATAGTAAAATGAGTGTTGTAATAGTCACTAATTGTTGAGGCCTTTTGCTATTTTAAGCACTGGAAGACAGAAGCATCTACAATTTGTTAATATGAAAAACGCCTGTGGGCAGCATAGTTTCAAGTTTAAACCTGCACTTAATGCTACAGCATCAGCATATACCTCAGCATATACTTGGAAAAATGTGTACTAGGTCAGTTTACAGTAAAGAGGAACGGTTTACATATATATACTGTATATATATATACACTATATATAGTTTGGTTAGTACAAGGACAATTTAGATGTAAATGTATAGCTTAAATGGGCTGCATTACCTGTTGTTTTTAGACAAGCAGATCAATTTTAACTGACTTTTTCCATTCTATTAGTTCCTGTGCTCATCTCTGGAGTGCCGTGATGGCAGGTCATAAATAATTCCCAAAAGCATTTACAAGCATAGAGAGAAAGCATGTAAAAGGATACATAAGAACTGTTTTCACAGGGTGTACACCAGTGTTACAGTAATCCATTATCGTTAGCATTTGTACACTCGAAAAATAGCATTTAGATAAATTTTCATCAGCCATCAACAGCTTCCAAACATAAACAGTTGACACTGTAGATAAAATCGCTGTCACTAGGGGTGAAAAGGTCATTCAAATGTGAGTAGAACAAAACTCAAAGATCTTCATATGAATTTCATATACAGTACATTTAGATAATTCTACACTAAGGGGCACTCTCTCAAAAAGTACTAATATGTACACTTTAGGTACTAATATGTACTTTTGTCTACCACCCCAGTGACAGCTTTGTACCTTTTTTTCTTAGTATATGTTATCTTTGTTTTGATGACAATACAATTTTATATATATATATAAAAAAAAGTGGATCTGGATTCTGAAAAAAAATACAAATAAAATCGAATTCTTTAGGCACCGAGAGCCAGCAGCAGATCTAATCGAAGGAAACGAGAGTGGATTCTTCCACCAACAAGACTTTATGAGAATATTGACTACACAAAAGAGGAGTTTGTGGCAAAGGTAAGCATTTTACAGCTCCCACATCCCCCACCCCCCACCCCACACTGCACATAACCCAAAGACATATTTTGGATATGCTTGCACAGGGTGGTCCTAATGTCAATCTTTTCTTGTTTGTGCTATCATCTGAAAAACTTGAGATCTGGATCTACTGGTTCTTAAAGCTTCACCTTTTCACCTGTTTCATAAGCTGCCCTACCTACTGCTCAATATGTCTTTCTGAGACTCAGCAAAACAAAAGATGATAAGAATTTTTAAAATGTATTTCAGTTAAACCTGGAATTATTCTACAATCTTCATATTTTGTACATTTATATTTTGTGATTTATTTCATCTAAATTAAAATTTTATTAAAATTTTTACCTACATAGTATTTTAAAAGTTTAACTTTATTACGTGTTTTAGCTTGCCTCTATTTCCTATAACTTTTTCATACCACTGAAAAAAAACAAAAAGGTCATCATCAAGACAAGACAATGTCTTCTATTGAGCAAACAGGGGTACTTGCAACATGTAAATTTGTCCATTTACCAATATATATAACAATATATATATATATATATATATATATATATATATATATATATAGGATTAATGGAATAATATATATATATATATATATTAATTAGCCTTGGCTATAAATGTTGTAGTGTGGTACAGGTTTATTGTTCACACATGTCCCTATTAAAAAAAAAAAAAAAAAAAAAAAAAAAAAAAAAAAAAAAAATTATATATGTAAAAGAGATTTAGAGATAAATCCTACATAAAACACCACATTCTGCATATTTTGAAATGCTTAAGACAGTCATCACTACTTGAACCTCACATCGACTGGCTGCCACCTATTTTTTGCTTGATATTTGCATAATGTAAATTTGCATTAGCATATTTAAATACTCAGTATTCACAAGCATTCTCAATATTGTTTTGCTTTTTTTTATTTTTTAGATCCGATCTGATAAAGATATTAACTGGCAGATGGTGGAATATAGACTAAGAGGTCACGGCGCTGACAAGGCACCTTACAACTTGTTTGTTATCAATCCTGAAAATGGCTATGTTAGGGTCACCAGCCTGCTAGACAGAGAGAAAACATCCTTATACAATGTGAGTTGCGCCCCACTTCTGGATAATTCATTACAGACATATAAATGAGATGATTATTGATATAATGTCTAAATTAAGAGACCTTGATACACGCATATCATTTTTGTTCTTATGTAGCTGACTGGCATAGCGACATTTCGTAACGGATCAATAGCAGAAGAAAACATTGAGCTGAAGATCAAAGTTGAGGATCAGAATGATAACCCACCAATATTCAGATTACAGAGGGGATCTGTGAGGGAAAGCAGCAAGATTGGTGGGTTGCATTTATTACCATACTCTTTTTATGTTTCCCAACTTCCTTAAGTTCTCACAAGATTCTCTGTTCTAACAGGATAAATGTTTCTAAATTAAAAAATAACATTACAATATTTAATAGTTAGTTTCTGCTCCAATAAGATTCTAAAATTGTTACCCTTATCTTACAGTCCCCTATTCTATATACTTTATAAAAATGTTAAATTTTACAGGAACACCTGTCGTGCAAATAAGAGCTACTGATGCCGATGAACCGGACACTCTTAATTCCAAAATAGCATACAGTATTTTAAGACAAACCCCAGCCGAATCTGGCCATTTGTTCTCCATTGATAAAACAACTGGGATAGTCTATGTGAAGGAGAAAACCCTGGATCGAGAGGTAACTGATGTGAAAACTGGCAATGTATGAAATTAAAAAAAGTTCATGAAAAATGCAACATGATACATTTAAATCCAGATTTATAACCAACTGTCTTTTACAGAGACACGACACATATACTTTAATAGTTCAGGGAGTTGATATGAACGGAGCGCCGTCTGGCAACACAGGAACAGGCACTGTTCAAATTCATATTTTGGATATAAATGACAATGTTCCCACTCTTGAGAAAGAAGAGGTAATATCTTAAAATACCATTGCCTGCAAGCTGTGAATGGCAGGATTATTCAATTACATAAATGTATTTATTAAATCAATTGTATTTATCATTTGGCGTCTTTATCTCTGTTAGTATTCAGGCAGTGTGGATGAAGGTATGATTGATGTGGTTGTCATGAGAATTAAAGCCCTGGACAAGGATCTTGAATTCACTGATAACTGGCTGGCAGTGTTTGATATCCATAAAGGAAATGAAGACAACCTCTTCTCAATTGAAACAGACCCTAAAACGAATGAGGGAATCCTAAAACTGGTCAAGGTACCTGCAAATGCCTTTTCTTTATTATGGACATAAACCTTTCATAATATTATTTGTTGAGGGGTCAGTGACACACATTTGTCATTTCTATTAATTTAATTAAAAAAACAATTGCAATTCATACAGTATGTCAGTATGGTAAAAAAATGTCCTGATATCATGAAGAAAATAATAAGAAAAAACTCATTAGGAATGCAATTCTTGAATAGAAAATCTTAAGTAATCTATTATGATATCTTAAATAAACATATATGTAATACAATTTTCTCACGTCTTATTAATAGTTATATTTAAATATGCCTATTATGGTTTTAAAATGTAATGTAGTATAACTTTCCGAAAATGGAATTATATTTATGAATTAATAATTCATGTTTTAAAAAAGAAATGTTTTACTTTTAAAGATATAAGAGAACTTCTATCTAAATATAAAAAAGACAAAAATGTGACCCTTAAATGTGTCTTAAATAGCTTGGGTATATTTTTAGCAATAGTCAAAAAAAACATTGTATGGGTCAAAATTTATTTTTCTTTTATGCCAAAAAATCATTAGGATATTAAGTGAAAATCATGTTCCATGAAGATATTTTGTACATTTCCTACCGTAAAAATATAAAAACAAAATTTTTGTTTAGTAATATCCATTGCTAGGAACTTGTGATTTTCTCTTTATTTAGATATTTTTGCACCCTCAGATTCCAGATTTTCAAATAGTTGT
This sequence comes from Carassius carassius, assembly GCF_963082965.1. Taxonomy (NCBI): domain Eukaryota; kingdom Metazoa; phylum Chordata; class Actinopteri; order Cypriniformes; family Cyprinidae; genus Carassius; species Carassius carassius. Next base: position 18,893,434 of record NC_081781.1, read on the forward strand.
ATCTCGGCCAAATATTGTCTGATCCTAACAAATCATACATCAATGGAAAATTTATTCATTTAGCTTTGATTTCTTCAGATGATGTATAAATCTCAATTAAAAAAAAAAACAGATTTTGTGGTCCGGGGGTCACATACTATATTTAAAAACTTTAAAAAACTTAAATAATGATTGTAATGTACACTCTCATATGTAATGAAGGTGTGAGAAAATCTAACATTTTTACTTGATAGTTACACTACAATATATTTTCACTCAAGTAATTAAATTGAAACATTTCTAGTAAATGGTATAAACGTTTTTCAAACCCATAATAAGCTCTTCTAAGAACTTTTTGAATGAATTTTAAACAAGATTTTTTTTTCTTGGTGTGTCATAGACTCAAAGTCAATTCTTTGATATCTCCTGTTAAAATAATTTTTATGTATCTCATTTATATCATGTTGTCTTTTTTCCTTTCCCATGCCTATCTGCCTCTCCTAAGCCTGTTGATTTTGAAAAGGTAAAAGAATTGGACCTCAGTTTGGTTATTTCGAATGTAGCTCCTTTCATAAATGGAAGTGCTCTAGAGCTGGACGTTAATTTGGACAAGGATTTAGGGGCTGGCGCAGGCCTAGGAGGAGGGGGCGGGGCAGGAGCAGGTTTGGGAGCAGGGTTAGGAGTAGGCTTAGGTTTGGGAGGAGGACTGGGTGCTGGACTGGGTGCTGGACTGGATGCTGGACTGGATGCTGGACTGGGTGCTGGACTGGATTTGGATGCTGGATTGGACGTAGATGCTGGACTGGATGCTGGATTGGATCTGGGTGCTGGAGTGGATGTGGGAGTGGATGCAGGTGGTGGCATTGGGCTTAAACCTGATGGCAAGCCTGGAGTTAAGCCTGGAGCCAAGCCTGGCCCCTCACCTGGTGTCAAGCCTGGAACAAAACCTGGTACTAAACCATCTGGCAAACCTGGTTCTGAGCCTGATAAAAAACCAGCTGGGAAAGGTTACCCAGTTAAGATCAGTGTAAACAACCTACCCGACGGTCCTAGCTTCTCACCTTCTGTGAAAGACTTCCCAGTGTCAGAAGATCCAGATGATGAAGATTTCCCAATAGTGCTGGGAACGTATGCTGCTTTGGATGGCGACACTGGAGAACCAGCTGAAAATGTGAGGTGAGCTTTGATCAGTTTTTCAAGGAAATGTATGGTTACCTTGGATTATGAATCATATTAATGCTTATATATATATGTATATATATATATATATATATATATATATATATATATATATACATGTATAGAGAGATAAAATCATATTGATTGATTTGATTTGTAAATAATTATATTGTTAATTTACATCATTGCTATAATTTATACAGTTTATTGATTTCATTATGCTTGTTTATACAGAGGCCTAATAATCTTTGATCAGTTAAATTTATGTCATTGTTTTCATCATTAATTGAACATCCAGGTATGCTAAAGGTCATGATCCTGAAAACTGGCTAAGCATTGATGAGGAAACTGCTGAGATTAAACTGACAAAGGCTCCTGATCGAGAATCTAAGTTTTTGGTCAATGGAACCTACTTTGCGAAGATTATCTGCATGACTCAAGGCAAGCATCAGAATTTTGTGCCATTTTTAATTATTTTTTCCACTAAGATGAATTGAATAATGAACTCCAATATTTGTCAGACAGCCAAACATTTAGTATAAAAAAAAAACAGAGAGCAACTACTTAAACTTGTTAAACTTCTTTCGACAGTCCTTAATTGGGCATTTTGTAAGTACTGCAAATATATATATATATTTTTTTTCTGGATGGGTAATTTTCGTGCAAATAGGATTGGTAAATAGCCAAATGAAATAATAATATGCTGTAAATATGTAGACCTAATCTTAATTAGTATCTAAATATTGTTATTTAAATATTTATTTATAATTAGGTTAGGTTTAGATCTATGTTTTCTTTTTTCTAGATGTGCCATCTAAGACAGCAACTGGGACAATAGCATTAAAGGTGGAGGACTCAAATGATCACTGCCCAGCACTGACCAGCACCTATCATCAAACTTGTGATAATAATAAAGTGGTAAATATCACGGCTTTCGACGGGGATGCCGATCCAAATGGAGCTCCTTATCAATTTGTTCTGATAGAAGAGGAAAGTGTTGGAAAATGGGAGATGGTGCCTATAAACGGTAAAAACAAAGCGGTTTATACACTTTGGTAAAAACACAACTACCACTCAAATGCAATGTATTTGAGTTACTAGAGTGTGAATCTCTCTTATTTGTAGGAACAACAGTAAGCTTTCATGCACTGGAGGCTTTGTGGCCAGGCATGTACAAGCTTGCAATGAAAATCTCAGACGCTCAGGGTCTGGCCTGTCCAGACAACCAAAACTTTGAGGTAGAAGTTTGTAAATGTGAGAAAAAAGGCTCATGTGGGCCGAGACTGGCTGCACAGCGTGGCTTACCATTCAAAATAGGAATACCAGCCATTGGCTTGTTCCTCAGTGGTGCAGCTTTGCTCTTGTGTAAGTTACTCATGTGTTCAACACATTCATACAGCTTGACCTCCTTATAGCTCATATAGCTCAAAACTCTTTGTTCATTGCATTTTCAGTAGCACCTTTCCTCCTGATCTTCTGCCAGTGTGGGACTGTGAAGGAATTCACAGATTTGCCCTTTTACACCAAAGAATCTCTCATTGCATATCACACTGAAGGCATAGGAGAGGACAAGGTAAAATTTATTCAGATGCAAAATTAAAATTCAAACTTGGTGTTATGTCATAAAACACACTTCGGTTTGACAACATGTACAACATGATTTTGTATACTGTAGGAGGTTCCTCTTCTCAGCAGTCCCGTTGCTACAATAGACCAAAAACAACTGTTCCCGGATGGAACAGTTTCCAACTATGTATCCAACAATGTATCATCAATGCCCTTTAAAGCAAGTGTCACTAATGAAAGCAGAACATTCAACCAGGAAATAAACAAAGGGTTTACCGAAACTGACAGCAAAAGGTTTTTGTCTCGGCAAAACACCTTTTCAACAGCCAACCAACGCAACAGTGCTCTCTACTCTACATCACTCACATATGAAAAACAAGATATTTATGAGGATATGGCAGTGGGAGATGCTTTTCTCAATGAATATTTCTCTCAGGTATGAAATTAATTATTTATATTTAAGTTCATACAAAAACTTAGCATGACTTTTCTTCTGTGGAGCATAAAAGGGGATCTTGGCCAAGCTTTAAAAGACAAATCAACACCATAAAAGTCTCATTAAAAAGTAGTCCATACAACTTATGCTACTTCTGAAATAATACAATAGCTTTTGTGTAAGGAACAAATTACATTTTCGAATGTTATTTCATGAACATCTGTCCAAGTTCTTCTTGGCACTTAAATGGAAATCGCAATTTTTTTTAACAAATTGTTCTTTTAAAATCAAGCCTCTTTCAGTGAATCGGCTGATTCAGGTTACTAAATCTGAATGATTCATTAACAAATGGTTCTTGATTTATTTTACCTCACCGAATCAATGATCCCTTTTGGCCTGGAAGATTACCTTTAAATAGCCAGGTTTCCATTACCCTTCAAATTACACAATTTGAAATCCAGAATTGAAAATACACCTAATAAAAACACATACATTTTGCAAAAACTTCGATATATCGCAAATAGTTTTTTCACACGCATAAGGTGTTCAGGAAATTCGAAAAGGATTACATCAGAAAGAGCTTTCATTATTAGGAAAACCTATTATTTTCACTGCACACGTACATGGTGCATTACGGCTCCAACATAAGCACACTAGTCAGTGTGTGTGTTTATACCAGCTGCGCTGAACATATTTCAGAAGCGTTCCAGAAGCGGCTCCCCGTGCTAATTCACTAAAAAAAACATGCATGCGCCTCCTTAGATTCAAATTAATGGCTTGTGCAGTAACTGCAATATATGTAAACCTTCCAACATCTGTCATCATGACTTGTCGCAGGAGGAAAACATTATGTTTAGTCACATAACATCGGTTAATGGAAGCACTGTGAATTCACAATGTGTTTTTTATCGACATATCAAAAAACTTTTGCACAAATCTGTAATGGAAAACTGACTGGTGGTCTGTTCATCACACAAATCTATCATATGAATTTGTAAGTCTAAGCCATTTTTATTGCACACTCCAGCCTCATTTAATTTCATTACATTGAAAAAAGTGGCCACAATCTCAAAAAGAAAAGAAAAAAAGAAAAAAGAAAAGCTGTCTCTGGTGGTCCCTTTTTAAAAAGATACTATTGTACTATACTATAATATATGTACTATTCAGGTACTAATATGTACACTTTATGTACCAAAATGTGATTTCATAGTAGTAATATGGTGTAAAAAGAGTACAAAGATGAAAATATATCTCCTCAGTGACAGCTTTTGTTCCTTTTCTTCTTGAGACTGCAAGATATTCTTCAAAAATGTTTAGTTTGTGTTCAATAAAAAAGGGGTATACAGGTTTAGCATGACGAATAGATGAGGCTGATTAAATGACAACATATTTTCATTTGATTCTTTATTGCAGAAAGCAAGCTGTCTTGCAGTGAACCCTCCTCTGGAAGATGGTCTTCTGTTGTATGAGTATGAGGGTCAAGGCAGCCCGGCTGGCTCTGTTGGTCGTTGCAGCCTCCTTGAGTCTGACAATGACCTGGAGTTCCTCAACAACCTAGGGTCAAAGTTTCTTACATTAGCGGAACTATGCCATCCTCTGAAGCCTCCTGTACCCACTTCCAAAACTGAGCAAGTAGTCAAATCAGTTGAAACTAGCTTTAAAACCGAGAGCTCCATCAGTTCTAGCAATGTCCAGGTTACCAAAACCATCCCACCTCCACAAGAAGTACAGCAAAGCTCTGTTACCAAAGTTGAGATGGTTAATAAATCAGCCACGCTTCCAAGTGCCAAAGCAAGTGAGTTGCGTTTTGTGCAACAGCAGCCTCTATACTACCTGGTGGAGCAGCAAATACCAAACACAGTTTTTGTTGAGAGTCCCAATCAGGGTTTGTATGTAATAAATGGAAACCCTGGGACGGAAGGTTTGATCCTCCAAGGCGGAAACATTTCACATGCGACTCTGAGTCGAGGACAACAAGCAATGTATGTGATTAATGGAGCCCCTGTAGCTGCTAATCAGCCGATACAGCTGCAAATGGAAGGGCAGCAACAGGAGACTGTGCTGGGATTTAGCCCTGTCTCATCTCCCATCGGATCACCTGGCGGCGTACTGCTAATGCAGACCCACTTTCAGGAGAACCCAATGCAGGGGGCGACCAGCAGACCACCAATCTTGCTTGCTGATGTTCCAACACTGGGCAAACAAAAGAAAAAGAAGACACCAGCTGAGTCACTGGGTACTAAAGAAGTGAAGCCTCAAGCTAAAGACACTGCGCCATCTAAATAAATATGAGAAGATCCAAGATAGATAGATAGATAGATAGATAGATACAGACGGACGGACATATCGATTTGATGATCAAGAAAAATTTCTTATTAATGTTGATATTAATGTTTTTTCAGGATTCTTCGATGAACGGAAAGTTCAAAAGAACAGAATTCTTTTAAATATATATTTTTTAAAACAATGAAAACTATTTACTATACATTTTAATCAATTTAATGCATTGTTGCTGAAGAAAGAAAAATTCCTACAAAAAAAAAACATACTGACCCTTTTGAACATAGATAACATATTGGATCATATATTGGATTATCCAATATGGATCATCCAGTATTTTTAAGTAGTACATATTTTGTGCTTATTAGTTGTACTTGTGAACATGCTAGCATCAAAATGTACATCAGAAGTACAGTGTATTTCGTAAGAGTGGCTGTTGCTGTCTATGAAAAACATCAAGTTAGTCACTCATTAATTTCCGTTTTAGTTGATGTCTGCATAAAAGACAACTTCCCAAGACACAGTCAGTGTCTGTGAGTCAAAAGAAATCAATGCATGACAAGAACAAAGTGACTCAAAAGCAAATAATCTTTTTTTATTATTATTATTATTATTTCTGAACAGATAAGATCATAAGCTTAGATCAAAAGACGTTTAACCCTGAAGCAAAAGGTTTCTTATCTCTCAAAGAATGTCAAGAAAAAGTAAAGAGCAAGCTTGTGAAATACAACTTAAAAATCCAGCTGCTTTTTCTTCAGCAGAAGTTACTAATTGTCAATAATGTCCTTTGCTAAAAGTTCTCTTGCACTGTTCATTCAGTCAGAGAGAAGTATGTATGACACCATCTGGGTAATCTGGCCTTAAGGTTCATCTGCATTCACATTGAGAGATGTGCATGTCTCCAGATGATCTGACAGCTGAAGGAGGTATCGTTTGAGGGACAATGATCAGTAAAGAATACTATGTGTGTTAGCTAAGTGTTACAGATGAAGATGGCCTGTGGGATGAAACTGTAAAATAAAATGTGTGTGCCAGACGCTCACCCAGGATATGAGAGTGTAAATCTGACTTGATCCCATCCTCTTGCCGTTCTCATGATCCTTTCTTGTTATTTCTCTATTTTTACCGTCAATAAAATAACAAGGCTCAGACTTATTGCAAAATTAAAGAAAACATGTTATATAATGTTTGTGAAAAATTATTATTATTATTATTTTTTATTTAAGTATTTTTGTACAAACTAATCTGGTTTCTTGTTTAATTACATACATACTGATCATTTTGGTGATTAGCCACTGGTGATTTATTCTGTCTTACTGAAAATCTTTAATAATGGGGATTTTTGACAGTAATAATAAACTCCTTTAACACTCCATTCTGCAGAGTCTTGTTTTTCATTTGTTACTGCTTTGAGCCGTGTTGTCAGCTTGACAGTTTTCTTGTTAACCCTGAAGAGCAGTTAAAAAAAAGAAGAAAAAAAACACACATTTTCTCCTTTCATGCTACTTGCCGAAACCTGCCTTACCAGCAGTTTTCGAATGAGGCCATAAATTTGCAACTAGCTTTCAACAGAGTCCTCACGCCACAGGGTATGAGCTGAAGAATGAGAACGACAGCTCAACTGAACCTTTTTCAGCAAACTTAAGATTTTGTGATTTAAAACCAATACAAGGAGTCCAATTCCCACGCTTTGCCCAATTCAAAATGGAAGCTGTTTTGGGACAATTTCCTAGTCATGCTCAAACTTGTGAGACTGTAAACAAGCAACATGATCTTACATTAAGTTGGCATATTCTCATAAGACTATTAATATAAGCTATGCATCTTAGAAATTAGGTCGCACAGTTGCTGGGTGCACTCACCTTTTGTCTCTCTGTCTTCATGTCCGTGAATTGTCCTCCATCATGTGTAGCATCTGTTAAACCTCTCACGCTTGTTGCAATGTAACATCTGGTTCATTCTATTGAATCAATTCGGTCTAAACTGTTTGTCTCTTACTTGTAGTGTTCGAAAGTCTTTTTTTTTCTAGTGAATCTATTTGTTCAAATAGTTCTCTCTCTCATATGTAGCGTTGCAAATTCTGTGTATCATATTCAAATGAATCTGTTCAACAAGCATTGCAAGGTCCAGTTCATTCTAGTGAATCGATTCGTACTAACTGGTCTTCTCGTGGTTAATGTCATGATTCATTATAGTGAATTGCTTCATTCACAGATTCACCGAACTATTCCCTAGTTCGACTTCCACACAGTACTATTTACCAAATTCAAGTTTGATTATGTCAACCTAATTGAATCAGTTAATTCAGCTGAATTAATTAATTCAAACCCCAACACACACACACACACACACACACACACACACACACACACACACATACATGTTTGTTTTTGTGAAAAGTGGGGACATCCCATAGGCGTAATGGTTTTTATACTGTACAAACTGTATATTCTATGGCCCTTCACCAACCCTACACCTAACCCTAACCACAGGAAACGTTTTGCATTTTTACTTTCTCAAAAAAAACTCATTAACCCTCATAAGTCACCCTCTCCTTGTAACACCTGTGTCATACCCATGTCATTATACAGAGTTGTGTCCTGATATGTCACAAAAACAAGAGCACACACACACACAACATAAGGTCTGACATAAGATCTGATTATATTACAAATTAAATCATTGGATAGTTATTATTTGTTTCACCCAAAAATAAAACTCAGCCCCTCAATATTTCAAAGCATCTGTTTTGGTTGGGGAGACTGGGTATGGTTGTAACACTTTTTATTTCAGAATCTATAACTCACAGAATTGTTGAGCTACAGTCATCAAACTTTAATACCAAGCACCCACATTTGTTTACTATAAGGAACCAATTCAGACCTCTGCAAGAATATCACAGCCCTTACAAGCTGATGTGAAATACATATGCCTTTGTTACAATTTACCCTACTGCCAGAGTATGTTGTTAAACGTAGCCTACTGGGGTAAGTAGTAACAGTAAAAGTTAAGTACAAAATTCATCACATTTTGCTTGAGAATCTACAATTTATACTTATCTTATACTCAACTTATCTAACGCAAGTTATACGCTTTTTATCTGCAATGGTTTAAGTACTAAGCAAAATGTAGTTTTGGTCAAAAAATGTACATTCTTACAACAAAATTATTTTTCTCTTCAATCATTCTTTTTCTCTTTATAAAATCGGCATATACCTATTTACAGCCTTGACAACCATTCATGTAAGATCGGAGAGGAAGTGGGTAAATCAATAAATTATCATAGGACACCTTTTCCTGTATATGTTACTGTGCCTAAATAATGTATGTTTTATTTAAAAGACAGAAACAAAAATGAGACTGAACCACTTCTGTATGACCCACCCATGGTCCTGTTATGAAATGATAAGAATCTATTCGCAAGAAAATTATTCTCCTGTTCTCCGCTTAGGGATTTAAAGCCTTTAGCAATACAGCTAGCACATGAAAATATGTGAAAAACAAGCGCGTACCCGCCTTTCTAGGGATAACTGTACACTTTTCTTTGAACTGTCAATAACAGCTCAGACCCTCAGATATGTGCTGCCAAGAAACATTTCACCAGTGAGCCTGAACTGAGGTCCTCAGAAAGTAAACAAGCAATAAAGCAGATCTCTCACAGAACGGAGGGACTTAACAATCATAAAAAGCACAGATTAACAATCATAAAAAGCACAAATTCCAAAGACAGGAGGGTTGTTTAATAGCAAATGCCCTTGATTGTTTCCACTGGATAAACCAAATTGTATGAAGTTACTGATTCCCCTGTTTATTTACTCTGTCAACAGGGCACCACAGATACCCCCTTGAGTCACCTGATGACCGGGTCGGGAGCTGTATAAAGGGCATTTTGGGATTTCATCTCATGCAGTTTTGTTCTAACATGGATATAGCAGTGATTTGTGTGCTTCTTGCATCTCTCTTTGCCTACTGTAGATCTGCACCAGTGGTAAGTTCAATTGCTTGTTGTATAGATTAGAGCTATATAATGACAGGAACTTACTTATTTTCAAAAGCAATAAATTTGACATTCAGTTTCGTTAAAAGTGACCAATCCAAGAGCAAGTGCAATTGTGTAATGTCGTGAATAATATCTTACAGAGTTCTGGAATTTATTATTTATTCATAATAATTAAATCATAATAAATATCTTACAGCCCCTTTTAGGTATATTTAACTTGGCAGTGACACAAAATCTATGAAATGTATATGAAAGATAAAATGCATCCTAAATTGGCCCCTTCTGGGTGAGGCAAGGTACTTTCAGTTGTTGGACAGGCTTACATACAGGTCGCAATGTTATCTGCGTTCTGCCGTACTACAAAGTGCTGCAGTAAACTCTGTTCTGGGAAAAGACACTTTGGTCACTGACCTAACACACGGCTCAGAGCTGATACAGCTGCTTCCATTATTTGACTTTAGGAGATGCTTTTATCCAAAAGAAACTTCCTAGGAATACAGCAAAGCCATTAATCTAAAGATAAGATCATCCCAAGCACAAGGTTTTATTCCCAGACCTAGATGAGATACAGAAAGACTAAGCACCATGTTCAGACTGAACAAAACTTAGGAGCATTTCTATGCACATTGATTGTGTTCCAGGGTTTTCATGGTGGTTCAGATGTTCTCTGCCCTCTGACAGTAAAGATCCTGGATGCTGTGAAGGGGACCCCTGCTGGAAATATAGCTCTGGATGTCTATCGCCAGAATCAAGGAGGGACATGGGAAAAGATTGCCAGTGGGTAAGATCACACTAGCCCTCATGCTCTATAAGGACTTTTGATGCAAATATATAATAATATTAATAACATTAATTACATTTCAGATTTTTCATCAGACCTAATTAGAACCCAGTTGGCAATCCATAGGAATTCTGTATTAATGTTCAATCTTTTTGAGCTCAGTTTGACCTCAATAATTGCATTTTTATTGATTTATTCATGTTAACCAGGGTCTTTGGGAAAGTAATGTTAAAAACAGTTCATGAAGGATTTTCTAATATATGTTATGAAGTATTTTACGTCAATGAAGTAAAATATTAACCTGATGGTTCAATGACAATATATACTGAGCTGTTAAAACGGGATAATGGTCTGAGTATGTATATATATATATATATATATATATATATATATATATATATATATATATATATATATATATATATATATATATATGTATATGTATATATATATTATATATATAAGGACTGGGCAAGTTAATGCATTATTAGTTGATTAACACCGATAATTATTTTATTGCGCTGTACCGCTTTTTATTTTCATTATTATGAAAGTCCGTTGCTCACTGGCTCTGAATACACATACAGACAAATCATGGGTAAGAGGAGGGGATGCTCCCGATCAAATTACTTAGGCTAAGCATCAGCATTCACAAACCACTGTTTACTGTTATTTTTAACAGAAAAGAATGCAACAAGCTCGTAATCATGACTTCATAAAGGGGAAATAAGAAGTTTCCGATACCATATGAAGAAAGCAGTGAAGCTCTCTCGCTCAACACAGTGGAGTGCATTGTTTTGATAACTTTATGGTTTATTATTTTGAGTCGTATGGGACGCGGTAACACACGTCCCTCTCACAATATATTACTTTACAGATTTATCGCTTTTGCCGCTCAGAAATATTCACGCAATCATGCAGCACATATCAGAAGATCTGGATTCTGTCGCGGTTAGCGTTCACACCTCTTCCAACCGAGCCAGGGACTGCTAAACGGAACGATCACTCAAGTCAAACGAACCAGGCTTTGGGGGTCAAATGATCAAAACAATCATGCAATTAATCGCAACTGAAAGAATGTAATCGTTGTCCGGCACTAATATATATATATATATATATATATATATATATATATATATATATATATATATACATGCATACATACATACATCACACATACATCACACACACACACACAGTTTCTTTTGCTGTGGTTTTGGCTTTGTAGGGCAAACATTTTAGTCACATGGTCATGTTTCTTCTTTCCTGTCACTGTCATTATCAAGTAATGAGCTCTTCCTCTCACACAGGAAAGTGGACATGATGGGAGAGGTGCACAACTTGATCACAGAGGAGGAGTTCACTCCTGGCGTGTATCGGGTGGAGTTTGACACTAAAGCCTACTGGAAGGTGGAAGGTCGTACACCTTTTCACCAGGTGGCCGATGTAAGCAATGCTTTGATGGCACTTCTATATTCATGAGCATTTACTGGTTGCTAAGTGATGGGTCATTGTTGCTATCAAGGCACCTAAACCACAAGAATGCACATAGCCCCCTTATTATTGGGACTACTTTTTATTAGTAGTATTATTAGTATTATTTATAACACCGACCTACTAGATTGGCATAAGGCTGTTTTTGTAGCAAATATGTGTATATTAATACCCTGAATGATTGTCTTGGATGTGAACCAAGAGCTATATTAACTGTGGGGAGGTAAATATTTAAGATCCTATATCTTGTTTTCTATAGACACACAGTAATGGACAGTTTTAGATAAGACAGAGCATTCAAGGACAACACATGCTTACATGCACAGACATACTGAGCATACAGACACTGACAGATACACATATGTAAAGAAACTGATATCTTCCACATAAGCTTTGTTTCTCAGTGGTTCTTTGGTGGTTTTTTGTAGGTGGTGTTTGAGGCCCATGCCGAAGGGCATCGTCATTACACTCTGGCTCTTCTTCTGAGCCCCTTCTCGTACACCACGACAGCGGTGGTCGTCAAAGCACATGAGTGACAGCACACAACAGCCTACACAGAAAAATTACTTTACATCCAGGGTCCAATATTAAGTATTTGCCTCGCAATGCCAGTTTGATTGATAGAAGTACTTGTCAAAAGTGTTTCTGAAAAAGTCTAATGCTCACCAAAGCTGCATTTATGGGTCCAAAATACATTAAAACACCGATATTATGAAAAATATATTTCTCACCAGCCATGGATTTTTTTTTTTTTTTTTTTTTATAAATGCAGCTTTTGTTTTCTAAACATCTGTTTTAAAATAATTGGTAACACTTACAGCCTTTAAATATCATGCATTATAATAGTAGTATTAATGCATTAATTATGTTTTATGATGCACCATATATGATCTCATCTCACCTGATTGCATGATATGATTTCATGAATACATTATAATTGTGTACATAAAAACACACATCTATTTATTGTTTCTTTATCTTTAGAAAGTATAATGGATTAAAACACATGACAAACAAATCTTTAAATATAACAATGCAGTTTGCAATTATTTATGAAATAATGCATTACAATCTACATTATTAATACTTTTATAATGCATTATACTTAAACACTTTAATTCAAGTGTTGCTAAATCATTTGTACGGTATAGATAAGACAATTGAATCACATAAATTAATCACATCAAGAATTTGAAATTAAGCTGCAGTTTCTTTAACACTGAATATCTTTATTCACCAAAGCCAGTTTTCACTTGCATTTGGGAGCTTGGCAAGAGTTAAAGGGATAGTTCACCCAAAAATGAAAATTCTGTCATTAATTACATTAAAGACACCCTCGTGTCGCTCCTAACCCATAAGACCTTCGTTCATCTTCAGAACATAAATTAAGATAGTTTTGATGAATTCAGAGAGCTCTGTGACCCTCCCATAGACATCAAGGATCCTTACACGATCAAGGCGATCAAACGTAGCAAGGACATTGTTAAAATAATCCATGTAACATCAGCGGTTTAACCGTAATTTTATGAAGCTACTTGATCTTGATCGTGTAAGGATCCTTGTTGTCTATGAGAAGGTCAGAGAGCTCTCTATGAATCAAAAATATCTTAATTTATGTTCTGAAGATGAACGAACATATTTCTTATTTGGAACGTCAAAAGGCTTAGTAATTAATAACAGAATTACATTTTTGGGTGAGCTATCCTTTTAATTTTGGACCTTTATTGAACCCACTTTCCCTCAGACCAATTAAAGAGATCAGACTGAATAAGTTGTCAACTATAAAGTCTTTTAATGATCATTACAGAGCGAAACGCAGTAAAGAGACTGGTACAACAACAAAAAAATAAATAAATCTGGAACCAGGATTGTACATGTCAGTCAAAGCAGCTGGTATCTCAAGACATTCTGCTTCTTATACTGGTGTTACAGTTAAAGTGGACCCTCGACATTAGAGAAACGCAAACACAGGACAAGATCCTCATGTTTTTCAGTTCCCATTCAATGACCAGCAGACATTTCAGTTCTAAAGACACAGCTCCAGATCGAAATAAAAACTCTGAGTAAAAGAAAATGTAAATGTGCACCCAGTTTTATTTGTAAATACCATCCACACGCACCCCACTGCACATCTCAACAAACAATGCAAAAATGAAAAAAAAAATCAAGGCACAAATATGAATACTGCAAAAATGTAACACTCTACACATTACAGATCTGTAATGGTGAATAAATCATCTTTTAAAATTCTCTTATCCATTATCTCTTCTGGATATTTTTCAGACAGCGGAACAGGATGGGGCAGCTATGAGACAGGTGGGTTAGGGTGAAAAATGAGATGAGATGAATCCCAATTAGTAGACAGCACTGAACAAAGCTTCCTCAAAAGCTACAACTGACTAAACACCAGATCCAAACACACCAGAGCAGTCTCACCGGTATGTTTTACATGAAAAAAAAACAAAAAAAAAAACACACTCTTCAATATCAGGGGAATGAGCCGGCACTACACTAAAGAAAATAAAAATAAACTTAACATTCAGTATTCATATTGCAACTCACCTTACTTTAAGAATAATGTATAAATTTTCACTCCCCATCTGTGTATCCAAATAAAACCATTATGTTGTGGTGCAAAAGCTAATGATTAAATCGTAACAGCCCTATCTGACTTCGTACCGCAGCATAAGACTAATCATTATTCTGTTAAAGTGCCTGCAAAAAAAAACAAAAACCCAGTGTGCTGTGAAGGTGGAATGATGCTCGTTGTTCATTTGAGCATTCTGGAAACTAGTGCTCATAAGCCACACTTCCCTCTATGAAAGCCAAAACCCAGTCTAAAATGCCTATTTTTTTTTTTACACTAAACAACGCCTATTAAGTGGTTATATCTCACCGGCTGCTTCAACACGAACACAGGGCGTAAACAAATAGCACATTTGACGCCAACTTTGCTTATGTAAATTTGTTGGCCCTGTGTGGTGGAGAAGCAAGGCGAGGGGTTTTTCAGCGGTGTTTAATGTCTTTCTACAGCAATCCTCTCACACTGGACTGCACATGAATGTGACACCATATATACACACACTCACACGTCACTCAAAGAGACTGGATCGATTAGTTTAGATCGAGTTGATGTCCTAGAGCTACATTTCACTATCCAATGCTGAAAGATGAGAAGAGCGAAAGGGACAAGGAAATGGAAAAGCAGACTTTGGCACCAGTAACCTCCATATCATATTCAGTATATTATATGACAGTATTCTTCGATTCCTTGTCTGAGTTGGTCCAGTGTTTTTTTTTTTAACCCGTTACCACAGTAAACAGGTCTGATTAGACCCAACTGTAAGTCAAATGGTTTAAGAAGAGACTGTAAACAACAGACTGGGCACTGGAGATCAGGTCGGGGACACCATCAACGGGAGGAGATCGTACTAGTGTTAAGAAGACATACACTCAGAAAAAGACAATGCAATCAGACGACCAAAGAGAAGCCATGGCTCATCTACACCTCAGAGACACGCAGATGGAAAGAACCAATAAAAAGCCTCGAAAGCAGGCACAATAAATTGTTTTGTAAGTGTCAACTGTAAGTGTCAGAAAGTCCGGTTAGTGTCGCCAACTATGTGAAATTCTCTGAGTAGACACACACAGACAGCATGAGAGGATACGAAACAGCATTTTTAGGACATATATACGATAACTTAAAATATACACAAAAGAATTATGCAACCTGTTATAATATCGACAACACCAACAAATTAAAATTATATACAAAAGGCATATGTGTAGCAACAAAAAGTTTTCCAACAGCTTGTAACGCTCGAAACTTTAACAGCATAAAGTCGTCATGGCCCAAGTGTACTCCGAATGCCATTCAAGAGCAACGGCAAGGCGACATCGCTCTCTCATCTCGGCCCTACCGGAGCGCAACGTCACCCAGTATTTCACACCAAGATCTACACACACAAACAGACAAAAACACACAGGTTGAGAGACATGCCAAACCCTGCGAAGGGCGTCTTGGCTTTAGCAGCTGCGAACCCAAATGACCACCAGGTCTTCCTGCGAATGACCTGTCTCGTAATAACACTTCGCTATCGTTTCAATCGCATCTTCTTTCACTACTGTGGAGTGCACTTCAAAAGCGAGACATGAGAATGATTATGCTATTAACAAAAGCGAAGACAAACAAAACATTCAATATGACTAAAAAAAGGGAAAGACAAAAATCACGTAACAAAAAATAAATTAAGGCATGCAGCAAGTAATGATATCTGTAGGTCATTTTTGATTCGGTTTCCTGCATTCTATGGTCATCGCTGATATTTTTTGTCCATCTGTCAAGTGTCCTAAACCATTGAAGATATGTATAAAAAATAATAATTAACAGAAAACAAAATCAACAAATAGCTGCCAAAAAGAAGAGTGTTCCACTGGAATCACAGCCGTTTTTTAGGGGACAAAGCTAAAGCATCATTTAAAAAGGCCAGATATTTACAGGGGAGTCTGGGTTATGCATGCAACTTGTTACAGCCTTCTGTATAGTCTTGGGATTTGGGGGAGGAAAAAAGAAAAAAAAAAATCATAACACGCCACCAAGGTGAAATGTGTATTGTAATACAAGAACAAAACAATCAGAAGTGAAGGATAGGTTTAAAATACATCCATTTAAACGGCATTGACGTCTTCTAAACAATTTTGAAAAAAAAAAAAGATATGTATAAAAAAATTTCTAACATGACAAACGTCTATTGGCGTCAAGAGTGCTGTTGCAATGTAAAAGCAAGCTTTCTACAAAGTAAGCACGGATGACTGGATCTAC
Source organism: Carassius carassius (assembly GCF_963082965.1). Lineage (NCBI taxonomy): Eukaryota > Metazoa > Chordata > Actinopteri > Cypriniformes > Cyprinidae > Carassius > Carassius carassius. The sequence goes on from NC_081781.1 coordinate 18,909,971, forward strand.
AGAGTTTGATAGCCTATAAAATTAAATTAAGGCTTTGCAGTAAACATCTGATTTGTTGATGCTGGAACGCTCCAGCTTTTTTGAAATGTGTTGTGATCTTATTCGCTAAAGCCAGCATGGACATAGGAACATGCAATTAAACGCAGTTTCACATATGATCCAGTAATCGCACATATACACGCACACTCCCGTCACGCAACTAACTGTGCATTAGACAGGCCTCTGCCCTCCTCGCTTCTGTTTTTTAAGGGCATTTGGCATCGATACCTCACATTTTTTGACTCGGGGGGGGGGGGGGGGGGGGGTATTCACAGCCTGTCAGTACTCTGCTATGGGGGCCAGCTCGGGATTCAGGTTGACCGTGATGTTCTTATACAGACTGCTCAGAGAGATCTCCGGAGAATACTGCAGATTGTTCAAGCCGTCCAGATGCTGTCGTTCTTTAGAGTACCTCAGCAACTTGTACCTGAGGGGAGGGGGAGATTAACCAGGGGTTAGTGTGTCCTTGAGATAATCTGCTACAATACGCAAAGATATATGCATGTATTACCGCCAATATGTTTTTGTCACACGTAGGTCAATCCACTCTGGGTTACACAGAAACAGATGAATACAACTTTTGTTTAAGGTCAGGTCAAGGTCATCGCCCCATCAAGCTCTCGCTATATGCAAGAATAATCTACATTTTTTCAAATAAATCAAATAAACAATAAGTAGTAATAATACTGCTTAGTAGTATTTTTATTATTATTATTAAGACTTATTTATAATAAGCCTTTTTTGTTGATTTTTCCATGACTGTTAAAAAATTATTTGAATGTATTAGGACTGTACTTAGGACATTGTTTGTGGTAATTACATTATATAACATAACCAATCAAAAGTTGGGGGTTGGTAAGATTTAAAACATTTTTAAAAATGGTCTCTTTTAACCGAAGCAGCATTTATTTGATAAAAAAAAAATAGCGAAACAAAGTAATATTTTCGAAATATAAATAACTTTTCCTTGAGAATCCTTTAAAAATCTTTCTAATATGCAGATTTGCTTTTTATTATCAAGGTTGCAACTAAATGCTTACAATTTTGTTGAAATCATAATATACTTTTTAGCATAGTTTGACGAATAAAGGTCGAAGGGACTGCATTTATTTGAAATACCGTGTTTTGTAAACAAACGTTTTACAGCCACTTTTCGCCAATTTAATGCATCGCTGCAGACTAAAAGAACTAAGTTCTTAAAAAAATACTTACCTTAAACTTTTGAAAGGTAGTTTATTTTATTTAATATATTAGTACAAATTTCCCCTAGTGTCTATGTATGTGTGTGCGCACTGACCTCCCCAGAAACTGCACCTCTCCTCTGTGGTGATGGGGGATAGATTTGTATTTCCCAATATCACCTTCTGGCCTGGTCACATTGAAACCTGCGTAATGTACCCTGAGAACAAGAAACCCACCCACACACATATTTGTGTTAAATATACATATTTGTTTATGATAACATGATTACTTTAAACAGCATCATGCATGGAGAAGCAAAAATTGTTTGTTGTACAAAAGTAACTGGATAGTTATACAAGACTTCTAATACTAATTAAACACAACTGACCTGTTCCAGAGGTCATCGTCCTCTCCGCCCCAGCCCCAGAATGCATTGGGAAAGCCATTGATCTTGAGGAATTGTTCAACAGTAAGTCCACTGACTCCACCGAAAAACTCAGTGTAGGGAAGACTGAAAACACAAACACCCAACACTTAGCAAACTAAACTACAAATATGCCATCTTTTGTAAAACATTCTTAAAAAAAAGAAAGAAAAACAAGGAAAAGAGGAAAATAAAAAGAAGAAACATAAACCTTACCATCAGAAATCACTTGAAAGCAATAGGCAACAAAAAAAAGTCCTTTAATAGCACAGACTGTCAGACTACGTCACAAGGAGATAAAAAGATACAGCACACAGTTGCAGATTCCGCAAAGCAGTTTTGGGTTCAACCAGAATATGTTCAGAGGAACAACCATCCTTTCAAACTCAACCAAAGCAAAGCAGCACCGCAGGGCATTTAATCAGTCCTTGGTCACATGCAAAACAAGGGTAAATTCTCACAATTTTGAGAGGCGATTAGAGCTGCGTTCAGGGGTTAAAGTGGAAAAAAATCCTGAGCCTGAATTTAGACAGAGATAGACATGAATCTCTTCAATGATTATGTTTGGCACCATTTATTTAAAAGTACTATGTCAAATAAAGTGTTTTCTTCTAAACAATAACAAGTGCTTAAAGAATTAAGTGCTCAAAGTGCTAAAGAAGTGCACTTTCACAGGTTTAAGGTTGGAAAAACACGGGTTACGGGTTGCCTGGAACGCGACATAAATCATAACGAGCAAGCACTTTCTTACCGCTGCTGGCATACAGTAGCTTCCTCGAGCAAATCATGCAGAAACAAGCCCCGGGCTCTCTCAGTTTCTTGCACCAACTGCCAAAAAGCACCATTTATTTATTTATCTATTGCTAGGAGTCTAGGACATCATACCCAGGCTTAATAAACTTGCGCTCCATTTTTGTTTTCTCCGACAACGCTAACGTGACATTGGCGTATGGGCGTCAATCATCCTGTGTTGCAAGGACTCGCCCTCTGCTTCTGATAGGCTTGTAACGTTAGTTAAAGCTGCGTTCCTCTCATATGATTGGTATAAGAAATAAATTGGCTCGAAAATATTAAACTGCATGCGCAGGTTCTCAAATATTTTTCTTTTTTTTTCGTCACGGCCACACGCCGGAGATCCGGCATGGTGCCGGAATACTTTAAGCCCTGTGCGTTTGTACCTCATTACACAAATGACAATCTGCATAACAAATAGTCCTAAAGGCTGCATGTCCCTAAAGCTTTTCAGTCCTACCTAACATCAAAGTTCTATGAACTGCTGTGAATAACCCAAAAAAAAAAAAAAAAAGATGAACCGCACCCTTGCATTTGCTGTTTACTACAGACACAATACAGCAGGAAGTGAACTTAAGCAACTGTAGGGTTCTGCAGGTCCCTAAGATCTACAAAAAACATATTAGGTTTCCTGAGGGCCATCAAAATGATTTGGACAGACATTATGGATTGGATGAATGAGATAAGGGGTATTGTTTTTAATGTAAAGAAGAAAAAGAGTCTTAACTACCTATGGAGTTAACGGCAAACAAGCTTAACGGCACATTAATTTCTTTAGGAAACACAACAGCTAAATAAAAAGCGCAATCAATGCAAAAATACCCTGAATATTCAACAGCACAAGTGTAGCATGTCAAAGATTACATCTTGTGGAAGTGACACTGCAACATACAGCAAATCTAAAGAGAACTAAGAGGAAAAACATCATCACAAAATGACACTGTAGGTGAATTGTGAAACTATTTTAGTGCCATTTAAGGTTAAGCCTTAAACATTATTGACTATATGTGACCCTGGACCACAAACCCAGCCTTAAGTCGCTGGGGTATTTTTTTAGCAATAGCCAAAAATACACTGTATGGGTCAAAATTATAGATTTTTATTTAATGCCAAAAATCATTAGGATATGAAGTAAAGATCATGTTCCATGAAGATATTAAAGTAAGTACATTTCCTACTGTAAATTAGGGCTGTGCGATTAATCAAAATCGTCATAAAAAAAATCACGATTTGAGCATGCATGATTTCCGACCTCCCGCAGTATGCTAGCCGATCCAATCAGAATGCAGCATGCCTAAATGGAACAAAAAAGACTGGGCATATGCTTACGCAATTACGTACGTTCACACAGTCCGTGATGCGTATTTTTTCCACACGTTTTAAGTGCGTGCACTCTCTCCAGGCAAGAGCAGCATGTATCTGAGCACGTGCGTCTGGTTTTGTGACAGAGCAGAGGAAATCTGTGTGCAAGCGGAGAGATTCGCGCTCATACATTATTTTACTGTGTTTTCGAGTTGCAATAATGCGCTCTCTCTGCTGCTTCTGCATCACATACACATTGCAGACAATAAACTGTATGACCAATGCATGGCATAAAAAGAACGAAAAAAAATAATTTATTATATTATGTATATATTTATGATATATATTATTTATTTATTTGCCATATATCTATTTTGTCACACCTTTACTTAGTGATTACTTTGACTTATGTCTGTTCTAGAGACATGTTACAACTTTCTGATAAAGCTCTAATTGGTTTTCAAATTCATACTGAATGCATTTATGACTGTAAAGCATGTATCGTATTTTCCGGACTATAAGTCACACTTTTTTTTTCACAGTTTGGCTGGTCCTGCGACTTATAGTCAGGTGTGACTTATTTATCAAAATTAATTTGACCGAGAGAAATGAACCAAGAGAAAACATTACCGTCTCTAGCCGCGAGAAGGCGCTCTATGCGGCTCAGTGTTAGAGCTGAAGATCTTTGCCTTTGACTTAATTTATATCATCTTACGCGGACTCGGGTCGGGCTTGCGCTCCGGTCATGTGATATGTTTCGGTTAGCGCGAGAAAGATGCGAAAATGAATGCTGAGTAGGTGTAACGGAGGCTTGCCTCTGGCGATTACGTTTTGGTTGCACCAGCAACTAAAGCAAAGTCTGAGGTGTGGAAAAGTTTTGACCATGTTTATAATGAGAATAATGAGTGAATAATGACGCACTATCAGTGAGGGCAGGAACGCGTTGAAGACATCTAGCCTACAGTGGATTCAATAATTTTCCTTCACAAAAACATATAGGCTTAGCCTAATCTCTGTGAGTAAAGTTTTTTTTTAATGATAACTAAATATTCATTGAGTGTTAAATGGATAATGTGGACAGAGTATTTACGCTAATGTTGGCATTAGGGATATGCCGGTATAAAATGTTCCTGTTGCGGTTAATTGATAATGCTTTTATCACGGTATACGTATTATCACGGTATTTAAATTTTGTTTTAAAAAGTGGTCATAATACAGTATAACAGGTTAAATAACTTTTTTTATAACAGTTTTTTATATATAAAAGTTAAATGTTTTACACAAAGTGCAAAAGAACTATAAAAACCAATAGGTATCACTTTACAGTAAGACCTCAGTTAATGCATTAACATTCAAGGCAAGGCAAGTTTATTTATAGCACATTTTGTACACAATGGTAATTCAAAAAGAAAGTAAAAAAAAGTCATGAAGAAAAATAATCACAAAAATAAAACAAGCAATTTAAGAACTTGAAAATGAAAATTTAAAAATTTACTTAAAATGAATTTAAGACAGTTTAAAAATAGAAAATGATTTTACATAAAATACAGTGCAATACATAAAATATAGTGTAATCAGTTCGGACATCGCGCTCATTCAATAAATGCACAGCTAAACTTTGAGCAATAGCTACATTTGATATAGATGTTATTAATCTTTATTAAAAAAATCTTAAAAAGTCTTAGGTCATGTTAGCTCATTAAATACACAGTTGTAACTTTCAGTTTTAACAATGTGTTAGATTAATGAATGTTCAGAATAATTTTTTCATTGGCAGTTTATGTTAACTAATGAAGCCATAATGTAAAGTGTGAATGAACAATAAAAGATCAAAACACTTTCAAACAATATCTAGGACATTTGTAGTCCAGATTAAAAAAAAAAATGAATGTTTGAAGATAAATACTAAATAGCCTATTACAGTGGTCTCCAACATGGTGCCCGCGGGCACCTGGTAGCCCACGTGGAGTCTCTGAGTCGCCCGCCGAGCACGTTCTATAAATAGCCTGAATTGTAATCTTTCATTTTTTTTTTTTTATGATAATGGCATAAAATGAGAAAATAACTATTGGTGACATTTTATATCTCATTAAAACATAATAAAATAATTCAATAATTTAAAATATTTAGAATCTGCACGTCTCTCTATCTCTCTCTCTCTGCGTCTCGTGCGCGCACCTCTCTCTCTCTCTCTCGCTCTTCGTCTTGCGCGCGCGCACCTCTCTGTCTCTCTCGCTCGCTCTGCGTCTCGTGCGCGCACCTCTCTTGTTCTCTCTGCGTATCGCGCGGCAGAGGAGCAGCGTTTTAATTTAGTTAAACACAGATATTATGTTGCTTTTCTAATTTTACATGCAAGTATGTAAAGTATATCATTCAGTCACTATTTCATATTTATGCCGTTGTTCTTTCTCCCTTTCCCCCCGTGATTTTGTCTATATCGCGAATATAAGACGACCCCCCATTTTTTAGGACAAAAAAACTTGTCTTATATTCGGGTATATACGGTAATTATATATTCAATTGTCATAATATTTAACAATATTACTGTTTGTTGTTGTATTTTTCAAAACTTGAAACTTTGTGTGTGTGTGTGTGCGTGTGTGTGTGTGTGTGTGTGCCTGTATCAAACAAGTAGCCCTCAAGACTATTTTATCCCTTCAGGGAGCCCTCACTCACAAAAAGGTTGGAGACCCCTGGCCTATTAAGTCTAAATATTTCAGTAGTTGGCTCTGTAATAAACACCATAGGGAGAACACAAATCTGAATGGTTATTTAAGATTATTTTTATGTTTACATGGTAAGGGCTGCATTTAGCGCTATCTGCTGTCAGAGAGTGAATGTGCTTTCATTCAGCGCGTCTCTCAAGTGTTCCTCCATGTGCTTCTCATGCTCGCTTGTTTACATCAGAGCGCATGCGCTCTTTCAAGCAGCATGCAGTGATGTTGTGTATTTTAAGCAGCTGATGGGAATAATATTCTTAAAATGCATTCCAAATTCTGAATAATTTGTAATGTATATTTATTCATGTTATTTAGAAGTTCCCACGATAACAATATCGTGCATATTAATCACCGCAATATATTGCATTACCGAATACAATACGGCACAAGTCTAGTTGGCATTATTCTTTTATTAAATGTCAGCTGCTAGTGGCAAAGCAAATCCGGCGGAGCCTTATCTTAATTTCGTTATTGCCAAATACCAATCTTAATTTAGAATTTATCTTAATTTAATTTGTTAAAAAAAGACTCGTTTTTATTAGTGTGTTGGTCTATTTATAGGATAAATGAGCCTATGCCTATTTGTTAAGATGTCACAGAGGACTTATTTTATTTCTTTATTCCAACTTCCAAATGGTCTAGTGTACATTAGTTATGAATAAATTATGTTAAAACATCTATAAATGACTCATTCTTGGCAAAAGAGTTGTGTACGTGCGCATATTTGAATAATGTCGGGCTGTAAACGGATTCAGGCTTTTAAAAAGCTGTCAATCAAAATGTAATTGTCGGGCTCGGGCCGAAACCTGTTAGGCTCGGGTCCTGTCGGGCCTAACTTTTAAGGCCTGATTACAGCTCTACTCAGTTTTCCTGTAGTCTACAATGAAGACATAGAGAGCCCTCTCGCAGCTGTAGACGTTAATGTTTTCTCTTGGTTCTTGGTTCTAAATAAATGTGACTTATAGTCCAGTGCGACTTATGTTTTTTTTCCTCATCAAGACTATTTTTGGACTGATGCGACTTATACTCAGGTGCGACTTATAGTCCGAAAAATACGGTATGAGTGTCAAAATCGTGATTAAAATCGAAATCGCAAAATTGATCAAAGAAATCGCGATAGTTTTTTTGTTCATATTGCACAGCCCTATTTTAAATATATCAAAACTTAATTTTTGTTTAGTATTGCATTGCTAAGAATTTATTTGGACAAAGGCGATTTTCTCAGTATTTCGATTTTTTTTTGCGCCCTCAGATTCCAGATTTTGAAATTGTATCTCGGCCACATATTGTCCGTTCCTAATAAACCACACATCAACGTAAAGCTTATTTATATAAAACTGACACTTAAGACTGGTTTCCTGGTCCAGGGTCACATATTTTCAACAGGTTTTTGAAATCTATCCAGTTTTTGGTTGAATGAATTTAAACATTACAGATTGTTTTTCTTTTTGGTTCAGTGAATAGGTTCTTTTTTAGATCAATTGGAAAGATAAAACCTCACAAACACACCAACCAACTAAACACAAACACTGTTTATATACATTAGGATCTGCAAGGATCTACAGGTGGTGGATGACGTCATACAGGTTTATACACTCACACAAGAACCCAAAAAAACCTCTAACACCACTAGAATCGATTAAAATACACACTTTGAAAACAAACTGAACTCAACTTAGCTGCATTCAAAACCTGGAACATCAATAGCTGGGCAGTAAGGAAAATAAATGTTAAGCAATCAGAAAAGTGACAAAAACAGAGGGTGAAAGTAATGAAATTAAAAGAGAATGAAGTAAAACGGCATCAGTGATGACTAACTTACATGTACATGTACTTGTCAAGCTTGGCGGCAAAGTGTCGAGGCATCTGACCACAGCCGTAATAATTTCGGTCGTTTTCTGGGATGTGATCGACGTCGTGAAACACCACACAGTCCCAGTCCAGGTCTTTCATGGCCTCTTTAAAGCCCACATTAAACAGCATGGCACGGTTAAACGGCTGAGTACCCGTCTGAAAGCACAGGATTGAAAAATAATAGGATTTCTCTCAATCATTGGTACATGATGGGTTTCCTAAAGGGCCTGTGGTACTGCATCAAAACAGTGAATGTGCGCACCTGTTCAATGACATAAAAGGCAAACTGCAAGCGTTGGCGTTGGAGCATAGGGGCGAGGTGCTGAAAGAGAATGGGAAGATGCTCGTGCCGATTCCTAAAGGGGATTAAAATGGCCACCTGAGAGAGAGAGCAAGAGAGAAAACCACAAAACCTGTCATGCTGATGTGCTCAATGGCCTTTTTAATAATATAACTACAACAATGTCACACCTTCCAGCGTGGTTTGCAATCTTTGGGCTTCCAGTGGCCTCCGAATTGAATGTCCAGATGTTTGAGCTTCAGTTCAGTCTCCTCCATAGGAACCTCTGTCATGTTCACTTCCATCTGACCCTCTGCAAGGAAAAACAACAAGAAATGAAGCAACAAAAAAAAAAAAAACCTGAAAATGTGTGAAGACGCCCAAAATGTCGAATAAGAGACGAATAAGATTTAAAAAAAATAAAAAAAACGTATATTAAACCTGAGAAGTCTAGATTAAAAAGCTAAGCGGCTAGAGAGATTTTACAGAGTCAGTATATGCACACTCCCCAAACAAAGGCTGTTTTATGCTGCCTTCTAAGACCGTTTAGAATGCCTTCTTTTGGCCAAAAGCTAAAGAAGCACTAGATTTATCCATGCAAGTTTAGCAAAAAATATAAATAACGGTTGAGTTAAATAAGAAAAATGTCTCTGAATATGTACTTCTTTTAAATAAGTATTTAATTTTAAAACTGTTTAAAAAAAATAATGTTCTATAAAGTATGAATGTAATCTAGACACACTAAATTAATCGTGCTGTCATTGTCATGTGACCTGCCTGGTGCATTGCTTCATTGACTTTCGTAACTTCTCTGCTGTGGCCTCATGGGATAGCAAAGTGCCCACCGAATGCCCACTTCAAAATCTCACCAGAAATAATAATCATTTGAGTATTTTTTGCAAACTATTTTATGAATACAGTGAATTCTACTGTGTTTGAAACTATGCATTTTCAGAGTCAAAGAAGCAAACTAGTTTACCCAGTATTTGTTCCCTTTAGTGCATTTGTATGCTTATTTAAATATTGCATCATTAGCACAGCAAAACCAAACAATATTCAAATCATTTCTGAGCCAAATAAACAAAGGCATTGTTTAGCTCAAGACACTTACTCATAGAAGGTAGCCGTTCGGGACAGGGCAGGTTCTGAGCATATGTGAAGTTCTCAGGGAGGTATGTGGTTGGCTGAGCGATGTACTCGCTAGAGTTATTTCCATCTGGATAATCTGTTAAAATAAAGACAGACAGATACACAGAGTCAGTGTGAATTGCTATTCCAAGTTTATTTTCCATAGTATGATTTATTTATCAGTTTGTTTGTGTCTAATGTCATGCCAGCTTCTGTGGCTATTTTCATGGCGCCAAAAATAACTTTTTTTTTTGGTTAAAAACTCTAACTTGGCTTAACTATTGAAAATCTCTTTTAAGAGTTAAAGTTCTCTCACAGGGTTAAAACCAGCACAATCTAATAAAAATGACTTATTTATCAGTAAAACGATATTCGTTGAGATAAAAGGTGGGATGGCACTTGATTTTATCCACTGGGAATTGATTGGACGGTGAAGAATTTTAATAAGAGTGTCAATAGCTCTTTGGTCATTGGTTAATAGTGCACACATTTAAAGACTATGCACTACATAAAGCAAACAATTAAGTATACCCCAGCCTTTGCAAAAGTATTCAGTTTCAAGATCGGTCTGGCCGATGTTTAAATGAAAGGACGTTCAGTCTTACCTGTGCCGTTGAGTGTACTGTTCTTATTGGTGTATAGCCTGATCATGTGACCAATGGTCCGCACATTGTCTCGTAACATGATACCCTGAGCCTGTACCATAAAGAAATAGGTGTTGACTGAAACAAAGAGAGAAAGGAGGTGTAATGAATTTCCCAAATGATGTAAAGAGGAAACAAAACAGTTTGTAATCAAATATGTAATCATAACAGAAATATGCAAATTTCCACAACAACTGTAACTGGACATCTAGAGTGACGCTAACCGTGCGTCGCCGTTTACATCGGGATTGGCGACTGATTACACATTCCATGCATACAGGAGTAACTCTCTCTGCTCACGCATGTAAACGGGTTACCCCGAATGTTTCAGAAACCCAAATAGTGACCTTAACCCGAATTTTAACAGCATGTAAACGTAGTCAATGACAAATGTTGAAACTACAAGCTCCTATCATTGTAAGCACCAGCGACTGTCTGTGGTATAGCCTTGGTTCTTGTCAGTATAATGCTGTTTTAATTTAACTGCGACACAAAGGTTGGGTCAGCATTCCTGAGACCAACATTTCTGAGTCCACATATGAGGAGAAATGAACCGAGATCAGCAGAATGTCTACTATAGGTATGGATGGAATTTCAACATCCTGTCTGATAGGAAAAACTATATAAGCACATAAATATAAACTCATGACATTTGTGTTCACCAATCTAAATGAGAACATCTTTTGGTAACTGCATATAAGGGACAAATTTAACACATGGGTTACAAGGTATAACAACAATAATCTGTTCTCCTCGCCTGTAAATGTCTAGTGATAGGCCATCCATTAGATGACATTTATATTTTAACATTATCAGCAGTGCCAATAACCACAACTAGCAATTAACAGACGACAGAAATGCAAGTGCTAATGCCCAGCCCTCTAATATTTTGCAGAAATATGGTTTATAATGAAAACATTATTTGTATCAATGTTCTGCATCCATCACATATAAATGTATTTTGGTTTTAATTAAAATTAAATAAATGCATGTGTCAAAAGTGGCCAAAAGTATACAGATATTGAACACCACAACCATTTTAGATTATTTACCATTTAATTTCAAACCCATGAGCATTAATAAGGAGTTTGTCCCTTTTTTGCTGCAATAACAGCAATTCTAAAACAAAAAAATATTGTAATACATAGTCTAGAAATTAAAAAAGGGAAGGATTTATTTGAGGGTCATATCTATACATCATATATATGCTGTGTGGAAACTGCACCACAGCATGTAGATTCCCAATGCTGATACAAATCTTCAAGTCAGAATATAAACAGCAGCCATTAACGGTAGAAAAAAAATTAACTCCAAGCCTAGGGACAAGAAGAAACAAACACACACACAAACACTGGTTCTTCCTAACCGCCCAGAGCTCTTCACACATTAGACACAGTCCAGTGAAAGCCGGTCAAACAGTGAGGAAAAAAACATTACCTTTCTTGGGCACTGATTATACAAACACAGCAAGAGCTATTAAACAGGATTTGGCTGTGTGTTGTCGGTACAGTGGCATGTGTTGGAGGGTTGCCTGGATTTCTAGATAAAGATTTTAGCACAGACACCGAAAGAGAGCGTGACCTGTTTCATGTCCACAAATCATCACAAAACTGTGTTCGCCAAAATGGCTGTGAAATGCGCTATTTCTCCAAAAGTCTATAGGGACAACAACAGTCAGGTAGAAAGTTAGATATTACAGCTTGTTATAAGCAACTTAAGATTTGTGTAGACATTCAGTTCAGCAAGTCACGGCAAACTTATTAGAGCGTCCCAATATAAGAGAGTACAGTCGTGGCCAAAAGTTTTGAGAATTACATAAATATTGGAAATTGGAAAAGTTGCTGCTTAAGTTTTTATAATAGCAATTTGCATATACTCCAGAATGTTATGAAGAGTGAACAGATGAATTGCATAGTCCTTGTTTGCCATGAAAATTAACTTAATCCCAAAAAAACCTTTCCACTGCATTTCATTGCTGTCATTAAAGGACCTGCTGAGATCATTTATTTATTTTATTTATTTATTTAGTTTGACAGGGACATTGTACATTAATAAAAACATTCCTGTAAATGTACCAGAATTAGCCAAGGGCTATTTTTCATCCGTAGTCCCTGGACAAGATGTTACAAGTCAACCTAAACAAAATATGATTAAGAATACATAATAGAAATTTTAATAATTACACAATACAATAAAAAAATCTATTTAAACAATTTAAGATCAATTAAAAACAATGCAACAAAATACAAACAATAAGAGGATGTAATAATATTTTAAGCAATATTATATCTAATACGCAGATATACGATTCTAGTGATGACAGATCTGAGTACTGATTAACCAATTCTTCAATTGAGCCCTAAATAAAGCATAAGTGTCTAGATCTCTTATAGTTGTTGGAATAGTGTTCCATTCTTGTGCAGCTTTAACAGAAAAAGCAGATTGACTAAATTTACTTCGTCTAAGTGGTATGATACAGTCTTGTCTTAATGCACCTCTTGTAGAGCGATAATCAGTTGTTCTAATACGAACTAGCTGACCAAGAGGGGGAGAAGATAAACCATAAATAATTTTATACATCAAGCATACATTTGCATACTTAATCATGTTTTCCCAACTCAATAAATTATATTTTTCCAGTATTGGACAATGATGAGAATATACCGATTTCTTATCAAGGACCTTGAGTGTACATTTGTATAAGGACTCTAATGGTTTTAAAGTCACTGAACTCGCCTGAGACCAAGTGGTTAAACAGAAAGTCATGTGAGAGAGAACCATAGAGTACATAAACATCTTAGCTGCTTCTAATGACATGTTATCTCTAGTAATCTTAAAATTATAGAGATTAAACTTAACCTGCTTGCAAACCTTTTTTACGTGAGCTTTAAAAGTAAGTTTAGAATCAATCAGTATTCCCAGATATTTATATTGTGGCACTACCTGCAGCCTCACCCCTGACACATAAACATCCGGCTCTTTAATAATACTGTTAGACTTAGAGAAAAACATACACACTGTTTTGGACACATTTAGTGGCAAGCAATTCTCTTTTAGCCATGCCGACACATTAACCATAGAATTCGTAAGTTCATTTGCAACTTGTGTCAGACTATTACCATGTATATAAATCACTGTATCGTCTGCATACATTTGTATATTAGTGCCAGGACATGAAAGATGAAAATCATTTATATACATAGCAAAAAGCATTGGACCCAAGATAGATCCTTGCGGAACACCAGTTGATATACCTAAATCATTAGATAGGTGATTGTGTAGTCTAACACATTGAGATCTATCTGATAGATATGACTCTATCCAATTAAGTGTATGTGATGAGAATAATGTTTCAGTAATTGTCTTGTTAACTCAGGTGAGAATGTGGACGAGCACAAGGCTGGAGATCATTATGTCAGGCTGATTGGGTTAGAATGGCAGACTTGACATGTTAAAAGGAGGGTGATGCTTGAAATCATTGTTCTTCCATTGTTAACCATGGTGACCTGCATAGAAACGCGTGCAGCCATCATTGCATTGCATAAAAATGGCTTCACAGGCAAGGATATTGTGGCTACTAAGATTGCACCTAAATCAACAATTTATAGGATCATCAAGAACTTCAAGGTAAGAGGTTAAATTCTTATAAAGAAGGCTTCAGGGCATCCAAGAAAGTCCAGCAAGCGCCAGGATCGTCTCCTGAAGAGGATTCAGCTGCGGGATCGGAGTGCAGAGCTTGCTCAGGAATGGCAGCAGGCAGCTGTGAGCGCATCTGCATGCACAGTGAGGCCAAGACTTTTGGAAGATGGCCTGGTGTCAAGAAGGGCAGCAAAGAAGCCACTTCTCTCCAAAAAAAACATCAGGGACAGATTGATCTTCTGCCGAAAGTATAGTGAATTGACTGCTGAGGACTGGGGCAAAGTCATATTCTACGATGAAGCCCCTTTCTGATTGTTTGGGGCATCTGGAAAAAGGCTTGTCCGGAGAAGAAAAGGTGAGCGCTACCATCAGTCCTGTGTCATGCCAACAGTAAAGCATCCTGACACCATTCATGTTTGGGGTTGCTTCTCATCCAAGGGAGTGGGCTCACTCACAATTCTGCCCAAAAACACAGCTATTAATAAAGAATGGTACCAAAACATCCTCCAACAGCAACTTCTTCCAACAATCCAACAACAGTTTGGTGAAGAACAATGCATTTTCCAGCACGATGGAGCACCGTGCCATAAGGCAAAAGTGATAACTAAGTGGCTCAGGGACCAGAATGTAGAAATTTTGGGTCCATGGCCTGGAAACTCCCCAGATCTTAATCCCATTGAGAACTTGTGGTCAATCCTCAAGAGGCGGGTGGACAAACAAAAACCCACTAATTCTGACAAACTCCAAGAAGTGATTATGAAAGAATGGGTTGCTATCAGTCAGGATTTGGCCCAGAAGTTGATTGAGAGCATGCCCAGTCGAATTGCAGAGGTCCTGAAAAAGAAGGGCCAACACTGCAAATACTGACTCTTTGCATAAATGTCATGTAATTGTCGATAAAAGCCTTTGAAACATATGAAGTGCTTGTAATTATATTTCAGTACATCCCAGAAACAACTAAAACAAAGATCTAAAAGCAGTTTAGCAGCAAACTTTTTGAAAACTAATATTTATGTAATTCTCAAAACTTTTGGCCACTACTGTACACTTTCATGACTGTTCAACACTTACTTAAAATTAAAATAAACAAAGTGCATCAAGTCTTGATTTCTTGTCAACATTTGTGCTTTAGTACGACAGTCAACATGACATAGGCTATCATTTTGCCTTTACATTTTTGATTTGATATTACATTTAAAGTTAATCTATTTTAAATACATAAAAAAATGTAAATACAAAACTACATGTAAAGCTGTAGGCTAACGAAACTTAAACTAGCAGCATGTAATATGAAGTTTTACTATAATCATTTTTATTTAATAGTAAATAACATGCAATTATGTACCCAAGAACATCACTTTATCTTCTTAAGTACATTAAGCAATAAACATTTTTAAAGTATACTATTTTGCTTTATAGAAACCATATGCTAATGCTAATAAGCAACCATACACTGTTATAGTTGTGTTTACTATATTTTTCTTCACTGATAAATTTCCGTTATTTTAAAACTATGGTAAATTAGGCTGATAGGGAGAAAAACTTAACATATCATGAAGTTTATGATCCAACAAGAGCCAACTGAGCTTTACCTGAACATAGTAACAGCCCATAATTCAATACAACTCAAATACACAAACTTGGAAAGAATAGTTGTTGGCCTAGGAGGGCGTAAACCTAGCAATAAACCACTTAATGGTGGATTCAGTGGCCAAATCTGATTTAATGGTGGGTTCTAAACACATCAGCTGCGTCCCGAAACCTAGTGAGCTGCCTAACCAGACAGCATTGTTTCTCTTTACAGCATCACAGTATAATGGCTGTTGAGTCAGTCAGCTCGCTGGATTTTTAAACACAGCCTGTCAATAGCGATTGTTTGGGAGGTGATGATCAGTATCTGGAGTCAGTGATGAATGAAACACGGTTAACACGTTGAATCGCATCCCTGTAAACGAGACACATGAGCTGTCTAGAGTCACTCACCTATCCCGGGAGCCGCATAGATGAAGTAGAGGCAGGTCGTGGACATGGAGAAGAAAAAGATGAAGGCCATTAAGGACCGGTTGGACAACCGCATCAGCCGCCTCCACTTCCACATTTTATCTCGGCTACTAGCTATCCGTAACTCCCATAAAAACGCGCAGATCGGAGAAAAGAGACGCAGTTGGGCGCGGTGAAACGGTCATCCGTTGGTAACGCTGTGTTAAAATCAAGCTGCTGGTAAAGTCCGCATCGTTCATTCAGCGGGATGCAAGGCCGCAGTGCTCGCTCGCCCTCTCTCTCAACAAAGTCGAGAAATTTCCAGATCAAAAAATAAATAAATAATAAAACTCGCTACATCAAACGGTGCCGGGGCTCGGCGTGCGGTCAACGCGGGGCATGTTGTTTGGTGCTGCTGCTGGTTCAGTGTTCCGGTGTGTTTGTAGTGAGCGCAGACACGCCTCGTCGCGTTGATGATGATTATGATGATGTTTGTAAATGATGAAGGGATTGAAAGTAATGATGATGATGAGGGACCTGCCCTTCCTCCTTCTTCCCCCCTCTCTCTCTCTCTGTGGAAAATCCCCCCACGCTCCAGCGATCAATCCTCCGAGAGGGCGGCGTGAAAAGGCGCCGGAGCCGCAGAGGACACCGCGGTGACCGGGATGGGAGCGGAAGAGACGAGCGAAACGTAACGGGACACGACCGGGATTCCTTAGATTTCAGTTCTGCTGTCGGTGCAGGTGCAGACACCGTTTCCGGTAGGCGTGACCCACAAAATGGCTCGCAGTGAGTGGCGTCATGATGGTTCATGCTTGAGGAATGTTTTCAAAATAAAAGTCTCGACCGGCCACTGAAGTTGCGCAAAAGCATCCAACATTAGATTAAAAACAAGGACAGAAATACATAAAAATGAATGCTGTCAAACGATGAATCGCATACAAAATAAAAGTTTTTTTTGTGTGCTGTTTATATTTATTATGTATATATAAATACACACACATCCATGTATATATTTCAGAAAAATATGTTGTTTATATATTAAATATATTTATGTATAATCTAAATTATATGAATATAAATACAACCCGAATTCCGGAAAAGTTGGGACGTTTTTTAAATTTGAATAAAATGAAAACTAAAAGACTTTCAAATCACATGAGCCAATATTTTATTCACAATAGAACATAGATAACATAGCAAATGTTTAAACTGAGAAAGTTTACAATTTTATGCACAAAATGAGCTCATTTCAATTTTGATTTCTGCTACAGGTCTCAAAATAGTTGGGACGGGGCATGTTAACCATGGTGTAGCATCTCCTTTTCTTTTCAAAACAGTTTGAAGACGTCTGGGCATTGAGGCTATGAGTTGCTGGAGTTTTGCTGTTGGAATTTGGTCCCATTCTTGCCTTATATAGATTTCCAGCTGTTGAAGAGTTCGTGGTCGTCTTTGACGTATTTTTCGTTTAATGATGCGCCAAATGTTCTCTATAGGTGAAAGATCTGGACTGCAGGCAGGCCAGGTTAGCACCCGGACTCTTCTGCAACGAAGCCATGCTGTTGTTATAGCTGCAGTATGTGGTTTTGCATTGTCCTGCTGAAATAAACAAGGCCTTCCCTGAAATAGACGTTGTTTGGAGGGAAGCATATGTTGCTCTAAAACCTTTATATACCTTTCAGCATTCACAGAGCCTTCCAAAACATGCAAGCTGCCCATACCGTATGCACTTATGCACCCCCATACCATCAGAGATGCTGGCTTTTGAACTGAACGCTGATAACATGCTGGAAGGTCTCCCTCCTCTTTAGCCCGGAGGACACGGCGTCCGTGATTTCCAACAAGAATGTCAAATTTGGACTCGTCTGACCATAAAACACTATTCCACTTTGAAATAGTCCATTTTAAATGAGCCTTGGCCCACAGGACACGACGGCGCTTCTGGACCATGTTCACATATGGCTTCCTTTTTGCATGATAGAGCTTTAGTTGGCATCTGCTGATGGCACGGCGGATTGTGTTTACCGACAGTGGTTTCTGAAAGTATTCCTGGGCCGATTTAGTAATGTCATTGACACAATCATGCCGATGAGTGATGCAGTGTCGTCTGAGAGCCCGAAGACCACGGGCATCCAATAAAGGTCTCCGGCCTTGTCCCTTACGCACAGAGATTTCTCCAGTTTCTCTGAATCTTTTGATGATGTTATGCACTGTAGATGATGAGATTTGCAAAGCCTTTGCAATTTGATGTTGAGGAACATTGTTTTTAAAGTTTTCCACAATTTTTTTACGCAGTCTTTCACAGATTGGAGAACCTCTGCCCATCTTTACTTCTGAGAGACTCTGCTTCTCTAAGACAAAGCTTTTATAGCTAATCATGTTACAGACCTGATATCAATTAACTTAATTAATCACTAGATGTTCTCCCAGCTGAATCTTTTCAAAACTGCTTGCTTTTTTAGCCATTTGTTGCCCCCGTGCCAACTTTTTTGAGACCTGTAGCAGGCATTAAATTTTAAATGAGCTAATTAAGTGGATAAAAGTGTAAAATTTCTCAGTTTAAACATTTGCTACGTTATCTATGTTCTATTGTGAATAAAATATTGGCTCATGTGATTTGAAATTCCTTTAGTTTTCATTTTATTAAAATTTAAAAAACGTCCCAACTTTTCCGGAATTCGGGTTGTATATAGACATGTAAATACGTATGTATGTGTATGTATAAATATGTAATAAACATACAGGAAACACACACATAATGTTATGCGAACAAAAATAAAAATATAACTAATTTACAATCCAAGCTAAACATCCACTGACAGATGTGCTTAAAATATTATATATAAATAATAAATATTTAATATTTCTACTCTAATTATTGGTTTCTTTTTTAGCACAGTTTTAAAAAAGTATAAATTCAGATAAATTCTGCTTTATATTATCGGATTTTTGTGTTACAATTACAGCCTCTCATCAGCCAGTCACAACTGGAGGCAACATACTGCGACATGATCGTGACACTGAAACTACACAGGCCACAGTCTGTCGGGACATATCACTAGTTTTACAGACACATGCCACTAAAAACCACATGCCCAAATGACACAGTCCACAGTCAACTGTCCAGTTTTTAGTGTCATACCATATGATATGTCTGTGGAAAGTGGCATGTGTCAGTAAAACTTGTGACATGTGCCGATGCCTCTCTCTCTCTCTCTCTCTCTCTCTCTCTCTCTCTCTATATATATATATATATCCTCCTGACTGCCAGAAAAAAAAGTTTTGTGAATTTAGTATTTTGTCATGTCGTTACTTTGTTTATATCATAACATAAAAAAAAATAATAATAATTCTTTGAACAAAATGTGTGTAAAATGGTCATTTACAAGTTTTCTCCTTTTATACAATGTATCTATAAACTGTATCTAATCCTAATAGAATGCCAAAAATAAATGCAATAATATTGTGTAATAAACATGCTTTAAGTCCTGTTGACCTTTACAGTGGACATGTATGAAATCAATGTCCTGTTTCATAACAGAAGGTCCTATTTTGATGTTTATCCCCATAACATTTTTCTGAGTTGTTGATTTATGACAAAAATAATAATAATAATTGTCAGAATTAAATAATAATTTCAAAATACTATCATATTTCCATAAAGATGTTACATTTGATCACTAAATTAATTGCAGCCATTTTTAAAAGACCAAGGAGAGGGAGTGGTCATAGTCAAACATAGTCAAAGTGTCACTGAACATAGTTGCATAGTATAGCCAATAGCATCTGTGTATCAGATGTCTTATCACTTAATGTTAAAACTGCCTTTTTAAACAGTGATTAACAACCAGCAATGTGAAGGGCGGGTTGCTTTAAACCAATAAAGCTCATTTAATTGTTGAGAATAACCCCCATATACAATCATTGTCACTCACCCCACCAAACCCACCATTTGGGGTGCTATTGGCCAAAAATGAAAATTCTGTTATTAATTACTTGTCGTTCCAAACCTGTAAGACCTCCGTTCATCTTCAGAACACAAATAGATATTTTTGATGAATTCCAAGAGCTTTCTGATCCTCTTATAGACAGCAAGGGATCTTTACTCGATCAAGGCTCAGAAACGTAGCAAGGACATCTATAAAATAATCCAGGTGGCATTAGGGGTTCAACCGTGATTTTATGAAGCTACGAGAAAACATTTTGTGCGCAAAGAAAACAAAAACAACAACTTTATTCAACAATTTGTCTCCTGGCACTATTTTGGAGATTATTTTCACATATGTAAACAATGTATACAACGCCCGTGGATATGTTATTATTTACATTCAGATCAAAGCGTAAATGTAAACAACATGTCCGTGTGACGCACCTACAGAATGGCACTATAGGGTGGCGGAGGAGACACATTTTTAATAAAGTTGTTATTTTTGTTGTTTACTTGCGCACAAAAAGTATTCTCGTAGCTTCGTAAAATTACAGTTTGAACCGCTGATGTCACATGGATTATTTTAAAGATTTCCTTGCTATGTTTCCGAGCCTTGATTGAGTAAAGATTCCTTGCTGTCTATAAGAGGATCGGAGAGCTCTTGGAATTCATCAAAAATATTAAGAATATAATCAAAAAGTTGAAAGGGTTAGGGAAGGTGTGAGCACTTCATTGTCGCAATAAGGTGGCATTCATTTAATAATTTTAATTAAAATTACAATTTGCACTCAATACGTTAATACTGTCTACTGTTTTACAGTGTAACTACTACAATACTGAGGTGCAGATAATTGCCACTAATTGCAAAAAGTAGTAAGATTTTGACAATGTTAATAGAATCTATAGCTATTTGCACTTATTGTAAATAGCATATCACAAAAAAATGCTGCTATTGGCATTTTGTGTAAATAGCATCTATCACTAAGAAAATATGCTATTTTCACTTAGTGTAAATCGCATCTAATTGCTATTTACACAGTGTGTAAGCTGCATTTTTCTTTCTTTCTTTTTTATTTTTATTTATTTTTGTCACAGAACTGACTGTATATTGTTACATTATTAAATCAACATTAATTTCTGTTTGGTGTCTTGAAAGAAAGAATTCTATTTTATTATATTTGTCATATAGTATGATACAAAAATAGCTCTAATGTAATGCCAGTGCTTAGACACAAGAATTCAGCTCAAGGAAGTTGTCATCCCATTTTCACCCAAGGTCATTCCAATGTCCTACGAACAAAATTTACCAGATTTCATATTTCAGAAACAATTATTTTAGGGCTGCTGGAAGAATGCAAGCCGGCAAAGTGCCTTTATCAGCTAATACACCACTGGAGATCAAAGTGAAAATGGAAACCAATGCCATGAGATTAATCAATAAAACTCCCTAAAAACACAGTGAACACAATCACTTGTAATTAAAAGACTTTATGTGTAGTGATAAGCTAAACGTCCTTTGTTTGCAAAAAAAAAAAAAAAATCTGAAGGACATTTAGTTGTTTTTGGTAAACTGAACAATGTAAAGCCTATTCTTACCTTTAGATGGAGACACTGCACACTTGCTGCACAGGCACAGTCTCAAGCAAATAATCAATGCCTTCAAATTGCTGTTAATAATGTTCATCATCTGGCTGACTAGGTCTTGTATTAATGTTTTCTGAAAAATCATGTCATATGCGTACAAACTGACAGTCACCACTTATAAGCTACTATTAAATATTGTAGAAACGTAATTTTCTGTAAAGTTGCTTTGTAATGATTTGTACTGTAAAAAGCGCTATACAAATAAACTTGAATTGAATTGAATTGAATATCCTTTTTAAATCTCGCAAAAAAAGTAAACATACAGATAAATATGTATATAACTAGCAAATCTCTTAAGGGTAATTCAATATTGATTCATATTCAATTAACAATACTGATTGTCTGTTATCTTTTGATATAGTTTGTGAAGGACCAGCTTTCCCCAGGCTTTTGAAAGTGAAAATACACAAATTTCTAACTTTCATAAAATAAAATGAGTCTGTTTGTCCAGCCTGATCTGCATTTCAAATAACAACTTCATAGGCTACAGCACACAACAAAGTCGTTAGCCTAATAACTCCTCAATAACTGATTCCACAGGTGCATGTTTAATTTCGCACTCTGAAAGATGAGCTCCGAAAATAAGCAGCAATTAAGATGATGTATAAATAATATGTATTTCAAGTGTTCAAGTGTCAGAGTGGCATGTTTGCCACCAGAGATCATTCATTAGACTCATTGCTAATATGATCTCTAATTAATCATTGTCAATTATTTTTTGTCATATTTTATTCTCACACTTTACTTTTTGCCTTTTCATTCTTTCTTTGCTTTTTGGTGCTTGGATACTAAAAAAATGTGTTCCTATGCATGTGCTTTTGACAGATGTGTTCTATAAAGATGCTTGTTCAGAGCACTGCATTCTGACCTGTTCTTACCACATTCAGTCATACATTTTTGTGGCCTTTAGACTAGAAGAAACGTAGCCATATTAAAGTAATGTGAAAGTACGATACTTAGTTTACTGAATTAAACTAAAGATGCATCTCCTGAATCATCCAAGAAGATTTTGCCCATTAAAAAGGACCCAATCATGGTTCTGACTAAAGTCAGAATATACCAGGCACACGTTTGATGAAAATCTTAGGGAAATCTGTCATTGTCAGGCTAGGATTTATCTGTAAAATCAGTAGGCCTACATAGCTGGGGCTCTGATTAGATCATCTACCAGCAAGATAACTTTCTGCAACTAACCAGTCAAAAGTTTGTAGTGTAATAACCTAGATCGTTTTATTAATAGACTACTGGTTATAAAACTGCGTCTACAAAATCTTGTAGCCTACATTATTTTCACAAGGACAAAAGCATGATTAGCTCAAATCAAATTCTCTTGTTAACTTTTTCAGTTTGAAAACAGTGTTTTGAATTGATTGCCTCTAACTCTGCAGTTTCACTTGTAATTATAATAAGAAAAACTTTCCAAATCCCTGAAACCAGTGCCCCTCCTTTCAAACCAGTCTCTTTTTTTTTTTTCTGAACGCCTACAGTAAACAGCATACAGAATGCGGAAACTATTAAAACTATTCAGCTGAAAGAACCTGCAGCGTTAGTTATTGTTGAGCTGTTTTTTGTGTTTTTTGGTCTGTTATCATAAAATGGGAGAAGCCAGAATTTCAGTGCGACAGGACCAGTTCACCTGCCCAGTGTGTCCGAATCTACTGAAGAATCCAGTGACCATTCCCTGTGGACACAGTTACTGTATGAGCTGTATTACAGGCTGCTGGAATCAGGAGGATCAGAGGGGAGTTTGTAGCTGCCCTCAGTGCAGACAGACCTTCAGTCCAAGACCTGCTTTAGGCAAAAGCACCATCTTGGGTGAAATGGTAGAGAAACTGAAGAAGACTAAATTACAAGCTGCTGTTCCTGCTGATGCTGGAGATATGGAGTGTGTTGTTTGCACTGGAAGAAAACACAAAGCTGTGAAGTCCTGTCTGGTGTGTCTGGAATCTTATTGTCAGACTCATTTTGATCGACATGAAGAATTTTGCTCGGGTAACCCACACAAAGTGATTGATGCAACTGGACAACTGCAGCAGATGTTCTGTCCTCAACATCATAAGCAACTGGAAATATATTGCCAGACTGACAACTGCTGTATTTGTTACTTGTGTACAATGGATGAACATAAAAACCATAACAGCTATAGCAGAAAGGACAAGGAGACAGGTATTACTAAATATGATAATTACTATTGACATTAAATTAGTTAATTAAATGGGAAGTTTTTAAATGGATTGAATCTTTTCTTGAGGCATTTGAAAGCAAGCTAGCATCTTTCTAACTGTAATTGGGTGTACATATTATGATTGTACTGATTGAAAAAAATCACTATTCTTAACATTACATTGTAAATTTCTTTATGTAAAATTACATTTACTAGCTTTACTGTTATTTTTAATTTTTTACTGTTATTTTATTTTATTCATTTTTTTCAACAGAAAAACCTGGAGCAAAAACAAAGAAACTTAAAGCAGAAAATCCAGATGATCAAGGCAGATCTTCAGCAGCTGAGAGCTGAGAGTTACTTGTAGAAACATCTCATGGTTTGGAGCCATAGCCTTGTGGACAGTGATCTAACATATAGTACAACAGTTTAAGTCTTGGCTTGTGCTCCTTTTTCCAATCCCACTCCCCTATTGCTTTCACTCCTCTACTGTCCTCTCAACATAAGAAGATGAAAAACAAATCCCAGAACTATATAACTGGTCAGTTAAGACTCTCCTCCAGTCAGTGAGGATCCCAGTGCCCTGCAGTCCCACTGAAGCTTGCAGCACGCTGCACAGAAAGCAGTAGAGGACAGTCAGAGGAACTTTACTGAACTGATGCGTCTAATGGAGAGAAGCCGATCTGAGGTCACACAGCTGATCAGAGATCATGAAAAAGCTGCAGTGAGCCAAGCTGAAGAAAACATGAAGGAATTGGAGCAGGAGATTGATGATCTGAAGAGGAGAGACACTGATCTGGAGCTGCTTTCGCAAACAGAGGATCTCATCCATTTCCTGCTGGTAACAGAGCTTTTGAGAAAAAAAACCAGGACTGTGATCTTTATTTTTTTAATGATTATTATTTTGTTGTTTCTCTTTGTTTGTCTGTAGAGTTTCCATGGGGGGGGGGGGGGGGGGGCTGTAATACCACCTTTGCATTTGTGTAAATACCAAACCACACCTTTCTTCCCTTATGATGATATAAGAAAATCAGTTTCTTTGTTAAAAGAAAAACTTGAAGGTTTTTGCAAAGAGGAGATAGAAAAGATAGAAGAGATTTCTGGTACAGGTAAAACACTGGAGCACTCTCTCTCTCTACACACACAAACACACACAAACACACATAATTAATATGTCTTTGGTTTCCATAGTGCAAAACAATCAGATTATTCCCACTTCTAAAGAAGAGGTGAAACGAAGTTAGTGTTACTAGTAAAGTACACACATGATTTTTATTTCTTCATGCTTATTAAAAAATAGGAATCATTGAAAGTATGAAAAACTATAATTCATATATTTTAATATTTCACAACTTTGCCTTTTCACTTCAGATCTAGATCAAGTTTTTATTTAATTCCGTTGGGCTGACAAGTCATTATTTTCCTTGTAAGATCACATATTCCTTGTCAAAGTGTGAAAGATTTGGCTCGTTTGGTTCCTCAATGTGATTACTGTAATTTGTATTTTGCCCTGCATTGAGCTGTATATATTTTAGTCTGCACAGGTTCCTTCCTTCTGTGTTATTTAACATATAAACTAAGAGTGTCAGAAAAGAGAGACATAAGATGCAGTTTACTGCACACAACATTTGGATACGAATGTCGGTTCCCTCCCTAGTGGCAGTTGTGACTGGCAGATTGTTGGCACCCCAAGCAACCCCTGTGTGATTCTCTTTGAAATAAATGACTTCTGGTTTATAGAACATTATTTATTGTGTGAAATGCAAAGTCAGCTGTGTACTGTATAGTGCAGTGAGTCCCCACCCAGGTCCAGGACTGAAGAGCACTGGAGTAGAAAGCACAATATAGGATACTATCATGCACACATCTTTCAGTTTAAAAGTCACTTTATATTCACTATTTTAGCAATAAGAACTCATGGAACATGCCATTGGTTGCTTTTCTATAACAAAGTTTACAGCACTGATTACTGCCTGTTTGAGTATTTGACAGTTTGATGAAATTGTTTTTTCTCCACAGTTCCAAAGATGGAGCGATTTGTCTTAGAATTGACAACTGATTGACCTCCACGAACAACTCTGTGCACACTCCACAGGGACAGATTCAAGAAGCAGACACTCCGCATCGCTGACATTTTAGACAGTGCATCATGGCACAAATACAGTAATAAACATTTAGCGCCATTTCTAATTAAACTTCTTTAATAGTGCCTTAAGAAGTTTTGTTCCCACCTACTTTGTCTATGGAAGCATATGGGTAGCGATATTCAATTTGGAATGTAATATGCAAAATGACAATGCAATATGTAAAATGACAATGCATTTCTGTATTTACATTTACATTTTCCAATACATTTGTGCAACGTTTGGTGCAAAATGAAAATGCAAATTAAATTACATAGTTTTCATTTGCCATTTCATACACCAGTTTTAATACGTAAAATGAAAACTAATGTTTAATGCTTTTTAAGTTGCAAAATGAAAATGAAAATGTATTACAGAAATGATTAGATATGTATAACATGTTAAAGCAAAAACTGTGGCAAAATTATCATTTAAATGCTATTTTTCTTAAATGCATTAACACTCACAGTCAAGACACTTCGATTGCATTTTCATTCAGTGTCCCGCAATGAATGTAGCAAAATTCAATGTGCACATTGAAAATGCATTTCCGAGCCGGTCACGTGTCCGCCCCCTCCCACCATGTCAATCACTGCGTGAACAAGGCGGGGCTTGCAGAAGGTCAGAGACTCAAATCTCAAGAAGAGGATTCAAGTGAGAGAACATGGACAAGACAGTTGGTCCGTGTACGTTTTGATCATTTCAGTTTATGGCTTTAATATTTCATTCGCACTGGTGGGCGGAGCTGAAACCCTGCTTTCATCTGATTGGTCGAATCGCTCCACCTTCAACTCGGTCTATTCTTTCTTTCAGGCAGAATAAGAGTCAGTGCGAGTGACGCACTGTAATGTCTGAAACCACCGCTCTCTGGTAATTAGCATAATATTTGAATCAGATGTAGCTCAGCTGGGCACATAATTCGTGCTGCTGAGACCTGCAAATTATATTTAGGTTGTATTATTGTATAAATATCGTCCCACTGATAAATACAGTGCAAATAGTTCTGTCTCTTTAGAAAAAGGTGAAGTGGAAATAAAAATCAATAATAGACTGAACAGCAATGTTTGGAATAATGGCGTGTAAAAGAACGGTGTTAGGTAACAACGTTATTTTTTCAGTAACGGGGTAATCTAACTAATTACTTTTCCCGTCGTTACAACGCCGTTAACGTTACTGAACGTTAAATGCGGTGCGTTACTATGCATTGATTTAATATGCAATCCGAACGCACCCCTGGCTCACACAGCGAGTGAGAAGGTGGGTTAATTACGAGATAAGCTATTATGATTGGCTAAGGCAGAGTCATGTGTTTCATGGTAGCCAATCAGAGCCAGTGTTTTTACACACACACGCGCCAGCGGCGCCAAACACACTCAGTCACACACACGCAACAGCTACACACTACACAGAGATTCGCAGCAGCAGCAGCAGAAAGGGCGAGTCAGGAGCAATCCGATGAAAAGTTGGCATTTTCAAGGTGGAGATATAAGCACTACTTCAAATTCATTGTTGTCAAAGGCAAGAACGTGCATGTAATGTGTGACAAGAGTGCAGGATAAAACTCTTGCTGTCTGTTGACGTACAATAAATCTCGAAAGTTATGTACGAACACCTGTTCTACTTATTTCAACTGACTTGTGAAAACTGCTAAAAAAATTCTTTGACATACAGCAACTTTTTTTTTTTTTTTTTTTTTTTACAGTAACGCAAATAGTTACTTTCCCTGGTAACGAGTTACTTTTATTATAGAGTAATTCAGTTACTAACTCAGTTACTTTTTGGAACAAGTAGTGAGTAACTATAACTAATTACTTTTTTAAAGTAACGTTCCCAACAGTGCAGAACAGTTCCATGTCTGTAACATTTACCACTCTCATCTTTTAATTCATAAGGCACTAGGTATGTGTGTGTGACATTAATAAATAATTGTAAAAATTAATATTGTTACATATCTGAAATAAAAATAGTAAAATTAGCTCTATGCTGCTCAGTGCTCCTGTAGCCTACCACAGTGCGCCCTCTCGTGGCTGTAGACGGCAATGTTTTCTCTTGGTTCTGAATAAATGCGACTTATATGTTTTTTTCCTCGTCATGACGTATTTTTGTACTGATGCAACTTAGACCGAAAAATACGGGTAACATTATTATTATTATTATTTATGAGAGTAATTGACACAGACTAGAACTTTAATGTTTCACCAAATTCAGCTCAGATCTTCAGACTCGTCTGACTTGTGTTGCTGTATAACTGGCCAGACTTACCTTCCCAAAAAATCCTATTTAATTTTATTTCATAAATGTAACTATATTTATTTCCACTTCACTGTTATCCAAGGAGACAGAACTATTTGCACTGCTTTTATCAGTGGGACAATATTAATACAATACTATAACCTAGAAATAATTTAACAGGGTCTCTTGCAAGTCGCAGCAGCACGAATTATGTGGCCAGCATCATCAGATTCAAATATTATGCTAATTAACAGTGAGCGGTGCTTCTTATTCTGCCTGAAAGAATGAAAAGACCGAGCTGAAGGTGGAGCGATTCGACCAATCAGATGAAAGGAGCGCTTCAGCTCCGCCCACAAGTGCGAATGAAATATTGAAGCCATAAACCGAAATTATCAAAACGTACAAGGACCAACTGTCTTGTCCAAGTCCTCTCACTTGAATCCTCTTCTTGAGATTTGAGTCTCTGACCTTCTGCAAGCCCCGCCTTGTTCACGCAGTGATTGACATGGTGGGAGGGGGCGGACACGTGATCGGCTCGGAATGCATTTTCAATGTGCACATTGAATTTTGCTACATTCATTGCGGGACATTGAATGAAAATGCAATCGAAGTGTCTTGACTGTGAGTGTTAATGCATTTAAGAAAAATAACATTTAAATGATAATTTTGCCACAGTTTTTGCTTGAACATGTTATACATATCTAATTATTTCTGTAATACATTTTAATTTTGCAACTTATAAAGCGTTAAAATTAGTTTTCATTTTACATATTAAAACTGGTGTATGAAATGGCAAATGAAAATTATGTTATTTAATTTGCATTTTCATTTTGCACCAAACGTTGCACAAATGTATTGGAAAATGTAAATGTAAATACAGAAATGCATTGCCATTTTACATATTGCATTGTCATTTTGCATATTACATTCCAAATTGAATATCGCTACCCATATGCTTCCATAGTAATGATGTTACTTTCAACACCGAAGCTTAAACACTTGTGTCAAAAAAACAACACATTTCACATTGAAACACTATATCAGAACTTGATTTGTTTTGAGAAAAGCACGTGATCTATGACATCCAAAGCTTCGATCGGCTGAAAAGCACATGACTGCTTCAGTTTCTCGTTCAAACGAAGCAAACCTCAGCACTGTTTTCTTTAGATTACATTACATTATAACGTGTTAGCAAATTTTTTATGAATCTATGTTCTATTTACTTTACTTATTTTAGTGCCAAAGGAATGACTTTAACAAATAATATTATTTAAATAAAATATAATAAAACAAAAAATCAGTTCAGAATCAAATGTGAAACCATTGGCTGTAATGGATAAAACTTTGCATAAAACTTTGGAAAGTGATATTTATTTTAATGACCAATAAATAGCAACAGCATAAACTGTATTAAAAAGCTTAAAGTAATGAATCTTTTTCTGATACAATTGTGATGAAAGCATCGTCTGCTGTCTGCCCCGTCATGACCACGGAGGTTGTGAACTGTCTGTGTATATTGTACTGTCTCTCTGCCTGGAATCATCTGTCTACCCTGAATCGTCTGTCAAACTTGAAACATCTATGGAAGTCGTTACACTGTATGTGATCCTCCCAGTGCTTGGAATTGCTATCTGGTGTGTGTGGGCAAAGCACACCATTCCAGAATCCCCCAGCGGCTCCACCATGGCCTTTAGCTCCCCATCTCCACCGTGGCTAATCAGTCCACCAGGTCCGCCTGTCTCCCTCGTCCCTCTGGCTCCGCCTTGGTCTGTCGATGACCATCTGCTACCTTGGGACTCCACTCCTCTGGCTGCACCACGTCCCCCAGGCTCTGTCAGGCTCCTCCTTCCCTCCAGCTCCACCTTGGTCCTCTGTTGCTCTTGCTCCATTGTGGCCTTCTGGATTCCCACCTCCACCTCTATTGCCAGCACCATCTGCTCTGCCTTGGCCTTCCGGATCCTCCCAATCGCCCTGGCTTCGCCTCCTCCTCCACCTGCTGGGCCACCATCGGTTGGCCCCCTGGAGTTGTCAGCCTTTTCTCCACCTTGGCTCTTCCCTCCCTCGAGTCCACCATGGGCCATCATCATGGCTGTGGCCTGGTTCCGGGGTGGCTTCTCCTGCTCCAAGTCCCTCCTGTCTTCTCCCTGGCTCCTCCCTCCATCTGATCCACCCTGGACTATGTTGGTTGTCCTCCTGCCGGGAGACTGTCCTCTGCCAGAGCCTCTACCTGTCTGGTCTGCCAGCCTTCCTGCCAGCCCTTTGTCTTCCTCTGTCACCAATCCTTTCTCCCATCCTTGTGTCTGCCTCCTAAGTCCCCTCTCTGTTCCTCTCTTTGTGTCTATGGTGCAAGGTCACACCTTCCAGGAAGGGGACGGACTGTCAGTTATGGACTGTTTGTAGTGTTTTCTCCCTCATGTGACATATTTGGTTGTTCCTGTTCTCATTGTGTCATTATAGTTAATCATCCTCACCTGTATGTCCATCATTAGCAACCCTACTTAATCAAGTCTGTTCATTCTGTTTTGTCCGGTATTCTGTGTGTGTGTGTTCATTCGTTCGTGATTCCGCCCTCTCTGGAGATTACCTGTCATGGAATTTATTAAAGTGTGTTTCAACTTATTCGTCTTCATTGTCCTGCCTGATAAACCCATTGTGTTACATAATAATTCTGTAAATATTTTAGTACTGTGTTGAATTGCCACTTATTCAATGTAAAAAGTAGAAATGGGCAGATGAAGCCTTGTGAAGCTTTTGAGGCTCTTTCCTGATTGTAGCTACTAAAAAATATTCTAAGCCCCTGCCTCTGACATCTAGTGGTCAGCTGTAATTATAGCAGACAATTTTAAATTATTCACACATTGTTGATTCCAGTTTCAACACAAAAGCAATACTCAGCAATAACAGTTTTTTTCTTCAATCTGAAAATCAGTGTCAACACATTAACTTGTTACTATGAAGCAGGGAGGTAACACCAAGCATTTCACGTCTCCTTATAATGAATGAAGCTGCACCAAAGGTTCAAATCAATCACCTTGCTTCATGTGTTTTTTTTATTGTGACGTATGAATCCTAAAACGCCATCAGTAACGTGATCACAGAGATTTGACACAAGCCTCGACATATTCTTTTGAACCAGTCTTCTTTAATAGAGTAAATCAGGCTTTAGAGCCTCAGTGTCAAATGTCCCATCTCTAGTAGAAAGCTAAACCACTTCAGAAAAGCAATGCAGTAGAGGAGATACATTTGTCCTTGATCTTCACTGCTTGAAAGGAACAGAGGTTAAAACAGAATTCTCACACAATATTGTGCTCAGCAGAGGTGGGTAGAGTACCCAATAACTGTACTCAAGTAAAAGTAAAAGTACTTCTAGAAATATTTACTCAAGTAAAAGTAAAAGTACTAGTCTTGAATAGTTACTTGAGTAAGAGTAAAAGAGTATCGGATAAAAATTCTACTCAAGTAGTTAGTTACTAGTTACTTTGGGTCATATATACTGAGCCTATTTTTATTTAGATATATAGATAAAATGTATGTAATGTATGTGTGCGTGTATAAATGTATATATTTCATCAGCCTTTACTCCAATTTATGTAATTTATTATAAAACCCTGTCTGTTTACTTAAGTAACAGATATAGGTGTCATGCCATAACATATTTTTAATATGACTGACTTTATATTAAATGTGAATTTAACATTGAAAGTTAATGTGATATAAATATTGCTACTAATCTTTCATTGTTCAGAAAGAGAGCAAATAACATTTACATTATTAAAGATAATTTTCACTGACAGTATAGATTTCAATCACTCTCAGAAACTCCCATTAAAATCACTGAAACTGTTAACACTATGAAATCAATATCTTAATTAAAGATTCGTACACACATCTGCACTTTGTTGTTCCTGCGAGAGAATTCGCCAGAAAGAGGTATTCAGTCAGTGAGCGAGTGAAGGAAGCACCGGTATTTTAGCGATGACTCATCTGAACACCTCTGATTGGCCAATGCTTTAATAAGCTCAAAAGAATCATGTGTGATTGGTTATAATGCGCAGCGCTGTATAAACGCATCTATCTCTGGCTCAGCGCCAGCAGGCAATCACAGATCTGAATTTAGCAGCTGATAATATGACTCGCTGAACGTACTTGCACCAGTGTGATTGTATTAAAATTAAAATCTTAATCGGCTATGTTTTGTCTTTTGGAAGCTGCATTCAACTTGACTCCCCTCTGTTATAAGCCACACACGTACAACAAACTAATGTCACAGTGGTATCGTGTACTGTAATCGAATGTAGCCCAAGTTATTACCTGTTAAACAGTAGACAGCACACGCAGTGTTCATCTAATAAGGATCTCCATCGCTAGCAAATAATAACCTTTGCAGATTTCAATTCAGTGCAGTTCCAGCCACGTTTTCAACGCTCTTTCTGTTCTTAAACGTTACAACTCCGAGTGAACCACTTCAGACGCTCAGCGCGTGCGGCAGGGAACTGAACGACTCATTCAAACTGATTCATGAACCAATTCACTCGTTTGCCAATTGGTTTGATCAAGCCTTTGAACAGAATTGACTCAAAAGAATGAATCATTCGCGAATGGGCATCGCTCATTGCCCAGAGAAAAGTAGACGGCGTGTTTGGAATAAACTGAAGCATTTATAACATTTAATGCATTAAGATAAAGTAACGAGAGGAGCGTCGCCCACAGTAACGAAGTAAAAGTACAGATTTTCCCCACCTCTGGTGCTCAGTCAGCAAAAACTGCACTTTCACAACAAACTCAGCAAGAAAAGCCTTTCCTAAGTTCTTTTTCTCTTCTTCTCTTCATGAAGCTTGCGTCCGAAGCATGGCAGGGAGCTAGAAGACGCAGTGTCTCGTTCCCTCTCAGGGAACCATGGTTACATTCGTAACCTGAGACGTTCCCTGTCAAGGGAACTTCGAACTGCGTCCTCTGAGGGGACACTATGGGGAACAGTATACCCACGCCGCCATGCTGAGGGGAGTGCAGACCAGAATCATGGCAAACACTAAGTACCAACTCTACCACTTCACTGGGAGTCGCCCCTGGGACGGTTCGATGGCTGTCTATGACATTATCCCTTATGGCCAAAGGCCTAAGCTAAACTTACCTGTAGGGCCCTGGCCCTGGGTAGAACTGAAGGCTTGGAATCACAAAAGATTCCTTTAAAGGGATACGGCTAAGAACCTAGCACTTTCTTCTACCAAGTCTTGCCTGTCACACAGGGGCTACTGCTAGCTTTCGCAAAAACCTGCCGAAAGAGTTGTCCCAACAGTACTCTAGTAGCGGCGCACTGTTCTAGATATGTATCAGAGGATACCTGGGTGGAGTGGTGCCCAAGATGAACGGGGCTTTAACCGACTCAAGAAAGGGCAACAAGCAGCCGCGCGAAGCCCTTACCATATAGGATTTTAGAAAGAACGCAGAGTACTAGCGTGCAAACTTACTACAGTGGATTTCAGAAAGTGTGCAAAGACTTCACGTGCACACTTTCCATAACATGGATTTACAAATACTGTTCTAAGGAGGGGCTCTCGTGGCACTCTGATAGAGCAGCTCGTAGATGGAATGGCCCGGGAGCTGAACAATTGGAGGAAGGAATGTACAGATGAAGCCTCGGCCACATCTGTACCATGGCGTCCAACCCCAATGGAGCTGGCTGAGTCAGAGGAAGCCAGAGGGGATAGTGCGATGCTCTCTCGAGCCGCAAAACCGATCCACCCAAATCTGGCCAACCTCTCCTAACTCTGCTTCAACACCTTGGTGCGAAGGCGCCATTCCCCGAGCCTCAGCCCCTGCCTCCACAGGATGTCTGCTCTCACAGTGCGTCTCAAAACAGTATGTAGAACTGGAGCGCTCTGATGAAATAACCGAGCATTCAGTCTCCTATGAGAGGAGTACTCCGAGCTCTGAGCAGCATGCTCATAGGCGACCCTTTTTCTTTAGAAAAAAGGGGGGCGCTGCTAAACTACCACGAGAATTGCCCACACCGCCCCTCATGTTGAGGGAAGCGATGCTCGAGGTGTATAACAAATACACACTGGTTGAATGAAGCCCAAGAAACCCAGGGCTAATCATCTTAAAAAAGGGAACGAAACGGAGCGCGTAACCCCTACCGTACAGGATTTCAGAAAGTGTGCAGAGTCTTGCGTGCACACTTACCACTTACGTGGATTTCAGAAAGTGCGCAAAGTGTTCATGTGCACACTGACCACCATGTGGTTTTGAGAAAGTACACAGGCTTAGCATGTGTACTGAAAGGTTACCTGACAACCACAGTATGTGGGAGCTCACCTTCAGAGAGGCCTGTGAAGCCTACTACCTGATAACCACAATATGTGGGAGTTCACCTACAGAGAGGCCTAGAGAGGCCTACTACCTGTTACCAGATAACCACCTTAAGTGGAAACTGAAAGTTATTGGAACTCAACTCCAGGGAGGCCTGGTGAGGCCTACTACCTGACAACCTGACAAACCATGGGAGCTCACTTTTTAGTGGAAATGCACAGTATGTGGGAGCTAAACCTCCAGGGAGGCCTGGTGAGGCCTACTACCTGACAACCACAGTATGTGGGAGCTCACCTTCAGAGAGGCCCCACAGTACGTCCACACAGCCCCTCATGTTGAGGCAAGCGATGCTTGAGGTGTATAACAAATACACACTGGTTGAATGAAGCCCATGGAACCCAGGGCTAATCATCTTAAGAAAGGGAATGAAGCGGAGCGCGTAACCCCTATCGTACAGGATTTCAGAAAGTGCGCAAAATCTTGCATGCACACTTACCACTTACGTGGATTTCAGAAAGTGCGCAGAGTCTTGCGTGCACAATAACCACTTACGTGGATTTCAGAAAGTGCGCAAAATGTTCACGTGCACACTGACCACCATGTGGTTTTGAGAAAGTACACAGGCTTAGCGTGTGTACAGAAAGGTTCCTAAGCATCACAGAGGCGCTGGATCGCACCGGAGAGGCGAGCTCCAACCCTCAAGCGAGGGGAGCATCACCTGAGGCAGTACATACAGAAGAATTCCGTAACTACCACCTCCCCGGATGCGCCAATCGGCCAGGCGGCCCCTCAGGGTGACCTGGCCGGACATCCATGAAATTCCCCGCAGTGCTGTGCCAGTTCTGATGATCAGCCAGGCTCCTTGGGAGGGGGTGTGGGATGGACAACCGCAGAGCGCTTGCCTCCCACACGCGGGTCCCACTCCGCGGGGGGGCGGAACCCACGCGGCGCGGCCGCCTGCCGAAAGCCTGTGATCTTGGCCACCTAATACCAAAGCACTGTAAAGGAAACTCACAGAGTTTGTTAGTAGACATATAACCACCAGCAACATAACACCCATAAGCAGATAAAGAAAGGGTTACGTACTCACCCACCCTCCTGTACTGGAGTCCCGCTTACGGGGTGCCCCCTTCTGGTCCGGACCGTCAGTAAGGTGGTTACTATGAACATAGAACCAACCAAAACATCATAGGTCCAGGATAGGGGACTGTTATGTGAGAAACTTTCCACCTAACCTCGATCAGGTGGAGAGCTGGTGGCTATAGGGGAATTAGGCAGGGGAGGATAAAAACAGAAGTTAAAACAGAGGTTAAAATCATCCGGAGCTATTATGTTTTTCTATTGCTCTGATCCGGGCGAGGACGCTGCCTCGTCTGAATCACATCCCTCAGACCCTGCTTACCTCTCCGTGACCCGCGATTCCTCTTGCCCCTGCCCTTAGGCGGGGGAGCGCGAGCTGTGACACTAGCCTTCTGCGCCCGTCTCCGATCCTCAGATCGAGATGGGCCAGGACCCCTTTGTTGTTCGGGCTCGGACCTGGACCTTCGTGGAATGAAGGATTTAAAGGCAGCTGAGCGCGCCCTTGCCTCCCTGAACTTTTCGACCACCATCTCGACAGAGGTACCGAAAAGCTAAGAAGGCAAGACCGGAGCATTGAGAAGAAACCCCCTTTCTTCCTTCCCGATGTCTGCCAGGTTCACCCACAGATGTCTCTCCGTTACCACCATGGCCGCCATAGACCTACCCATGGCGGAGGCGGCCTGCTTGGTAGCCCGGAGAGAGAGGTCTGTGGTGCGGCGCAGCTCGGCTACCTGGTCAGCTGAAAGGCCCTCGTCTGTATCCAGGTCCTTCAGCAGGTCAGCCTGGTAAGCCTGAAGCACTGCCATCGTGTGCAACGAAGCCACAGCCTGACCTGCTGTTGCGTATGATTTGCCATTTAAGCGGGATGTATCCTGGAGGGGCTTAGATGGCAAAGAGGGAGATTTAATAGAGGATGTTTTCCCCACAGAGAGATAGCTAGCCAGCGTCTCTTCTACAGGGGGCATCCTCTCATAGCCGTTTTCCCCTCGCATCCATCGGTTTCAGCATACGAGTTATGCTGATATCGAAGGCATGCACGAAAACGGCTATGAGAGGATTCCCCGCGATCCATAACCTCTAACAGCTACCCATACGCAGGGCAGGAGGATTGAGAAGGCTCAGCCTCAGCTTCTTCGCGACTCTCAGACATCTCCTGCTCTTCCTGGGTAAAACCCAGCAGAGCACTAACTTCAGTGTCAGAATGGGATAATGACAACGCATCTTCCTCCTGAAGTACACTCTCGTTTGCCGCCAGAGAGTGTGAAAGGAAAAGTCCCTCTCCACACTCCTCAGCGAGATCCACCTGTGATCCCCACGAGCTTATTCTCCTCCGTGCCGCGGCAACGGCAGGTCCTGAGCCACGGGATCCAGATGGCTGTCCCTCTTTCCTCGAAAAGAGAGACAAACGAGAGCAAAGCTTTTTCACAGAAAAACTCTCGCAGTGCATGCAGATTGCCCCCTCGAGGACATCGTGCGCGTGCTCTTCGCCCAAACAAGAGACGCAAAGAGTGTGTGTGTCATCAGGTGTCAAATAACGCTGACACGGATGCACACACAGTTTAAACGCCTTGCTAGTGGATGCCATGATAACAATGATAGATCGCTCTTACCGTTTTGGTCATTTCTCAGATGCACGCTTCAAACAAAACAGTCAATGAAGACGAAGAAGATAAGTGACAGGTTCTCATTTAATCAATAAATTAATTTGAATAAAAAGACATGATGGCTATTAACAATCAAATTAAATCACTATCGAAAATTCATAGATGGATGGTGCATAAATGTTAAGTTTAAATGTAACAATTTAATGTAGAAATATTAAATGATTGCAAAAATTAAACAAATAAACTACTTTTTTCATTTCGATTCATTTAAAAAGCTGATTCATTTAACTTTATAAATAGCCTGATTTAATCATTTCCTGGCCTGTGTAACACTGAGGAACAAAACACTTGATCAAAGACACAACAGTTCTGCTGTTTGTTCTATTTTCTTTCTGACATAGCAAAACAGAATTATGTAAGTTGTTGTTTACTGTACATTTGCGATCTTGCAGATATTCGAGAGAGAAATAAACAGGGCTTTTTGTTTGTGTGATAGGCTAAGTCCTATATCATAGGCATAAATAGCTATGTTACAAAAACAGAAACACATTAAATCATTTTGATGATATTTTTCCCACACTATGTGTAATGTCAGTGAGACGAGAGAGAACTCAAAACTCATCAGATGATCACATAATTTAGTGGAATCATCCTCTGTAAAGTAATGAGGTGTGAACATTTGAGGTTAATTTAATTTATCATTATGTTTACAAATGTGCGTTCTTTGGGGCTAAATGCTTAATTGAGCTGAAGTAGCCATGTGATAACAAACCAATCGGTGCAGACACAATTCAGTGTCCTTCTATGTGAAATAATAAAAAATACCAGTTTATGATGTTTGATTGTGGCCTCGAATGTCGTAGTTGTAAGCTGTAGCTTCAGCTGGCCCATTTAGATCTTGCATGTAGGATTGCCAGGTTTTCACAACAAAACCCGCCTAATTTCTACTCAAAACTAGCCCAATTGCGTTTCGAGGGGAGGCCCCAGTAAAAAAAAAAACCCGCTTTCAAGGGGATGAATACACATTTTATGACAGGGTCCCCCTTGTAAAATTCACATTTTAGGGGGTAAATATCTGAAACTGCACGCACTTGACAATACTGTTTGCATGTGCAGTGGAAATGTGGTTAATAGTTTCTGAATTCTTACTTACATATAACGAACAAATCAAACAAACGTAAACAGGCAAAGGTGGGGCTTCCTACAAGGTGGGGCCCATGGGCTGGAGCCCACTCTAGCCCAATGGTAAGTCCGGCCATGCATGCAGTTATAGCATAAATAAGATATTCTTACCCCACAACCCTAATCCTATCCTACGGAGCCCCACACATGGCATACAGGAAAAAAAGTAGGCTAAATCGTGCGCACGATTTACTATATCGTTCCCTCGATTTATAAATTGTCAGCACGATTTACTAATTCGTTCCTTCAATTTGCTAAATCAGGTACATGATTTATAAATCGAGAGAATGACTTAGTAAATTGTGCATACGATTTAGCAAATCGAGGGAACGCAAATAAAGCATTCAGCAACCTCCCGCTCTGTCTTGTGAAGTGAAGTGACATTCAGCCAAGTATGGTGACCCATACTCAGAATTTGTGCTCTGCATTTAACCCATCCGAAATGCACACACACAGAGCAGTGAACACACACACACACACTGTGAGCACACACCCGGAGCAGTGGGCAGCCATTTATGCTGCAACGCCCGGGGAGCAGTTGGGGGTTTGATGCCTTGCTCAAGGGCACCTAAGTCATGGTATTGAAGGTGGAGAGAGAACTGTACATGCACTCCCCCCACCCACAATTCCTGCCGGCCCGGGACTCGATCTCACAACCTTTTGCTTGGGAGTCCAACTCTCTAACCATTAGGCCACGACTCCCTTAATTATGAAGCCAACACGTTTTTAGTAGTTATCTATTAAACTATTTTATTTAATAGTTGATTATTAAACTTTATTATTATTATTATTTATTAAATTGTACTTGTTAGTTTTGTTGACATGTTTAGTAACTTCCTTAAATTGTTCCTAAAAGATGTGCAATGTTGGTTATTGGTAACTAACACAAATTAAGTTGCGAAAAGTGATTGAAATTAACCAG
Organism: Carassius carassius; assembly: GCF_963082965.1. Taxonomy (NCBI): domain Eukaryota; kingdom Metazoa; phylum Chordata; class Actinopteri; order Cypriniformes; family Cyprinidae; genus Carassius; species Carassius carassius. Next base: position 18,949,143 of record NC_081781.1, read on the forward strand.
GAAAATTAACAACTTTTGCCTTTGTGTCCAAAAGTCCTTTAAGGTCATGTAGGCTACATTGATGGCAACTTGACATCTGGTGATCAATGACATTTATTTATATAACATGCAAATTAACATAACTCAACACAAAAGCCTCAACTGATACACGTGTGCAGAAAATGCTTCAGAGGGACAAAAATGTTTCTTAATTCTCAAAACAATGACTTTCTTTTTTTTATGTTATTGCTAAGAATGTCATTTTTCTTCTGTAAAACAGTATTTCAGAAGTGTATTTGGGTTTTGATGGCCACCAGTCTCCTTTCATGACGGATTATGTTTGAAAGGCATGACTACTGCAGGACAAAACACACACACACACACACACACACACACACACACACAAACACACACACACACACACACACACACACACACACACACACACACACACACACACAACCTTTGCAGTAATAAGGTAAGTTTATGACTTTTCCAGCAATCTGGAGAGAGAATTACAGGATTCAAACATCCATACAGCACTTTTCTGGACATCTGTCCTCCTTTACATCCCCAGTACAAAATGTTTTTTCCTATGCTTTTTTTTTTTTTTTGTATTAATTTATCTATGTTGTGCATTTATTTTTACACTTTGTAAAGCATATATCTTTATTATTGGTAGTACAACTGTGACTTGTATAGCAAGGCTGGTCATTTTCCTGTGTGTGTCCATGAGGGGGCGACCTGCTCCAAATCTTATGTTAAGTAAAACATAATTTTAATAATATTTCTTAAAAATGCAGTAAACGCCTTTATGTAACCATTTTAATGAGCATAAATTACCTGTAAAAAATTTACGAGAATGATGAGAATGCCAGAAAACGTATCAACAAGCAAAACTTGTCAAATTCAACTTGATACAGTGAAACAATGTGACATTTGTTTGTGATGTGGTAAGGGAGACACAGAAGATCTTGCCTAATACAGATAAAGACCTTACTTCCACCGACAGTTGGGGTCACACACAAACAGTCAACCTGTTCAATGACTATTGCACGGCACAAGATATGGGAAAAAAACACCCAGCATCTGTTTCTTGCATATTGTTTTCATGGATTACTTTCATATTGCTCAGTCCAACCCTGATGAGCAATTTTTAATGAATGAGTGTGTGCTGGAGTGGGTGGTCTCTCTCTCTCTCTCTCTCTGTGTGTGTGTGTGTGTGTAAACTGTTTTGTATTCCATGCTGGTCTCTGTTGCCAACAACCGATCTAAATTTAGCCTCACGTGAGGCAGCAGGAAATGGGGGGGGGGGGGGGGGGGGTTATGCTGCTCTAAAATTATCCCTGTTCCTATCGCTTCATCCTTCTTTCCATCGTCCTTCTTGAGAACTTTTCACTTGCGTTTTGACGTAGGCTACTTGTGTTCTTAATGATTTCACACCCAAGAACATCACGAATGCAATGATTTTCTAGTTCTCTTGATCCTTGCTCTGCTCCATCAGCCTAGGGTCGCTGTGGTTTTGCCAGAACATCCCTGCTAAAAAAAAACAAACAAACAACAGACACCATCACAAAATTTGTAATGGATTACTGGTTATGATGGGACCTGTGGGTCTCTACTGGTAATTGGTCACCTTCTATTTGTGGCTTGTTAAAACCAATAAATCTTAGTAGAGTATTCCCCAAAGCACATTACAGAAAATCATTTTGAATGGGTTTAATAGTTAAAAGTTGATGGTTTGTAATGGTTAATGTAGTGGAATCCATTGGAATTTTTTTGTGATGTTTATTTTTGTTTGTTTCAACAAAAAACCCTACCCAGAATTTATACCTCAAATCAGTTGAATATCAAGGGTGTAGAAGCACCTAACACTGGTTGTAAGGCTAAAATGGACATTTCCTGTAAACTTATCCCTCAATTCTGATTTGTTGATTGGAATGGTGTTCCAGGATCAACAAGCATGTTCATTCAGGAACATGTTGCACTCAGTAAAATCACATTCACCATCTTGGTAGCTGCCTCTTTGTGAGGTAGATGGATGACATTTTTTGTTACTTGTTCCGTATATCATGCATGATCACTGGTTTTAAGATGTGGTGTCAAAAGGAAAGTATTTTTTTTCAGCACATACTAGTTATAATATGCAAATATTTCCTTCCACTGATATAAAAGTTTTGGTATAATGTAATCAATTTCAATAGAGTTTTCTATAAGCATGTTGCTTTAATAGGCTGATAGCATTTCTCTTTTTATAGGCTACATTTTTATTTAAACTTTTCACTAGAGAATAAAATATAAATGTAATTATAATCATCATTTCTCTCAACAACATCACAGAGCATGTGAGGATGTAGTGGTGCATTCTGGGATTGCCTTGTCATTAAATGACATTGCAGTGTTGCCTTAATTCTTGGAGGAAGAATAATTAAGCTAGCTGGAACAGCCTTGCTGTCAAGACACTGCCAGCTCACAATACAGTTTAAAGCAAAACGTCTGACACTTACTCTGAGACAAATAGTTTAGTGTTGATTTAGGGCATTGTGTCATCATTTCCTGACCATCCAGTTGATGTATAATCTCTGTGTAGGCTATGCATTTCATACTATTTTCTCACCGATTTTCTCCTGGAGGTGCATTTTTATGCATGAATGTGTGCATGTGTGGGCTGCTGTTGAGAGCATTTTATCAGTTGAACCAATGACGCACGTTTGTCTCACAGTCACCCGCAAACACACACTTACACACACAGTGCTAATATACAACCACTGGACTAGCACACACATCTGCTTCCTCACTGTCAAACACACACTGTAATGATTTGAATTCCTACCTCCAGGTTTGTGTGTTTGCCTCTCATCTTATTGCGTTGGTAAGAAATGTCACATGCAGATAAACAGCCTGGTTGCCATGGTGATGATTCCTTAAATCCACATGCATCAGTGTCTTACAATGCTTGCTGTTCAGACGTCTGCTTTGCACCAGTCACACACAAACACAATATAAATTGCGTTTATGGTACAGTATACTGTAAGTTAACTGCCTTACAGTATAAGTTAAGTGATGTCAAAAATCAAATCCAATAGAGAAGTGCAATTATAAGTCTTTATAGTTTATGAATAGCTGACTCATTCCAGCAGTTAAGTGTTGACGCAGCTCTCACTCCACATTAAAGTTATGGTCTGTCATAAGTCAGATGAAGTGGGTCAGGAAAGAAAGGCAATGTCAGGAACGGACAGTATATCTGGCAGGATTAAGATTACAGCAAATTACAGTTTTTGAACTTCACAGAGATATTCTGTAGATTTTAGAGTATTACAAATGGTATATGACAAAATTATCATTACTTAGCAGCTTTATACAAAAATGGCCTTGTCGGACTGGATTTGACTGAAACTGGACTTGATTTGGAAGCAAACTGAAACAGGTCTCTCTTTCTTTTGGTTATTTGACTGTGCAATCATTTATATTTCAAAATTCAACTGATGGTGATGGTAATTAAAATGTAAGGTTACATTATAGGGGATATTAGCTCAGTATAAAAAGTGTGTGTTCAATTTTGACAATATTTCATGGTCATAAAATATAGTGATTATGGAGAAAATATCCAGTGTTCAAAGTGCTCATGGCCACGTATACCTTTGACCCACTCAGCCGAAATTCACTGGCAAAAGCACTTTTATTAACTTTCACATGCAAGCTGTCAGTCAACAAACATGCAGATGCAAAGAAGAAAGACAAGGCAATTAAAATAGCAATTCAAAAGAGTGCTAAAACAAATGATCAAACCAAACACTGAGGTTCACATCTGGTTTGCCAAATCTTAGCTTGTCGCCATTTCAATATCCATATCTAACAGCCAATTTATATTTATCGGCTTGATATTACATTCAAGTTGTTGAGTTTAAAGTTGATTAAATGAAATAATTATGTTTACTCTTTTTTTTTTTTGGTTGTATTCTTCATTTGTGTGGGAGTGTTTTGTATGTACCTGGCTGTGTCACTGAAAAAAAAGAAAGGCATTATACATAATTTTTTTTTCCATCACCATTTTATTTTACTCTCATTTTAGCTTAAAAAAAACAACAACTTCAGTTTTAGTTTTTGCAAGTGTATTGAAACTCCAAGTTTAAAATTTTCATTTGCAGCACCAAGAACATGGAGTTGAAAGAAATGATACTCCTCCAATCATGCAATAAACATCTGAAACATTAGCCACATTTAAAAGGGTTTAACTTAAGTTATTAAATACTTAGGTTACACCAAGGTTTGCTTTCCCCAGATATGTGACTTAAAAAATAAATAAATAAAAGCAATTTACAGATAAACAAATGCACTGAATTAAAATAAATATCTATATCCAAATCAATATTTTAATAAATAAAAAAAAGCATATTGCAAATATTACATTAAGAGCCAATGTCAAATACAAAATACTCTGTAACAGAGAGATTATAAATATGTACAAGGATGAATGAATAAACCATTTTTCTTTTTTACACACTAACACACACACATATATAATTCATATTTTAGGATTATTTTGGATATCAGCATAGTGTTTCCCTGAACACCCAGAATCTTGTAGCAATCACATAAGATACACACAACAGAGATCTTCCCTGCCATAAATATTTAATACCATTTTTTATATTTTATAAAAAAAAATTAAGGGGCCGGAAACAAAAATTAAAAACTAAGATACTACATAAATGTGACTGAATACAAACATAGACGTCAGTCTGAATTCAGTCTCATTCAATGATTTAGCAGCTTTGAAACAGATTATTGAGTGTTACCCACAAAACATCCATCCAATGGCAATAACAATTTTTTTTTTTTTTTTTTTTTAATAAAAGTTTTTATAATAGGCAAAATTTTAAGCATATCAGTTAGTCACTTTAATAGGGTTGTTCATGCTGCATTTAACCCCAGGTTATCATCATGAATAAACTCAGCTTTCAACCCCCGGCTAGAGGAATGTTTCACACTTTTAGCATAGTAGCATGGTTAACACTGCTTTTTACCTGGTATTATAAAACCCTGCTCTGGAGTTAGGTTTGCAATGCTTTTGTGATGTTAACTTCACATTTTTGGCACAGACATGTTAAATGATGAGGTGTTAGAACAGTTAGATGCTTAGCATCTACACCCAATCATGTTCCTCATATTCACATGTTTTGGAAACACTGTGGCTGCATCCAAAAGCTGGAAAATGCTGCCTTTGGAGGATACCTTCCATGGAAGGAAGGCATCGAGGTCCAATGTTAGCTTCATTTTCTGTCTCCTGAGATGCCTTTATCTGAGTGATTTTTAAAGCAGCATTGCTGTGTCCTTCACTGCCTTTGATATCCCACAATCCTGTGCATTTGATTGATTCTGTCACAAAGAGATAGTTCACCCCAAAATATAACTCACAAATTTAGATATTTTTATATTTTTCTTTTCCTTTTTCTTTTAAGCTACAAAAATAAAAGTATAATTTGAAAATTCCAGTTGGTGGTCAATCTGTGTAAATTCAACCAACTTTTTCCACTTTTTCCACTAATTACTAGCAAGAAATTAGTATTGTAATAATTAGATATTCCCTTAGTTATCATCAAAGCTCTCATGAATTTATCATCAAAGCTCTCTAAAATGTATTTTAGGGGGCAGCTGTGACCTAATGGTAAGCAAGTGGTTTGTAGTGGTTTGGCCTGTAACCTGAAGGTTGCAGGTTCAAATCTCAGTGCCGGCAGGAGTTGTATGTGGGAGGAGTGAATGAACAGTGCTCTCTTCAACCCTCAATACCCACGGCTGAAGTGCCCTTGAGCAAGGCATTGAACTCCCGATTGTTCCCCAGGTGCTGGAGCAAAATGGCTGCCCACTGCTCTGGGTGTGTGTGTTTCCTATTCACTGCTGTGTGTGTGTGCACTTGGATGGGTTAAATACAGAGCACCAATGGGTTACCATACTTTGCAAATGTCAACACTTTCACTTTAGATCATTAAACTGTTATTTTGCCTCAGAAGTCTGTCTGTGAGGTGACTTCATGCACAAACTACCTGCAAAGTCATTGCCTGAAAAGGCAACAAGACATCAAGTCAGCCTAAGCTTTCAGGCACAGTCAGCCTGTTGTATAATGGAAAATGTTTGAAGAAGAGAGTGTTTCATTTCATCATTCAGTCCATTCAGGGAAAAAATAATAATACAGTCTACAATATATAGGTGCTGGTCATATAATTAGAATATCATCAAAATGTTGATTTATTTCAACAATTCCATTCAAAAAGTGAAACTTGTATATTATATTCATTAATTACACACAAACTGATATATTTCAAATGTTAATTTCTGATGATTATAACTGAAAACTAAGGAAAATCCCAAATTCAGTATCTCAGAAAATTAGAATATTACTTAAGACCAATACAAAGAAAGGATTTTTTGAAATCTTGGCCAACTGAAAAGTATGAACATGAAAAGTATGAGCATGTACAGCACTCTGTGCAGTTACTTAATGTGCAATACTTAGTTGGGGCTCCTTTTGCATAAATTACTGCAGCAATGCAGCGTGGCATGCAGTCAATCACTCTGTGGCACTGCTCAGGTGTTATGAGAGCCCAGGTTGCTCTGATAGCCTTCAGCTCTTTTGAATTCTTGGGTCTGGCATATCGCATCTTCCTCTTCACAATACCCCATAGATTTTCTATGGGGTTAAGGTCAGGAGAGTTTACTGGCCAATTAAGAACACTGTGTGCAGATGCCAAGTACTGTTGGAAAATGAAATCTGCATCTCCATAAAGTTCAGCAGCAGAAAGCATGAAGTGCTCTAAAACTTCCTGGTATACGGCTGCATTGACCTTGGACCTCAGAAAACACAGTGGACCAACACCAGCAGATGACATGGCACCCCAAACCATCACTGACTGTGGAAACTTTACACTGGACCTCAAGCAACGTGGATTGTGTGCCTCTCCCCTCTTCCACCAGACTCGGACCCTGATTTCCAAAGGAAATGCAAAATCTCTTTAATCAGAGAACATAACTTTGGACCACTCAGCAGCAGTCCAGTCCTAAATGCTTCAGACACTGTCGGTTGTTCAAGAGTGGCTTGACACAAGGAATGCAACAGCTGAAACCCATGTCTTGCATACGTTCTTGCGTAGTGGTTCTTGAAGCACTGACTCCAGCTGCAGTCCACTCTTTGTGAATCTCCCCCACATTTTTTAATGGGTTTTGTTTCACAACCCTCTCCAGGGCTTGGTTATCCCTATTGCTTGTACACTTTTTTTCTACCACATCTTTTCCTCCCCTTCACCTCTCTATAAATGTGCTAGGCCAGCCTCTTTTACAATGACATTTTGTGTCTTGCCCTCCTTGTGCAAGGTGTCATTGGTCATCTTTTGGACAACAGTCAAGTCAGCAGTCTTCCCCATGATTGTGTAGCCTACAGAACTAGACTGAGAGACCATTTAAAGGTTTTTGCAGGTATTTTGAGTTAATTGGCTGATTAGAGTGTGGCACAAGGTGTCTTCAATATTGAGCCTTTTCACAATATTCTAATTTTCTGAGATACTGAATTTGTGATTTTCCTTAGTTGTGAGTTATAATCATCAAAATTAAAATAAATAAATATCTGAAATATATCAGTCTGTGTGTAATCAATTAATTTAATATACAAGTTTCACTTTATGAATGGAATTGGTGAAATAAATAAACTTTTTGACGATATTCTAATTATTTGACCAGCACCTGTATAATATGAAAATGCGCAATGCTAAAGCTGTTATTGGTGCTATTTTTATCAAATCAATGACACTGACATTGCAAATATGCAAATAAGAACATTATTTTAGGATTAAGGAATATGCGGGTTGAAACAGCATATGAATACCCAGGATTAATGGTTAACCCTAGGTAATTATAAGCAATATGAAATATGAAATGAAGCAAAATAATGCAGGATTTAATTTAACCGGGTTTTATAATGATCCAGGGCTAACTATTCCATTTGTAAAAAGTGATTTGAAAGGAGGTTTCAGTTGCACACGTTGTAGAAAGTACTGTTCATGTTAACCAAAGTGACTTCAAGAATGCATATGTGTTCAGCCCCGCAGCAGGTAGCCAAGACGTGTGTACACTTCATAAAAAAAAAAATCATTGAGTTAAAAAAACACTAATATTTTGTCAGTTGTTCATAATAAACCATTTTTTCCTTTAAAAAACAATCATTGTCATTACTGACAAATCAACACAATAATCAAATCAATAATACTTCAGAAAGTCATTTGTTGTCAGGGTCTTAATTGAGGCATATGTGAAAGTCTGCTCCACTCCAAGACAAGTGAATACACACACGCACTGCATGCGTTTAACCAGACACCCATGCATAGGCTCAGGTGTTATGGTTTGGCATTTTTGGCAGCTTTGCTGTGTACAGGCAACGTTTCCAAAGTGATCTCCAGACTGTCAATCTCGGAACATTTCCGCCCCCTCACAATCACCCTTACAGATTTCTTACACTCCATTGTCTGGCTCTTTGGTTTACGTTCTTTTATCTCTGTGGGTTTTTGTTCCAGTTCCAGCTCCAATTCGGGTTCGGTGCTGTCCTGCAGAGACAACTGCACAGTGTTCACGTTGACGGGACAGTGGCGTGGGTAGTGCCTAAACTGCTCAAATGGGTCGTTGCACCTCTCGCAAGGGCAATGAAACAGACCTACAGGCCTCCCCCTCGATTCTGAGATGGATTTGCCTCGTCGCCGTAGGGGCCGCAGATTGAGGGCTAGCGATGGGCGGTAGCTCCAGAGGTGAAAACACTGGCACAGGCAGTAGTGCATGCAAACCCCTTGCAGGGAGCGCATGTCCTTGCAGAGGAGGTGGCGGAAGTTGGGTTTGAGCAAGAGGTAGATGAGAGGGTTATAAAGGGTGGAGGATTTGGCAAAAACTGCAGGGATGGCGAAAGCAAGGGGCGGAATGTCCTCCAAATGGCCAAATGCTGCCCACATAGACACTAGTGCATATGGACTCCATGCAGTGAAGAATCCTATACACACCGCCACACTCATCTGGACAAAGATAGAGAAAGACCAGGATAGAGGCTTCATGCAATACTTTGTGAGGGCCATCATGGTATATCACCTTTAACATTATGGAAGGAGTTAGGAGTGCACGTTGGGCTCATGTTGGCAGCTTTTCCAACACAATCAAAAACTCTAACTCATTAATATTTTGGAAATATATATGTTAATGTTCAAAAGATAGGGTTAGTAAGACATTTATTGCAAGAAATTCATACTTTTTATTCAGCAAGAACACACTGAATTGATCATAAGGAAAGCACAGACTTTTACCTTTGGCATAACTTTTATACAACATTGTGTTACAATAGTGTACTCAGTATAGTTGTATTGAAAAAAAAAAGAATGAACACCACACCTTCACAATGATGGCCTGGATACTGCCCATGCGTGTCTGCGCTGAGATGTGCTGCTCCACTGCTCTGTGGGACTCACGGACCGTGAGCAGTATGCGTGTATAGGAGAATATGATGATACCACATGGCAGCAGGTAGCAGGCAATGAAGAGCACCGAGGTGTAGGAGCGGGCAACTGAGTCGTGATTGGACCAGGCCCAGTCAATACAGCAGGCTGTGCCATAGGGTTCAGGACCATACTGACCCCAGTTGGCGAGGGGGGAGCATGCGAACATGAGTGCATAGGCCCATGCGCATGCTATTAGCACACGACCGTGCTCATAGGTGAATCTATTACCTACAGATAAACACATATGATGTAATATTATTTTAAAGGCAAGTTACTTTTATAAGTGAGTCATTGAATCATTCAGTCTATGAATTCATCAAAGCACCCATTCATGCAGCAACAAAACAAGTGACCATCTGAGTAAGTCATTTAATTATTCTGTAAACCCAACCAATCATCATATTAGTGCAAAACAATAAAGTATAAAATAAATAAAACTATAAATTTATTTAAGGACAAGTGACTTTCATAAGTGATTGAATTGTTAATTTTATTTAAGCACTAATTCATAAAGGAACAAAACAAGTGAATGTTTATATGAGTGAGTCATTGAATTATTCTCTCAACCAAACCAATAGTGATTCAGTTGTTACTTGAGGACTTTTGCACTGTATTTAACATAATAAAAAATATAATGTAGGTTACCGTGAAGTGGATAGCAGACTTTGAGGCAGCAAACAGTGCTGAGTATAGTGAGAGTGGTCAGAGAGCAGATTCCGAACAAAACACCACAGAAGGCATAGATCACACACACTGTCCTTCCATAAAGCCATCTGCAAAGAGAAACGGCACTCAGTAAGAAAAAGCTAAATCAAAGGATCTTCAGTGGTTGTTTGCAAAGTAGTCCTCCTTAAAATGCATTCTTGTCAGTCAAATCACCACTTTTGCCTTGCAAATAGATTTAATAACAGCCTTCTTCATTATACTTGTATACTATGTCAATATGCTATATTAAGAAAAAGCAAAGCAAGATTAAGTATATAGCACATTTGATCATTCAAATTGCTTTAAATAACTATGACAAGGTGAAAGAAAAATAAAAAAGAATTAATACTTCAGAATAATAAAAAAGATATAAAAAGTGTATAAATAAAATAAAAAGTCAATACAGAATAAAACTAAACTAAAAATAACAACATTAAAATCATAACAACTCAGCAAAAATGTTTCAAGGACTGTAATGTATTAAAAATGCATTAATGAAAATTACATATACTTAATAAGTAAACTGAATTTTGTAAATGCATAAATAACAGTAAATGGTAAATAACCAAATTGTCATCGAGTTTGACTGGATACACATCCCCTGATGTCAACAACAAAAGACAAGGGTAGCAAGTTTAAAAGCCTATTCATCAAGCATTTCAAGGGCCTCTATTAAAAGACATTCTCCATTAGGATTCATATGTGCTTTGGGTTAGTTTGTAGCCTGATGTACAATCCATCACTCAAAGACATAAATAAGGGACAAAGTCTTGGGCACACCTCTGACTTACAGTACATTTCAGATGCAGCATGAAGTCACATAAACTAATGACTGCAATTGTCATTCTTAACCACAGTCTGAAGTAAAGGACAGTTTAACCTTGATGGCTGTGGTCTGGATTTATGTGTGACATGTGCTCTATCTGTAAGTCGCTCAAAAGGAGCCCTTGGATTTAGTCTGTCTCCTACATTCTTTCCATGTCTTCAAAAATCATTATTATCTTTGCGTTTACTGGCCAGTTTCGTCTTGATGGCGCATTGAACTGAATGTGTGTGTGCCTTTTTGGCTAGGATTAAATGAACCATTTTGCCTTGGAAACATGATAAACTGAAGTAAAGTGATAGATTATTATGTCTATACAGGATATGGAGGGATAGAAAGAGAAAGAAAGTAGGGATGCTCCGATCATACCCCCCTCGTTCAAATCGCTACCTGATTGCCTAATCCTAACCCCACCCCTAATCCTAACCCCTCTCCCAAACCTACTCCTAAACCTACCAATACTAGGGGGGTAATAATTTGGCAGGGGGTCAAAATTGGGCATAACACCGGCTTTACTGACAAGATGCGCATAACGATCGGCCGATCGTGATCGGAGCAGCCCTAAAAGAAAGGGAGAGCAAAGAAAATAAATCAACTTTTACAAACTCAAGACAAACCAATATAAAAATTGTAAGGGTCTTGAATCTCTTGGAAGCAGGGTCCTGCTGTTGTAGGTACACTGCAGGAACATCTGCATGCGGGTCCATAACTGTCATTGCTCTGTCTTTTTCCTAGTTTTTATTTCTTTGTGGTACCTGTGTGCGAGACTTGAGGTGACCGCGAGGGGGTAGAGACTGAGAGTCATGCCCAGATCACTGATGGCCAGGTTAACAATGAAGAACTCGGCTGGTTTTAAGAGGTGCTTTTTCATGAAGGACACATACAGCAGCATACTGTTTCCACAGAGCGAAAAAACACCTGCAAAACCAAAAATGTAAGATGAATTTGTGGTATGGTGAAGTGAAAAATTTCACAAGATCATTTCTGAAGCTTCATTTTTCACCCACCAACATATTGAAATTGACCCATGCTCTCATTTGTAAATTCTTGATAAAAGTAGAAGTGTTGCAGAAAAGATATTTGGCACTGCAGTCTGTAGTCCCAAAAGACAGCAGAGAATTCGCATTTTGTAGTGATGGGTTCCCTCAGGAGTTTTTAGAAAAGCAGTTTTTGACTTATTAGTAAAATAACATTAGACTTTCAAGGTTGTTCTGCTACATAAAGTTACACATACTTTAAAGATGAGTTTTGAAACAGCTGAAACTTTACTTTGACTGTATGCTGGTCATGTCTCTTGGACTTAAGCTAATGACTTGAAACAAGTTATTTTTTGACAGAACTGACTTTAGAACCAGAAGTTCATTTTGCACACAACACAAGTCAGTTTGTGGAGAATCAAAGACATGAAGTGTATGTCGAGCATCATCTGGTCATCGGCTTGTTGGAGAAAGTGTTGACTGCAGTATGAACTGATGCCTATATCTATGGACTTTTAAGACAATCAGCTAACATAGCTAGTTGTGTTTGTTCTTGGAATTCAGTTTTAATAGAGTGTTAGTAAAAAACAAATGCAGGCTTTTATATATCAGCCTGCATGGACATCGCTTATCATTATCTTTGATATCTCCTTTGAAGATCTCTTGAAAACGGCTTTATATTTAACAAAGCACATACAGAAGACCTGTACCGAAAGGAACACAACCTGTTGTCTACTAAATTTAAACAACGCTGATGACATTCAACAAAATGTTGACAACAAACAACAAATATAAACATCAGCTGATGTCTGTATTAGACATAACATTAACATTGACATTACACGTTGAACTGACATTGAATTTTGGTCAACCAATTTAACTAAATATCAACTGTAATTTAACTAAATATCATCATCTTATGATGCTTTTGTGCCTGTTGGGCTAGTTACTTTGAAGTCCAACAATCCAATAATTCCTAGATTTATTCATGACTTGTGAACACATGAAGTCTGATTTTATGAGAAGAAAGGATGATCTGAACACCAATGTGTAAATTGTGGCATTATAGAATTTGTGGCATTACTTTATTCTGGCATTACATGGCTTACCCATCCACATCCCTTTGATCCTGATATAAAAAGTAAAGTAAAAATCATTTTAGAAAACAAAAAAAAGTTTTGTTTGATAAAATACATAATGAAATTTTATAATCGTATATATAGGTAGCAAATAAATTATAGTAACACTATTCTTATTTCTGATTTTATTTGATTTTATTGGTTAAACTGTAATTTTTTTTAAGTTGTAACTAGTAATGAGTAATAAATTACATTTTTTTGAGTAACGAGCCCAACACTGGCTGTAGATCACTAAACCATTATGCTGCCTCAGAAGTGTGTCTGAAATCAGTTTTGTGAGGCAAATGCTAGCTGCAAATTTGGGTGGGGAGTTTGTCTCATTGTCTGATAGATAGGACAGTAGAGCAATAAGTCAAAAGCTTTTCAAAAGCAGACAGTAACGATAATTGAACTTCATACAGTCAAAAAAGAGTCAGTATGGCAAAATAGTCATTATGGCATAAAAAAAGAGTCATTATGGCATAAAATTGTTTATTTAAAGGAAATGGCAAATTAAAATAATAAGTATTAATTTAGTCTTTTTTTATAATTTGATAAACATTTTGTTTTATTGAAAATCTCTCATTCATTCTGTTTTGTAAAAATGAGCAAGCTACAGTAAACAAGAGGACAGTGCTTGATGAAATGCCAATTATGAAATTCTTGGAAATGCTGTTTGTATGCTGTATGACAACTTTGTGACCAGAAACAGGCCATTAAATAGCTTAAATGTTGGTTAATGTAAGATTAGACTGTTATGTTTTATTTTTTTTTTAGATTTAACAATATTTGGATTGATTTTATATTGCTAAGCTTTGTATTAGCGGTTCAGCCTTTTCTATAGACTCTCCTATATCATATAGATTTAAAGTTCTCAGGCTTAAAACCTGACTTTTCCTCGCATAACAACAATTTAAAGGAATATTCCAGTAAGATTACATTATTATTAAGTCAGCCTCAGAATGGATAACATCACATTTATGATTTATGAAAATATGATAGAAATTATATCATAAATGTATATTTATTCTATTAAGCCAACTGTGAAATACATTTTCACAACAATCTCCCTTAGGATCACAAACCTTATATACAGTACTGTCAGGAAATCTCATCAAATTTACATCTATAGTGCCTAAGCTTCAGATGTGCTGTGAGACCTTCTGTAAAGGAACAGCACACACAAATGAAGGCTCAGACCTTGCTTTAATACCTTGAAATAATAAGCTTAAGTTGTAAAGCATGCAATACTGAGTTCTGTAATCAATGAAATATACAATGTACACAAACCTGACAGAGTGATGCTGTCAAAAAACTCTGAGATGTATTTTAAAGATTCTATGCTGCAAACTTTAAGTATTTCATATACTTTTGAGAATCCAGCACTTAGTTGATCCTGATAAGTGCTCATCGTCACAGTTGTAAACACTACGGCTTTCTTCTTTCATGAGGGGCTTGGCATCACGGTAACTTTGTTTCCAGGTGGAACGTTAAAGAACGAGTCACGTCTCCCGGAAATCCTGTATAATTCAAACAATACAATGACGATTTCGACACTCCTGAAGAGTCTCCACTTTTGTGTGCCATATGCATCAGACGTTAAGCACCAGACGGTCCGTGGGCATAACATCTGAGGCTGAAACTACTATATCGCTAAAAAACTAAAACAAAAAGCAAAGCAAAAAAAAAATGTTGGTTTCAATTCCTGAATTTATTATTCCTGAAATCTTCGCAGTTCATCGCAGTTTGAAAAAATTAAATAATAATAATAAAAAATGGTTCATACTCCATTAAACATAGAAAACACTATATGGTCAGTAATGCAAGACACACTGAAGTAGCAATGTTGTAATAGAAAACAGTAAAATATACAGTTCAGCAGCCACTGTACACAAATATTTGATGGTTCAATGGTTTGATTGCAAATCAAATCAAGTATTCCACCGAGGTGCTAATCTACCAGCCTGATATAAACAACAGTCTTATCCTTATTTCGCTGAAAGGAAGAGGAAGCTGACAAGAGGAAGGGTACGGAGGCAAGGAGAGTGAATGAAAGAGAGCGAAACAGAAGAGAGACAGAATAAAGGAGAAGGTCAGTGCTCTGTATGTCGAATTGAAAAAGCCAATTAGCATTTGGCAGACAAGTGTTCTGGCACTCAATTCTCCATTGTTTCGGCACCTAAAGCATCAGTAATTATGATGCTGAAAGTGAACGCTCATCAACCACGTATCTAATTAAAAAAAAAAAATAAATAAGACCAAGGAGGATTGTAAGATGTTTTGTAGTGCTCCACAGACAGTATGTTTCACATAAATAATTACTAAACACTGCAGAGATCCACAGTGCATTTCAAATGAAACATTATGGCACTACAGCGTTTTCTATCAAAGCAAACTGAGGACAGCACAAAAAAAAACAACATGAACATGAAAATGCTTATTTGAGTTCAAGCTTTGTGTACAGATCAAGGCTTAACCTTCAGTTCAAGCATTCATCAAAGAGAGTTTAAAGGGGTCATATGATGTTGCTAAAAAGAAAATTATTTTGTATATTTGGTGTAATGAAATGTGTTTATGTGGTTTAAGATTAAAAAAAACACATTATTTTCCACATACTGTACATTATGGGACAGCTGTGGCCTAATGGTTAAAGAGTTGGACATGTACAGTAACCCGCAGGTTCGAGTCTCAGTGCTGGCAGGAGTTGTACAGTAGGAAGAAAGGAGTGAATAAACAGGGCTCTCTTCCCAGGCACTAGATATACAGCTGCCCACTGCCCCAGGTGTGTGTTCACTTCTCACTGCTGTGTGTGTGCACTTTAATGGGTTAAATGCACAGCACCAATTCTGTGTATGGGTTACCAAACTTGGCAAATGTTACGACTATAACTTCACTTTCACTTTAACTTCACTTTCTGAAATGCATCGTTTTTTAAAAAGCTCATCTGTCTGGAAAGCGAGGTGTTCTCTGATTTGCCAACTATCCAGTGCATTCTGATTGGATGAATGCCTCAAGCTTGTGATGGAAATGTTATGCCCCTCACCATATAGTGATGATCCAGCATGACAAGACAAAAACAATAAAACCCATTCCAAACGAGGCATTTGTTGCATCCACTGGTGACATAAATACTGATTATAATCACGTACACTGTCTTATTACACGTTGCTTTGCGAATCGTGCTATGTAAACATAAAACCATGTCTGCATTAGTGATCGGGGAAACAACAAATAACAAGCTATACTCTACACTGCTCAAAACTTGCGTTTGAATCATCAGTGGCAAATCCTTAACATATTTAAACTACTTGCAGACTGAGAGTCAGACGTACCAGACTGTCCTTGCAAATATGGAACTGGCCCAGTTTAAAGAAACAGACACCGGTTATACGAGTTTGCCTTGCAGATAATAAAGTGAGAGGAATAGTATGCATATTTGACATGCTGCCCAGGGAGAGGGCTCCGAGCTCAGCATCGGCCTGAATGCTGAGTGCTCCCCACCCAGAATAGGTCGACGGTTAGAAGTTGGGATGGTGAAGGGATGCTGAAAGACTAGAGAGAATGAAGGTAAGGCTACTTTGATTATTTATAGTGGTTCTCTCTCATGGTGGTTGGATAGATGATGGTGAATTGGCTGCATTGATTATCTGCGAGTGCTCCTCCTGAAATTTGTTAATAAAACATCAAGTTGAAGGCTACTCTCACAGGAAACAGTCCTCATCCTCCGGAAAATGCATTGCCCAAATATTTGGGTAGAACTGTTCTGGAACAGTGTTGTAAATACAAGTTATCCACTGATTTCTAGTCGTGTCCTCTTTTGGAAGGCCAAACTAAGTAGTTTCGCTTTCACAACGAAAAAAAACACAGCTTCTCCACAACATGGTGCCAGCGACAACAATGAGAATAAAAGTTATGTTTTTCATTGCGTGAACTTTTGAACGGTGTTATGCAAATCTTTCCGCATCGTGATGCAGACATGTGTGTGTGTGGGGGGGGGGGGTTAGAATGACCCGTAGGAGTGGCTGACTCTTTACTTTCATAAAGAATATCTCTTTGGATTTGAGATTTTAGTCTTGACAGATCTTCTTTATGCACCAAGAGCTTGTAACACTCCACAGAGAAAGGAAAACTTGAAATCGCATCATATGACCTCTTTAAATCATATATGATACACTCACATACAGACAACACAAAGTATGTAGCACATTTGCAAACACAAGGCCAAAAATTCCATATGTTAGAGCTTTACAGTTAGTTCAGCATCTATTTATCAAAAAGGCTATTTACTGTAGAAGGGCCTTTGTGTGCATGTCTTAGTGAGCGTGGTAGCAGAAATTGATCTTTTGTTTGTTTGAGTGTGTGTAGTTTGTGTGTGATGCGGTAAAGTGCAAAGTACTTTATTGTGGATTACTAAAAGACACTAAAATAATCGTATTAACTTATATTGAGGGTATTAAAGGGATAGTTCACCTTAAGATTAAAATTTGATGTTTATCTGCTTACCCCCAGGGCATCCAAGATGTAGGTGACTTTGTTTCTTCAGTAGAACACAAACTGAGATTTTTAACTGAAAAAGTTGCAGTCTGTCAGTCTTAAAATGTAAGTAAATGGGAATCACGGCTAAAACATAGAATAAAACAAACAAAACCAGATTAATCCCTGTGGCTTGTGACGATACACTGATATGTAAAGACACAAAACGATTGGTCTGTACAAGGAACCTCTTACCTCCGATTCTTGCAGTGCAAACTGTTCGAATTCTCCTGTGTGCGTTCTTAGCAGCAGGCACGTTAAGAGGCTTCTTCTTCTTGCTTTATGGCAGATTGCACACTTATAAGAAATATACTCCTAATTGAGATTGTAGATAGAATGTCAATTTTCCACTAGAGAACACACTCTGGAGAGTTCTAACAGTTTGCACATTGCGTGAATCAGATGTAGAAAAGCAATATAAATACTGTTCAGTTTCTTGCACAGACCGAATGTTCTGTGACTTTACACATCAATGTAACGTCATGAGCCGCAGGGTTTAATTTGGTTTTGTTTGTGTATATTTTTCGTTTATTTTTGCCGTGTTTCCCCTCCACTTACATTATAAGAGTGATAGACTGCATGGTTTGAGCTAAAAATCTCAGTTTGTGTTCTACTGAAGAAAAAAAGTCACCTACATCTTGGATGCCCTGTGTGGAAAGCAGATAAACATCTAATTTTCAAACTTTAAAGATGCACATTTTGAGATAAAAAAAAGAAAATATATTTAAAAGAGATAATATACATTACGGATTTGTCAACTGGCAAAGCTACATTTTCAGAAGCCATTTTTCCAGTCTTTAAAAATAATTCTAATATGTTGATTATTTAATTGTTTTTGGTGCAAAATTTTTAATGATGGTTTTTATTATTGTTCCTCAAAAATTAATTCATGATATTAATATTTTTTCAGGATTCTTTGATGAACAGAACGTTTATTTGAAATATAAATCTTTTGTAAGATTCTAAATGTCTTTACTGTATTTTTTTTTACCAATTTTATTGTGTCCGTGCTAATAAAAAGTATAAATCTTATTTTATTTTATTTTTTTATTTTTTTATCTTTCTTACCCCAATTTTATATTACCCTAATAAAAATATTAAGCATCACAACTGTTTTAGCAGCAAAATCTCTGAATGATCATGTGACAAGACTAGAGTAATGATGCTAAAAATCATCACAGGAATACATTTTGGCTGGTGTAAATATTATAAGTAAAACACATTTTTAATTATGTACATATTTTCTGATCAGATCATTATCTCATAATATCCGCTGGAGTTATTTATTATTGTTATTTTTTTTTAAACATTTGAATTTTTTGATTTCTCTACATATAAACATCTATGCAGATGCATCATGGCAGTAACATCAGTAATTTTTTATATTTAAGAATACAGAAAAAGAAAAATCAGGAGTAGAAACTTCTGCTTGAGTGACTTATTGTGTAATTCGGTTTAGAGAGTTGGCTAGATCAATAAATGTGCTCTGTGCGTGAGAGTTTTTATTGTGGGTCATGGATGCAGCCCCTCACAACTGCATCGTCGGCACTTAAACTAATCAGAAAGATGCATGTAAACAGCAAATGAAATATTGCTGGCAGCATACTGCATTTGGCAAGACAAAAGCAATGATCATAACAGTATCTGTAACATTCAGTGTTACAGATATCAGACATTCAGTTTCTACAAACAGTATGGTTGATGGAGGCTATGCTATCTAATATATTTTATGAGTGACTTAATTAAGAATGCAATTGCTAAATTAATTGCTATTTTAATCTATCAATTGTAGAAAGGCAAAAAACAAAATATGTGAAAATACTGCATATTTGTGTACATGTGCCATTTATTCAGTACTATTTGAATGAAGCCTTTAAATTGCGATCAGATTGCACAAACAGCCCCAATTTCACAGGCCTGTTTGTGTCATTACCTGATTTGCAAAATTGCTTCAGTGATTCAGATATTAAAATAACACAAGCAAAAGGCCCTATCAGCCAGCACAATACCTTCTTAGTGAATTCCAACAAATTCACAATCACAAATATAAAGTAATCTGTATCACTTACTATCACCTGCATGGGTTTAACAAACATACACCATCAAAAGCATTGGAGATATAAACATTGAGAGTGCAGAACTGTTCACCTGTGCACTTATGTTAAGATCAGAGCACAGTGCAGTCAATTCTTGATGTGTACTGCATGTGGATTAAATAGAAGCAAATGAGAAACCTGTAATTCTGTTATGGTTCATAGAACAAAGTTGATGAGAATGCAGATTAAAAAAAAAATGTCTTTCTCTTACCAAAAAGGGAGTAAACTATGCCCACTGTGATGTCAGCAGCCACTGGGATGTTAGACTGGAAGGTACTGTTGTCCAGTCCTGGCATCTATTACACACACACACACAGAGAGAGAGAGAGAGAGGGGGGGAGAGAGAAAGAGAGAGAGAGAGAGAGAGATCAATAATAATAATAATAATAATAATAATAAATACTCAAGTTTTCACACATACAAAAACAAAAATGTCAGCAGCACTTAATTTTATTGTATTGTTCTTCATGTACATACAAAAATTTTATTATAATAACTACAATAACTGGGTAATAACCCTAAACCTAACCTTAACCCATGTGTTTTCCCTTATTGTCAGTAATTTATTTTATTTATTAATATATATATATATATATATATATATATATATATATATATATATACATATAAGCCCTGGTTATGCGTTCTTTACTAGACTAACTGAGACTTGTCATGGCACTTGTACTGTTGTTGTTCTCTTGTTGATCTGATTGCTTCTATTGTTCTCATTTGTAAGTCGCTTTGGATAAAAGCTTCTGCTAAATGATTAAATGTAAATGTAATGTAAATGTCAAATGAAGTGTAACCGATATGTCTGATTCAGAATACATATTATGGGTTTATAATGAATTGCCTCAATATTACTACTGATATAATTTACAGGATACTGAGTCTCATTATTTAATGGATTTGACTGGGTGCATAAAAAAAGCTAAATTAAAACATTAGATTTTTTTTTTTTACATTTCAACCAATTTGCAAATCTGTTTCCTTAATAATAGAATATAAAAAAAGAATGACAACCTTTTAAAATGTGCTTTTATTCAAATTAACATAAAAAGCTTTCAATGCTTTCTGCATTTTTAAGGTGTCTAAGGTCTTTTTTGTCTCGGTACCAAAACAGCCGAAAGCTCAATCAGAGAATATAGTGCAAGCATCGCCAAGGTCAGGATCCCAGAGAACTAATGAAGTGAAAAAAGTGTAGATAATGCATCCACAAAATGCATACATTTAAACACAACAGACCTTAGTCAGGGTAGACCAATAATGTAATTATATATGGATGAAATGAGGCCACTGTCTTTACTAGGTCACATCTGTGTCTACTGAAAAATTATTTCGAAAGATGTTTTCTCAGCTGCTCAGTCTATATCCATTGAAGACGCTGCAGTTTTGTAGCTCTTCCTGCCATGGAATAAAAAACTGTTCACAACTTAACTTTTTATCTCACAATTCACACTTATTTTCTCACAATTCTGAATTAGTATCTCTTTTTTCACGCAATTCTGAGAAAAAAAAACATAATTGTTATAAAAGTAATACATTTTGATTTTCTTTCTCTTATCTCTGACTTTTTCATCAGAATTACAAAAAAAAGTCAGAATTGTTACCGATTGTAACTGTCAAGAAATGTTATATAGTAGACAAAAGTAGAAACAGATTGCATACATTACCCTGACTAAGGCCAACAGTTGTTATTCACAGAAATTTTATTGTGAGCTACAACCCGAATTCCGGAAAAGTTGGGACGTTTTTTAAATTTGAATAAAATGAAAACTAAAAGACTTTCAAATCACATGAGCCAATATTTTATTCACAATAGAACATAGATAACATAGCAAATGTTTAAACTGAGAAAGTTTACAATTTTATGCACAAAATGAGCTCATTTCAATTTTGATTTCTGCTACAGGTCTCAAAATAGTTGGGACGGGGCATGTTTACCATGGTGTAGCATCTCCTTTTCTTTTCAAAACAGTTTGAAGACGTCTGGGCATTGAGGCTATGAGTTGCTGGAGTTTTGCTGTTGGAATTTGGTCCCATTCTTGCCTTATATAGATTTCCAGCTGCTGAAGAGTTCGTGGTCGTCTTTGACGTATTTTTCGTTTAATGATGCGCCAAATGTTCTTTATAGGTGAAAGATCTGGACTGCAGGCAGGCCAGGTTAGCACCCGGACTCTTCTACGACGAAGCCATGCTGTTGTTATAGCTGCAGTATGTGGTTTTGCATTGTCCTGCTGAAATAAACAAGGCCTTCCCTGAAATAGACGTTGTTTGGAGGGAAGCATATGTTGCTCTAAAACCTTTATATACCTTTCAGCATTCACAGAGCCTTCCAAAACATGCAAGCTGCCCATACCGTATGCACTTATGCACCCCCATACCATCAGAGATGCTGGCTTTTGAACTGAACGCTGATAACATGCTGGAAGGTCTCCCTCCTCTTTAGCCCGGAGGACACGGCGTCCGTGATTTCCAACAAGAATGTCAAATTTGGACTCGTCTGACCATAAAACACTATTCCACTTTGAAATAGTCCATTTTAAATGAGCCTTGGCCCACAGGACACGACGGCGCTTCTGGACCATGTTCACATATGGCTTACTTTTTGCATGATAGAGCTTTAGTTGGCATCTGCTGATGGCACGGCGGATTGTGTTTACCGACAGTGGTTTCTGAAAGTATTCCTGGGCCCATTTAGTAATGTCATTGACACAATCATGCCGATGAGTGATGCAGTGTCGTCTGAGAGCCCGAAGACCACGGGCATCCAATAAAGGTCTCCGGCCTTGTCCCTCTCTGAATCTTTTGATGATGTTATGCACTGTAGATGATGAGATTTGCAAAGCCTTTGCAATTTGACGTTGAGGAACATTGTTTTTAAAGTTTTCCACAATTATTTTACGCAGTCTTTCACAGATTGGAGAGCCTCTGCCCATCTTTACTTCTGAGAGACTCTGCTTCTCTAAGACAAAGCTTTTATAGCTAATCATGTTACAGACCTGATATCAATTAACTTAATAATTAATCACTAGATGTTCTCCCAGCTGAATCTTTTCAAAACTGCTTGCTTTTTTAGCCATTTGTTGCCCCCGTGCCAACTTTTTTGAGACCTGTAGCAGGCATTAAATTTCAAATGAGCTAATTAAGTGGATAAAAGTGTAAAATTTCTCAGTTTAAACATTTGCTACGTTATCTATGTTCTATTGTGAATAAAATATTGGCTCATGTGATTTGAAATTCCTTTAGTTTTCATTTTATTAAAATTTAAAAAACGTCCCAACTTTTCCGGAATTCGGGTTGTATTTCTTTAACCTGTCTGGGAACAGAGTTACAGAGTGAGAGGGAATTTGTGAAAATCTGCTGACAGTACTTCAGTTATCCTTCAATCGCATGTTCAGTCATATCAAAAAAAAAAAATTAGGCATCCTTCCTAGTAAACGGAAAACAGTAAACACTGCATTTAGCATTTAACTTTCATTAGGCTAATTGTCAAGTTCTTTAAATCCCATCTGCAAAAATATTCAAAAATTTCTTCCCTGCTTTCTTCAAATGCACACATGCAGCTGATCAGCAGTGGAGCTAAAGGCTGAGTCTGCACACTCAAACGCCTCCAGAGAGCGATAATCTCAGATCTGCACTATGTTCTTCCCAAATCCATTTTATGAGTAAAATCGCTTTCATGTTTTTTTTTTTTATATTAGCAAACGGGAAGTTCTTTTCTAAGACAAGTCATCAAAAAAAAAAACCTCTATACACTCTGCAGGAAGGGGAAAAAAGTACTGTTTTACTGATGACCTAATATTTCCTAGGCACTGTTCAGATACAAATACAATCTGAATCTCACACCATAAAGCCGCTTTGAAAGTGATATAAACATATTCTGTGAACATATTAACAACAAACAAGCTCCTTCCTTCCTTCATGACTTTGAATTTTACAGATTTTACAGAAACTTACAGATGGCATCACAACATCCTGTCACTCACTTCTGTTCTGTCATTATGGTATGTCATCTTTCTTCTCTCTCTCTCTCTCTCTCTCTCTCTCTCTCTCTCTCTCTCTCTCTCTCTCTCTCACACACACACACTCACACACACACACACACACACACACACTCACACACACACACACACACACACACACACACACACACACACACACACACACACACACACACACACACACACACACACACACACACACACACACTCATCTTTGTCAAGTCTTGATATGTTATTCCTGAGATCAAATGTTCGTACTGCCAAAGGGTTGTTGGGGTTTGCTTTTCTTTAAACCCTGTGTTAAACGGAATAACCGAGTGAATGTATTAACACAACTAGATTTTCCTCTCAAAATGACTTCACTCCACACCTGTTACTACAAGATTATTTAAAAATACCACAGCCTGGAGTGTTTGGTGTCTGTGATGTGCACATCTTATATTTCTTATTAAAAACAACTTCAGAACATCCAAAGCACACACATACACACACACACACACATAGGGGGGCATGAGTTTATGAAAGCCATTTTATAACTCTCAAATGTCTTGAATTATATGAATAGAAAAAGATAGAAAATTCGCTGGATATTTACTCAGCTTCAGGCCATGCAAGATGTAGATGAGTTTGTTTCTTCATCAGAACAGATTTGGAGAAATTTAGCATTACATCACATACTCTCTGCAGTGAATACAAATCGCAGTTTGAACAAACAAAAAGATATGAAAGAGCCCAATTCAGTACTCGCAGTGTTCTGGTGGTCAGGGCTCACGCAGAGAAAGGCGTCTCCAAAACGCTTGATCATCGAATTTGCTTATTTTTGCTCTTGTGCCGACAAATACATACAAAATGTCAAAATATCCACCTTGGAAATTATGCTCGAAAAAACTGTCAGTAATTTCTTAAGTGAAAGTAAACAGTTGAGGAAAAAAATGGGATGTGTATTATATTGGATGCGTTCGTTGTCTCTTAAAGTGACCGCACCTTATTTAGCTACTGTCTGCTGTAATGTTAATCCAAGAAAATGAAAATGAAAATCACTCACTGCTCTTGACTGAATTAATTTGTAGTTTTAACAGTCAAACCAAAAATTATTCAGACACCAGGTATAATTTTTGATATATATAGCAAAACTGTAATAATGTGAGAAATGTAGGTTTCATTTTTACATTGAAGACTATACAGTGCTATTTTACATTTAATTATTTGGTTTCTGTACCTTGACACCTACAAACTTGAAAAAACTTAAACATTGTGTAAATAGCACAAATAAAAAAAAATAAACGAACATTCAAATTAAACAATTTCAAACAGGGCCTACTGGTACAAACTTCACCGGGTCCCTGCTGACCCCAGCTACGGCCCTGCTCACGCCTGTTTCACACATACTCCGTCTGCAGTGCGTATGCAGTCCATGTGCGTTACGTATGTGGTGCAGCATGGATGTGCTTTCACACAGGATGCGTTTGCAGTCCACTACTCGGTACGTAAACGATCGCTGCACTGCTGCAGACGCAACGCTCCTGGAATCCGTTAACATGGGTGCATAAAAAAATATGCAACGCATACGCACTGCAGACGGAGTATGTGTGTAACAGGCGTAGGGTTGTTTGCACCTTGTGCAATGTGGAATTAGTTTACAGCTTTTTCAGGCACTTTGTGATGCATTTTGGAAACAGGAGATGATCCCCTTTTCTAATGCACCACCTAGCTTGATAAACCCCTTCTCAAAGACTTACTGTTTGTCAATTTTATTTGGGTAACACACATATTCTGAATGCCTTCGGCAGAATTCGAATGAGCCATTTTAATCTAGATTAATCTAGATTAATTTCAAGATCAAAGTGAGATTAATCTAGATTAAATAAATTAATCTATGCCCACCACTAATATATAAATATATATATATAATATATATATACTTTGGTGTCCCAAAAATGTGTCTGTGAAGTTTCAGCCCAAAATAACAAATTTGGAAAAGCCAAATGCACATGCGCATTACCGTGAAAAATGAAAGTGATCCACAGTGTCCTCAATAGCTCCGAAAAATGTAAATAAAGACTCTTATGTTCAGTCTTACAATCAAACACAGAACACCGGGATTGCTTACGAGACATTGCTGATGTTACAGCTGCTCGAGCGTGGAGAAAAAGCAGGGCAGTTCACAATCGCTGAGAGTGAAACAATAGCAATGCAGAGCTGTCAATCAACGCCTGTGTCCCGGCCCTATGCAATGTGACATCACACTGCATGAGAATCAAAATGGCAGGCCTAGTGAGACTGTCTTAGTTTGAAAGTGAAGTGACATTCAGCCAAGTATGGTGACCCATACTCAGAATTTGTGCTCTGCATTTAACCCATCCGAAGTGCACACACACACACACTGTGAACACACACCCGGAGCAGTGGGCAGCCATTTATGCTGCGGCACCCGGGGAGCAGTTGGGGGTTCGATGCCTTGCTCAAGGGCACCTAAGTCGTGGTATTGAAGGTGGAGAGAGAACTGTACATGCACTCCCCCCACCCACAATTCCTGCCGGCCCGGGACTCGAACTCACAACCTTTCGATTGGGAGTCCGACTCTCTAACCATTAGGCCACGACTTCCCTGTTTAAAGTTTAAAGCCGATTAAAGAATTAGGAGTGGTTGGATTTTTATCATTGTAGGGTGGTTGTGTTCACAAACTGCAAACACACATTTATGTTCAAACAGTATATGTAAAAGTGGATTTTGCATAATAGGTGCCCTTTAATGTCTTTTTCTAATTTAAAGGGTTAGTTCACCCAAAAATTAAAATTATGTCATTAATATTTCACCCTCATGTCGTTCCAAACCCGTAAGACCTCTGTTCATCTTCGAAACACAGTTTAAGATATTTTAGATTTAGTCTGAGAGCTTTCTGTCCCTCCATTGAAAACGTATGTACGGTATAGTGTCCATGTCCAGAAAGGTAAGAAAAACATCATCAAAGTAGTCCATGTGACATCAGAGGGTCAGTTAGAATGTGTTGAAGCATCGAAAATTGGACATTTCTTATGATACCGGTTGCATCGGTTTTCGGATCAACAGTACACTGAACCGAGAACCGTTTCTGTTGGATGCGTCCGATTCGAGAACTGAGGAGCTGATGATAACTGCGCATGCGTGATTCAGTGTGAAGCACACCAACACACAGAGCGTCTGAACCGAACTGATTCTTTTGGTGATTGATTCTGAACTGATGCTTTGCTAATGTTATGATCGCGGGTAAACCGAAGGCTTGAATGAAGGGCAATCCTCGCCAATGACATCATTACATCGAGCGCAAAAGAACCAGTGAACGTTTTTTTTCAACCTGTTTATTGAATCGAACTGTCCGAAAGAACCGGTTCGCGGAAAAGAACTGAACTTCCCATCACTACTGGTGATCTGAAAGCCGATGCAACCGGTTCTTGACTCGAGAAAGAGTCAATCTTTCGTTCGTTATCTGGCTCGGCTCGGGGGTTCATCTTCAGTTCTCTCTTCACAGCAGTTCAGTCAGTGTACTGTTTGAGTAAATGAATTACTCTGGGATATTGGTTTGTTTGAACTCAGAGGGAGTGTCAGTCACATTAAAAAAGTTAACCGCTTAAGTAATTTGTGGATTAATGCTTATTGGACACGCGAACCATTTCAAACGATTCAGTTTCGATTTGGTGAACTGGTTCAAGAAGAACCGGTTAAATGGAATGATTAGTTCGCGAACTGGATATCACTACACTGTAGTGAACGCACTCACAACTGACCCGGAAGAGAAGACAATGCTGAATAAAGTCGTAGTTTTTGTTATTTTTGGAACAAAATGTATTGTCGATGCTTCAACAAATTCTAACTGACCCACTGATGTCACATGGACTACTTTGAAGATGTTTTTAATACCTTTCTGGACATGGACAGTATACCGTACATACATTTTCAATGGAGGGACAGAAGGCTCTCTAAATCTAAAATATCTTAAATTGTGTACCGAAGATGAACAGAGGTCATGAGGGTGAGTCATTAATGACATAATTTTCATTTTTTGGTGAACTAACCCTTTAATGGGGACAACCCAGTAAACATAAAATTAATTTTGGGTGATATTGAGGTCAATATAATAAAAACATAATTTTCATGGGTTACATTTGAGGAGCAAACAGCAGGGCTCTTTGTGCTCTCTGCTCTCTCTCTCTCTCTCTAGCATGTACGGGGACTTTGATGTGACTGACTTACAAGCCCTCATAGGGTTGCTCATTTTGGCAGGAGTGTACAAGTCAAAAGAAGAAGCAATAGCAAGCCTTTGGAATGCTGACACTGGAAGGTCAATATTTTCAGCCACCATGTCTCTAAAGACATTACAGGTTTTAAAGAAACAGGACAGGGCCAATGACAGCATGACAAACGTGAAGCAATATTGGATGTATGGGACAAGTGGGTCCAGCGCTTCCCTTTCTTCACAATCCAGGCCCCCATATCACTGTTGATGAATGTCTGGTTCCATTTCATGACTGCTTTCCGTTTAAACAGTACATTAAATAACCAGCCAAATATGCATTCAAATATGTATATACACTCAAAGTATCTTGGAGAGGTGAGGTTTCCAAGTCGCAACATCTAACTACTGGGGTGCCTCAGGGCATATTTCTTGGACCACTTCTCCTCTCTGTCTACATGGTATCACTAGGTTCTGTCATTCAAAAACATGGCTTTTCATACCACTGCTATGCTGATGACAATCAACTACCTCTCATTTCATCCTGATAATTTGACGATAGCTGCTCGCAACTCAGCTTGTCTAACAGACATTTCTTGCTGGATGAAGGACCATCACCTTCAACTCAACCTTGCCAAGACAAGCTTGTGCTTCCCATCAAACCCATCATTTCATCACAATTTCACCATCAAGTTAGGCACATCAACATAACTCCTTAAAAAACAGCCAGAAACCTTGGAGTTAAGACTGATGATCAGCTAGCTTTCTCAGACCACATTGCTAAATCTGTCCGGTCCTGCAGATTTGCTTTATTCAACATCAAGAAGATCAGACCCTTTCTTTCGGAACATGCTGCATAAATCCTTATTCAAGCTCTTGTTCTGTCCAGGGTGGACTATTGCAATGCTCTCTTGGCAGGTCTTCCAGACAGTTCTATCAAACCTTTACAATTAATCCAGAACATGGCAGCAAGATACATTTTTAATGAGCCAAAAAGAATACACGTCATATTTCTGTTTATCTATTTGCAATGGCTACTAATAGCTGCTTGCATGAATTTCAAGGCATTAATGTTTGCCTACAAAACCACAACTGAATCTGCACCCCTTTACCTAAATTCATTAATTCAGCCTTATGTGCCTTCTGCAAGTGAACGTCGCTTGATTGTGCCATCCCAAAAGAAGCACAAGAAAGTTTAATAAAGTCACTATTACGGTGTGACGAGTGGGGCGGGGCCGAGGGACATGGGAGCGAGGCCGGGGGAGTGATTGGAGATGAACTACACCTGTTCGTCCCACCGGTCTCGAGGCCCATGGAGGAGATGGAAGGATATAAAACTGGAGCGACGACAGTGAAGGACGAGAGAGGACCAGGCCTGGGCTTTTAGTTGTGTTTTGGTTTTTATTTTATGCGCACCAGTCGTCCGTGAGGGGCTGGTGCGCTGTTTTGTGTTTATTTTGTTATTAAAATGTTTTTGATTGTCCGCCGGTTCCCGCCTCCTTCGTCCGGAAGAATATGAAGGTTATATCGTTACATACGGACTTTTAAATTAAATGTTCCCTCCTGGTGGAATGACCTCCCCAACTCAATCCGAGCAGCTGAGTCCTTAGCCATCTTCAAGAATCGGCTTAAAACCCATCTCTTCCATCTTTATTTGACCCTCTAACTCTAGCACTATTCTAATTCTATTTTAAAAAAAAATCTAACTAGCTTTCCAATCTTTTTGTATTCTATCTGTCTTCTTTTCATTTATTAAACAAAATTCTAACTAGCTTTCTAATCTTTTTGTATTCTATCTGTCTTCTTTTCATTTATTATACAATTAACAAAAGCAAAAAAAAGAGCTCTAACACTAGCTTGCTCTATTCTTTTTCTATTCCATGTTTTCTTTTTATTTATTATATTATTTAATAGCCCTTGCTATGTGTACTGCGTTTAAGCTAACTGAGACTTGTTATAGCACGTGTATATCATTGCTCTTTTGTTGTTTTTGATTGCTTCCATTGTTCTCATGTGTAAGTCGCTTTGAATAAAAGCGACTGTTAAATGACTAAATGTAAATGTAAATATCTGTGGCATGTGATGCACAGTCCATCTATGCCTGGAATATGTAGGTGTACACAGGTAAATCCCCTTGACAAGCACCTGAAAAAAAAAATCAGGTCATGAGGGTGGTACTAGACATGACCTCTCTATCTGTGGGTGCTGAATCCGAGAACTCCAAAACACTTCAGGCTGAGCAAGAGTCTGTTATTAATAAACTTAAACAAATGCATTAGCAAAACCTCAGATTTTGTGAAAAAGGGGGTGGGAGTATACTATGCACTGAATAAAGATTAAGATATTTCTCAGATTACTGGAATATTTTAAATATTCACAGTATGGGTGTTGTCTCTGTTTCAGTGGTTAAGAAAATTACATCAGGCGGGAGTTTTGAAACTATCACTATCACATGACCACCATCCAGCTGAGGTGACAGTAAAAGCTCTGTGAAAACATATGAAGGATTTAAAAACCTTGTTATAAATAACCTTTTAATGATAGTTTATTTTCATTACTATTATTTGTATATATTATTTATTAATATAGTTTTTTACGCCTCTATCTGCCTGGTATTACAGTATCCTGTAGTATCTAGGGTTTTACATAAAAACAACAACAAGAACAACAATGTGTCAATTAGGTACTTTTATTTTTTAATGACGTGTATTTGTAGCAAAAATGACAATTGACATTAAACATAAATAAATACTTAAAGAAGTAACACAAAATAGAAACTGGAAATAGTGAAATGTGGACCAAGTTTCAGTGAAATTCTGTATTTCCATAATCCTCTATGATGCCTGTAATCATTATGTGTATTTTGCTGTGATTGAATGGCTGTTTCTCTCTGCAGATGAGGAGGTTGTAGGATGTGACAGCATCTGAAATACACAATTGAGTTCAGAGTTACATGCGAATCATTCCATTTTTTTTAAACAAATAAAAAAAAAGTACAATAAATAAAACATTTTTGTTACTTAGTGATTAAGAGGAGTGAAGTATCCTTAACTGAACAGGGCTGGTCACACTTACATGTTCTCTTAAACTTAAAAGAGAAAAAGACATGATTTGTAAGAAACCAATTGCAATTTGAAAGTTAAATATGATTGACATTTTAAGAAATAAATCATTTACCTGCTGAGAGTGTGTTGACAGTCTCTGTAGCTGGATAGCTGAACTCCAGAAAATCAGTACGTCTAATGAGACATCATTTTTAGAGTGTAGCCTCTGTTAGTAATAAATAATTATTTATTGTAACCCTAACCCACACACTAACCCTAAAAGAGAACTTTGTGCATTTTTCAAGCAACTTTTATTTGCTTTATTTTTATGCAGTTTTTACAAATGAGGATACCTTCAGAGTGAGGTCTTTTCATATTTAACTCACTTCTGGGCACACATTTGGCCACAAAGTATGATTAAGTAAATAGATAGCTTTCTATAAGGTTTAGCTGATATTCTGTCCCCAAAATTTTTATAGCAAATTGGTGTTGTTAGAGTTTATATATGTTTAACATCTGGAAACAAACTGAAGCAAGCGAAGGGAAGTCATAATCATTCTAAAACAAGTACATTTGATTATCATAATAAAGTCAAGGAAAATTATAAATTGTATTTATTTGGTGTTACAAACCACCCAAGAAGTGGGGTCGATTGTAATAGCACTCTTTGTGTTTGACAATAATTTGCATAGTTTAGGAATAAGTTGCAGATTTATAAACTGCATTCATTTGTAGCAGACATGGTGATTAATTATTAAACATTGAAAAATACATTCCAAAGCAACACTGAGATGCAAATTTTCAACCAACATGTGTTACAGCACACGACTTTGTGCGAAGAGAATCGCAACCCTCAGCAAATAAGCGCACAAGCCTTCAGCTTCTTTCATTCACTAATAAAACCAAAACCAAACCCAACATGACTTTTCGAGGCAGGGTTACAAACAATCAACAAGTGAATGGGGTATATGCACGAGGAACGCCACCGCAAGACACAGAAAAGCGCATAATCGCAAGACACTCGGGTTGCTCTGTCTCAGACTCTGTCTCATCGGCACCAAACTCTCGCGTCCACACCTGCCTCCTTTGCGCGCTGTTTATCCACATGCACCTGCTCGCTAGGAGACACTCGATGTCATCACTTAGAAAAATCCAAGTGGGTTCAAACAACCCTGATTGATCACTTCCATCCAACATCTCCAACATCACTCTCCTACCATGACAGCCGTTAGCCTCGCCTCTCCTCGGAAAGCCAAAGGTGTTCATCCGCTTTATCCGTGATCATTCGTCAAAGCTCCGCGGTTCGGACCCACGTCGCGGTGGCACGCGGAGTCGAGTGGATGCGATTGGGAGACCAAAAACGAGACCTTCCGGTGGTGATGAGTGATTTTGCGCAAGACTGTGCGCAAATGCACGTGCAGATAATCCCGAGAGGTTCACAGCGAGTTGTGAATGAACCCTACCACCCTCCTCACCAACTCACTTTTCCATAAAAAGCAGTTGTACTGGACGCTTGATGCGCGCAACGGTGAGTTTGGAAACACATATCGACCTTTGACGACAGCGCGCGTTACTGTAATGCAGGTTTTCGTGCCTTTACAAATTACAATACATTAGATCCGGATTCTCATATTAGGAAAGCAGGTTCAGCATCATGTTCAAGTACAAAATTATTAGTGCTTTAAGAATTTATGA
The DNA here is from genome assembly GCF_963082965.1 of Carassius carassius. NCBI lineage: Eukaryota > Metazoa > Chordata > Actinopteri > Cypriniformes > Cyprinidae > Carassius > Carassius carassius. The sequence goes on from NC_081781.1 coordinate 18,981,851, forward strand.
ATAATAATAATAGGTATACTAATAAAGAAAAGGAATGTAAAGAACCAAAAACAGAAGCGCACTGAGATTAAAAGGAAGGAAGGGAGAACAGGAAAGAAAGGAACGCAGCAGAAAAGAAAGGTATAGGGGAAGGGAGAGGTAAAGGGAAAAAAGAGAGGGAACAGTTTCACATTTAATGAATATAACATCCTAAACCCTTCATGAACCCTTAAGCAGTTTCAGCCTGCTTAATCCCACACACCATTTAAAAGGTATACAAATAAATTGTTGTTTTATTTTACAGTTTTAACTCTAAATTAAGATCAAATAATTAATTGGTCAAATTTATTGTTAAAAAAAATGTAAGCCACTGTAAACTTTCTGCGTCTCTGAACACGAGTGCGCGCAAATCCAATTGCACGTGAGCGCTCATTTAGTCTGAAGCGCGTGAAATTATGCAGCGGTGGGAAGCTTTAACGATCAGGGGGCTACAGTAATCATCCAATCCTTCCCTCCAGCGTCCAAAGGAAGATTCAAAATGAATGAGCGAGTCGATTTGCACCCTTTAGGGACAGAAAAACACGTATGTGGAATTTTTGGTGCGATATGAATTATGTTGGTTTGGACTATGTGCAATGTACTACTAAGAACCAAAAAAAGAAAAAAAAAAGAAAAAAAGAAATACTTATATTCTATACCTGTTAGCTATAGTGAGATGGAAACAAATCAATGTAATTTACATGCACATCATATGTTTAAGATTTATTCTTAGTATTTTTTCAGATTACGTTTAGAGTTAAAAGTATAAAAAACGTATAATTATAGGCTACATTCAGCTTAATAATACCCTAACACTCAATTAATGTAAACCATGCTTGCGAATTAAAATAACTAAACAATCAAAAATGGTAAAGTAGCTTAATTTTTAAAACTATGTTATCTAATGTCCCCCAGACTGACATTCATTTGAACATAAACTGATGCTTGATGTCAAAATGTTGGTTTAATATGCTTATGGCATTTAGGGTATTATGGGCATATATGTTAATGATGCTTACTTACACAGAACATCACCAAATTGTGATTATTATAAGAATATGTATATGCATGCAAATACTGGAAAGAGGAAAGCAACACGTTAACTCATATACAGTAGTTGTAGTTTTTCAAAGTGGGCTCAGCTGATTATTTCAGATACATTTTTTTATTAAAAAAAAAGGATGAAAAAAAATTGAGATTTTGAAAAGAAAAAAAAAATTGAAAAGAAAAAAAAATACTGAGATAAATTGTGACAAAGTAGAAAGTATTAAAAAAATAAAATAGGTGGGTGCACCGTTATGTCTATTGCTGTGAAATTCATCACATTCCTTTCACTGATGTTTCAGCTGCCAACATCAGCAGAATGACATTGAAGTGTGTTGAGCTTTCCAGCAAGTTTTTGTTTGTTTCAGGGACAAAATGCATAACATTGCAGACAAACCTAGTTGTCCTCTCAAGCGGTCCAACCTCACATAAAGTACAGTGCCACTGACCAAACCAGCCCTGTTGAATGAACTTAAAAGTGAACAGATGCAGAAGACAATAAAAGGATTTCTGGCAAGATTCTGAAGCTCTGTTTTACTACACTTTTAAAAAATGTAAGAAGCAAATAGCCAGGCACAAAAAGAAAATTACTTTTATTAAAAACAAGCCTTGCATTCATTATGTACCAGCGCCAGTACCAGGGACTGCATGTTAGAGAACAAACTTGTGTGTTGTGATTGGTAGATGGTACTTGATAAATCAATACAGCAAATTACATTTCTAAAATAGGCCAAACACCTAAGAAAGCAACAGGCAGCCAGGTTCTTGGTTACATTTTATTCTATGTACAGTAATTTGTTATAAATATAATAAATTTATTTTATTTATTTTTCAGAAAAGCGGTCTTGTAGATACATTTAAATAACAGTTTGATCATAGTGGTGGAGATGACAGAATGAGAGCTGGGGTGGTGGGAGAAGATGATTGGTTTGTAGAAAATGTAAAATCTTCAGAGAAAACAGCACAGCCAACCCACACAAAGATGCACAAACAAAAATATGCCCTCAGACTGACTTTACCCCTCTTGGTGTCCTGACAGGTCCTTACAAGTCTATGCTGTTTGGCTGGGCAACATGGATTGTGCCATTTCCTCACTGGGTCACGAACATTAATAAGATGGCTCTTTGTTGGACTTCACTGATTCCACTGGCTTCTCATAAAGTGATTTTAAGTTCCACTTAACACCACATTTGCAGCCTGACTGAATAAGGTAGAATATTTACTCCTTTTAACAGCTGCAATGATATTAACCGCAGGTCATCATGTTACAATGTGATGTTTTTTTGTGTTACTGTGGCAACAGAGCACAGTGTACAACCATGAGACAGCCGACAGGACAGTATGAGGCAGAGATGCATAGCCATGTTTGGGATCTTGAAAAATTAGTTCTAAAAACAAAAAGATTTCATAAAACAAAAATCTTCAAAAGATACGAGAGATAAATTAACATGGAAAAAAACAGATCCAGTCACACTTCAGGTGCATTGAAGACAAAACATCTAAAGTCGGTTTGTGTTTAGCTCACCATTGAAGACCGTACAAGCACATCAGATGCAGTGTTAAGTTGAAATGTGTGTTCAAGTCTTTTTATTTACTTATCTCTCTCAATTAGATTTAGTTTTAGCAACAAGTAGAAAAATCTGGAAATCCAGACCAGTTATTTATTTAGGTGGGACTTTGAAGAACTGTTGGATCGATGATGCAGAGTTCCTCAAACACTGTTGATGATAATGAGGGCAGGCATGGCGCTCTGCTGGCTGGTCTCACACATAGCACTGGTCTGTGCCAACTTGGCGAAGACACGGGGTGTGCCCAAATTATAAACTCCAGCTTGGAAGAAACAAGCTTTCAAGGAAAGCCTGTACACCTCTTGAGCCTGGAGCTGCAACTTATATTGGGTCTGGCCCAGCCAGCTAAAAGACCCATGCACTTCCAGTGACTCTGGGCTGCAAAGATAGACAACAAGAGTGCGAGATGGCTTGTAAGTTCAATCTCAAGATTTCAAAAAGACTCTGGGATCAGGGAAAACTGAGCTGTACCTGGTCGTTTTATGCCGTAGATCAACAATGACGTCTACCTGAGCCGAGGAACAGTTGGACAACGTCAGGGTGACTGGAACCATACATAAACTAGAAAAGGAAAAAAAAAAAAATTCTTCAAATTCTTGAAATAGCAATGCTTTGTGCAACCTCCACAAAGGCAAACTTCATTTGAAATGAGCAATTCTTCCGTTGAAATATGCAATAGAAAACATCAGTACTTGAGTCTCCTCATGACCTCTTATCGGAATTCAAACATGTTGCCAAGTTTTTAAGCCAGACAAAATTGATTATTCAATATTTATTTAATTTTGTGATGTAAAATATAGCACTCTTGACTTTCATCTGGATATTACTTTGATCAATGGGTCTCATAACTTCTGTTAATCCCATACTGGTGTGCAGCAACTGTAAGTCATTTGTCCTGAAGCACAAATATGGATGGACTAACCCCCTGACTCTGGAACATTCATCTCATGCTACAAGATGTTTGGTTCAATTTCCTGGCAAATTTAAGTTTTGTATGGCAGTGCTGTTGCACAGTAAGATGAGTTTGACCCGGGGTTTAGGTCTTCGATTTTGTTCCCTCACTCTGCTATCCTAAAATTAAAATTAAACTAAATAAAACAACAAAAAATACTTTAAACATGTAAAGTTGGCAGTAAAATTCAAATGAGGGCTATTTTTTAAACGCATGTTGAACATATATTTTGTATGACTCATTCATGTATACAGTTTCTTCTTTTCTTTGACCTTTCCGATAAAAACAACTTCTGGTGATGTATATGTCAGATGTCAGACTTAAGTAATCATTTAATTGAATAATTTTATAATTTTATAAATTTCCAATATGAAAGATCTGTCTCTACTTAAGTTTCATTGCAATTTTAAGACATTTAAAGCATTTAAGTTATTAATAAATTCAAATGTTATTTCAACCATTTTTTTCTCCTAGCTAGTGTGTTATCGTGATTAGATACAACACATCCAGCATCAAGTGCAACAAATCAACAAAATGTCCTAAAGCTTGTGTTCAGTTAGGATAAAAACTCAAAAAGGCAAGAACTTTTAGCTCGTGACATTGTTAAATTTGATTAATACAGTTTGTTAGAGTTATTTATGATGGTATTCCTTAAAGTGTTTTTGAAGTTGTTTTAAAGTTATTACTAACTCATTATTTTCTCTTGTTAGTAAATACTGATTTCTTGCTTCAGTGACTACATTTACATGGACATCAGTAATCTAATTAATTACCTTATTCTAAATAAGCTTTTAGAATATTCCTTTCATGTTCTCGTTTTACATGTTATAGAAATGGCACACATCATTACATCCCCAGGCAACGCCATCCGACGTCCCCTCCAGAATTTCACGTATAAACATATGTTTCGTCTTCGTTATAATGCCATATACAGTTTTGGGTGTTTAATTTTTAATTTACTGAAAGCTTCAAGTATGGTTAATTATTTGTCATGCTATACATGCAAACAGATGACAACGACGACTCTTGTTTACCGTCAAACAGTTGACCACTACTGTGTGTGTATCCTGTCGCAAAACGTGGCGAAAAGTCCTATATGAAGTCCATCCACTATATGGAGTAAAATCCTTGAACGCTTTCCTCAAAAACCTTCATTTCTTTTTATCTGAAGAACTCTTTTCTACTGCATTGATGTAAATCCAGGTAAAATGTTTGTCCGTTGTTGATTGGTTCTGAATTCGAGCTTGAGGTTGACTCTAAGAAAGGGGCAGACTTTAAGCAGACTAAACGATTGGAGAAGTCTGGCATACATCACGCTGCTGTTTTTACAGGAAGGTCCAGTTATAACATTTGGATTGAGTATTACTAGGTCAAAATAAAACGCATGGATGAATTGTTTACTACTGTATAAGATCGCTAAGATGTAATAGAGAGAATTTCCATTTCATGCCAACTTTAAAGGAGTATGTTCATGTTACAGGTGTTCTCTTTGAACAGCAATTCTTCTCAGCATTTCAGTGAGATTTTTTTGCCATTGACTGAGGACTGGCATTTGTTCCTCAACGAACAGACAAACAAATTTCTGACAGCACATTCGCACAAACCCAAGGCAATGAGTGATGACTGAGCTCTTGGAGTACCATCAGCTCGACCCGGTCCAGTTTATCTCCATCTTTCATGTGGACACACCTACTTTCCACACACCACTGCAGAACTAGGCCAGACAAGCGCTCCTGTGGGCGTCACTGTCTGAGTCTTATGACCTCAAAAACACAGTCAGCGGATTTCAGCTAACCGATTCAGGTCTCTTTGAGCTTTTCAAAAGTGTTTGTTTGTATGCACTTTACCTCTTTTGTGGGAAGGGATGATCATAAGACTCTGGGTAGTGGAGACAGGTCTTTATGAGGTGGGAAAGCTGTTCCAGTGAGGGCTTGCTTACAGGGGGAGGAACGTCAGGCTTGAACTTCAGAAGCACCATTTCCTGAGTTTCCTAATTGACAAAAAGAATAAGTTTCATTCATTCTGAAAGCTTAAAGGAATTGGCACCAGCAGAGGAAATTGCTTTAACAAAATCTTTTTATTCGGTTTAAAGTGTTTGCGTGTGTGGCTGAGTGAAGAGAATGTGGTGGATGTGACAGTACGAACGCAAAAGAGAGAGAAAAGCACAAGCTCACGTGAGGGTTTCTAAAAAAAGACTTTGAGATCAACATGTGACACGCCGTTCCCTCACGTGAGGGACTTCCTCTGCAATGAATGGGTGTCGCTATGCAACGGCGTGCAGAGAGAGATTTCAGACCGGATGGAATCGTGCCAAACAGCAGGAGGGAAACGGAGGAAAAGATGAATGGATTACAGAGCAAATTAAAATGTGAATCAATGAGAAGCTGAAATGGAGAAGGAACTTTTGGAAACGAAACAGAAAAGAGAGTTTGGACACTGACAGGACTTTAAACATGCCCTTTAAAAGTCTGTATTTACTCACTCTCATGTTGTATCAAACCTATATGACAGTTTATTTTTTTTTTTTTTTTTTGTCCAAGCTAAAAAATAAATAAAAATAATAATAAACAGAAATAAGACCTACTGTAACTGGGGGAAAACTAAACAGAGTTAAAAAAAAAAACGAACTACAATAAAATAACACTTTAAATTGTAGTTTTTGATATACATAATCGTTCAAATTTGGGGTTGGTAAGATGAATGCTTTTAAAGGAATTCTGATCAAAGGGGACCAGAAAATACATGAAATCAGCAATAATGTGAAACATGACTATTTAAAATCAATGTTTATTTTAATACACTTTCTATAAAAATGATTTTATACCGTTTATTTTAATTACAGTTTATACTCAAATATAGTTTAAACATAAACCACAGTGTGTGTTTGAAATGACATGAAGGTGAGTTTTAATACACAATGTGATACTTGGCATCTACTACACTTACATCCATGCGCGCACACACTTTTTGATGTGTAGTCGTCAAATCAGCAGAGAGCTGTCACTTTGCACAAAACACCCACACAAAACGCTCGACTCCTTCACCTTGCTAATACCAAATATTAAATACTTGTTAAACACACACACACACACCCCCAAACAGACCTGCTTTTTCTGCTGCTTATTTGCACCATTATAGACATACAACAGGCAAGATTTTTCTGCACAGTAAACACATTAAACATCTGAATATTAATCTGCATATTCAAACAGAGGAACATCTAGATTGGAAAGGTGACATGCAGAGCCAAATGCAGACACAAACGAAGGTCAGAGTCTCTGCTTTCTGGCTCTCTGACCATTTAAAGCACCTTAGGATGCATCCATCTTCATAAAGAGCAGACTCACTTATAATGCTCTCAAAGTCACATTGCTCTTGCACTCCATCTCAGATGGAGAAAATAGAAATTCGAGTTATGAGAGGAAGACTTGAGCGAGCGCCAGTGCAGAAGACTGTGTGTATTTAGCTTGTATTTGAGGTCAGACACCTCACAAAGCACCTGAAGTGAGAAACAGAAAGGGATAAACACAAAGTGCGAGGTGCCAGATGCTAAGAAAAGACGGCCAAAAAAAGTCTCTCTCTACAAGTGAGTTTGTCTGTAGGACTCCTATATTCCAGTGAACTGCTCAGAGACCCCTGGGAAAGTGTTAAAACCCACCGAATGTTCAATTTATTGAACGTCACAGAGTTTTTGCAAGGGGCATAATAATATTAATGGGGTAGATCATAGGTCATATGATGCAATTTCAAGTTTTCCTTTCTCTTTGGAGTGTAACAAGCGGTTTGTCTATAGTTAAGATCTGTAAAGTTGCAAAGACTGAAGTCTCAAACCCAAAGACATATTCTTTATCAAAGTTAAGACTCGTCCACGTCCTCCTGAAACGCCTCGTTTAAACCCAGGTCTTTGTCACCGTTTAGGAAGATTTGCATGACACCGCCCAAATGTTCTTGCAAAGAAAGGCAGTGTAACTCTTATTCTAGCTGTAGAATTGTTGCTGCCACTGCCATGTCGTGGAGACACTGTGTGTTTCGTTGTGAAAGCAAAACTACTTAGTTTGGCCTTCCAAAAGAGGACAAAACAAAAAAAATCAGGGGTTAAGTTGATTTTACAACACTGTTCCAGAACAGTTCAAACCAAATATAAGACAGTATAAGTCATTATTAACAGTAATTATGTCCCCACTGGATGCAACAAAAGCTAGTTTATGATGGATTTTATTGGTTTTATCTCATCATGCCAGGACAAGGGATCACAGTATGGTAAGTGCGTAACATTTCCATCACATGCTTGAGGTATTCAGCCAATCACAATGCACTGGATAGCTGGCCAATCAGCATAGACTTTGACTTTCAGAACGAAAGCTTTGTAAAAATTGACGCGTTTCAGAAAGACGGGGCATAGAGGAGAAACAATAATGTACAGTATGTAGACAATAATGCATTTTTTGAACATTAAACCACATAAACACATTACATTACACCAAAAACACAAAATAATGTTCTTTTTAGCAACATCATATGACCCCTTTAAAGAAACCTGGGCTGTCTCCTGAAGCCACAGGAGGGCGTAATAAGCAAAATAATGCACAGAGTTAAATTGCTTATTCAATGCAATGAAATAATGACTATCTATAAAAAAGTGCATAAGGTCTGATCTAACAATTTTCTCAATTGCATGAGCAATTATGAACAAAACCGCATCATGTATGTATGCATAGCTTAATACAAAAAGCAGACGTGGCAATCACACAGATTGTATTTTATTCAGAACACGCGTTAAAATTTTAAGGAGATTTTAAATAAAAATCTAAATAAAAAATATACATTTGAAAGCAAAAACGATACATTCAAATTTGAGGTGTGCTTCCTTTTAGGTGTGCATCTGGGAGCCTTATCAGTAAATAACGATACCGTTTTATCTCAAAGGTCTAAGTAATCCACATTAATCTAAGTCTTCTGAAGAGCAAACTTGATTTACACTAAAGAAGAAACCTCTTTGGTTTTCATGCATCAAGTAAGCACATTTGTGTCTCTTCAGAAGATTCATATTAAACGTCAAATCAAAGTTTTGATGACTATACATTTTTGGGTGAATTATCACACAGTGTTATCAGTCTTAGCTTACTTAGCTGATTAGAGTGTGGCACCAGGCGTCTTCAATATCGAACCTTTTCACAATATTCTAATTTTCTGAGATAGTGAATTTGGGATTTTCCTTCGTTGTCAGTTATAATCATCAAAATTAATATACAAGAAATAAACATTTGAAATATATCAGTCTGTTTGTAATGAATTAATATAATATACAAGTTTCATTTTTTGAATGGAATTAGTAAAATAAATCAACTTTTTGATGATATTCTAATTATATGACCTGCACCTGTATATGATTTTGTCATATGACAAAATAATTACTTGGAGAACAATGAAGAAAAAAAAAAAAAAAGTTTGTTTACTTTAGTGCAATGTACTTCTTTTTTTTCCCTCCACAAGCAGTACTCAGGTCTCCAATAAAATCACACACAATGATGAGCTTCAAGGTCCATCTCCTCCATTTTATTCATCTTTGAGCACCAAAGAATCCTTCCTTCCAACCTTCACCTTTCTTAATAAAAAAAGTCAGAGGACATGTACACCTTTCCCCATATATCAAGGTCAGGAGACTGAAATTATTTCTTTTACCACTTTCTTCAAAGTACCTTTATAACCTCCAATGCCCTACAAAAGCATCAAAGCTCTGATGCGTAAAAGTGACTTGCTGAGTGTCAACAGATGTCCATTACTTCAGCTACAGTGAGAAACACAGAACTGAATTAAAGTCATTTTGACCTCATTTCGATGTGTTGGTCTCATATCTGGCTTACTCAATCAGAAAATTCACTAAAATTAATTTCCACGCTATCAAGCATGTTTGACTGCTGCAGTTTGAGTAAGACATTTTTTTGCTCTATCAGATGACAAGACCGATATTAAAATAACAGGCCATTTGCATATTTAGGTTAAAGCTTCTGTTCACAGGATTGTTATTTGAGTTCAGGTTCTTTGCCATGAGGGGTATTTTACTGAAACACTGAATCCTACAGGCAAAAAAAAAAGCCAACTGAGTGCTTTGCCTGTGTGTATAAGGATAAATCCATTTTGGTCTATCAATAACTGACAATTCAAAACATACACACACAAAATATTATTTGCTCATTTGCTTATGTATACACTTACCAAGCCTCATTGAAAAGATACAGTGGTCTCTTGCACTAAAGCAAGGGACTATATTCTTTATAGACATTCATTTGTAAAGCACCCACATTAAAAGAGCTGAATAGCAAGGGAGAGTCATTGTGAAAGTGTGTAAGTACCTCTTTCTGCGAGAGTGAGCAGGCCTCTTTGCCAATGGTTTGCAGTGCAACGTGAAGCTGCCCCTCTAAAATCAGCTGTTTGTTATCCTCCACAACATACCCCTGAAATGACATTATATGATTAATACAAAGATATTTGTCCTCAAATCTTAAAGCATCAGTAACGCCATGCATTAATTACAGCAAGACTTCACTGAGGAGCTGATTTTCTATTGACAGTACAAGTGATCAACGTTAGTGGTGTTAAACACTGGTGCATTCATCCAAAATGAATGAAAGGCAGTTAGTTTGGTGAACAAATAGAAGTTAGTGGCTAGTTGGCTGGTAATGCTTTTAGAAATGACCTTGTATTATTATCTATTATTAAGGTTTAAATCAAGAAACTTAAACAGAATTGACATGGGTGCCAGCTAAACAGTTAAAGCGTGTTTAACCCACTAATTTACACACACACACACACACACACACACACACACACACACACACACACACACACACATATATATATATATATATATATATATATATATATATGTGTATATGTGTGTGTGTGTGTGTGTGTGTGTGTGTATATATATACACACACATATACATATATACATATACACATATATATATATATTTTTTTCACTCTTCTTGAATCAAAATAAATGCAGGAACATTTCTTCAGGGTACCTTCCAGAGGACGATGATGTCAAGCTCTACGTCACTGCATTTTTTGACAATATCTGTCACACCGTCATCAGTCCCGCTCTGTCTCCACATTTGACTAGCATTGCTTGTGGAAATGCCCCCCCTCCTGGGTTCAGAGGGCAGACCCCTCCGGAAGAAAAAATCAGCACATGGAGTAGTAGAGCTGACAATCTAATGAAAGAGAAAAAGACAAAGAGAGTGAAACACAATGAGGACTGTTGAGAAGCTGAATGAAGACTATAGTCAGTGACAAGATTTGAACTAGTACTGAGAACAAAAGGAGATTCTTACTTGTTCGTTGCCAAGGTTGAGGTCGGCAAAGGTGTATTTATCTGAGGTAGCTGAGGCATTGAGGAGAAAAAAAAAATGTAATTATGTTCAAACATCAGTACTTTAACCACAGTTTTCTCTATTTTAATTGTCTGTGAGCACCTGTGATTGCGGAGGCAAAGGCAAAGGCAAAGCAATTTATTCGATTCACAAATAAAATGCATACACCTCTACATATGCATTTTGGAAATCTGATTCACATCTTGGTCTTTCCAGACAGCAGTTTATTCAGTGGTGCAAATGCTGCATAAAAATACACGGAATACACAAGGGTTTGCGTACGTGTGCGTGAACTGGATGCCTCACCTTCCTCTGTTCTGCATCTGGTGGCTTTAAAGCACAGCTTACCCCTCTCCCTGCTGGCCAGCTTAGAGTCTGCAAACACAACATGAAATGAAGGCAAAAACAAGAAAGATGATGAGTGTTCATCCACTTACTTTCAGAAAATCTTTTATTTTGGTGCTTCCACATACGAGACTCAAATACACATAAAGAGTTCAGATGTCAAGGTCAGTTAATTAACTCTTAACTAAAAAGTGCATTTTGCTCCTATTTCACAAGCTGTTTTCCATCTTTCTTGATTATCGCTTCAATGGTTTAGTTTTAATTTGCCCTTAGCATGTGAACTCAGGTCACAGTTACACTTACTTTAACATGCCAGATGATAGCTGTGTGGGCATAACAGCACAAAAATTAATTATTTACAGAACTCATTTGTCACAGCTGTCAAATCTCATTTGCGCTTACGCATATTCAAAATTACAAGATTTGTCAAACCAAGTTTGATGTCACTAGCCGGGTGTCCATTCCAGATTTTCACAAAACTTTTATAATATTTTATGTATGTTGATAAAAAACCTATTGCGTTTTCATTAATCAATGTTATGCGAAGAAAACTTTTTTTTTCTCTTACGACAGCAATGTTGGTAGGTTTACATATATTGCAGCCACCGCACTAGCCATTATTTTTGGATCAAAAGAGGACAGCCCTTTATAGAGTGGACATGTGTATGAGATGTTTCTTGGAGGTTACAGTACATTAAAGAATGATCAAGTGACTTTTACGTACACCAAGTGGCCTGTTAATGTGAAAATGGAATTATCTATTCCTTTTTCAAACTGCAAGAAAAACCACCTCATGCGAGCGTAAAAACTTTTTAAATAAGTTAATTTGAAGAGTAACCATAAATCACTACTTTTGAATATACTGAAGTCTCTCATGGGGAAGCAAGTGATTTTAAAGGAAACATTCCACTTTTTTTTTAAAAAAGGTTCATTTTCCAACTCCCCTAGAGTTAAACAGTTGAGTTTTACCGTTTTTGAATCCATTCAGCCGATCTCCAGGTCTGGCAGTAGCACTTTTAGCTTAGCTTAGCATAGATCATTGAATCTGATTAGACCATTAGCATCTTGCTCAAAAATGAGCAAAGAGTTTCTATATCTTTCCTATTTAAGACTCTTCTGTAGTTACAGTGATATTATGCAGCGCCTGAAAATATTCCTTTGAACACTTTGGACATTTTTGAGCGAGATGCTTAACTGTTTACATAAACATTTATGCATTTAGCGGACGCTTTTATCCAAAGCGACTTACAGTACATTCAGGATATACCATATATACCTTGCAGTGCATTCAGGATAACCCACAATGCTCTACCACTGAGCCACAGGAGCAGGAGTTTAACTCTAGGGGAGTTGGAAAATTAGCCTGTTTTTGAAAAAAGTGGAGTGTTCCTATAACCATTTACAAGGGGTAGTCAGTGATTTAATTGTCATCTAAATCCAGAATGCCAGCGTTTATCTCTTACCACCCACCTAAAAAAAAATCCCTGGCTGAATTTTCTAAAAAAATTTTTAGGTGATATTTAAATTTATTTTTTTACAGGTGTCCATATGAGATACAATGGTTTAGTACAATTTTAGTTTTTGGTTGAGCTTAAAGTTTAGTACAAACATTTTATGTTTTTTTGTTGTTATGAAAAGTACTCAAAGACTAACAACAAAGCAGTATTCTTCATGTTTGTAGCTGTAGGTCCTTGATCCATCGTCTCCTCAGATTAAAAGACACTGTTCCTTCAGGCCAATAAATTAATTAAAAGTACGGAATTAAAGTACTTTTCAGGCATATTATTTTAACTATTTACATTGTTATTAACTTTGCAGAAGGATGCAGGCATAAATGCTACTAAACAACACCAGCCACCGGGCTGCTGTGTGAAACAGGAGATTGATTTTACAAACTTAACAGGCATACACTGATTTAGCTTTGGAAGCGTTGCGCTCTGTTAAATATGCATTGTTTTATAGCCAGTTCTTGTTCATGTTCTTTCACATCATTAAATATATTCGCCTCATCCAAGCTGACGGGGTACAGGATGAATGCATGCACGGGATTAAATTTTCAATTTAGTACACTGCTAAAATGCGTATGCCTGCATGTTTCACACACCCAGCACAATTTCAAAGTGACCTAATTTCATCTCAGCATTTTAGAGAAGCTGCATCACTCTCTGCAGGATGTGTATGAGCGTTCGTTTCTTGCTCTTAAGGTATCAGCCTTACAGTTGACTCAACACAAATGCAATGTGACTCACTTTCAATAGGTCATTTAAAGGCTGCTGGTCATGGAACGTACCACTCTGCGTCTGTACCCGCTCCCAGCTCTTTTGATACTCTGCTTGGCCTGCTGAAGTGCAATCAAGTTCCTCTGCATCAATATTCACAGTGCTGGAGGTGCATATGGATTTATATAGGACGATCGCTCTTTACACAGCATCTTCAAACAGATCTGTGTAATATTTCAAAATATGCAAAACTAAATATTTTAAAAAACGACTTGTCTCTGGGTTGTCTGCTGGGGCTTTTAAACTTTTCGGCCAAGGACCGCAAAACATGGCGATTCCCTTTCTATATAAATGTGGTTTATGTAGAAAGCCACTTACAATGTATTAAAAAATACTAAGCATGATATTATACAAACTTCAAAATTAAATTATTGCTATAGACTGTCGTTGTCTGTAAAAATTACGAGAGAAATTAGGGCTGTAATAGGTAAAAGTACATCAAAAATATTATACAAATATTTCGTAAAAAAAATTCACTTAAAGCATTTATATATAATGCATTATAAAAGTAATTTTGATGCATTATGTACCTTATAATGTATTGTATGATCTCATGAATAACTGTAATCACAGTTACAACACTTTATAATACTTACAGATTCATTGTTATCCCTTTACAAAGTATAATGCATAGAAATTAGGGCTGGTAATTTAAAATGTTAATTAGATTAATTATGGAGAAAAATAACGTTATAATTATTAACACATTTAACGCACTTGCCCCGCCCCAGACCTATGTGGATCATCTGCTATTTCATACAGGTGATTGATGACTAATATGAGGCAGAGCAACAACTCACTGCGTGATGGATCCTAGAGAATATCCCTAAAATTCAAGATATTGGGCAAAATGCCCCTGTTTGAAAATGATTCAATGTGCCAAAAGATTCACCAAATTCGCTCAAAATGTGGATAAAAAAAAACGAAATTCCGCTGTGTGTTGCTTGGGGATGAACAGTTCTGCTTTGTCTTTATCTTCTGGTTAGCAAAATTGAGCAAAACAGACAACATTGTGTCTAAAATAACACCGTTGTATAAAATGAGTATCACATATGCACTGGTGTGATATTGCACTTAGCCTACTTCTCGTGTGATATTTCTTAACTATGTGACGTAAATATGAGACAAAATCTCAAACTTTTTTTTTCCACATATCTTGAACTCTACTGTATGAAATGGTGCATGAATTGTTTTTTTAAAACATTCCATGTCAATATAAATGCAAAAATTTAAATAATGGGGAAAAAATATATACATATAATTTTGTTGTCTTTACAGTATTACACTACACTTAGTTTTTTTTTAAGACAAATATACTATATATGTGCAAATATATAGCTGCCTTAATGTTTTGAGAAAGTGGTTCTCTACCAAATGGTAGAAAACTGTTCGATAAGAGACACTTGAAAATGACAAAGTAGTTTAGTCCGAGTGCAAGATGAGGCAAGAGGAATGAAAATATATCTTTCATGAAGGACCGCCATTATGAATTGTGGATATTTGTGCTATGAACAACTTCGTGTTGGATGGAAGAAAAAACTCAGGCACAGAACCAAATAAACGTGTGATCCACAGACTACCAAGCAATGTGGAGCAAAACACTTAACCTCAGGTGGATGCAAGAGGAATTAAAGTGTCTGTTAAGAGACTAAGTGCATGTACCAAGAGCATGCTGGAGGATTCATACCTTTATCTCCCACAGGGTTGATGCACCTGTGCAGCCTCCACTGCCGACTGCTGCTGGACACTTGAACTATGTGAAACTCACGAACACCTGCCTCGCTCTGACAGAAGAAGAGACAGAAATTTATTATTTGAAATTTAAATTTAAAATAGATGAATCCTTAAATCCTTAAAAGGTTTTTTTGGCTGCTATCCCAGTTAAGAGCGGCCACTGCTGAACGTGACGTGGATCGGACACGCATCTCTTTGGTAACTTCATGACTTAACTGATGACACAACTATGATATTGCATAAACAGTTTGATATGAAATGCTACAGGATACAGTGAGCACTGGTGCATTTGTGCATGCATTTGAAGAGCATGCGCTTCGAGCACAGTACCGTTTCCACGCTCGTTTGACTCGCGCATGCGATGAGACGAATTGAAGTGTGTGTCTGAAAAGTCTCATGTTTGACGTGGTCGTAAAAATAATTATTTTCTCTTTACAGTTATCATTGGCATATTGTCCAAGTGTGTAATTCTTAAGTGTGGTAATATTTCTATTCAAGATCGCAATTCCTCGATTTCTAAGAAAGCAAATCGTGGTAAACCATGAAATTTGAATTAATCGATAAAATCGGTTAAATTGCCCAGCCCTAAGAGCAGGTATTGAATACTTAATTGTTCATGCTTATTTACTATAAATTACATAAATTAGTAGAGAATTTCACAACTGTGCATCTCTATTTCATGAAGTGCAAGAAGAGAAAGACACATGAGCAGACCATGTGTGGGAAAGAGCTCACTGTGTTAATGTTCTCCACGTCCACAAAAACCAACATGCTGCCGTTCTTCTCCTCTCCTTCCTGCCGTTCTTCGGTCCCTCTCTCTCTGCCGTGCAGTGTGTTGCTGCGGCTGGCCGTGGCTCTGACGCTGAGGGAGCGGCTTGCGCAGATGAAAGCAGTGTGTCGGAGGACCCTGTGACTGAAAGCATCAGAGAAAGCCAAGATGAGTCACTGGAAGCCAAGTGGTAATTTTCAAACTCTAAATGATGTCAAAGGCCAATCATCCTCTTTAAATGGCAGACAGCAAATTTCCAAAATGAAAATGCATAACCTTATGTTTGATTATCAACCACTTATAGCAGTAGGCAGTAGGCCAATGAAAGAAAATTTAAATCTATTTATAACTATACATAGAGTAAGTCATATTTTGGAGATTTTGCCTTTATTAGATAGTACAGTTGAGGAGACACAGGAACAAATATTTTGCACTAGGGCTGTATATATATGGTTGTTTCAATGTATGTATGTATCAAGAGCTCCTGTAAAACCACAACAAATTATTTTGTTTAAACACACTTAAGGTGGTGAATAAAGCTCGTTCTGATGAAGCAGCACATATCTTTAAACAATAGGCTACTACTACAACCATGTGAAGCCTTATTTGCGTTTAATTTCTTAGAATGTAAAATGAAAATAAGTGGATTAATAATAAAATTAACTTTGTGAATTAATAATATCACACAATATATACACCCAAAGAAGCTACTCTGGCCTGACAAAAACCTTCTTAAACTCTGTTCAGTTCTTAGTATGGTCCATTATTACCGTATTTTTCGGACTATAAGTCGCACCTGAGTATAAGTCGCATCAGTCCAAAAATACATCATGAGGAGGAAAAAAACATATATAAGTCGCACTGGACTATAAGTCACATTTATTTAGAACCAAGAACCAAGAGAAAACATTACGTCTACAGCCGCGAGAGGGCGCTATATGTCTTCAGTGTAGACTACAGGAGCACGGAGCAGCATAGAGCGCCCTCTCGCGGCTGTAGACGGTAATGTTTTCTATTGGTTAATTTCTCTTAGTTCATTTCTTTTGGTTCATGTCAAATTAATTTAGATAAATAAGTCGCACCTGACTATAAGTCGCAGGACCAGCCAAACTATGAAAAAAGTGCGACTTATAGTCCGGAAAATACGGTAGTTGAAATAAAGCATAAACGGCCATGTACCTGAGTTTGGCGGACTTCTCTGTACTCTCATAGTAAAAGAGGAAGTTGATTTCATGGACACCCTCTCGGTCGGGGCCCCTGAGCCATAATGGGATCTGCAATGCCTCCCCAGGGCCCAACACACCTTGTGATAAAGGAATCTCTGCCACTACTGGCCGGTCACCGCTGGTGACCCCGAACGCTGCTGGAGACACGAGCGACACGGTCGCCACTGATGGGGGCATGGCCACAGTCTTGTATGCAGAACAGTGCTCAGCTGCTGTGGGGGTCACTGGGGTGAGGTCAGAGGCGGCACTTCCAAACGTGAAGAACTCTGGGTGTGTGGACGCCACCCGAAGACCAGTGAGAGGGACTGCACTCACATTCACAAACTCCACCCACGCTTTGCGGATCTCACCACACAATAAACCAGTGGGGAAGTTAATGAAAAACACCTGGGTGGAGAAGGAAAGAGAAACAGTAATTTCATGGTTTATCCAACAGAGGTCTGACTATTGATACAATATCTGGTGCACATGTAGCTTATTCTTGCAAATAACCACCACTTAACCCTGCCAGGAACAGGAAGAAAAATATAATTAAGGGATAATATAAATTTTGAATTTTGTCGGGGCTTGAAAGAGTTAAAACGAGAGCAAAGCCACAGTTAAACAAAGTAAAAACCATAATCAATCATTATTTTGTTACAAGCAAAGAAAGGTCAATATAAAATTGACAATATCACACCAATTGAGTGCAAAAGTTCAAACTTATTGGCACAAATAAAACTGCCAAATACCAACTTCTGAATTGAAAATCTGTGTTTGTAATAAACAAATCCATCAAGACTTAAGTACTTAACTAGATTAAACTCTTACTTCTGGTTAATATATGATTCTATAATCCATATAAACTAGGGCTGTGAATCTTTGGCAAGGCAGCGATTCGATTCGATTACGATTCATAGGTTTTCAATTCGATTCAAGAACGATTTTTGCAAATTTAGAACGATTCAATTAGATTCGATTCACAATTAAATTCGATTCGAGTATAACGATTCGATTCTGCATTCTTTAAGTGCATCCACGGGATTATTTAAATGCTTCTACTAAATTCTTTAAATGCTTAGTCAGGGGGCAAATTACAGTAGCATTTATGGTTAGAGAACCATAGGTTATAAAAAAAAAATATTTTGTCCATTGTTAAATGATAGTTTAATGATGCGACATGGCATACGTAAAAATGTATGTAAGCCAAGTTTTTAAAAAAGAGCTTAAAGAGTATTATGTATAAGCTAACATTTTGTCACACCAGGGGCGTAGCCATAATTTCAGAAGTGACAAATGTCAAATACAATCATTTTCTGTATGTAGCCTATATAATATTAATAATAATAATAATAATAATTATTATTATTTTTATTTTTTTTTACAAGGAATTATCTTCTTTTTTAATGACTTTTAATTAGCTGTAATAAATCAAATACACTGCTGGACTATAATAAATAATTTGTAATCGATATTTTTTTCCTAATGGCAATTTTATGATTGTTTTATATACTAGGCAACATTTAATTAGCAATTATTTAAATTTTCTGCACAGAATAAGGTAGAAAATATACTTGATAGTTTCTGTACTGTAATAAATGTCAATTAGCACTGCATCATTCATAAATTGTTTGTGGGTTTCATCAGTTCATTCTGCTTTTATTCAGTTTAGCTGCAGATATAGCCTGGCACGTCTATGGGAGCGAGATCGCTTCTCTTTCAGTGTGAAACCGTCTTCATCTCTATTTAACTTTTCCTCTCCATCAGCGAATGATTCCGAGAGAAAACGCGCCAGATGTCTGTTTGCTAATGAAACAAACGCTACTTTCATGCATATTATCAGATAAATCTCGTGCTCTTATTTCAAGGTCGTTGTTAATTCTGTGGTTAATTTTAAAAGTTTCCTTCGTATATTCGGTGCATCCACATTGTTTAAACACATTTATCATTCAGTGGAACTGTGCGTATGATTTAGACACTTACATTTCTGCTCCGTCCATGCAATAAACACAGCTGTCGACGGCTCCGGTAACTCCGTCGGTAAGATGCAGAGAGCCATTGACAAACTACAGAAAAGTAAAACTATTTCACGTTAGCATTACTGGCCACGAGTCCTATAGATCACACGTCAGCTGCGTCAGAGACGAACGGAGCGCGAGCGCAATCCTGTGACAGTCTCAGGCGGTAAACAGTGGAGCGCGTGAAGGACAGATAAGAGGCACGATTCACGAACACTCTTCAAGGTCTCCATTAATTCGTGCGTGTAGTAATTTAATGTGTATACATTTTGAAAGCATTGAATCGCTATAGAAATCGGGATTCATTCGATTCTTAGCATTTTGAATCGATTACTGTCCAAGATCGGTGATTCACGATTCAAAAATCATGTTTCAAGATCGATGCATATAAATCGACAGGGTTTGTAATCGATGCATCGAGAAAACGAGTGAATCGTTACACCCCTAACATAAACCCTTCCTCGAAGGGTTTAGGACAGTTATATTTGTTTAGGACATTTTTGCTTGTAAGGGGGGCTTGATCTGTGTATATTTCTCTCCTGATTCAGATGAGACAACTTATTCGCTGAAGAAAGCAATATTACCGATAGAGGCATTTTATCCAGAAGCAATGGTTTGAAAAAAATGATGGATTTGATTTTCCCTTTACAAGTTGTAAAGTGATGGACTGCAATGCTGTGGATTACTTGTGGATTATTGTGTTGTTTTTATCAGCTGTTTGGACTCTCATTCTGACGGCACCCATTCACTGCAGAGGAATCATTGGTGAGCAAGTGATGTAATGCTAAATTTCTCCAAATATGTTGCAATAAAGAAACAAATGTATCTACATCTTGGATGGCCTGAGTGTGATACATTTTCATTAAATTTTTATTTTTGGATATACCATTTCTTCAAATGATAGAGACATTTTGAACAGATTAAAAAAATAAATAAACTGAACTTGCACTTGCTTGATTTTTGCTAATAAATTATTTAAATCTGCAATATTCACAATATAGCATACATTTATACATCCCCACCAAAATCAATGTGAATATATTGTAAATATGCAATACATCACTCAGGCACTGCGATATAAGCACTGTAAATCATTAAACAGCCTCGATTTAACTGTGAGTGTTTTTTTTATTTAGATCTGCTCTCAGGACGAGTTTAAGTTTAAGTAGTTAATTAAAGCTTAAAATCAAAAGTCTAATTTTCTCAAACACACCTCCAATAAGGGCATAGGAGGAGTGATAATGGGGTCCAGGCGGCGATCTGGTCCATATCTGACGGAAGTCTTTTCTTCTTTGGTCAAATTGAGTCTGGGTCCCTGGATCTCCAGATTCTGCTGTCCACGAACACACATCAGATCCCCGGCCAGCGAGCCTGCAGCACGAAGATCAGACACATCTACAGTTAGTCTTACATCAGATAATTAACTTTACTGTTGGTTTCAGTGTCTACAAAGCATCAAAGAGCGAGTGTTTGTTATACACCTTCACTGTTGTCCACTTCTCCAGTGCCCAGGTTGTACACCACACCGAGAACATGCAACTCTCCAGTTTTATGAGGAAGCAACTTCAAACGGGCCTGAGAAAGTGAAACCAGAACAAACAAAAGAACACAAAGCCAGTTCATGTATAGCAGTGGGGAGAAAGATGAATTAGAAGAGTAGAGATAAAAGGAAATCGGTGCACAAACCACTTTGGTCTCCTCTGCAGTTATGGTGAACTGTGGAATGACTTGCGTATCAATGATGTCATTGAGGGCCGTGGTCTGGGATGGATTCAAATGTAGTTAATCAAACTGATGAGAAACTCATTAGGCACGGTGAACCGAGAGACAATTAACAGCCTTACTTCTTTCAAAGATGCTGCCTCTTTCTCATTGGTGATGGTTTCTCCGGCTGTGCTGCCCTGAGGATCTGAGAAGTCTTTCGGAGTAAACTTCCACAGCAGAGACAGAGCTGACAGAGCCAGAGGAACCTTCAGGAGGTTACGGAAAACCACCTCCACAATGATGGGCTCTATGATGCAAAAACAAGAAAGAAGCCAATAAAATAACAGCAAACGACATGACAGGAAAAAAAATATACGACTCTGATCTGAGAATGTACCAGAATTTAAGGTTTTTATAAAAAAAATGCCATTTGGACCTTCAACCTTTTGGTCCCTGAAGTCCACTTTATGGAAAAAATACTGAAATGTGTGTTTCTTTTGAACTATTCAAGAGTTTTTGTCGAGCAACGGTATGTTTTATTTAATGTGCTATGCTGCTCAAATATTTGCTAATGAGGATTAATTATAAGTAGGAACATGGCAGCATTACTAAAGGGTGTTTGCAGGTTCTTCCTGTTCCTCTTTACTCTTCCCCTTTCGCTGTGGGGTGACTAACTAATGCATTTCTAGGATCAATACTAGTTTTACTTGCAGCACTACAAATACCACTGATGAGGCTGCAAGATAGAAGGCGCTATGCTTCATTAGTTCTCTTTTAGATTTCATAAAACAAAGAGGAAAGCAAATGGAGAATAATTAATCCCAGTCCAATGTAAAACACACTAATAAACAAAAAAAAAAAAAAAAAACAGCCCCACAAGACATCAAACGCAATAACGAAGACCCTAAAGTGCATCAAAACTTCCACAGAATCCAAGAGTTTGTCAATGGAGAAAAGCAGACAAAATAGATGTGTTCAAAAATAAGACCAGATACAAAGCACAGACAAAAATACTGTGATGTAGGAGGGAAAAACATACCCTCCACTACGGCGAGGGGGTATCTGAGGTTGTCCGTCTGATTGTTCAGACAGCATTGGGAGGGCTGGAAGGTGATGGGAACCGTCCCTTTATTTGCCACGGCGACGAGCCGCTCCTCCAACTCCCTCCACAGCGGGGAAAGATCCCGGTCAAACTCCTGATCCAAAGACACATGCGTCGCGGCTTGTTTCTCACCTGTGGAAAAAAGAAAGCCAGAGCTTCCATGATCACATACAGATGAGACAAAACATAAATATCAAAACTTTTGTTCAAATTAGTATAGACGTGTAAATAAAACTTTACATTTTGTTCACTCATTAAACACAATTTTACCCTCAACTCGTTTAAATTGTAGTAATAAAGCATTAATAAAAAATACTAAATGTTGTCTTAATATGATAATAGAAACAGCATGCATAATTATACAAGAAAAAGCAGGTTAAAATATTTAGTTGGAATGTAGTACAATGCAGGAAAATGTATCCTTTACAAAAAGTCTGTCCTGCACATACAATAAAAGTATATTATATTACCGTATTTTACAGACTATAAGTCACACTTTTTTTCATATGGCGCTTTTCCACTACACAGTACCAGCTCGCCTCGGCTCGGCTCGACTCGGCTCTGTTTGGTTTTCCACTGTGTAAAAGTTGTACCTGTACCGGCTTCCAGGTACTTTTTTTCGTACCACCTCCGGCGAGGTTCCAAGCAAGCTGAGGCGAGCTGAGGCGATACTATAATGTGACGTGAAAACACAGCAGACTGCTGATTGGTCAGAGAGAATCGTCACTATTCACTGCGTCATCATTACACGCGCCAGCAATAGTATCCAGATGGTTTTTTCAGCAGTGTTTCGTTTTGCTGCCCTTAGCCTCTCCTGAAACAACGTTTGTCTTCTTGCTGTGAGAAACAGCCACATCCCGAGGATCAAAAACAACTTGCACTCGATTTCCTCCATTGTCCTGTGTGTGTGGGTAGCGGGTGTGTGTCGCGTAGAAGATTACGTCACGGCAGTTTCCTGCAGCGTCGCTATGACAACCAGGTACTATTGTGGAGGTACTATCTGCAATGGAAAACGGAGCGAAAAGCGAGCCGAGCCGAGGCGAGTCGAGCAGAGTTGAGTCGAGTCGAGCTGGTACTGGTAATGGAAAAGTGCCAATAGTTTGGCTGGTCCTGCGACTTATAGTCAGCTGTGACTTATTTATCAAAATTAATTTGGCATGAACCAAGAGAAAACATTACCGTCTCCAGCCGCGAGAGGGCACTCTATGCTGCTCATTGTTCCTGTAGTCTACCACTGAGCAGCATAGAGCGCCCTCTCGCGGCTGGAGACGGTAATGTTTTCTCTTGGTGCTTGGTTTTAAATAAATGTGACTTCAGTGCGACTTATAGTCCGAAAAATACGGTATACAAAATTTGGGTTTTTTTTTTTTTTTTTAAGAGATGAATACATTTATTCAGCAAGGACCAATGAAACTGACCAATATCAACAGTAAAGATTTACACACTTAGTTAAAAGGAGCAGTATTTATTCACAAATTAAGTATTTTATAAGTATCGAATAATCCTTAAAAAAATGCATCAAGCTTTCCACAAATTTTTTTACTGTTTTCAACACTGATATTGAGAAATGTTTATTGGGCAGCGAATCAGAGTATTAAAATAATTTCTGATAGAATCATGTGAAGACTGGAGTAATGATGCTGAAACTTTAGCTTTGCCTTCAAAGGAATAAATTACTTTTTTTAAAATATGACATTTTACTGTATTTAACGGACACACTGTGGAGTCCAACAACCCGAGGTCACACAGAAATCTGGGATTCAAAATTTGGAAATAAGCTAAATTATCTGGGAATGAAATTGTATATGTTGTTAACCAAATAAGTGAATTTGTGACATTGATGTTGTGACACTTCAGAGAATGTTCTGCCTTCCACTGAAGCTCAAGACTCTTTTTTTGGATACTTTCCATTCATGCTGAATAACATGATCATTGGGTTTCCCTTCACACATTTCTTCTCTCGTTACAAATATGACTGACAAATCATGGCAGCGGAAGGGAATATTATGGAAATCAAGAATATATAATCCCAAGAGAGTTGGCTTTTGTCCAATCAGCCGATGTATCAAAGGATATTTGGCATTCATAGCCTCAGGCAAGCAGCGGCGCATTGGAAGAGACAACAGGTCCATGCATTCATCATTCAACACACACCACTAAAGCCTCCCTCGCTTCCAGCGCGAGTTCCGGGCAAAGAATTTAATTAAAAAGGTTTTCACACCTCAGGCCTGTTCTCTTCGCTCCATCGTTTACTCACTTTTTTTAAACACGCATCTGACTTCTGTGATATTCCTGAAATGAGTCTTTTTGCTTGCGTCTCTTTAATTGAAGTGAAGCTGGTTGCAGATATCGAATGTGGTAGTTCATGTCCTTTCTCTTATTTTAAATGTAATTTATTCTGTCATGTAAGGAAATGCCCCTCAGCAATGCTCCACTTTTTTGAGTCTCATTTGAGGTTCTCGCTGGAAATTGCTTTTTTTAACGGAGTATATAAATGGTGTGGTGTTCATCTTCATTTCACTGTGGGCATGATGGGGAAAAGGTCATCTCAACATAATGTGGATGTTAAAATATGTCATTCATGACACTGGCGCTGTGCTATGTTTATTAGTGTGCAGGAACAGTGAATTATATCATTGTTCAGGTCACTTTCAAGGCAATATGCTTGCTTTTTGTAGTGAATAACGACTTTTGCATTACAGTCTGATGATCACACAAATGCTTGGAATATTTTGCTGAATGGTCTAGGGTTAGTAAGATTTTGTAATATCTTTTGCTCACAAAGGCTGCATTAATTTGACCAAACATACAGTAAAATAGTAATAATGTGACATTATTACAAATTAAAATAACTTTTTATTCCTGTGATGCAAAGCTGAATTTTCAGCATCATTATTCCAGTCCATCATTATTCCACTTAATTATTGTATTTATTGCTTTTAATTAGCTTAATGCATCATTGCTGGAATTTTTTATAGAATACATATAGAATACTTTTATGGAGATTTGGCATTTTTGGTGTGGATTTTGCCAACCCTAACCTCTGTTCACTTTAACTGTATGCTTGAGCGCAGCCTGAACATTTAGTTAAATATCTTCTTTTGTGTTCCACAGAAAATAGAAATGCATAACAGTTTGGAACAAAATGAGGGTGACTAAAAGACACTTTTTTTCATCATGTTCATGTGAACTATCACTTTCTTGTGTACATGAATGTGTGAGACAGACAGAGGGTGCTTACCTTCGGCGAGTCTACGCTCATGGCCGAAGAACACACGTGTTTGTGAGCTGTGCAGGCAGGGCAGAGGCAGCTGTGGGAGGGAGCTGTCACCGGTCAACTGACTCATGCTCTGAGGGCAAAAGGTCAAAGTGTCAAAAACATCAACAACACTTGGAGAAACGGCTCTTCTTTTCACATACAAGTTGTATCCAGGCATTCGCTGAGTACCATGCCTTCAATCAATGCCTTCTGATTGGCCAAACATATGATTGCACAGTGGTTCTGCACATTATACACAAACTTTATAGTGTTAAGGCCTGCAAAGAACTAGGAGTATGAAGATATGAAGTTTTTAACTAAAATAGCAAAAAATAATTCAAAATACATACTACAGAGCATGTAACGGTGGCTGCCCCAAATCAAATTTGACTTAATAAAATTTAAATTGTTCGGGCGCCAGACAAGTAAAACTTGTCAAGAAGAAAAAAATATATATATATATATGTAATGAAGTTCAATTTCCCCGAAGATAACTCAAACCACCGTTACACAAAAAACGAAAATAAATTCCTTCAAATACCCACAATAATGTAGAATAGGGCTTAAATGACACACAGTCAGAAATTGAAGGGTTTGGTCAAAAATATGTATATTTTAAGAAAAACATTTTTGCAAAGAAATAAAATAAAATAAACTACACAAAGTTAAATTTTCACAGAGTTTTTTTTCTTTACCTCACATGACAAATAACAAAATATTTAAGGCAAACAGTTCTTTTTTTCAAACTCAGTTTGTGTTCAATTTTCAGCCAAAATAAAGAAATGAAAGAGAAAAAAAAAAAAAAAACACACACAAAAAAAAAGCAGTCTGTGTAGCGGCCGCAAATCCTGGGCCGGAGAAAGAGTTTGGAGACTTGGCGAGAGTTTGGCGTGAGTTTAGAAACTCTTGGCGTGAGGTTAAAAGATGATGGACATCACCACTAGTACCTGAGGCAGGCGAACGAACCAGGCTGGATTATGTTGCACCAGGCAGGCGAACGAACCATGCAGACGCAGTAGAGCAATTTCTCCGTCACTTTGGCGATCGCACCCAGTCAGCGCATGCACAGAGATTCCAGCAAAGAATAGTACGACCTTCAGCTTCAGGTAGCGTGTGTCCCACTCCAACAATAACCTACAGGTGTGTTTTGTTTTTTACTCGCGCCCCAACTTCCGTTTCTAGCGCTCTTTTATTCTAAATTTCCTCATTGGTTTCCGCCCATCAGAAAAAATGAAAAGCTGATATGGATTTCTTCCATATCGCTACACTCTCCCTCCCTGGAGAAGACAACCTATGGTTGTGGAAATGTGAATCATAATTAAAATCCAATGAATTCCTCTTCATCAGAAGATTCATTGAATATCTGGCAGAGCCTTTTCTTCTCCTGGCATTCCAGCTCTTCAGCCGTGGGAAAGCATGGTTTCAGGTTGCACACATGCACTATGCGAACATCTTCGCCAGTGGACTCTAGCGCTATTCGATAGTTCAATGGACCCACCTGTTTTATGACACGGTAAGGGCCTTTCCATTTTTGAGCCAATTTTGCAGTGAAGTGATGTTGTGCACTAGACTGGGGAAAGGTTCTCATCCACACACGATCATTTTCCTTGTATGTGACATCTCGTCTTCTTTTATTATAATTCCGAAGCTGTCTCTTTTGTGCTTTTTTACAGCATTCCATGGCCTTGGTCTGAAGCTCAGTTAGGTGGTGGACTGTATCGTAAGATGTGCAGTCTGGAGTTAGATTCTTGCCATGTAACACCTTGTCCATGGGACTTTGCAGTTTCCTCCCCAAATGAAGCTCTGCAGGGGTCATCCCAATCGTTTCCTGGACAGCTGAATTAATAGCGAAACGGAGTTCCGGTAAGTATTGGTCCCATTTTCTGTGATTGTTGTCCACATAGGCAGAAATCATGCATTTGAGCGTACGGTTAACCCTCTCGGTCATATTTGTTTGTGGATGGTATGATGTTGTCAATTTAGGTTTGATACTCCACTTTTGACAGAGTTCTCTGAACAGTGATGACACAAATTGTGTACCTCTATCCGACAGAATGAAGTCTGGCACCCCCCAACGGGTTAGAATTTCCTTCCGAAGAAGTAACGCAACAGTCTCAGCTTTAGCATTGCGCATGGGGAAAAATTCCACCCACCGGGAGTAGTAATCTACAAAGACTAAGAGGTACTCATTTTGCTGTGTGCTGCGTGGCATTGGCCCCATAATGTCCACTCCAAGCATCTCATTGGGACGGGTGGTGGTGACTTGCTGTAGTTTGCCCACAGGTTTCTGATTTTCTCCCTTAAGAGTCTGGCATTTGACACATTTTTTGACGTGGTGTTTTATGTCAGTCCACATTCCAGGCCAGAATGCAACATCATGGATACGCTTGTAGGTCTTATAAATACCTACATGACCGCTCCAGGGATTAGAGTGGTAGTGGTGTAGAATGGACGACACAAGGCTGGTAGGAATGTAGACTCTGTAATGAACTTGATTGTTCGGCAGGTGAGTTTTGTGATAGAGTTTATCTTCCACTATCTCATACTGATCTTTAAAAGAGGAATCATTTTCTGCAAGTGCTTTAAGTGTGTTGGTGATGACAGGGTCTTTGTGCTGTTCCTCCCAGATTGTGGCTGGAGATATCGGAAACTCAGCATTCTCCTGTTGGTGTTGGTTGGTGTACAGGTTACAACTGGTGTGAATCCGAGACCGAGCATCAGGTGCCATATTTAGTTTTCCTTTGCGATATTCAATGATAAAATCAAATCTCTGTAGTCGCAAGGCCCACCGGATGAGGCGACTCGTGGTTTTTGTGGAAGACATTACCCATTGTAACGCTGAGTGGTCTGTGATGACAGTGAACAGTTTGTGCTCTAGGTAGTGCTGCCATTTTTCCAGGGCCCAAATTACAGCCAAACACTCTTTTTCAGTGGCTGTGTAATTGGTCTCTGCTTTGTTCAGGGTTCTGCTGGCATAAGCAATAACTTGTTCCAATCCCTGTTCCTTGCGCTGGGTCAGCACAGCACCCAGACCAGTGTTACTGGCATCCGTATAGACAGTAAAAGGCAGTTGAAGGTCAGGATGGCCAAGAATGGGAGGAGAGGTAAGACAGCATTTTAAATGTTCAAAGGCTTGTTGACATTGTTGTGACCAGAGGAATGAACATCCTTTTTTTTCAGTGCATTGATGGGTTCAGCGATCCTGGAGAAGTTTGGTACAAACCGGTGGTACCACCCGGCTAACCCCAGGAAGCGCTGGACCTCCTTGATGTTGGTGGGCACAGGGTATTCACGTATAGCCTCCACTTTACTTGGGTCTGCAGCTATGCCTTGGACGCTGACAACATGTCCCAGAAAAGTTATTTTCTGAAGACAGAACTTGCTCTTTTTTAAATTAATGGTGAGGCCAGCCATTTGCAGTTTATAAAAAACAGCTTGGAGGTCGGAGAAGTGCTGGGCTACAGATGGTGAGTAAATAATGATGTCGTCAATGTAGACAAAGCAGATGTTTCCACGCAATTCTCCTAGAACGTTCTCCATTAGTCTTTGGAAGGTTGCTGGGGCATTTTTTAACCCAAATGGCATAACATTAAACTGAAACAGTCCTGATGAAGTTGTGAAAGCTGTCTTTGGTTTACTTTCTTGATCCATGTTTACCTGCCAGTAGCCACTGTTAAGGTCAATGGTGGAAAAGATGGCCGCTCCAGATAGTGACTCCAAGATCTCAGTGATGTTGGGTAATGGGTAAGCATCATTCTCTGTAATGGCATTAACTTTTCTGTAGTCCACACAAAACCTAAGGCTTCCGTCTTTTTTAGGGACCAAGACGACAGGTGAGGCCCATCCAGAGTGTGATGGTTCTACGATGCCGGCAGTCAACATCTCTTCCAGTTGCTCTGTAATGACAGCTTGTTTGGCAGGTGTTGTGCGGTACGGTCTTTGTTTTATAGGTACTTGGTGGGTAGTATATATGTGATGCTGTGTAACTTCAGTACGTCCTGGACGAAGGGTACAAACTTGAGGGTTTGACTCGAGGATCTGCCGTAACTGTTGCTTGCCTTCCGGAGGTAAGTGGGCATCCTGTACAGCAGTGTTAATTAGTGTCTTCTCATCCAGGCAGGCTGGTTGAAACATGTTAAGTTGAGGAGGAGGAACAGAAGATAGTAAGGAGAGGCTGTTGGGATTTTTATTTCCCATCTTTCCCCTTGGATGTTGGGAACTGATAACTGGTACACTGGCATTTGTTGGCTGGAAAGGATAATACTCTTTAGGATTGGACTGAAATGAATACTTTTGATCTGCCACATTGATCTGCAGCCCACTGGAGAAGATGAAGTCCAGCCCTAATACGACTGCATAGGCCAGGGCTTTGGCTGATAGAACAACAGCAGGTATGGTGAATACTTTTTGATGTAGGGTGATTGGCATGTTTATCCAACCTAAAGGAATTTCTGCTTCCCCATTTGCTAGGTAGAGCGGACCCTGGGTCCATGGATGGAGTTTTTGTGAAGTGAGCTCCTTCCAGAGATTCTCATGTAGAAGGGTGTAGCTAGCCCCAGTATCAACAATGGCTTTTCCCTTCCAGGTACCAATGCAAAGTGGTATCACTAATTGTTGTGGAACAATTGCAGCAGGTGGTGGTTTCTTACCAGTTGTTGATGAATTGTGGGGAAAGGTGGCAGACACAGAGCGATTGCCAGATGGACCAGTACCTTTAGAAGATGGAAATGTTGTCCGCTTGTTATTGGAGGAAGGGTGTTGGCTGGTGGACTGAGGTGACTGGGACTGAGAAGAGACAAAGTGAGGACAGCTGCCAGGTGAGTGATGGCCTTTACATCGCCAGCATTGCACTAAAGGCTTCTCTGCCGGGCGGTTGGGAATAGGTCTTTGAGGCATGGATAGGGGTTGCTTAGAACTCACACGTTTTTCATATTGCAGTTGTTGTTCGTAGTCTTTTTCCAGCTGTTGGCCCAATTTCACAAGCTCATCGACTGTGTTCACCCGACTGCGAATCTGGCTTGCAAGGTAAGGATTCATATTTTTCAAAATCATTTTCACCAACTCACTGTGGGTCAAGGTGGGCTTCCACCTTTTGCAGAGAGCTCTGTATGTAAATGCAAAGTCCCTAATGCTCTCTCTTTCTCCCTGTGTTCTTGTCCTTACCCTTTCAGCCAGCTCGTCTTCATAATCCTCTGAGAGGAAAGCAGAGAGGAAAGCAGCTTCAAACTCTTCCCACGTGGTTATTGAGGATCGTGCAACTTCCCACCAGTCCCGGGCAGTACCATAAAGGACAGTGCGGAAAGTGGCCAGGATGTCAGCATTAGTAAGAGGATGTAACGCCAAGAAATCCTGACATCGAGTTAGATAGAGCAAGGGGTCCAAGTCATCTGACTGTCTCCCAAAAGTAGGAAATGTAATCTTAAGATGATCACTCTTTACAACAGGAGTAGGAAACATTGGAGGTGTCACTGGTGATGTAGGTGAAACTGCAGTGGTCAGAGGCAAGGGTGAGTAATCTCTTGTCTGCAGGTCAATCATTTGTTTCTCTTGCTTTTCGAGTCTTTTCTCAAGTTCAGTTTGTAAGCTTTTTACAGTTGCACACAGGGTGTTGGTGGTTTGGGTGCACTGGGTGAGTTCTGTTGACAACTGGTCATAATTTTTTTGATGGGTTACCAGGTAGGTTTTGATGTCCTGCTGAAGCTCCACTTGAAGTTGGTCAATCATGAACCGTACTTCAGACACATATGTAGTCTTAGCTTTGTGAAGTTCATCAGACATCATGACTTTAAGTGACTTAGTGAGTTGATCAGTCTCTTCCTTCACATGCTTCTTACTTTCAGAAATGTGGGTGAGCATTTCTTGTTGGTTTTGCTTGAGTTTATCAGCAAGGTTAGAAATCAGGCTGTCGTGATGTGCAGTCATGGTTTTAAGTTCTTTGGCAAGTTCACCAATGTTTTTTTCATGGGTTTGCATATGCTGTGTCAACGTGTCCCAGTTTCCTTTAACTTGAGTGAGTTGATGCATTCCTTTTCCAGGAGTTGACAGGATGCCAGGCAAGCCCTGCTGTGCCACTGAAGATAAAGATGAAGGCCCAGGTGATGTACATATCTGCATGGAGTCGCCATTCGGTTCCTGCTCCCAGGTGAAGGGTTGAACAGGAGTACTGCCAGCTAGTGGTGAAGTTGCAAACCGCACATGGGTTCCTGGGAAGTCAGTGGTGCTGGCTTGAGTAGGAGTGAAGTGGAAAGGAGCACGAAGAGGTCCAGTTGAAGAAAGTAGAGGACGGGGTGCTGGAGGCCAGACTGGGGTAGCAACATCTGGTGCTGGTGGTTCCATCTCCACAAAAGTGGATGGAGACAGAGGAGTGGCAGCCATGTTTGATTGTCAGTGTATGTATAGTCAGTCAGTGTAAAAATGTAGTGAAATGCAAGTTGAGTGAAAAAAAAAAAACAATGTATAAATGTT
This sequence comes from Carassius carassius, assembly GCF_963082965.1. Taxonomy (NCBI): domain Eukaryota; kingdom Metazoa; phylum Chordata; class Actinopteri; order Cypriniformes; family Cyprinidae; genus Carassius; species Carassius carassius. The sequence continues at coordinate 19,013,689 of NC_081781.1, forward strand.
TGAAAAAATAAATTGCAGCAGAATACTCTTAACAGTTCAGTGTGAAATGTCTGTCCAATTGTCCAATTCACCAATTCACACTTCAATTCACTTAACTTCACAAATCAATAATTAGATTTCAATAACACAAATGGGTGTTTCCACAACTTTCACATAATTGGGTCAGTTTGGCAGCAAGACAACTAAGGGGTAACACAATTATATATTTAACAACGTGCAAGTTCACAAACAAAAAGTATCTTCCCACAAAACCATTAAGTAAAGGAAAAAAACTGTTTCAATTCAGTATGTATATACACCACAATTTCACAAACACAAAAAAATATAGGCAGTGACAGCCAACCTTTAAGTAATCGTTTAGGGAAACTCAAATTCAAAGCTCAAATGACCAGTTTAAGTGGTCATGGTTTACGTGCTTAAATGTTTAAGTTTCAAGTTGTCAAGGTTTAAGGGTTTAAGTTTCAAGTCATCAAGGTTTAAGTGTTTAAGTTTCAAGTTTCATGTCTCAAGTTTCAAGTTTCAGGTCCCTGTTCGGGCGCCACTTCTGTAACGGTGGCTGCCCCAAATCAAATTTGACTTAATAAAATTTAAATTGTTCGGGCGCCAGACAAGTAAAACTTGTCAAGAAGAAAAAAAAAAATATATATATATGTAATGAAGTTCAATTTCCCCGAAGATAACTCAAACCACCGTTACACAAAAAACGAAAATAAATTCCTTCAAATACCCACAATAATGTAGAATAGGGCTTAAATGACACACAGTCAGAAATTGAAGGGTTTGGTCAAAAATATGTATATTTTAAGAAAAACATTTTTGCAAAGAAATAAAATAAAATAAACTACACAAAGTTAAATTTTCACAGAGTTTTTTTTCTTTACCTCACATGACAAATAACAAAATATTTAAGGCAAACAGTTCTTTTTTTCAAACTCAGTTTGTGTTCAATTTTCAGCCAAAATAAAGAAATGAAAGAGAAAAAAAAAAAAAAAACACACACAAAAAAAAACCCTTCAAACGAGTGTTTGTGTATGGGTGTGTGCGTGTACAATGAGCGTGTATGTGTGTGTGTGTGGTGGTGGCTGCGTGAAGCAGTCTGTGTAGCGGCCGCAAATCCTGGGCCGGAGAAAGAGTTTGGAGACTTGGCGAGAGTTTGGCGTGAGTTTAGAAACTCTTGGCGTGAGGTTAAAAGATGATGGACATCACCACTAGTACCTGAGGCAGGCGAACGAACCAGGCTGGATTATGTTGCACCAGGCAGGCGAACGAACCATGCAGACGCAGTAGAGCAATTTCTCCGTCACTTTGGCGATCGCACCCAGTCAGCGCATGCACAGAGATTCCAGCAAAGAATAGTACGACCTTCAGCTTCAGGTAGCGTGTGTCCCACTCCAACAATAACCTACAGGTGTGTTTTGTTTTTTACTCGCGCCCCAACTTCCGTTTCTAGCGCTCTTTTATTCTAAATTTCCTCATTGGTTTCCGCCCATCAGAAAAAATGAAAAGCTGATATGGATTTCTTCCATATCGCTACAAGCATATAATACTAAAATAACATTGGAAATATACTGTAAATAACCACATTCGAAAGACTAATTTCAGTTTTGAATCATGGAAATGTGTTCAGAAAGTGTCTATAGATGATCATGTGCTATATCATTGTGTTGCACAAAGATTTTTGCTGTCTATGGTGCATGACACTGATATTTTACACATCTGTTCCTGGAGTGCTAGAGTGGGACCATAAAACTCCCATTAAGAAACAAAACAAGAAGAATGTTGTAATTTCTTCTTATTATGTATTCAGGCTGGATGTTTGAAGATGATGGAGTTCTGTGGACCAGAACAACCCAAGGCCAGAGCGCTGATGAAAAAGACTCAACCAAACAATGACAAAAGAGCAGTCTCATGCAGAGACACAGACAGTTAAACTCAGGGCTAAAGTCTGAATGTGGTAGGGTGGGGGGGTGGGGGGGGGGGGACTGGGTCAGTGGCCTGAATGTGACACTGCCAGAGTCTAGCTGCTTTCTGATAGCAAAACAAGATGAAATGCAGGTTCACTGTGAAAACCGCTCTTTTTACTATTAGTGTTTACTATTTGGTTAATAAGTAAAAACATAATGTGGTGTAACCATCATGACATTTTTACTATTCAACCAAATAGTAATCACCATAAAGTGACAGACGACAAACTGCAGTGCTCTCTCTAAAAAAAAAAAAAAAAACAGAACTTTGTCATCAGTTGGTGGGGACACTAATATAGTTATCATTCCTGGTGTGAATAAACTGAGTCGTAAGTAATGGGATTCAGATTGTGTGTTGCTAACCTTGTACACATAGAGGTATTCCCTGAGGAAAGCAGCCTGCTGCACAGCTGACTGTTTGCTGTCGTTGATGAGAATGTGCCGGAAGGCGGCAACTGCATTCTCTGGCTGCCGCAGAGTGAAGGACTGCCGACCGATGGTGAAGTTGATGTGATCTTCAGCCAGTGTCCAGCCTTTACCTTTATACACCTGCAAAGCCTGGCAGTAGCACCTCAATGCATGTCTCTTCTGTAACAGAAAGAGAGACCATGTGAACTGACGGACACATTAAAAGAACGTGTCTGCGTCCGTGAGAGCACTTCATGTTACTGAGACATCAATAGCTTCCCCACCGCTGTTAAAGCAGCATCAGCTTCCAGGTGAAAACTGACAGCCTGACCTCATCGGACTCTGTAAACACAGCTTTTTCTTATCACTTCAGAGCCAGTGGTTTTTCAGATGCCTTGTAAGCTTTTGATTTATTCATGGCAATAAGAAGCAAACTCAGATGAGTTAATCAAACGTTAATAGTTAGCAAGATATCAGCATTTGACACCAAAGACGAGGCCTGGCATAGAGCAAGAGTATGTATGTTCCCTTGGGGTGGCCAATATGATCAAAAATTTGTATCACAATGAGTAAATTTTATTTCACGGTTAATGGTATGCTTCAAAAAATATAATTGTTTTTGCTTTAAATAAAATCTTTAAGATGTAAAATATTTTGATTAAAATATATTATATAAATATCATAACTCTGGTCACAGTCAAAAAAAAAATTAAAATAATAATAAAAATCTCACCGTAGACAAGAACAGGTCAGCAATGAAAGAATAATAAGAAACAAATTACAAACAAAAGGACAAAAAAACAATGTGAAGATATGCATAAAAACTACAGTAGAACAATTAAAGAAGAAATGCTACATAAAGTAATCAAATATATACAAAACACTGCATATTCTTCACTGTGTAAAAAAAAAATATATTTATTTTTATAGTGACAAAAGGGATTTAGTCAAGAGCAGTGAGAGATATTCTTTCTTTTGTTGTTTGATTAACATGAATGATAAACAGCAGGGATTTAAGACTGCTGTCACTTTAAGAGCTGCCCGGATCCAATATACTGTTACACAAGCGTTTTCTTTCTCAGCTGTTTGCTTTCACTTAAAGGGGTCATCGGTTGCTCATTTTTCTCCCAAGTTGATATGATTCTTTAGGGTCTTAATGAAATGTATATAACATACTCTTGTTAAAATTTTGCAATGGTAGTGTAAAACAAAACCCTTTTTGTACTGTCAAAATCAGCTCTGTTTTTAGCAAGCCGTTTTAATCCATGTTCCTGCAAATGCTAATGAGCTCAGCTATCCCCACCCCTCTCTGCCGGGGAGTGAGGAATATTCTCAGCCTCAGATGTCATGCCCATGGACTGTTGGCTAAACGTCTGATGCATATGGCACAAAAATGGGAAATGATTTAATGAGATTTATCATTATCTTTATCATAATAGGGTGATTTTGACCACACAGCATAGCAACGTCATGTGAGTCTGTAACTGCTATAGAGATGAGTCCAAAATCTCTACTACTTGAAAAATGTATATCGGTCAATCATGCCTTCCGGTACATTGCCCACCCCTAATGTTTCCCATTCAGGTTTAAGCAATACATTTTCTCTTCTACATCGCTTTTAGTTTTTACTTACTAACAATTCTTTATCAGAGGTCACAATGATCTCAGTCCATTGCATTTATGCTAGAGCTGTGCAAAAAATCTAATGCGATTTTCATGCACATCTCGTCAGTTTATGCGCTCCTGTGATTAGTAGTATATCTCCAGCATGTACGTTCAGATCAGAGTTACCAGGTTTTCACAACAAAACCTGCCCAATTACTTCTCAAAACTAGCCCTATCGCGTTTCCAGGGGGTTCCTCTATAAAAATTGTGTTGAATTGCCTGCGATTTACGCATGAAAATCGGGTTTGATTTTTTGCACAGCCCTAATTTCTGCATTGACCATGCCCCACTAAAGGCTGAGAGGATTGGCTGATGACTTTAAATGCTCAGAAAATGATAAATCTATCCAGTGGCAATCTCATCCACTTTGAGGACATCATAAGGGGAAATTATCTGTAATTTCAGCAGATGACAGGTCTTCGATCAAATTACATTTTAATTATCTCAACTCTTGCTCCATTTAATGCATTGCATGTCAGACTTTCAAAGACAAAAATCTGAAAACGTATCATTAATAATATTAATGCTGACAATGACAGATGTGTAAAGTTAATGAAAGTGTTTCTTATGTCTGCTGTCATACCTGTCCAGCTTTGCTGAAACGATGACCAGCAAGTATCATGTGGAAGGCAAACTTCCTCACCATAGGGCTGCGCATATTAATGAAACAGTGAGCCGCCTGCTCCAATAAGAGTGCGCTTCGCAGGTCAGAGTCCTATCAGAGAGAGAAAGAGGAAGTGATTTGAATTGGCAATTGGCCTAGCCAAAAGAGTGAGTTTGAAATGGGAACACTTGTTTGAAATTGCACACTTGGCAAAACATTTGGTTTAGTTTTAGTAATTTAGATGTGATACAGAAACGCTGTCAGATGGGACTTGAGCTCACCTCACTGGTCATCTTGATCAGAAGTGTGGCAGCATCTGAGTATTTGGTCTGACTCTTCAAAATCTCAGCACTTAAAAGACAACACCGCTCAGCCAATAGCATGTTTCTGTGACATAAACATGAAAAATAGTCTCATACACATCATATGCATGCAGATTTCCAACAAAATCTGAATGATCTCTCAAGTACTTATGCAACATAAACTGATGCCTAAAAACAGAAGCAACAACTAAAACTATTTAAAGTACTAATAAAATCAATAAAAAAATTAATCTAAAGTATTAAATTAAGCAAGGCCTAAAAAAATTAAGCAAGAATGAAAAGGTATACACATTTATTTTAGTGCTGAGCAACGATTACTTGCAAATAATCACATCCAAAATAAATGTTTTTGTTTATATATTTGTGTGTACTGTGTATATTTATAATGCATATATAAAGACAAACACATACATTATATATTTTGAAAATATTTATATTAAGTTGTAAATGTATATTCTTTAATTAATCTAATTATATATATTCTTATATTATATATATATATATATATATATATATATATATATATATATATATATATATATATATATATATATATATACACACACACACACACATACACGTTTGTTTTTGTGAAAAGTGGGGACATCCCATAGGCGTAATGGTTTTTATACTGTACAAACTGTATATTCTATGGCCCTTCACCAACCCTACACCTAACCCTAACCCTCACAGGAAACTGTGAAGTTTTACATTTTTACTTTCTCAAAAAAAAAACTCATTCTGTATGATTTATAAGCATTTAGAAAAATGGGGACATGGGTTATGTCCTCATAAGTCACCCTCTCCTTGTAATACCTGTGTCATACCCATGTCATTATACAGAGTTGTGTCCTGATATGTCACAAAAACACACTTTTTCAGACAATGAATGGTCCAAGACTGTAGTTGAGAGGTGACAGAAGCTTCTAAGCACTTACAGAAAGCTTTAATTGGTGATTTTAAAGAATAAAAGACTGATTTTTTTTGAACAAATGTTTAGAGCCAATTTGAATTTCATCATGATTCATCATAGTTCCATTCTCAGAAACACTCAAAAGTGTATTAACAAACTTTCTCTAATACTTTACTGATGCCTTTGTTAAATTGTTTTCATAAAATTTTGTTCGCCGCAACAAAACGACTTGCAGGTCAGGGGTTGAATAATTTTGATTGCAACTGTATATACATATATATACACACATATATACACACACACACACATACATATATATATATATACAATACAGACCAAAAGTTTGGACACACCTTCTCATTCAAAGAGTTTTCTTTATTTTCATGACTATTCAGTCACACTGAAGGCATCAAGGGCTATTTGACCAAGAAGGAGAGTGATGGGGTGCTGCGCCAGATGACCTGGCCTCAACAGTCACCGGACCTGAACCCAATCGAGATGGTTTAGGGGTGAGCTGGACCGCAGACAGAAGGCAAAAGGGCCAACAAGTGCTAAGCATCTCTCGGGGAATTCCTTCAAGACTGTTGGAAGACCATTTCAGGTGACTACCTCTTGAAGCTCATCAAGAGAATGCCAAGAGTGTGCAAAGCAGTAATCAAAGCAAAAGGTGGCTACTTTGAAGAACCTAGAATATGACATATTTTCAGTTGTTTCACACTTTTTTGTTATGTATATAATTCCATATATAATTCCACACGTGTTAATTCATAGTTTTGATGCCTTCAGTGTGAATCTACAATTTTCATAGTCATGAAAATAAAGAAAACTCTTTGAATGAGAAGGTGTGTCCAAACTTTTGGTCTGTACTATATATACACACAAATACACACACACACATACATATATATATATATATATATATATATATATATATATATATATATATATATATATATATATATATATATATATATATATATATATATATAAATAAACTGAACATATAAAATTCATTTCAATAAGCAACAAATTGATGAAAACCTAAAAGATGAAGTAAAAAATGAAAACTGATTTATTGATTGATTTAATTAAGCCACATAATGTGTTATCCAGTCTACAAAAACAAAGCAAGAATATGATTATAAAATGAAAATAAATAAATACTACTACTACTAATAATAATAATACCATAAAAATAAAAATAAACATTCTAAAAGAACACGAAGCAATGTTCACCCTTAATAAATGTCCAGCCTATTTATTTAATAAAAATACACACATTTTTAAAAGATAAATAAAATAATATACAAGAACTAAAACAAATGTCATTTAATTTATTAAAGGGGTCATCAGATGCCTATTCTCAACTAGTTGATATTATAATAATAATTTCTTATATTTATATAGCGCTTTTCTGGGCACTCAAAGCACTTATAACATAGAAGGAGGGAACCTCCTCAGCTACAACCAGTGTGCAGCATCCACCGGGATGATGTGACAGCAGACATTTTGCACCAGAACGCCCACCACACACCAGCTTATCAGTGGAGAGGAGACAGAGTGATGAAGCCAATCAGCAGATGGGGATGGTTAGGAGGCCATGATGGTCAGAGGCCAATGGGAGAAATTGGGCCAGGATGCCGAGGTTACACCCCTACAACATCTCACATCCAAAAGACTGTATTTTTTGACACTACAGTGTCCCCATCACTACACTGGGGTGCTAGGACCCACACAGACACAGGGGTGAGCACCCACCTGCTGGCCTCACTAACACCTCTTCCAGCAGCAACCTAGCTTTCCCAGGAGGTCTCCCATCCAGGTACTGACCAGGCTCAATCCTGCTTAGCTTCAATGGGCAACCAGCCTTGATAAGATTGATATGCTTCTTTAGGGTCTTAATGAAAGGACTATAACATACTTTTTTTTTTTTAATTCTCAAAAGTTAATGTAAAACAACACCCTTTTTACCCTGTCAAAAAAGCCATTTTGTTGCATGCTGCTTTAAATGCAAATGAGCTCTGCTCACCCTGCCCCTTTCTTCTGAGCCACTCTCTGAAAGACAGTAAACTTTAGCCGCATTCATCGTGAAACCTGCCAACAATCACGTTTTTAGGAAAAACTATTTGCAAAGATTCTTAAAAAAATGTATAATTACTTCTTCTATGTGAACGAATGATTTGCGCAAACAGACGCATTTAGGTAGATCAGGGGCGCATTCCCTTCAAAAACAAATGTTATCCACAGCGTCTTAAACAGCTCAGATGTCGGGGGTAAATAACGACTGCTATGTTCATTATTACATCAAACTATAAAATCAGTCACTTAGGAGTCGATCTTGTCTACATCTGCTCTGGCAGTGAAACAGTGGTGGACTGAACAAACATTTATGTTCAAACAACTTGTAAAAGTGTATTTTGCATCCGATGACCTCTTTAAAAAAAAGAAAACAAACATACAAAACAAACACTGATGATGCTAAAACAGAAAGAAAAAACAAACTAATTTCATTTATTAATTTGTTGATTTAAATTACTAATGGAAATGGTAAAAGTACTAAACTTGTTTTTAAAATTTTGTATGAAACACTGAAGCAAAAACTGGCTAGTTACTTAATGTATTACAACACTCGAAATGAAGCAAGAACTAATATTAAATCTCAATTTTAAAAGCATTAGATTTACTTAATTTTGTTTTTAAATATTTTACATTTTAAATACTAAAAACAATATGTTACCAAATAGTATATAAATGGGGGTAGGAAGAAAATAATTCCATATGAATCAACGAAGCAGTAACATGCTACAAAACCAAACGCATGTTCTTACTTGCACACGTCTCTGTAGGTCTGAATGGCCGTGTCCATGTAGTGTGCTGGGTAAGGCCTGGGAGCCCCAGTTTGCAGAAAGGCAGCGACAGCAGCCATCTCCTATAGACACAGAGACAGCAGGCATTCAGTCTGAGACGAGTTCAATCAGTATTCCTCTGATAACCCATAGAAACAACGCTAGAGTCCCTAATCTCACGCAGTTATGAGTGCTGTGTGCATCTCACCAGCGCTCCAGCAGCATACAGCATGGCCTGGTCAGAGAGGAAGTCCTTCTTGGCAGTGTGGTAGCAGTTGTAGGCCAGCTCATAGTGCTGAACGAGGAAACAGAGGTCGGCCATCTTCCTGATCTGAAGCTCTGGGGCCTCTGAGGGATAGCTGATATCACAGGGGTCAAGAGTCAGATGAGAACAACAAAAACAATTGAATTCGTACTTCAAGTCACTTACAGCAGCCCTGCAGTGTTCTTTAGTTCAGCAATACTCTTCTCTGGGACCTTCCCTCCACCAAACAACTTCTTAGTGGCGGAGAAAAGAGATCGGCTCAGGCCTTTTCTTGAGACAAGCTAGAATGAGAGAAAGATAAAGATATACATATACACACACACATATATATATATATATTTTTTTTTTTTTTTTTTTTTTTTTTTTGAGTGTACACAAATAAAGGCAGACCTTTATACAGTGATGCATTATTAATAAGACAATAAGTGTTTAAAGTTGATTCTGCTGGTATAAGTGAAGTGATCACACATGCACGCACGCACACACACACACACACACACACACACACACACACACACACACAAACTGGTCCGAATACTATTTTTTGAGCTTCGAAGCTTCGGTAGTAATCAACACCGAATATATGAATCTTTGGAGGGAGGGGCTGAACATATTCTTCTCTCTAATAAAGGCACGAATCTCTGTGTGTGTGTGTGTGTGTGTGTGTGTGTCTGTCTGTCTGTTTGCATTTTTATTATGTCGAGAAGCATTCATCCAATCGACCCGCGTGGCGGGTTGTGTTGCTGCAGACCCAACTTGACTTGACTACAGAACAATACTTTTAATATAGACAAACTTTTATAAGGCTGAGCTACTGTACCTTTTTTTTTTTTTTTTTTTTTGGCTGCCATATCTGCAAGTATTTTCCAAGCAAATTAAGTGCACATTTTTGTCACGTGTAAAATTCCAGTTTATGGAGGATAAATGCAGCTCGTTTTTTTACACCAACAATATACTATAGGCAAACTACTTACAGAACTTGGGTGATTTTTCAAACTTGATGTGCTGTTGTGGAAGGCCAGTTTCAAATCGCATATCACACTGCCTTTATCTTGTCCTCACTCAATTTAAAGTGCTCCCACACAGCTGATGACTTCAGCATTTTGTTTTCTCTTCCAGATAAACTGAATCATGACGTTCAATCATGGCCAATTCATGAGCCGCTTTTCCACTATGGTTCGTTTGACTTGAGTGATCGTTCCATTTAGCAGTCCCTGGCTCGGTTGGAAGAGGTGGGCCAGAGTTATTTATAGATTAGTAAGTGTGAGTGCTAACCGTGCCGGAATCAAGATCTTCTGATATGTGCTGCATGATTGCATTGATATTTCTGAACGGCAAAAGCTATAGATCTGTAAAGCAATATATTGTGAGAGGGACGTGTGTTACCGCGTCCCATACGACATAAAATAATAAACCATAAAGTTATCAAAACAATGCACTCCACTGTGTAGAGCGAGAGAGCTTCTCTGCTTTCTTCACATGGTATCGGAAACTTCCTATTTCAACGTATAAAGTCATGATTATGAGCCCGTTGCATTCTTTTCTGTTAAAAATAACAGTAAACAGTGGTTTGTGAATGCTGATGCTTAGCCTAAGTAATTTGATCGGGAGCATCCCCTCCTCTTACCCATGATTTGTCTGTATGTGTATTCAGAGCCAGTGAGCAACGGACTTTCATAATAATAATAATAATATTAAAAAACTGCGTTACCACGCAACAAAATAATTATTTTCGTTAATCAATTAATGTGTTAACTTGCCCAGCCCTAATACATACATAAAATATAAATTTGTATTTATTTTTTGGATTAAATAAATACAGCCTGGCTGAGAATTCAAAACATTTAAAAAAAAAAAAGTGTAAATCTTACAGCCCCCAAACTTGACATCTCAAAATACAAAAATAAAATACACAGCTTCCAGGAACAGCAAAGAAAGAGTCAATCAATTCAGAGACTTGAGATGAAATACATGGCTGGTTTGTGTTTATGTACCTGGTCGTTTAGCTGCCGTATGTTCTTCTCGATGTGCGGCAGTAATCCTCTGAAGGTGAACTCCTGGATAAACTGCCGGATGTGGTCATGGTCGTTCAGGGTCAGGCAGGTTCCTCGAGGGGTCGGGGTGGTGTTAGAGATCACGCTGCCCTGTTTTTCAGGCCTCGTCACATCCACATTGTTTACAGACTGACTGGCATTGTTGCTAGGGTAACCGGCATCAGTGGGCTGGTCCAGCTGCAGAGGATGAGTCTCTGAGACGCCGTCTGCAAACACAAGATGAACATCTAATTAACATAAGACAATCATTCAATCAATCTCATCAATATGAGGTTTATAACCAAAATCCCTGATAATGGGGTTCAACTGTGCTGGACTAACCTCTAAAGGAGGGATCAAGACCATCTTCCTCTGCGCCGATGTTGTTTTCAACCGCATTACACACTGCAGATTCTTCATATATCTCCTATAAAACGTCACCAGGGATGAGGAACATGTTATTATTCTTATTATTAATATTAATATTATATTCTTATTATTAATATAATAATATTATTAATAATAATAATATTATTATTATTATTTCAGTTATTATTCATTTTTTATGTCATAAGTCTCTAACAAGAATAATGTAAAAACAACTAACACAGCAATCAAAACCTATTTTAGTTTTACAAATTCACATTCACTGTAAAAAATGACCTGCAATTTTTAAAAGAGTTATTTTATACCCGATTATGTTTACCGGCATTTTGTGTGACCATTAAGCATTGTAAGAGAGCTGTGAACATGCAAACAATTAAACCATATTATTGAAATATGAACTTATTAACAACATTTAAATATTAATTCTTGTACTCGTACTTCAAGAAAATATTTTAGGTAAAATGGGTTCAGCTGAAAAAAAAATGTATAAATGTAATTTATTAAAAATACAAATATTGCATTAAACTTTCACCCTCGATCTGTAAGGTCTCTGTTATCAAAACTTAATTTTTGGCCACAATAAGCTGCTATGTGGACCAGACCTTATGACCATAATCAAAAGTGTATGAGTTGTACTGTATGTTCAGAGCCTGAAGTGAAGTTGTGGCACTCACAGGGTTGTGTATGCTGCTCTTGTGTAAGTACTGACTCCAGGGGTCCGGCATCTGTTCGTCCGCACCAGTGCTACCACTCCTGGAGTTTATCTTGAGCAGATAGCAGCCCTGAGTACCATACCGCTGTTTCATATCCTCGTACACAGAGTCCGCCCTGAGAGATGCAGAGACACATCGATGCTTGTTCTATACCATCATAAATATATATGACAGCCTAATCTTTCTCCCCACATTCATCTTATCTTCTATTCATCAGACCTTGAGGCTGCAGGCAGCATACGATTAGTGTGACTGGCAACTGATCTACATGCAGAGAACTCTCTGAGGAAGAAGTGGGTGACGTCAAAAATTAATATTCATTGAAAAATGCTTTGAAAATGCATTAATGTTGCTTTTTAAGATTCATTTTTATTCTACTCATACTACTTTCTCCAATTAAATGTATGCAATTACAAAGGAGAAGCAGAAATGTTTTCTCCTGACATCACTTCAGCTGTAATCCCTGAGGCAGTGTTGGATATATGTTTCCAGTGTTAATCAACTCTGTTCGTTTAATTGCAGAATCAGAACAAGCAGTTGGAATTTGTTGGAACTGCATTCAAAGCATTTATGATTCACTACATGCTGGAAATTTATTCAAGATAATTCCAGACATCAGCTACATTTAAAAGGTTTAATTAAGAATTATTTTCCAGTGAAAGTAACGATGATGAATCGTAAGTGAACGCATGCTGACGTGCATGTGGCTCTATGCAAATGCACACAAAAACATGAAAAGTAATTAAAGAACAAAAAGTTATAACAAATATTTTGTCGTTTTTTATTCACTTTGATGTAATTTCTGGACAAATATATTGGTTCATAGTCTGTAATAATGCTTGATCCAGTGGAAAAAGTCCACCCCCCCCATTATCCTCTCACATCAACATTTTATAGCTAATGGACTCATATTTTAGCCAGAAGCAATTATTTAAAATTTAAAATGTCTTAATTGGGGAATTTTTTCAAACACACAGCTTTGCACTTCACAAGATATTATTGATAGATAGAAGTTGTGTGAATTGTGGATTATTGTGTTTTTATCTACTGTTTGGACTCATACTGACGGCACCCATTCACTGCAAAGGATCCATTGGTGACCAAGTGTTGCACTACTAAATTTCCAGAATTTTCTTAAGAAATAAAATAAGTATATCTTTCAAGCATTGCATTTCTTACAAACTTCTTAAAGGAATACTCCACCCCAAAATGAAAAATTAGGTCATTAATCACTTACCCCAATGTCGTTCCAAACCCGTAAGAGCTCCGTTCGCCTACGGAACACAATTTAAGATATTTTGGATGAAAACCAGGAGGCTTGAGACTGTCCCATAGACTGCCAAGTAAATAAAAGTTTCAAGGTCCATAAAAAGTATGAAAAGTTGTCGTCAGAGTACTCCAATCTGGGTTATATGAAGCGACGTAAACGCTTTTTGTAAGCGAATAAAAAAAAATTCAATAATTCCTTTGTCAATGGTCTCCTCTGTGTCACTCCATATCACTATCACTTGATTTGAAATAAAACAGCGCATCCCATCCAGAGGACACAGAAGAGCATACGCTGCACGGTGATATGGAATGACACAGAGGAGACAGTTGACAAAGGAATTATTGATAAAGTCGTTATTTTTGTTTTCTTCGCTTTAGACATGTGCCGGTATTCGGTAATGCAATATATCACAGTAATGAATATGCATGATATTGTTATCATAAATATATATTACAAATTATTCCAAATTTGGAATGCATTTTAAGAATCCTATTCCCATCAACTGGTCAAACTGCACAACAGCGCTGTATGCTGCTTGAAAGAAGTGTGCGCTCTGATGTAAACAAGCACGCATGAGAAGCACACGGGGGAACACGTGAGAGACGAGCTGAATGAAAGCACATTCACTCTCTGACAGCAGATGGCGCTAAAATACAGCCCTTACAATGGAAACCCCATAAATAAAGCAGCTGTGCTACTTTCTAAAATATATTTAAATATTTTTAAATAGCCAGTCAGATCTGTGGATTCACTATGATGCTCATCACAACGCGAAATACTTAAATATTTAGACTTAAGTAATTTATTTTCAAACTTTTTTTTTATTTTTTATTTTTTTTATCTGGACTACAACATGCCCTAGATATTGTTTGAAAGTGTTTTTATTCTTTATTGTTCATTCACACTTTACATTAGGGCATCATAAGTTAACAGTTAATTCACTGGTTAACATAAACTGCCAATGAAAAACTCTGAAAAACTATGAAAAAATTCATTAATCTTAGGTATTCCAATATTTAATAACACGTTAAAATCTAAAGTTGCAACTTTGTAATTTAATGAGCTAACATGAACTAAGACTTGTATTTTATAACAGATTAATAACTTCTGCAGCAAATGTAGCTATTGCTCATGTTAATGTTTATGGTTAACTAATTAAGTTTTATTGTAAAGTGATACCTATGGGTCTTTATAGTTCTTTTGCACTTTTAACGTTATATATTTTTCTGTATTGCTTTATTGTATTTAAATGTTCAGTTATTTTTGTTATAACAAAAAAAAAAATTAACCTGTTATACAGTTTTATGATGTTACACAGTTTTATGACTTTTTTTAAAAATTTAAATATCAATACTGTGATAATACCGTATACCATGATAAAAGCATCAGCAATTAATTGCAACAGGAAAATTTGATACAGGCATATCCTTACTTCGCTTACAAAAAGTGTTCCTGTCGCTTCATATAACCCAGATCGCACATCTGATGGCAGATGGAGTATTGTGACGACGACTTTTCATACCTTTTCTGGACCTTGACACTGTTATTTACTTGTCAGTCTATGGGACGGTCTCAAGCCTCCAGGTTTTCATCCAAAATATCTAACATTGTGTTCAGAAGACGAACAAAGCTTTTACAGGTTTGGAACGACATTGGGGTTAGTGATTAACGACAAAAATTTGGGGTGGATTAACCCTTTAAAATGTATCTCCTTTTAAGGGTAGATTTTCAGTGAATAACGACTTCAAATTAAGATGAGGCTGATTAAATAATGACAGCATTCACATTTTTGGGTGAACTTTCCCTTTTACCATTATGTGTGACAGTTTGACAGTGCAAAACTTTGAGAAAAAAGAAGAAGAAAGCATAACCCAGAAACAAGCAACACAGGTATAAGAGAACACTTAAGACACACACACCTCTCCTCGTCTCCTTCACTGATATCATGGAGCAGGACATAATATTTGAGCGTGTTGGGGATGAACCATTTGGGATGAGTGTATTCCCCACTGTGCTGGATCCTGTGCTGTTCCTGTGACAGCTTAAGGAACTGTTCTGTCGGCATCGCCTCACGGGACGACACAACCAACATACCTGCAGCCGAGTTCAGGAGATCTTGCAGAATACAGATGAACAAAACTGAGACTGACAGAAAAAGGGTGCTATCTTGTGCTGTACATTTTTTTTAAAACACTTAAATCAAAAATATGGCCAGACTGGTTAAAAAAGTTTGAATTTGACTGGTTAAAAAAGTTTGATAAATGCAGAGTTGGTCATCAATAGACAGTTTTTCTTGCAATTTTATTAAATAATTTACAATATAAGCTATATTTAATGACATTTTATAGCAGTCTTAGCTGAACGTTATATATGGTTTTAATTTCAACACATCCCTCATGGTAAAGAGAGAGAAAAAATACAAGCATAAAAAGAAATGGGGTAGAGTTATTAGCAAAGAATCTGGAAGGATACAGGCCAGATAGTGGTTGAGGAACTCGTGCTCTGATGCTGGCATGGACTGCAGGAAGTTCTCCCGATAAGTCTCAAACCATGGTGTTGTTGCTGTAAGATAAACACAAAGAAATATTGTCATGTTCAGAAACAAGATTATTACGGGCCGCGTGACCAGACCTCCAACGGAAGAGGAGAGAAGCAAATTATGAAAGCCAAGGCGAATAGAAACCCCCCAAGAAATGCAAGAAATTATAACAGATCACATTTTACAGCAAGACTATTTTACAGCAACATAACAGAAATAAAATTAAAGAATTTTTAAATCCAACAATCTTTACCAATCGTTTATTTAAATGTAAATACAGTTCTTCCAAAAAAATTAAAATAAAAATAATTTTAAAAAATCCTTATCCTGCAAATATAAAGCATAAAGATAAATGTCACATGAGTGAAAAATATTCCGGGCAAAAAAGTGTCTCCTGTGTGGATTCTTATTGAAATTACTAGATTTGTTCCACAGAAATTCGCACCTTAAATCACTTTGAACACTTAATGATCTAATTAGCATTCAACCTTTTTTGAAACAGAATGTTCAAAACAGGTTGAAACATAAGTATTCATGATCAATTTTCCCCTTTTAATTCCATCCTGCAATGAGGGGAAGATTGATTTTTATTAGCTGAGTTCCTTGACATTTCATCTCAATCAATGACCCCCTCAGAATCAGTCATGGTAATAAGCAAACGGTATGATGCACTTCGCTCTGGCAGCCTCGCGTTCATTTCTTTATCTTTACAGAGAGGGTTAGAGCTCTACACCATATCTACACAACAAAACAGGCATCTTTGAAAAAGTGTTTTGCACATCATAAATAAATGCATAATGAAGAAATAGTAAAGAAAAATCCAAACATTTAAATTATCAACTAATTTTTTACTCAGAGCATTAGTGTGCCAATGCAGTGTTTACATTTTTATTTTATTTTGTATGCTACAGAAAAAAACTATTAATTGTTTAACTGATAGATACAGTACAATACAGATACAAATACAGTAAAAAAAAAAAGTGGTTTAAATTGGTTTAACACTGCATTATATGTCACTTCACTGTAAAATACAGTCATATTTATGGTTTTTGGAAGTAAAAACTTTGAATTACCATAAACTTTGTTAAAAACAGTAAAAGGAAATTACCAGAAGTCACTGAATAACAAAAAAACATACAAATACATATTTTATCTAAATATTGCTTATTTTTATTGTCATCAGTAATATAAATTAGGGTGTTTTGTGTTATATTCTACATTATTTAGTAAATGTTTATTTAATTTTTTGTATTTATTACCCTGTCTATATACGAGTACTGTCCTTGTTCAGGCACAAATATGCCAACTACTGGAAACATTGTTACAGTATTTTTCTGAATTTCTGGCAACCACAGTTGTTTTTAACTGTGAATGTAACAGCAAAGAGAAACAAATATTTTACATTAAATCAAACTGATGAACTACTTTAAAATAGATTCTGCTTGAATTCAGAAAAAGCGCATGTAAAGTCAATCTCTACTTCAAAGCAAAAGGAATGATGGCTCTAAAGAGGAAAAGAAACTAGACTATAAAGTGAGACAGAATGGGTAAAATGACTCATTGAACTAAAATCTCCCAAACAAACTGAACCCTAATCATTTCTGAAACAATTACATTTCAGTAAAAACGGATTGTCAGCTGGAACTATTTATATGTACAGTAACTGAAGAGATCGCCAATCCATTGTTAGACAAAGTTATGAACATGTCTAGAGAGTTTCAGCACATTGAGTCTCAAACACACACAAGGCTAAAGAACCACCACCAACATCCTGAGAAAGTGGAGGAAGCTGGATTGGAAAGAGGAAAGAAGATTTAGTGACAGTTCTGCTACAGAGCGAGGCGGGCCGGGAAATGATGTGGAGAAGGCGTCTCACGCGCACATCAGGGGAAGGAAGGGAATACCTGTGTAGTACTTGGACGAGCTCAGCTGGGTGAGTGTTTCTTTCCAGTCAGAGTACCAGGGAACGATCGCTTTGACCGTGCGGTCTGAGAGGAGAAGAGACAGGCAGTCTGATTAAAGCTCACTGACGGGAACCACAGAAGCGTAAACGCATCCAAAACACATTTTATTTTCTGTGGACTATCCCTAGCTGGTGCCACTGAGTGGAGGCAGGGTTAATTTGCATATTGCATTTAGTAACAAGGCAAGGGTGTAGAGTTACATTCAAGCTATTTTAAGGCATGAGAAGAAAAAATTCACAAGAAAAAAACAACAACATTAAAATATGTAATTTAGATTTAGAAGGATAACATGTTTGACTACAGGGGAACTTTAACAGAGGTGAACTTCGACAATTAGGGCTATGCGATATATCGAACAATATGATCATGCGTCAGTAAATCTGGTTCTGTGATTACCGCTCAATCGCCATCACCTGCTTTCAAACGGAGCAGCATTTAATAGACCGAGCCGTAGATCAATGACAAGCTACGCAATATCGTGTTCATTATCAAAGACGTTTCATCTACGATAGTGAACGCAATATTGCGTAGCTTGTCAGTGATGGCGATTTAGCGGTAATCACGGAACCAGATTTACTGACTAGATGCGCATGATCATATCTTTCGATAGATGGTCTAGCCCTATCGACAATGTGCTAAACAGAGTTTGCAAGGGAGACCCAGAATGCAAATGAGCATTGTTCTAAAATCCTGATGAGCTTAGACACGGGCTCGTTCAGTTGGCATCTCCCGCTGTGTGAAAAGGCAATCTACTAAATGTAGGACAATCCAGTAGGCTGAAAAATGGATGGGATGATCATTTTGTTTAAGGAAGCAGGGTTTATTTAAGTCTCTACCTGCTGGGAACTGGAATAATAGTTTAGGCTCAAGGTCAAGTTCACTTTTTTTAAAAGCATCTTTACAGAGTGAAAAGGTACCCGCCCATTGGTCCTAGATGACATCACCTAAAAAAAATGTCATTTCAGCTGGAAGATGTTATTTTTATTAACATTTGGAATTATGTGCACTGATAAATAATGTGCAATACAGTGTTGATACCGTTCCCTCAAAACAAATTAAACATTTATTATATTAGCGGTCTTATTAATTGAAACAAAGTTGATGTCAAATAAAATATAAAAATGACAAAAAAAAAATCATCTTAAACATGAAAATTAGAAATTTTGTCTCGGCTACTAACTTAAATTTAAACTGAAGTAACATTAATAAAACTGAATTTCAAAAGTTACTAAAACTTTAAATAGAATTAAAATGATAAGTAAAAATAAAAATCTATAATAACAATAATAAAAAGCTTACTCAATTTAATGTTAAAATTATTTAATGTTATTATAGCTTATTTATTCATTCATGATATAAATAACATATTATAACAATACATATAAAAGTAAAATTACTGACACAATAAGAACAGGAGTATGTTTTAAGCATTTAAGTACGTAGGAACAGTTTTGATTTCATGTTCAATTTAGAGCATAGATTTTTGAGACCTTAGTTTAGTAGTCAAACCAACCAACCGTGAAGTTCACATATTCAAGTATGCTAACGCTGCTGTTTGTTGCATCTTGACTCTGTTCTCATATTCAGGTGCAATATGTTCATTCAGTTAAAAGGAGGATGCTGGTCTAGAGAGGTGTGTTAGTGTCTAACTCTCAGAGGTTTGTTGTTAGGCCCACTCAAGTGAAGGGTACAGCAAAGGGACAACGTGGGGGACGGGCTCTACTGGGAGCCTATGATCTGAGAAGGGACCAAACACTTCACTTAACAGCACAGCATAGCTCACGTGTGTGACCTGGCATACACACACACCAGAGGAAAACATGCGTATGAGGGTCAGAGCTCTTACCAAGAATTCATCCACAGGAGAATTTGGAGAATGAAGAAAAAAAAAAAGAGATCAGAAACGAAAAAACAAACGTGTAGTGCAAACCAAACCCTTTAATTTCATAGACAATTACAACATTTCATTCTCATTCTCACTTTTCCCCTCAAGGGCTCTGCTGCCCTCATCAGGTGCTGACATGAGAAACTACTATGAAGTGAATCCCATTCAAAAAAATAAAAAAAAATAAAAAAAATATTGATATTAATAATGTATTAAAAACTTTTTATAAAAATTTTACAAGCCCCCTGCAACTATAATTACCTTTTTTTTCTGTCCAGAAAAAGCTACAGAACATTTATTTTTTTAATTTTCATATTCCTTTTCTAAAATGTTTACACCCCCCCACCCCTGCAGAATTTTTTTTTTAGATATTTTTCTGTCCATAATAAACTAAAAAGTTTTTATTTACTTTCTTATTCCTTTTCTAAAATGTATACATACCCCCAACAGAAACTATAATTATTATATATTTTTAAATAGATAAGTGTTTTGCATTAAAAAAGGATAAAACACCAAATTATTTGTTTATTTATACAACTGCAGACCTTAAATACTATAACATCTGTATGAATAGTATAAAATCCAAATATATCCTATTTTCTAAAGGTCTGCCATTACTCCGGAAATTAGAACTATTATTTTTCTGTGAATCATATCACAGTATATTGCGATATATATTGCTACCATAATGAAGAATACTGTGGTTGATTATATTGCCCACCCATTGGTAGCATACTTGTAAATCCACAGGCAAACAGCTGACTAATAGTCACATGATCAACATTTTGGAGATCCTGCAAGGGCTACTTAAACGTATGCTGCATTATGAAACAATCTCTCAGTTCCCATTTTTGTTCACTTCAGGACATTTACACTTTCCTATTGTAAAAACATAGCAGTAATATAATCAGGTCCTCTACAGATTTCCCCAGGTGAAGTTAAAGTGAACAGAAAACTCTTTGCAAGCGCTTACCACTGATGTTGAGGTCATAGTCTCCGGCCGTGATGACGTTGGCGGGCGACCCTTCAGGAGGCTGGCAGACAGAGACCGTCTGGCTGAGGAGTCTGTGCATCTCTGGGGTCTGTGGAGGCTGTGTGTTGATCCCAGTCACGCTGATCCGGAGGCCCTTCACCACAACCACCTGGTTATTGGGGTCACGCAGGTGACCTACAGTTCAGTAACAGGAGGAAAAAAAAAAAAGATGATGAACTGGCTGATGTCAAATTAATAATGGTGCTGCTTATTCTGCTGAAGCTTTTTTCTAGGTTCTAGAATTAAGCTGATGATACACAGGGCAACTTTGTTTGAGCAACATTGCTTGGGCACTTTCCCAGTGAGAATGGGTAACACATTTCTATATATGGATACTTTAAATCAATCGTGGGCCCTATGTCTCACCTGGTTGCCCGTTGACGCCAACATTAACCAAAGTTGCCCAGCAATATTGCTTAAGAAGTTGCCCTGTGTATCATCAGTCTTAAGGCCTGTTCACAACTTCACACCAAGAACGATATCTATAAAGATATCTATATTAGCACATCACACATCCTCATCAGAAGACGATATCATCAGTTTATTCTAAGCGCATGCTCGCCTGCTGCTTTCAGTTCTCGAGCTTGTGATAGCAGGATTGATTCTGATTGGGTGACAATGATTGCATCTTCATCAGCTACCAAAAAAAAAAAAAAGAATCAGCAATTCTTTAATACGGATAATGATTTTTAGAACTATATCGTTATCGTTATAGTATATATATATATATATATATATATATATATATATATATATATATATATATATATCGCTTTATAGTTTTGTTCTTGGTGTGAAAGGGGCTTTACATGGTCTAGAATCCAATACTGGTTCAACCTGGACCACAAGTACTTTATCATTAATGCATATTAAAATAATTTCTTTACACAAAGGAACTGAGCAACAGTTTGACATTTGCAATGTCTCTAATGCTTATCAAGGCTGCATTTTTTCTTTTTTTAAATACTGTAAAAACAGTAATATTTTGAATTTTTTTTACAACTTCAAGTACCCGTTTTCTATTTTAAGTTTGTTATTAATATATTGTAAAATGTTATTTATTCCTTTGATGCAAAGCTGAATTTTCAGCATCATTACTCCAGTCTTCAGTCTCACATGATCCTTCAGAAATCATTCTGATATGCTGATTTGCTGCTCAAGAATACCAGTTTTTATAACTTTTTTTATTATTGCTATAAAAATTGAAAACAGCTGTTTAATATTTTTGTGGAAACCATTATGCAATTTTGTATGTGAATATAAAGTTCAAAAGAGCAGCAGTGATTTGAAATAGAAATCTTATTTACCATAAATATCTTTAGTCACTTTTTATTAATTTAATGAATCCATGCTGAACGTAAGTATTAAATATTTGAGCTGTGTGTTTGCACTCCACTATTCACATGATATGCATGACATAAATAATAAAGATGAGACTGCCAAGGCATTCCTGAATAAATCACATCACATTATTGAGGGACACACACACACACAAAGAGAGCACTGTGTTCATTTGGGTCAACCTAACTGTGTTTACAGCTTTTTCTACAAATTCATAACACTGCAACAAATGCAATGTGAGAAATGGGTTTTTCTTCGTATCTGAAAGAGTTTTCTGATGACAAGTGTATCAGTGTAGTCTATGACTGATATGAGAAGTCTGTGTCTATTGTGCAATACAAAATGTGCCATGTTTTCCCACAACTGCATGATTCCTGAAAGACTAATATTGTTGATAAATAGAGCGAGATTTCAAGATTTCTAAGATTTCAGTCAATGAATGTGATGATGTCGCTCAGACAGGAATTAAAAGCAGTTCAAGGAACAAAAACTGAAACAAATGAAATAGGAAACACAATAACCCATGTCAGTTGTTCCAGAGGAAAATGGAACATGATTAGCTTTTCAAATGTCATAACTGCATAATTAGCTTTTCAAATGGTTAATAATGTTATTTTGTTCAAATACTTTTTTTGTAAAACCAACAGTTTTTGTCGACGTTTCACTGTCAGAATTACATCACTTCCTATTTACAAATCATTTTATAACACATGCTCTTATGAAGAAAGAGTTATTTACATTCAAGGCACACTTTTTATCACAATTTTTTCTCCCCAGGGAGTCAAACCCTTGACCTTGGTGTTGCAAGCGCCATGCTCTACAGATGAGCTACATGTGTCCAGTCTTGACTATGGTGACCGGGACAGGTTCTGGTTTAAGAAAGTTTTTTTTTTTTTTTTCAGTGTTTATCATTTGGAAAGAACACACACACACACACATATATATATATATATTAGTGCTGTCAATCGATTAAAAACTTTAACTAGATTAATCACACATTTTTTCTGTGATTAATCGCAATTAATCGCAATAAAAAAAGAAATGTTTTTGTACGTTTTTAAAATATTTTTTAATGTAATAATTTCACAGTTAAATTTTTTATCTTTTTATGAATGAAGGCCAGTATTACTGATATTAATACAGCTACTGATTTTTTTTTTTTTTTTTTTTTTTACATTTATTATTAGGCTTCAAAAATTAAATTAAATTAAAAACAGTTTTTAATTTAAGTAAACTTAAAACAATGCTAACATAAACCCATAATAAATGTCATGTTTACTCCTGCCCTTCCTGTCTTAACAGTTAGGAAATATACAGAAATTTAATAAAGTTATCAAAGTTATATGCAGTCTGCACTGCATAAACTATAAATTAAGTAGTTAATCCTTATTAAAGCTACAAAAGTTATTTAGTCAAGAGCAGCGAGTCATTTTCTCTGTTCCCTTTGTTCTTTAACTTTACTGACAGGAAGCTTTATTGGCTGCTGTCCCTTTAAGAGCAGACAGACACGCGGATCTCACCGTTTATATCCTGTCTATGGATCTCGCCTCATTCTCTCACAACTCTTTTTGTTCATTTTAGACTTTATATAAATCATTTAAGATTGCTCTTATGAGGATAATCGCCAAAACTGGCACTTTGGGATGTTTATTGTTAGTTCAAGCGCTTAAGAGAACTGGATTCTGGCGCCCTGTCTATGCATTGTGTGTGTGTGTGTGTGTGTGTGTGTGTACGTGTGTATGTGTCACATAAGGGCATTCACAGACAGCGCATTCTCTTTTGTCTTGCCGCGCTTGAAATGTTTAAAGCATTTAAATGAATAAGAGCGTGATCATATAATGTAAAGCTAGCCAACGGATGGCAGAAAATACGGATGCTGCGTTAATTGCGTTAAATATTTTGACACGTTAAACCAGACAAAAATTAATCGCATGTGTTAACGCGTTAACGTTGACAGCACTAATATATATATATTAAGGCTGCACGATAATGGGAAAAAAATGACATTGCGATATTTATTTTTCTGCGATATATTTTGCAAAATCTATCGCGCGCTTTCTCTCTCTCTCTCGCTCTCTCTCACGCGCCCTCTCTCTCACGTGCGCTCTCTCTCTCTCTCTCGCGCACTCTCTCGCTCTTTCTCACGCGCACTCTCTCGCTCTTTCTCACGCGCGCTCTCTCTCTCTCGCTCGTGCTCTCTCTCGCGCCCTATCTCTCACGTGCGCTCTCTCTCTCTCACGTGTGCGCTCTCTCTCTCTCTCTCTCTCACTCTCTCTCACGCGCCCTCTCTCTCGCGTGCGCTCTCTCTCTCTCGCGCGCGCGCTCTCTCACTCTCTCTCGCGCTCTCTCTTTCTCGCGCTCTCTCTCGCGCCCTCTCTCTCACATGCTCTCTCTCACGTGCGCGCTCTCTCTCTCTCTCACGCACCCTCTCTCTCATGTGCGCTCTCTCTCTCTCTCGCGCTCTCTCACGCGCCCTCTCTCTCACGTGCGCTCTCTCTCTCTCTCGCGCGCGCTTTCTCTCTGCCCTGTCAAAACTTTTACTCTATGATGGTTAAGCTGTGCAATTAATCCGCGAATCACATTTGTCAAGGGCCGGGGAGCAGCTGGCCCGTACAGTTAATGAATAACAGATCAACTAAGACTGTAACTATTGTGGATTCGTACATCGCGATATCGATGCTTAAACGACACATCGTGCAGCCATAATATATATATATATATGTGTGTGTGTGTGTTCTTTCCAACACTTCTTGTTGTAAGAGTGACTAACATTTTTAATGAACCAAATAAAATGGCATCTGTTAAGTTTATGAACTAATACTTTCAGCAAAGACGCATTAAACTGATCAAAAGTGACAGTAAAAAAGTGAAAGTGTCTCCACAAATATATTAAGCGACTGTTTTCAACATTGATAATAAGAAATGGTAGGTTCTAAATCAGCATATCAGAATGATTTCTGAAGGATCATGTGACACTGAAGACTGGAGTAATGAGGGTGAAAATTCAGCTTTGATCACAGGAACAAATTACACTTCAAAATATATTAAGTAGAAAAGTTACATTAAATTTACAATATTACAGTTTTTACTGTACATTTGATCAAACAAATACAACCTTGATTAGCATTAGATGCTTCTAAAATATGAATTAATAAAATCAAATTAGCACCAATAGCCTCATGTGCAGTGTGCCAACATATGTGATTCAGGTGTCCCGGGTTCGAATCCCGGCTTGTGGACCTTTACCGATCCCGTCTCCATCTCCCTTTTACTTCCTGTCAACTCTTAAAGGCAAATAAGTGAAAAATAAATCTTGTAAAAAAATTATAAAACCCCAAACTTTTGGTAGATTGTGTATCTTGGTCATCCCCTGACTACTGTGTCACTGTACACAACGGCAGTTTCATAAGTTGAGCCAGTTGATCTGATTGCCTGCCTCTTTAGGATTATCCCACATCCTTTAATAGATACAGGCTGGTGATTAACAGCACAGGTCAAACAGAGAGGGAATCGAACCCTCACCAATACAGGCATCCGATCTGTGCTGTGTCTGTCTAAGACTTGTGTCACTAAATGGTCAGGTGAGCGGATATCAGATCAGATTTCACAAACACAGAGATCAAATTCAGATAAATCTGGTCTGAATCCCTTCCTATTATTTGAATGAGGATCAGAGCTGAATTACGGAATGAGCCAGAGGGCCCTAGAGCATAGGGCCCCCGGTCCCACTGTGCACAAGACCCTACGTTTCTCAACACATAGAGAATTTGCTGACCATTAGAGCCCTCTTAGGTCTGGGACACCTTTATTAAACACTATTATTGAACATGTGTTTCTCAAAAGCTAGTTAGCTGTCAACCTAAACAGATCTTGTGGGCACATCTCTCAAAACTTAGCGAACTGCTTATTTAGACAGCACTTTTGGGCGTGTAACGTTAGCTAAAAATCGAGTGGGCTGCCTGTCTAAACAGCATTTTTGGCGTGTGACTGAAAACCTGGTGAGCTGCTTACTTAGACATAATTTTCAGTGCGTCTCAAATCCTAATAAGGTGCCTTGCTAGGGAACATTTTTGGGCAGGTCTCTCAAAAACAAAACTGGACTGCCTAGCTAGACTTTATTGTTCCCTTCTGAACGTTGTAATTGCACCTGACTGTTTGGGCAATGTCTTGGCAGACAGCTCTCTAGGTTCTGACGAAAGTGTGTATGTGTAAGGGAGCTGACTAACAACCGTTTCATCTAGTTATCATCGGTTGTGGTGGGTGATCCGCGGCTGTCTGACCAGCTGGCCTCTTACCCTCGGACGTCAGGCGGCAGAAAGGCCGCAGCAGCTCGGGGAAGCTCAGGCTGTTTTTGCGGGTCACTCTCTCCGCATCCTCGCTGCACAGGACGGCCACCATCGGCACGAACGAGTCCTGGATGAACTCCTGCACTGACTGCACGCACTGAGCCATGAGCGCGCCTCGTCTGTTCTTCACCGAGCTCACGGATCCGCTGCTAAGCTCAAAACAAACACCTCCTTTACTGACAGCCGACGGCAGACATGTTGAAATCTACTGCTCCTGCTGATCAATTTTGCCCAAGAAGCTTAGCGGCGGTCAGGTGACTTTACTTCCGCGATGACATAAAAGATCTGCGTCTGCCATAATAAAAGCCTTGCACGGTTCCCTTAATAAACTTTTAACTTTCGGTACAAAATAAAGATAGACAAAGACAGACTGACTGACAGATATACAATTTAATATAGAGTGTTGAATCAGCACAAAATAGATGTCAAAGGTTTAAAAAGTGTAACATTAAACTGGGTAGTGTGAACACATATAAATGACCCTTAACATGATGTTACATTTTATATAATGGATATTAACACTGACGATTTTGCATTTTTATAGATACTGTAGATAGATAGAGATATTTCTATCTATATTAATTTATATTAATACTTGCATATTCTTTGTGTACAACGAAAAAATCCACACAATGCCTGCAGAGCAGATTAGGGCTGTACCCACTAATAATAATAAAAAAATAAAAGACATTAAATTCCATGTGCACCTAAAAAGCAGTCATACTGAGACCCTCCAACATAAAGCCTTAAACTACCAAGAACTGAACCCATAGAAAAGCTCCCTCAGCCAGCTGGTCTCAGAACTCACTTTACAATCCAAAACCCCAGCTAGACATAATCAAATCATTAAAACACAGAAAGAGAAAAATCTGAAACATTGGACAGAAGCAGCAGCTCAGCAAAGTAAATTAGAATGCTATCTGTATCTAAACAGAGAATATATATGGGCAGAATACCTAAACACAGTGGCAGACCCTAAACTAAGAAAAGACCTGACCATTTACAGACTCAGTGACTATAACCTTACTACACAGAGAGACCTGGCTACCAAAAGAAGACAGATTGTGTCCAAACTGCACACAACATGAAGTGGAAACAGAACTGCACTTTTTAACAAAATGCCCTAATTATACACAATTAAGGGAAGCATTCTTCCCCCAATTCACAAACCAGCACAAAGACTTCAACCAGATACAACAAAAGGACAAATTGCCATACACTCTGAGCTTGTTGAAACCTCAACAAGCTCTAACCTAGCTGCAAGATACGTCAAGACCTGCCATGATAAAAGGACAAGCAGAAGAACAGAACCACAAGTCACAGCCGGAAAAAAAAAAAAACATAAACCGATGAGACACGATCCAGTCCTTCTCCTGTCTCTTTATTAGAATTTTTAATAGTACTTTAGTTTTACTGTATACAGATATATAGACTATATACTAAATACTTCTATTCTTATGTATAGTGTTAAATTTTTTATCTAAATGTTTCTATGCTTTGGCATTGTAAAGATACTTTTTCCATGCCAATAAATCTACTTGAATCTAGATAGAATATGTGAAACCAAAAGTTAATGTCAATATTAAAGACGTGTAAGGGGGATTGACTGATGTGACATTAAACAGTTTGTTAATGGCATAATTAAAATTGTACAGTATGGAAGTGTATTCATTTGCCCACAAAGTTTACTTCTCCTAATCAGTATATCAGTGCTTTTATCATGAAAAGAAGCAGCTGAAACTAAAAAGATACACTCCCTCTTTGTGACCATAAGGAAGTTGGACTGCATTTAATCTGTACAACCTGAAAGTGAAGATATCAGAGGAGACTTGACAGACAGACTTAATAGCAGACAATTTGGACATGTCCGCTTCAGAGGAAGAGTGTCCTGTTTGCAGGGAAAACATACAGAATCCTTCTCAACCATCTCCATGCTGTGGAAAAGTTTAAGTGTGGCTTATATTTGACATGGATTGGTGAGTTTGGTGACTTCATGTGGAGACTTTACAAACTTGATCAAACTTGTAGGTTTGTGAGGCATTTAACGTAATTTAACATATGCATAGTTTAGACTTTTATACAGTAATGCTGTATAAAAATGTATACCGTATGCAAAATATATTCGATAAATGATTGTAAATCAAACTCATTCAATAAATCAAATTTTCTTCATAAAGTGCTTTTGTAGTTGGAAACAGCTTTTATGTGTGACATTTATTTTATTTACTTTTTTATACATTTGCAGTATCTCCTTATTCACAAGTGCATATCATTTCTCATAAATAACCTGAGCATTTACTGGTAGCAAAAAGCTAAAGTATTTCTTAAGGGAAATTCCATCACATGATTGGTTGACCAGCCTTGCCACCAATGTTTTATCTTCATGTTTATAGTAGTTGATTATTTTATGATTTTTTACAAGTACTCTTTTTCTCTCTTTGTACTTTCAGAATTTGCCAGCGATGCCTCAGTCAGTCTTTTCGATACAGGGCTCATTGTCCACACTGCAGAAGCTCAGTAGACAACTGTGATTGTAAGTAAAAACCCTGCTTAAGTGAGTAATAAATATCAGTCTTTGTGAGTGGAGGTCATCAAGGATTGGATTCTTATGAATATTTTTTGTTTCAGCTTCCTGATAGGAACCCTAACTTGCACCCAATCCTGCCCAATCCTGATTTTCAAACATTTAATTCAAGGAGAGCTGTTGGTGCAAACATACAGAAGTAAGTCCCAGGACAGTATCATTGCTTAGTGTATTATTTTCTGTCAAATTCTAAATAATTCATCATTTCTTTTAAACCAACAGTCTCCTCGACCAACTGGGACAACAGGCAGACACTACTTCTCAAACTAGTGCACCTAATCGGGCAGCAGTGCTACCCCCCACAGAATCAAGCCCCTTCCCCTTTCATTTCCTCTGCACGGCCCATTCCTATGCCTCGGATCAGAGCTCCACTTGCAAATTTAATGCCCCACAACCTGCACCCGTTACTCCTGCCTCGAGTGGTCTAATCCAAGTCCTCCCGCCACCTGCCACGGTTCAACTGCCGCTAAACCCTGCCCCATCCCAGGATAATGTGCAGACTGCAATGGATGAATGGTAAGTCCCATTAAGAGGATAATTATTTGATTGACACTATGGTTTGGATGACTCATATTTTGTTTCACTCACAGGCCATGGCAAACGGAGATCACTCTAATGGAGATGAGTCCACAACCTCAGGGGTGAGGACATCTGGTTATTCACAAATCAACAAATCCTAATCATAAGGCACACAGTGACTGGGGTTTTAAATATTTTAGATGCCACAGACCCCCATATAGGATCATTCTTATGACTCCCATCCTTAAATTTAAAAGGCAGCTAAAATATCAGCTTTATATTTTCATATGTATATAGCAAATATATATAATATATCCAATCAAAATACTTTCATAGTTGTTTACTTTAATTATTTTTATTATTTAAATGTTTTATAATTTATTTTAATATATTTGTATCTATTAATGAATTTATTTATTTTAATCTTCTAATATTATTTATTTATTTCAGTATATTTATTTCATTAACTTTTTTTGAATTATTTGTTTATTTGTTTTTCTCTAAAATGAGCTTACAACGCTTTCATCTGATATTTCTTGTCCACAAGCTTTTGTCCAAAATATAGTGCACATTCCCATTTATAATGAACCATTAACACAATCCAAAATATCAAAATATCCAAAACTATCTCTAAATAGTATTTATTTATTTTGGCATATCTTTTAAAAACGATAAACAATAAGATCGCTATTAAAAATAAAAGTACTTTGTCATCTATGTTTCATGCAGAACCTTTAAAATTTCATTGCACAAAAGGTACGTTATAGTAAAAAAAAAGGGGTTCTTCAGAATATTTGGGGAACCTAAAATAATTCTGAAAATGATTTTTTAAATGATTTTTTCAGTTTTACTCTGAGAACTTTTGTGTGTCTGTACTGCCAGGAGGATGGAATGGATGAACTCGATCTATGTGATCACTGCAATGAACATCATGCCAGTGACAGCAAACATGTGGTCAGTCACCATTCATGTGTAGCCTATACTGTACATCATGTGGAGCTATTCTAATAATTAATCATGTGTTGAATTAAACTTACAGCACAATCGTTTGAAAAACATTAAGTAGTTCCTTTCAGTTTGATATTTAAATCTGAAGTGTGTATTTCTTAACTTTGGCGTCACCAAACTGATTTTTTTAATTTTTTTAAACTGACTGACCATTTTGAAACCTGATTACAAAACACTCTATCTATCTATTATTTGCCTGAAAGTTGGCCTGGCTGTGATGCTCATATATGCTCAATGTTTATAGCTCTAAAATTCACAGTGCTACACCTTTCATGGGGGGATCAAACTATAAATAGCTAACTTATATTTTAACATCCCCATATTACACACTTCAGTTTTAAATGATTACTGACTGCTATCTAGTATAAGAAACAGAAAAAATCGTCAAGATTTTTTGTGCGCTCTCTGGCGCCCTCTAGGTGTGTCCAGTGTGTGTGCACAGTACTACAGCCGCAACTTCATTGGCCACCTCAACCTGCGCCACTGCTACTACCTGGACGATGTAACTGTAACTTAAGTCATGTGCACGTATACAAATCAAAGAACTTTTCCCTAATAAATTTATTCACACACGTCAATGTTTAACTGCAATTCTTTATTTCTATGAACCACAGAATCTCAACCAGACTGATGAGATGAACATTCAGTGTGCAATTCTTGCATCATATAGAGACCATTTTTAGACCTCACTTTCAGAAAGAGATGACAACACAGTTTTCTATTTTTTTATCATTATTTTTTTAACAAATGCTTGAGAAGAGGATTCTGAACCACAAGGATGTAAATAATGAGAAATCATTTGAAGGAATGGTATTTCGAGGATGTTATATTAAAGTAGTTTACCAATGTTATGTAAAATGTAATTTGTGGATATGTTGAAATGCTTTTAAGGCAATAGAAAATGCATGATTATCTAATTATGAAACATTATAATGTTTCATAATATTATAAATATATTTTCCTATGCTATCTTATGCATCTCAGGTAGGCCTATTCATCATGCCTATAAAATGACTAGTAATGTAGTATCTGCCAAAAACGTTTTGTACAATTTATCTCTTCTTACACTTTCTTTTCAGATAAAATATTTATGTATATATATATATATATATATATACATACATGCTGTATATAGTTTTAATACAATAATCTACTGTGAAGGTAAATAATATTTTTCATAACAAATGCAGAAAATGTGTGCAATTAAAGAAATTGTTTCACCCAACAATGAAAATTCACTGAAAATTTACTCGCCCTCAGGCCATCCAAGATACAGTAGATGAGTTTTTTTTTTCATCTGAACAGATCTGGAGAAATTTAGCATTACATCACTTGTTCAAAGTGTTCCTCCACAGATGCTCTGTATGATGGTCTGACCTTCTTGCAAGAATAAACCTTCTATTTTCTTAATCTACAATACTCAATAGTTATTGCCGCAGATTCAAAGTAGGAAACATTGTTCCACAACATCTCTGGCAATGGTGAGATACTGTGATTGTTTCGTCTGGACCCAGGGATGTCGATCAACTGGCCATCCTGCTCTTAAAGTCTGAAGTAGACTCCTGCATCATTCAGGGAAGAGAGGTAGTGGCGTCAGTGGGCCTGGATCTTCACCGCAAGAATCCAGTAAGAGCCTGATTGAAAACAACTTGCCCCTCATGGTGACAATCACAAGGGTAAATTGCAGCTGCAGGGAAATAGAGACTCAGGTTGAATGGAGCGGTAAGTGCTGACAGCAGTACTCTGTTGGATGGATACCATGGGTTTCTAGAACAAGGGACATTCAGTCAGGAAAAAAAGAAAAAAGGAAAAAAGAAAATAGATATCAGAAATTAAGCAAAGAAGAAGGTAAAAATGAAGGATTTAGGGATTTTCTTCAAATGCAATAGGAATGTCATGTTATATGAGGAAGCTGAACATAGGGAGAGGAAATAGACAATGAAGCACAAAGTAATGAGAACAGATCCCTAGAAATTTTCTTCGCTTTTTTTGCCTTTTTGGTGTATTTTATGGTTCTATTATCAATCACAGCATGTCAGAGAAAATATATCAAACAAAGTACATATTACATGATAAGTAAGGGGTAAGACTACAGAAATGTTATTCATTGTAAGGGTTTAAAGTATTCTTTTACATGATGTATTTTTCTAAACGAGTTGGTTGCAAAAATCACACATAATTAAATGTTATCATTTTATACATAATAAATTGAGTATGCTTCATTTAATAATGCAATTGAAAACATAATGCCATTGATTTGACAACTGAATATAATAATGTTGCAATTTCAATACTAATAAGAATTCATTCTGTAAAGTTGTTCATACATAAATAATTTACATTTATTGTATGTTTTAGTGCCGGTGAAAACATAAGTAAATGTATGATTTGTAGAACCACATTTTATGTGAAATACAATATAATTCTCATAAGATCACGGTGGCATAACAAAAGTATGATGTGAGTTTGAGAGGAGATGGACCAGTGGTGATAGCAGCAAAATCTGACTTTTATTTATGTAAACCACAACACTCAAAAAAAAAAAAAAAAAGGAAGCAACTGATTGCATGAGAATTGGACATTATTGTGCCATGCAATGACTCTCCAGTATGAACCCTATTGTTTCCTGTCAAAAGAATAAGAGACAAAGGTCAGCCAACTCTGTGGAGTTTTGTGCAAGACGAGCTACTAACACTGAAGTTTAGGCAAATGCACCAAATGTGCTAATAATGTCTCAAGTGCCATCAGTTGCCAAATGGTTTTCTATGGTCGATCTGGCAAATGACAGATCAGTATGCCAGTATACCCAGTCAATTCTGGTTTGGATTAAAAAAAATTTTGGGAAAGGTAACACTTTTACAAAATTATGTCAAGGCTACTGGGAATCACCAACAATACATTACGAGGCACTGAGAAGGAGTCTAGAACCATTACTCCTGACACCTGCACCACTTCATAGTATGCAGACCAACAAAGGAGCGGTGTGAAAAAGACACTGTTTAACTGCTGCAGCATTTGGCTGCTAAAGGTCATTAAGCAAGCTTGACAAAGTCACAGTTTGCACAACAGCAAGTACATTTTTTTGGTGAATGTCATTAAAGGAGCGAGGAAGTCACTGTCATCAAAACAGGTTGAGGCCATTCAAAAAATTCCAAAACCAGCTACAAAAAACAACTATTGTCATTCTTGGGAATGTGTTCAAATTGTTGCACATTCATCCCAAATTATGCAAAAAATCCTGTGTTGCCAAAATGCTTACAGGCAGTACAACTGCAGAAAAAGCCATAATGGCTTCCCAAGAAATCATTGGTTACACTGATGCAACACTGCTGGTTACACACGCTGTCTCAATAATTCTGCTGAAACAGGAAACTTCATATCTGTCTACCGATCGCTGGCTGAGATACCACACTGTATTTCTTAAAAAACCAAATGTGACAGTGAAACAGTGCTCTGTGTTAAATCTTACCACTCTGTTAACAACAGAGAAGAAGAAGGTATAAATTTACTGTGTAACTGTGCTTGAAGCTGTTTGGAAGCAATGGCCAGACCTCAGAGAGACCCTCTTTGACAATGCTGACATGATGCTTTTTGTTGAGGGATCAGCCTCTAGAGACCCTGAGACAGGCAAAACGAGGTTGGCTATACTGTAACTACGGAACATGATGTGATTTTGTCGGGGTCATTGCAGTCTATTCAGCCCAAGCAGCTAAACTAGTGGCATTAACAGAGGCTTGCAGAATACTGCCTAATGAATTTAACTTTCTGATTCTATTTCAGACGTGTAGACCTTTGCAAAAATAGAGAAAAATAATGTATATACATCACCAAATGATGATGTAAACACAGGTGCCCAAAAATGATGATGATGATGATTTCCCAGATTTAGTCTATTCCACCATGGGTGACTAAACCCCCAAGATTTATTACTAGTTCAAGTTCATCAGATAATGACAAAGAAACCATTGTGTAAGAATGATATATGGAAAAGCTCCCCTCAGTTTGTTAGTGTAGAGATGTATATGCATTTCCCTTTTAGTTAATGATGGTATGTTTTGAATCCTGGTATATTAACTAGAATACATGTCACACCTCTGTTTATCAATTTGCACTGGCTTCCAATAGCTGCTCCAATAGCTGCTCACATAAAATTCAAGGCATTGATGTTTGCCTACAAAACTACCACTGGCTCTGCACCCATTTACTTAAATTTGTTACTTCAGACTTATGTGCCCTCTAGAAGCTTGCGTTCTGAACGTCGCTTGATTGTGCCATCCCAAAGAAGCACAAAGTCACTTTTACAGACTTTTAAATTAAATGTTCCCTCCTGGTGGAATAACCTCCCCAACTCAATCCGGGCAGCTGAGTCCTTAGCCATCTTCAAGAATCGGCTTAAAACACATCTCTTCCATCTTTAATTTAACCCTCTAACTTTAACAAGCACTATTCTAATTCTATTCTTAAAAAAAATCTAACTACCTTTCTAATCTTTTTGTATTCTATATTCTTTTTTATTAATTATGTGTGTGTGTGTGTGTATGTGTAAAGACCTCTAACACAAGCTTGCACTATTCTTTTTTTAATATATCTGTTTTCTTTTTATTTATTATATTATTTAAAATCCCATGTTAGGTGTACTGTGTTAACCTAACTGAGACTTGTTATAGCACTTATATATCATTGCTCTTTTTGTTGTTTTTGATTGCTTCCTCTGTCCTCATCTGTAAGTCGCTTTGGATAAAAGCATCTGCTAAATGAATAAATGTAAATGTTGATGGTTGAATATATGGAATGATTAAAGAATAATCAAAAGTTGGTTTGTTATGTAAATTTTAGTTTGTGTATGTTTCTTTTATTTGCTCTTTAGTTCTCATCTTGAAGCATTAACTGTTTATTTGATCAAAGAAGGTAAAGAATATAATGCTTTAGGTAAAAGCATCCTGATATTCATTTGTGATCCTGGACCACAAAACCAGTCATAAGTAGCACAGTTATATTTGTAGCAATAGCCAACAATACATTGTATGGGTCAAAATTATAAATATTTTATAAAGCCAAAAATCATTGGGATATTAAGTAAAGACCATGTTCCACGAAGATATATTGAAAATTTCCTACCGTAAATATATCAATACTTAATTTTTGATTGGAAATATGTATTACTCAGGACTTCATCTGGACAACTTTAAAGGTGATTTTCTCAATACTTTTTTATTGTGCTTTCCTAACAATCTATACATGAATATAAAGCTTATAATGTAAAAATCTTAAATAATAATAATAATAATAATAATAATAATAATAATAATAATAATAATAATAATAATAATAATTGGACCCTTATGACTGGTTTTGTGGTCCAGGATCAAGTTTTTTTTATGCTCATGTTTATAACATTCGAAATGGTGCGAGACAAGTGCACAACGAGAAATTATGTTTTCTTTTTCAAACACCCTACACCCAAACTTCAAGGAAGATAAATTAAATACTTAATCAACCCTAGTCTGGGAGGAAATAGCTACCCTAAAAGGAGACATATGATGTGCCACAGCCATGTGTGTGGTGAGTACAGAACTCAGATGTCAGAGAAACTATTTTGCGATCATGTGTTAATTAATATTGTGTTAAAGCAAAACTTACACAGCTATTGTTATATTAAAATACAATGACCTTGTTCAAGACTGAATTAGTTTTATGATAGTTTGTGGTTATTTCATACAATATCAAAACTTACACTGTAATAGCTTGTTTTTGTAAATGTGCACCTTTGACAATTATCTCTCAAATGTTTTCTTTAAAAGCCAACATCTTCACTCACAGGTGAGTATAACATTCACATCATTTTAATACAACTGTTTTTGTATTGATATTTATATAATATTTTCAGAATTTGACCTTTTTTGTAGGCAATACAGTGATTGATGTGGATAATGGAAAAGACCTGGATATATTTGAAATAAATGAAGGTTTGTGGAAACATTAATATCGCATCTTAAATCTGTAGCATAATTTCTATAACAGTTTTGCATTAACTGCTGTCTCATTCAACAGTGGCAGGACTTGACCTGGTGGAAGGAGACATTCTGATAAATGAGGTCAGTGTTTCTTTGAACAAATTCTCATGTCACTTCCCACAAACAGGATACAAATTAGGGCCTGAATCTCTGGGCTTAAAAAAATAATGAAATAATTTTTAAGGACATTCTTAACCTTCAGAAATTGTCAACATTAACCTCAGGAGGTCAAACTAATGTGTAAATACAGTTAGATACACTAAACATCACTAACATAAAAATGATAACATTTTGTTTAAATAAAATAAATCCTTGTGTGGTTTACATTTAACAGGGAGAAGGCAGAAACACTATTCTGGATGAAAAGTATCGCTGGCCGACCACTGTGCCATATGTCCTAGACAGCAGCCTCGGTCTGTGAATATAATAATAACTGATTCAGTTCTGTTGAATTTATGCTTTGACCTGTATCTGATATTATAATTCTAACTTAATATTTGCTCCAAATTACTCACTCTCCTCATGTAATACGTGTGCTGGTGTGTAGAATAAGGCACATGAGGAAGATATATCAAAAGAGTTATTTTAAAGCTCAAGGGAGAATAAGGGCACATCCAACACAATTCTTGAAACATCAGGATTTAACAGTAATACATCACATTAATACAAGGAACAAGGAACTAAACATACAGAGTTTTTAAACACAAGGAAAGTTATCAGGGGAATGGAAACAGGTGGGGATTAATCAATTAACAAAACAAGGAACGGAACATGACTAAAGTAGGGAAACACAAAAGGAACAGAAATTCTATGATCATGACAGTCCACCCCCTCCCAGAACGGTCCGTCCTTGCACCGAAAGAGACAGTCCAGCGGTGGGAGGGTAGGGATTCAGAAGGCGGGCGTGGGGCAGGCAAAGAGGGAACATGGAGCATGGAACCAGGGTGGAGTGGATGGAGGAGCCCGGAGCAGGAGAAGCCAGATGGTCATCCATAGACCAGCCAGGATGATGACCCATGGTGGAGTCGACGGCGGGAGAAGCCATGGTGGAGGAGGAGCCGACAACACCAGGGGGCCAACTGACGGAGACTGCGCCGGTGGATGAGGAGCCCAGGTTGGAGCCAAGCAGACGGAGAGCAAGGGTGACACGGAGGGTCCGGAGGTCAAAGGCAGCGCTAAAGGCACCAGCAACCGAGGCAGGGCTCCAGAAGCCCGCTGCGGAGTCGGAGCGACTGAGGATGGAGGTGGAGCTGGAGGGAAGGAGGAGCCCGACAGAGCCGGAGGGATGGAGTGATGAGGCGAAACCAGAGGAGTGGAGTCCCAAGGCGGCGGATGGTCCACGACGGTCCACGGTGGAGACGAGGGAACTAGGTGCCAAGGCGGAGCCACTGGGTCAAAGGACCGAGGTGGAGTCCAGGGTTCGGAGGCTGGAGGCGGAGACAGGAAACCTCATGCTAAGGCGGAGCTGGAGAATGGAAGTCCCGTGGCAAATCATCACGCCCAGATGGCGAGAAGCCCAACCTCTTTGTAAAATAGCCAGTAGTGTTTTGTTTATATTACAGCTTGGGTCAGACTCAGAGCTGTTGTGTAATCAGGGGAATGGAAACAGGTGGGGATTAATCAATTACCAAAACAAGGAACGGAACATGACCAAAGTAGGGAAACACAAAAGGAACAGAAAGTCTATGATCATGACACCTCCCTCTTCTGCCTTTTTTAAAATTTTATTATTATTTTTTTTTTTTATAGAAGTTAATGCTAAAGGTGTGATACTGAGAGCATTTGAGCAATTCAAGCTCAAGACCTGTATTGACTTCAAACCCTGGGATGGAGAGCCAAACTACATTTTCGTATTCCAAGGCAGTGGGTAAGAAAACTTCAAAACACTACACACATTTAAACTCATCTTCACACATTTATGTAAATGTGTCACTTTTTTTTTTCTTAAACAAAAACCTACGAAATATTTTTTTACTTTTTTACAGTCAGTTATAGCTACTGAATTCCTCTTTTAGTTGGAGAATATTTTGAGATTGTAGAGCTGATTGATACCATTATATAACATTTAAATGATTTTTTTTTTAAAACATCTTACTCCAAAACCAAAATGCCTCAAAATAAAATGGATGCTTTATAGAAATCAAAAAGAAGAAAAAAAGAAAAGAAATCCACCATCTAATCTAACATTGTTATGGATTGACAAGTGATCTAATAGCTTCATCTTTTTTTTTCTTCTATGCCTTTGATACGGAGGCACCACCTCATTCTATATCTTTCCTTTTCTCTAACCCTCTCCTTAAGATCACGATTCTTGGGAAGTTGATCATTTTGTATCTCCAAGTCCTTAAATCTTTTTTTTGTGTGTTGTTGTTGTTGCACTCATTCACCTCTTCCATGCTGAACTGAATCACCTTCGTTAGGTTTACAATCATTGCGCTGCTTTGTTTGGATTTTTCACATAAATCCACCAGGTTCTCATACATCCTACTTTACAGATTTAATATCACATTATTTCACGTTTCATTAGCCATCTCTTACTTTTTCTTCATCTTTCTTTTCAACATTAGGTCAGGAATCTTTGCCTTTGGGGTTTAGTTGTAGATTGGCAGGTTTAATCAGTTTTTGTGAAGACATCTTGATGTAAAACAGTAGGAATTACTCACTTCAAGCTAAGTTTTTGGAACAAATGTCACAAGCTTTAAAAAAATGCAGCTGCTTAACCAACCATCTTCGCACGGCTCTATTCATATACAGTAGTATTTTCTGTATGGTTGATGGCATGTAGTGCACTACATAGGGTATAGGTAACAATTAAAACAGTTTACATATTATTCTATGGGTTGACATAGATTTAGCTGAAACAGGAAGACCTAGCGAGAAGCCCCACCACTTTTTAAAATAGCCAGTAGCGCTTTGCTCATATCACAGCTTGGGTCAGAGCTGTTGATCTCAGTAAAGACACATTTGACCACTTATGACAGCCACAGTCTAACTCTAATAGATTTCCCCTTTAGTTTCGATTTGAAACTTTAACTAAAGCAAAGCAGTGACTATAATGATGCTGAGGACGTGTAGTTTGAAAATTGTGACTCTTCAAGGCACTTCAGTGGATCTTTAATCACTTAAATTTATTAAATAATATTTTAGGCAAATTAACATGTTAGACCATTTCAGGCATTTGAAAACATTTAGATTTTTATTGCACTGGCTGTAAAAAAAAAAAAAAAAAAAAAAAAATGAAATTCAGGGTGATGAAAAGGTGATGTTTTTAT
This sequence comes from Carassius carassius, assembly GCF_963082965.1. NCBI lineage: Eukaryota > Metazoa > Chordata > Actinopteri > Cypriniformes > Cyprinidae > Carassius > Carassius carassius. Next base: position 19,053,585 of record NC_081781.1, read on the forward strand.
GTTCAATCAGATGTAACTCAAAGGTGGGGAATCAACGGATGAGGAAACAAAACTTGTCAATTGGTGCAGGCTGTGACAGTTTAGGAAAAGTGGAGCATGAGTTTCTGCATGCGCTGGGTTTCTGGCACGAACAATCCAGATCTGACAGAGACGACTACGTCACCATCATGTGGGACCAGATTCAAAAGCATAACTATTGAATTCTTAAATACACACATCAATAAAAAGATCATTCTGTCATGCCAAACTCCTAAAATCTATAAATATACTAATATTAAATACAAACTAATTTGTTCATTAACTGTTTCACGGTTTGTTTCTTACTTAGGTCATAAGAAAAACTTTAATTTACATAATGAAACGGAGTCAAGCTCTCTTGGTGTGCCCTATGATTATGGTTCAGTCATGTACTACAGTAAGACAGCCTTCAGCAAAGGCAGTGAACCAACCATTGTTACCAAAATACCAGAATTCTTGAACGTGATTGGTCAACGCATGGAGTTTAGTGACAGTGACCTGCTCAAGCTGAACCGGCTATACAATTGTAGTAAGTTTATGATTAAGCACTTTCTGTAGAATATTCTTTGATTTTTTTTTTTTATAAATATATTGACATTAGTTTGACTGATAAGATAAAGACTACTTGCTCAACTAATACTTTGCTTCTCATACTCATCTTGTCCTAAACATTTTTCATAATTCTTCCAGCTACAGCATCAACTTTTCTGGACTCTTGCCAGTTTGAGGAGCCAAATATCTGTGGCATGATCCAGGGTGATGGTGGAAATGGCAAATGGGCTCGTGTACAAAGAGTAAAGGGTGGTCCACAGACGGACTACACCAACCTGGGTCGATGTCAAGGTATAAACACCCCTAACCACAAAAGCAGGATTCAAGCCAAATGAGTTTTGCATTGATTTACATTGAAAATTGCCATTTTTGAGCCACAGGATCACTAGCAATAAAACTTCATGCTAGTGAGTTAAGAGAATTTTACAATTATTTTTTTCCATTTATGCAACATCATGCTTCGTAGCACCTCATTTGTCCAGATCCATATAAACACAAATATCTTTGGTTGTGATGCATCAAAAATCATGACTCTTGTCACTGTGAGTCACATCAAGCAGTAGTGTTGTGTGGAAATTTGAACTTTTTCAACATGACAAGCATTATTTACGCCAACTGTAAAAGAAAAAAAAATCTTCTATTGCATTTCCATGACTTAACAAGAGGAATCAAATTATATAGAGATATCTATAAAGATAAATGTCCAACTTACAGTCACTCTCTCAGCAGCTATATTATAAACTCCTTCAGAAATCACAGAATTGACTATTATTTATATTTGTTTACCAAGGTAATTTAACACAAAGTGTTTAAAACATACATTATTATATGATTATTTCAGGTCTTATCACAAAATACCTAGTTATGCCAAAGACTGTATTAAATGGGATGGTGTCACATGGAAGACTATTTGTTTAATTTTTGTTATATGAACAACACTATATGTAAAATTGAATAATCCATAGTCCATAAACCTGCACTGATACCTTTTTTCTTGATGGTGGCACTTTGGTCTTCATGATAAACACATTTTACTGATACCATGAGGAAATATTCTTTGACCTTCTCAAGACATTTCTTGTCAAGGATTCCAATATGACAAAATGATTTTTAAACTCCATTATAAGGTCCAAAGAGAAAGTGAGAATACTGGTTTAATGGTCTATTATCTAATAAAGTTAATACTTCCACAGGGGTTGGGTTCTTCATGCATTTCAGTACAGCCACAGGAACCAAGGGTAAAAATGCTTTCCTGGAAAGTCACCTCTTTCATCCCAAAAGACGCTCCCAATGCCTGCAGTTCTATCACTACAAAAGCGGAAGCGTTGATGACCAGCTAAACATCTGGGTGTGTGAATACACAGTTAAAAACCCCAAAGGAGCCCTGAGACTCATTCAGAAGATCAGTGGTAACACTTTTTATGTTTAAAACACAAATAGATAAATAATTTTATCCCATGGGTAACTTATACTTGTATAAACTAGGGGGACGTGGAGGCTTCTGGAAACTATATCATGTTACGCTAAATGTCTCTGATAAATTCAGAGTAGTATTTGAAGGGGTTAAAGGAAGAAAACCATCAAAGGCTGGTCTGTCTCTGGACGACATCAACCTCTCAGAGACCAAGTGTCCTCAATACATTTGGCGCATTCGTGATTTTACCAGGCTTCTTGCTAAAACCCCTGCTGGTTCCGGAACCTACAGTCCCCGCTTCATATCCCCAGATGGTTACTCATTTTTTTTGGCATACACTATGTTCTTATTTATAATAACCAAGATAAAATAAAAATAGCTATATTAATATAGTAATTATTATTAAGGAAAGAATTAGATGAAAAGATTCAATGTTGCTAGGTGATTTTGCCTTGGCTCCTTCAGTAAACTTTAACCCGCTTTGCTCATTCTGACTGATCTAGACAGCACAGTTCAAAAATGTGTTTTATAAATAGTATCTTCTCTTTTTGTACAGACATGGGTAAAGGTAAATATTTCTGGGATGACCCACGAAAAGTAGGCAGTCTAGTCACTGGCACAAATGGTAAAAAATTATATCGGGGGCCAGGTTACAAAATCAGCAACTACATCACACATGATCGTCTGAAGAGTCGAAGCTTCATTAAAGGAGATGATGCCATCTTCCTCCTCTCCCTTGAAGGTGTGCAGTTCTTATTCAATACCAGTGAAATTCTTATGAAATATGATAAGAGCTTTAAATTTTAACTTCATCAATAGATGTGACTGGACTTTTGAAGACCAGCAGACCAAAAATCAGAACGTGAGGCAGAGGAGGATCCAAAGAGACAGATGGTTGTATGTTTCCACATACCAGTCTTCTCCTCCCATACTTGATAATTGTAGGGCTACCATTATTCATTATTAAATGTAAATGGATAACTTCTATTTAGTGCTGGGGAGTAACTAGTTACATGTAATGGAATTATGTAATTTAATTACAAAATAAATGTAACTGTAATCAAAATGTGTAATTAAATAAGTTAACTATGAAAATGTTAACAATTACAAAGGAGTTATCTGAATATTTCACACATATACATATGATTGACTTCTTTAAAATATAAGACACCAGTGTTTTAGGAGTTTAGGACACAGACTAGGACAAATTATTTATTTTATTTATTTCAGGAATCATTAGTTGTCAGTGTTTCCTGCCACAGATATGCAAATATTTGAAAAAACAGTATCATAGCTATTTAATGGTTTCTTATTATAATTTTAAAACAGTATTTAACCTCAGAATGATCTCAAAGTAAATGGAGGTGCTAAAGTCTGATTTTGTGGTGGCTGTGCTTTAAAATGAAATGATTAGTATCTTAATTCAAGTGAAGAAAGATTTCAAAAGTCTGACGGTAATCAGTATTGAGTATAACTGAAAGATTAACCCTGCCTGCTTTAAATGTTTGAAAATGATTAGAAATTTAGAAAAGTAATTTAAAAAATCTAATGTAATCAGTAATTAATAAGGCAGTTGGAATAGATACACTACTTGTTACGTTTTATTTAATACATTTTAAGTAGGGTAACTTGTAATCGGTAAACTATTAAATTTCCAAATTACCCTTCTCAACACTGCTCCAAATAAACTGCATTTTCTTTTGCAGAACCCCAGAGTCCTGGGACCATGGACTAAAAGTTTCCCATGAGATGCTGCATACATCAAGAAGCCTAAATGGAAAGAGAGAGAGAGAGAGAGAAAATATTTCCAGAATTTGCCAGATTGTTTCTTCATTAATGAGCTGGAGCTACTGTATCATAACTTGCATAAAAAAAATGTCTCCGTAAGATTCATTTCTTCTTATTTTCCTCATTTGTAAGTTGCTTTGGATAAATGTGCCTGCAAAATGAATAAATGTAAAAGCGTCAAAAGAAGTTGTCAACCGTTAATGCTCCCACAGTTTAGTGGTATGTTGTAGTCTGTAACAAAGTGCTTTATTATAAATAATTGTAATGTAATTTACATTCCTGAATTTTTAAGAGATGCAGCTGTCCATTGGCACTGCACTATATGAGAAACATCACATTCTCTGAGATCATGACCTGGTTGTCATCCTGCATGCACTCCAGCAGAAGGTTAATCTCGTTCTGGTCAAACTCTTCATCCTGGTCTTTGTTAATGTGAGTTAGAAGATCAGCACGCCACTGACTGAGACTGGGTCACCTTTAAGGACTTCAGTATCGCTGCATTGAAGACTTTCAATCTAACCAGGTCAAGTCAATAGGGTCAAGCTGGTCAAATCCGTCTCCATTTCTATTTTGCATTTAGATTGTGGAATTGGCTCAAACAAAATGAGGGAAAAAAAGAAACATGATTGAAAAAATTTCAACCAGTTCATCCACGTAGCACAAGTATTGGAGGAATAATGCAGAAAAATTATATTATCTATTATCTATTATCTGATAATGAAGAGGACTCTCTTGTACTTGTCCTGACTGATCTCAGCCTTCTTCCTTTGACTGCTTCTCTGAGATGTTGGTCTGCTCTTCTAACTTGACTGAGCTGTCAACAACATCACCACCACCACCACATATAAGACAATATTATATTTATAATATAAAATGTACTTCATTTTACTTTTTACTTTAAATAAATCAATTTAATGTTAGAGTTTGATAAGTCATTTCTGCTGACTTATTTTAAGTTTACGCTGAAATACTCAATTACACTTCTTTACTCGAGTCATGTGAGCACTGAAAAAAAAAGGAAACTTCTATTAAAGCACCTAAATACCTGGTACACAGTGTTGGGGATTGCCTTAATACTTGGATTGGATAATATTGACCGCTACAGAACCCCGGTCAAGGAGGGAAGTCATCATATTATTTTTTGCCTTTATTATGCAGCATAAGACCACATACACATAGTGTGCAGCTGAGGTAATTTATCATCACAAACTTGCACAACTCCATAATGGGATGCTGCACGCGAATAACTAGCAAATCCTCCGCTCACATGACGAGGGTATAATCATCATTAACACACATACACTCACCTAAAGGATTATTAGGAACACCTGTTCAATTTCTCATTAATGCAATTATCTAATCAACCAATCACATGGCAGTTGCTTCAATGCATTTAGGGGTGTGGTCCTGGTCAAGACGATCTCCTGAACTCCAAACTGAATGTCAGAATGGGAAAGAAAGGTGATTTAAGCAATTTTGAGCAGGGCATGGTTGTTGGTGCCAGATGGGCCGGTCTGAGTATTTTACAATCTGCTCAGTTACTGGGATTTTCACGCACAACCATTTACAAAGAATGGTGTGAAAAGGGAAAAACATCCAGTATGTGGGAGTCCTGTGGGCAAAAATGCCTTGTTGATGCTAGAGGTCAGAGGAGAATGGGCCGACTGATTCAAGCTGATAGAAGAGCAACTTTGACTGAAATAACCACTCGTTACAACCGAGGTATGCAGCAAAGCATTTGTGAAGCCACAACACGAACAACCATGAGGCGAAAGGGCTACAACAGCAGAAGACCCCACCGGGTACCACTCATCTCCACTACAAATAGGAAAAAGAGGCTACAATTTGCACGAGCTCACCAAAATTGGACAGTTGAAGACTGGAAAAATGTTGCCTGGTCTGATGAGTCTCGATTTCTGTTGAGACATTCAGATGGTAGAGTCAGAATTTGGTGTAAACAGAATGAGAACATGGATCCATCATGCCTTGTTACTACTGTGCTGGCTGGTGGTGGTGGTGTAATGGTGTTGGGCATCGTTTTAATGCCACGGCCTACCTGAGCATTGTTTCTGACCATGTCCATCCCTTTATGACCACCATGTACCCATCCTCTGATCTGAACTACACGATGGTTACAAAAGGGTAAAAAAAAAAAAAGAACTTTCCTGCAGCACCCCCCAATCGTTTTGCTCCCTAGGCACAGCCTTTCATCAGCCTTTACTCCAATTTATGTAATTTATTATATAACCCTGTCTGTTTACTTAAGTAACAGATATAGGTGTCATGCCATAACATATTTTTAATACAACTGACTTTATATTAAATGTGAATTTAACATTGAAAGTTAATGTGATATAAATATTGCTACTAATCTTTCATTGTTCAGAAAGAGAGCAAATACCATTTACATTATTAAAGATCATTTTCACTGACAGTCTAGAGTTCAATCACTCTCAGAAACTCCCATTAAAATCACTGAAACTGTTAACACTGTGAAATCAATATCTTAATTACAGATTGGTACACACATCTGCACTTTGTTGTTTCTGACGAGAGAATTCGCCAGAAAGAGGTCTCCAGTCAGCGAGCGAGTGAAGGAAGCACCGGGATTTTAGCAATGACTCATCGGAACACCTCTGATTGGCCATTGCATTCAAAAGCTCAACAGAATCGTGTGTGATTGGTTATAATGCGCAGTGCTGTAAAAATGCATCTATCTCTGGCTCAGCGCCAGCAAGCGATCACAGATCTGAATTTAGCAGCTGATGATGATATGACTTGCTGAACGTACTCGCACCGGTGTGATTGTATTAAAATTAATAAAATCTTAATCGGCTATTTTTTGTCTTTTGGAAGCTGCATTCAACTTGACTCCCCTCTGTTATAAGCCACACACGTACAACAAACTAATGTCACAGTGGTATCGCGTACTGTAATCGAGTGTAGCCCAAGTTATTACCTGTTAAACAGTAGACAGCACACGCGGTGTTCATCTAATAAGGATCTCCATCGCTAGCAAATAATAGCCTTTGCAGATTTGCTTTCAGTTCAGTGCAGTTCCATGTTTTCAATGCTGTTGATGTTCTTAAACGTTACAACTCCGAGTGAACCACTTCAGATGCTCAGCGGGTGCGGCAGGGAACTGAACGACTAATTCAAACTGATTCATGAACCAATTCACTCGTTTGCCAATTGGTTTGATCAAGCCTTTGAACAGAATTGACTCAAAAGAATGAATCATTCGCGAATGGGCATCGCTCATTGCCCGGAGAAAAGTAGACGGCGCGTTTGGAATAAACTGAAGCATTTATAACATTTATTGGATTAAGATAAAGTAACGAGAGGAGCGTCGCCCACAGTAACAAAGTAAAAGTACAGATTTTTCCCCAAAAAGTTACTCAAGTAAGAGTATAAAGTACCCATATTTAAATATACTCCGAAAAGTATTAGTTACCCCAAAAAATTACTCAAGTAAATGTAACGAAGTAAATGTAACTCGTTACTACCCACCTCTGATAGGGACATAGTAGTATACTTAAAGTATGACGTAACGTTCACTTAAAGAAAACTTTTGAGTATACTTGCAGTATAAAACTACTAAACTAGTAGTTTACTGAGACTATACTTCAAAGTGTACAAAGTAATTAATTAGTAAACTATCAGTATACCTGTAAGTTCACTTTTAGTATAATTAAAGTACAATCTACAAACATAGAGATAAACTAGTTTTGTACTCAAAGTTTGCTATTGTTATACTAAAAGTATACTTTTATATACTAAAAAAGTGGGCCAATTTAGACCTAAGGAGTATTGAAACAGTACACTTACAAGTATACTGAACACTGATATTTGTATACTTGCTACATAAAGTATCCTTAAAAATATACTTAAACCTTCCTTAAGTATACTTAAAATAAACTTGAAGTATACTTGAAGCTTTTTGGTAAGGGTGTTTTTACTCGGTGCAAGTGTAAAAAAAAAAAAGTAACACTATTTAAAGTGTTAGTGTGGACCAGTTTATAAACCAGAAAAAGTGTTAACTTTCTCACTCTGAGGGTTAATTTAAAAAAATCTAATTTTTTGTAATAGATACCCTAAAAGGAGATATATGTTGAATATGCATTATGATTGGATGAGATAGAAACATCCTGGTTTGATTGGGATATAAATACTGAGTCGAAGAGTTCCTCTTTGTCACACACTGTGCAGATGCTCTGTATGATTGTCTGACTTTCTTGCAAGAATAAACCCCATTTTTTCTTATTCTACAATACTCTCTGAGTTATTGTCTCACAATAAGAGTTGGAAACATTTTTCCATAACAAAGGTGAGTTAATCTTCAGCAAATTTTCATTTTAGGTGAACTTTCATTAAACTCAATTTAACTCTTAGCCAAATCATTATCAAGAATTACTTTTACCATGTCTAATAATATCAAGTTAACCATTAGTGTAATAAATCATAAACTATCGGATACAAGCTCATATCATTGCAGACTTGGCTCTTTTGTTCTATAAATTGGTTAATACACAATGCACTGATGTTCTGAAGAGAGCGTCTCAGAGTGAAGTTCTCATGGCGTCTCTCCATACATTACTGATTCTGAGCGGATGTGCCACAGCCATGTGTGTGGTGAGTACAGAATTCAGATGTCAGAGAAACTATTTTGCGATCATGTGTTAATTAATATTGTGTAAAAGCAAAACTTACACAGCTATTGTTATATTAAAATACAATGAACTTTTTCAAGACTAAATGAGTTTTATGATAGTTTGTGGTTATTTCATACAATATCAAAACTTACACTGTAATTTGTTTTTGTAAATGTCCACCTCTGACACTTATCTCTCAAATGTTTTCTTTAAAAGCCAACATCTTCACTCACAGGTGAGTCATAACAATCTATACAACAATAAATTAAATACTTTTTTAAATTGTTAAATATTTTTTTTATATTTATAGAAATTTTTTTTTTGTAGGCAATACAGTGATTGATGTGGATAATGGAAAAGACCTGGATATATTTGAAATAAATGAAGGTGTGTGGAAACATTAATATCACATCTTAAATCTGTAGCATAATTTCTATAACAGTTTTGCATTAACTGCTGTCTCATTCAACAGCGGCAGGACTTGACCTGGTGGAAGGAGACATTCTGATAAATGAGGTCAGTGTTTCTTTGAACAAATTCTCATGCTACTTTCCAGAGGATACAAATTAGGGTCTGAATCTCCGGGCCTAAAAAAATTATGCAATATTTGGTAAGTCTTTCTATGTAGCCCGTATTTCTAAACATTATAAGGGTATTCTTAAAGCATTATAATGAATGCATAATGCATTTTAAAAATTCTTATAATATGTTGTATCATATCATGAATATCCATAAGAACAGTTTTAATATATTATAATATTTACTTATTCGTGGTTATATCTTTTAAGAGTATAATGATGTATATTTCCACTTTCACAATGGATTATATTTCTCATAGTTATAATGTATTATAAGTCTCATATCTTGCCATTTTTCTGATGCTACTTTACTCAAAGCGGCCAAAGACCACTTATAAGTAGTAATAATAATAATACAATATTTTTTATCTCAAACGACCATAAGATCAGATATCAGATCAGATCAATGTGTAATATGACACATTTGCTTTGAACTATTGTAATTGTAATAAAAAAAAATTGATAGTACCCTTTAGACAGTTGTTGATAATTAACTTATTGATATGTGGTTGATATGCACATAGTCGATTGATTAAGGGGACCATCAAAATAAAATCTGACCATATAAAACACAGAATTGTTTTTCAGTTGGGATATTAAGCTCACATCAATAAATTAACATTAGCTCGACAGAAACACTCAAGTTACACTCAGCATCTAACCACTCACAAGCAGTAGTAAGATACTGTGCAGATATTAAATAAACAATGTCAAGATATGATACAGTCCATTATACTGTAAATGAAGTAGATTTAATATGGTGTTCATTGTGTCTTATAAATAAATATACTCTTAAACTTATAACCACAAATATGTAAATATTATGATGTATTATAATTGTTGTTATGATTATTCATAAGTTGATATAACATATTATAAGCTTTTTTAAAATGCATTATGCATTCATTATAATGCCTTAAGAATACCCTTATAATTTATTATAAAAATGGGCTACATAGAAAGTGTTACCAAATATTTTTTAAAGACACTCTTAAACTTCAGATGTGTAAATACAGTAAGACACACTAAACATCACAAACATCAAAATAATATCCTAATAATAAAATCCTTTTTTGGTTTATATTTAACAGGGAGAAGACAGAAACACTATTCTGGGTGACAAGTATCGCTGGCCGACCACTGTGCCATATGTCCTAGACAGCAGCCTCGGTCTGTGAATATAATAATAACTGATTCAGTTCTGTTGAATTTATGCTTTGACCTGTATATGATAATATAATTCTATGTAACTTAATATTTGCTCCAAATTACTCACTAACTATACCTTATTCATTTTATTTTCTGCCTTATATATATATATATATATATATATATATATATATATATATATAGAAATCAATGCTAAAGGTGTGATACTGAGAGCACTTGAGCAATTCAAGCTCAAGACCTGTATTGACTTTAAACCCTGGGATGGAGAGCCAAACTACATTTTCGTATTTAAAGGCAGAGGGTAAGAAAACTTCAAAACACTACACACATTTAAACTCATCTTCACACATTGTGCAGTAATCAAAACTCTATTCACATGTATGTAAATGTGTCACTTTTTTTTCTTCAAACAAAAATCTACCAAATAAATCTTACTCTTAATGTCCCCATGAAATAATTTTTTTTGTTAGTTTTTTAGTATAACTATGTTATCTATAAGCTATAGTGTGCTCCAAAACAATGAAAAAAGTTGCATTTAGAATATATAGTCATTGAAAACTTTCAGTCTCTAACTTCCCTCAATATGCGATCAACGATTTTTCAGCTTCTCATCAAACTTTCTGTCCAACCAAATGCTTTCTAGAATCGGAAGCGCCACGTCTATGGAATCAGAATTCTAGAAAAGGTATTTGCAGTCATGAATAATAAAATAACAAGCGTGAAAGAAACGTAATCCCTGAAACATATCTACCTTCTTCCCTTACCAAAAAGTAGTATACTTCAAGCTTATTTTATTAAGTATACATAAGTAAAGCTCAAGTATATTTTTAAGTATACTTTATGTAGCAAGTATACAAATATCAATGTTCTGAAAGTGAAAGTCATGACATTTCCTTAGTATGGTTACCCATACTCGAAATTGGTGCTCTGCATCTAACCCATCCAAGTGCACACACAAAGCAGAGAGAAGTGAACACACACCAAGAGCAGTGGGCAGCTATATATCCAGTGCCCAGGGAGCAACTGGGGGTTCAGTGCCTTGCTCAAGGGCACTTCAGCCATGAGTATTTAGGGTGGAAGAGAGCACTGTTCATTCACTCCCTCCAACCGGCACGAGACTCAAACCAGCGACCTTCTGGTAATTAGCTTGGCTGTCTAACCATTAGGCCACAGCTGCCCACAGTGACCCACTTTCTAGTATATAAAAGTATACTTTTAAGAATATTTTAAGTATAACAGTCGCAAACTTTGAGTACACAACTAGTTAACCTCTATGTTTGTAGTTTGTACTGCAATTACACTTAAAGTGAACTTATACTGATAGTTTACTAATTAAATACTTTGTACACTTTGAAGTATAATCTCAGTAAACTACTAGTTTAGTAGATTTATACTGCAAGTAAACTCATAAGTTTTCTTTAAGATAACTTTACATCACTTTAAGTATACTACTATGTCCCTATTTAGGTTTGAATCTGTATATATTTTGTTATATGAATATGTGAACATTCAAAACATCCAAAGAAAGTACAGGGTATCTGCTTGTAAATAAAAACATTTTATTCTAGCTTCATGCTATCTTTTTTAAACACTTTAATGTGGGTAAGTTTCATAAAAAATAAATAAATAACTTTTTGAACAAAAAGCTGAAAAAAACAAACAAAAACAAAACATGAATTGGATTCAGAATGATAATCAAAACGTAGATTAAGTCGATCAGCACCCCAAAGCTTGACTGTAATTATTACCTCTTCATCGGTTTTATTCCATATTGTTACAGTTGTTATGCTGTTTCATGTCAGAGGATTGTGTTAGATTAAATGTGTTAGTATCTGTTGTTTCTTTTCTTTCTTGACTTGTGTTTTCTTTTTTTATTCCGTGGAGAAGATGAATACTAGTGCCCTCTACCGTATAATAATGAAAACACTGATTCAAGAAGTATAGCAAAAATATTTATACTTTTTGTAAGTATAAGTCAAGTATACTTAAAGTAAATACTTAATAATACTATAATTATACAGTATAAATACTGTAATTTTAAGTATATTTCTGAGGAGTACATAAAGCCAATTTCTAAAACGTTTCTAAACTAAAAACATTTTTTACATACATATTTTTAGTTTAAAATAAGTATACTAATAGCACACTTGAATAATCTTCTTTTTCATAAGGGTTGCCCAATATGGAAATATCAGCTAAGTGTGCTACTTATCTTTGGCAACCTGGCAACCCTGTACACGTGTTCTCTCTCTCTCCATTGTGGATAAACGCGCTTGCTTTCTGAAAACACTGGTGATCTTGAAGTTTAGCGATCTCCACTTGAATATTCTCAGAAAAATTTTATTAATCAACTGTTAATTTATGACAACACACACAGAGAAAGAGAGAGAGAGGCTGTGCATGTATGAATAACCAAAAACTAACTTTGTTAAGAAAGATGTAGCTTTTGCGCAATCAAGCTATTTAGTTACTGCTGGGCAGTGCTAAAAAGTTTGTTCCTTGATGTCTGAGTGTGATCACAATGTGATCTATGTGTGTGAAAGAATCTCTCAGTAAAGTATGGTAACCCATGTTCCCTGAAGGAGGGAACAGAGACGTTACTTCAGTGACTGAAAAATTGGGATCTCGCTAGAGAGACAAACCAGTGTTGTAAAACCAGATGGCGACCACTCCACCGACCACGGGCAGGGTGGCCACTCATGACCGGACCCCAACCAGTGAGGGATGCATCCGTCGTTAGTATTACACAGTGACAGGGAGCTCCCAGCACCGGGCCCCAATTCAAGAACCAAGGTTTCTTCCTCATTTCCATGGCATGGAGGCAGCGCTGCGTGACCTTGATCGTTCAAAGTGGATTGCCCCTCGGGGAAAATCCCTTGGTCTTGAGCCACATATGTAGGGATCTCATGTACAGCAGGCCAAGAAGTATCACGTTGGACCCAGCTGCCATCAGACCCAACAATCTCTGGAATTGTTTGACAGTGAGTGACTGGCCTTCTTTGACTCTCTTGACTGAGATGAGGATTGACACGATACGAGCAGGGGACAGACGTGCCTGCATTGTGGTCGAATCCCATACTACGCCTAGATAGGTGGTTCTCTGAACCGGAAAAAGGAACCTCTTCTTGGCGTTCAGTCTCAAACCCAGCTCCCCCATATGTGAGAGAATGATATCTCGATGTTGAGCCGCAACCTGCTCTGACTGAGCTAAAATCAACCAATCGTCGATATAATTGAGAATGTTGATGCCCTGCAGAGAAACCAGAGCCTCACCTACACATTTCATGAACGTGCGGGGTGAGAGTGCATGGCCGAAGGGAAGTACTCGATATTGGTGAGCTTCACCCCCGAAAGCGAACCTCAGAAACGTCCTATGTTGTGGAAGGATGGATATGTGGAAGTATGCATCTTTGAGATCTACTGTGACAAACCAGTCCTCGGATCTGATTTGAGCTACAACATGCATGATTGTGCATTTTGAACTTCAGTTTCATAACTGATTGATTTAAGACCCGCAGATCTATGATCAGAAGCAACCCCCCATCCTTCTTTGGAACTATGAAATACCGGCTGTAGAACCCGGACTTCCTGTCTTGAGGAGGGACCACCTTGATGGCCTCCTTCCCTAATAGGGTTTTCTTGTTCCATAACCAGAGCCTGCTCGGGGCCTACTTACATTGGAGTAACCCCATTGAATCTCCGCGGTGGAGAGCCGAACTGAATACGGTAGCATTTTTCTACTGTGCACAGAACCCATTGAGATACATTTGGCAGTAGTTTCCACGCTGCTAAATAATCAACTAAGGGAATCAGTCTCTCAGGACTGAACTCTGGTGTAAGAGGCCCCTGAAGGGGCGGGGAGCATCTCAGCCCCGCTACACACGTGGGCGGAAAATACTGAGGACATTGCTTGCTGGAGGCCACTGCGCCCTGGAACTCTGGCAGGGTTGGCAGACCGGACCCCAGAGGATGCTGAGGCGAGACGGGCACCGTATAATGCAATGTACGCCGATCTACCCAAGTAGGGGACGCCCTCTGCAGTCGTGACCGAAACGTGTCAGGACTTCTTAGCCGAGGACCTCCCAGCCTGAAATACGGCCCTCAGATCTGCCTTAGGCTGGGAAAACCCTGGTTCAGAGAGTTGCTTCAGCCTCCGGACCCGACGCGGGGGAGCGCGGGCGGCAACTCTCTGACGATAGACTGAGAGGGCTGCTCCCGCCCAGCAGCCTCTCCAGTATATATAATTTCTCAGAGTGAGATAAATGTCATTATATTCCTCAGAATTTAATGCAAACAAACAATCTGACATGGAGAGTAAACATGGTCTGCTTTGTTGATATAATGCATATCTAACTTCTCATAGTCAGATAAATACTGAATTTAATTCCTCAGAATTAATGCAGTTAACCAATCAGACGAGTAAAGATGGTCTGCACTAACAGTATTAATCTCCTCAGAGAAAAGTAGCTGTACCTGCGAGTTCACAGAGGGGGAAGGAACCGCTGCGCGTGCTTCCGAACCTCGAGAACGAACTCTAGATCTAGGGAACATGGGTGGAGATAGGCAGAGCCGTCTTTGACCCATTCCCAGATATGTGAGAAGCACAGTCAGCCCCCTTATTTTTCCTGAGAGCTGACTGCTCGAGCTGCGCTCCTCATTAATGCTGCTCGTTATAACGTTAGGCATAATATGCTTGTGAAACTGATGCTTGTGCCACTGTTGTCTGTGCAACTGATGTTTATGCAGCTTATGTTTGTGCAACTGCGAGCTCATCGACGCCCTCTGTTTCAATCTCCTCGGAGAGAGGCGGTGCGTCACGGCCGTCACTCGGGGGGAAGGACCACAACATTCGGGCTTCCGAACCCGGAGAACGGTCAGATCTGCGGGGGAGGTAGGAGATAGGAACATGCCCGTCTCCATACCCTCCAGCAAATCTATCTGCGAACCCAGCGAATGTAGGCGCCGCTCTGCCTCTGTGAAAGTGGGACAGACACCACGAGGATAGCTGGTTGAAGACTCCCTCTCGAGAAGAGTCCTCAGGGATCAAAGCGTCCACACTGGCTCGTACCAGTGCAGGCATTCGGCTCCCTCAAGAGCTGAAACAGAGGGCCTCGATCCTAGAACTGAGACCGAGCACAGTCTGTGTATCCCCACTTGTGATGTAGCGAGGAACACACAATCTGAAATGCGATCTGGATTCGCCTTTCTGATGTCTCGTCTTAGCTTTGCTCTTTGACTATTGCTTACTCTTTGAGGAGCTAATAGTGACAAACAACAATAAATAAGACTGACAAGACAGAATGACATGCACACACAGAGCGCTTGCTGAAAGACGCGAAGCTGACGCCAGCTGTGCGGCTCGTGCCTTTATAGCTTCCTGGTCGCCTTACGTCACCCGGCCCGTGACATCACGCTCTTCTATAAGACAGATTAGATATGATATTCAGAGTCGCTCACGGTAAACGCGTTCCCCGTAGCGCTTCGACACAGCTCGAGTTCCTGAAGAGGAAATAACATTTAAATACACTTTTTAAATTTTACTCCAAAACTAAAATGCTTAAAAATAAAGGATGCTTTAAGAATTCTAAAAACATAAGAAATCCACCTCACCACAATCGAGTAAATCTAATCTAATATTATGGATTGAAATCCACCAGCTTCTTATATACACTACTTTACAGATTTAATATGGCCTCCAAATTGGTTTAATTAGCCTTTGCATTTCTTTTATTTTACTCTATTACTTTTGCTTCATCTTTCTTTTCAACATTAGGTGAGAAATCTTTGCCCCTTGGTGTCTAGTTGTAGTTTGTCAGGTTTAATCCGTTTTTGTGAAGACTTCTTAATTTAAAACAGTAGGAATTACTCACTTCAAGCTAATTTTTTGGAACACCTATCACAAGCTTTAAAAAAATGCAGCTGCTTAACCCATCATCTTCACACGGCCCTGTTCACATAGTAGTTTCTCTATGGTTGATGGCATGTACAGTAGTGTACTATATAGGGTATAGTGAACAATTCAAACACCGTACATATTATTATATGAGTTGACATAATTTTAGCTGAAACAGGAAGACAAAGCGAGAAACCCCGCCTCTTTTTGAAATAGCCAGCAGTATTTTGTTCATATCACAGCTTGGGTCAGAGCTTTTGATCTCAGTAAAGACACATTTGACCACTTATGACAGCCATAGTCTAAATCTAATAGATTTCCCCTTTTAGCTGAGGATGTATAATTAGAAAATTGAGACACTTTAAGGCACTTCAGTGGATCTTTAATCACTTAAATTTATTACATAATATTTTAGGCAAATAAGCATGTTAGACCTTTTCAGGCATTTGAAAACATTTAGATTTTTATTGCACTGGCTGTATCTGAGGGGTGCATGTACTTGCAAAATAAAAAAAAATGAAATTCAGGGTGATGTTTTTATGTTCAATCAGATGTTACTCAAAGGTGGGGAATCGACGGATGGGGAAACAAGAGTTGTCAATTGGTGAAAACTGTGACCATTTAGGAACAGTGGAGCACGAGTTTCTGCATGCGCTGGGTTTCTGGCACGAACAATCCAGATCTGACAGAGACGACTACGTTATCATCATGTGGGACCAGATTCAAAAGCGTAACTATTTCTTAAATACACGCATCAATAATAAGATCATTCTGTCTTACAAAACTCCCAAAATCTATAAATACACTTATATTAAATACAAACTAATTTGTTCATTAACTGTTTCATGGTTTGTTTCTTACTTAGGTCATAAGAACAACTTTAATTTACATAATGAAACGGAGTCAAGCTCTCTCGGTGTGCCCTATGATTATGGTTCAGTAATGCACTACAGTAAGAAATCCTTCCACAAAGGCAGTAAGCCAACCATTGTTACCAAAATACCAGAATTCTTGGATGTGATTGGTCAACGCATGGAGTTTAGTGACAGTGACCTGCTCAAGCTGAACCGGCTATACAATTGTAGTAAGTTTATGATTAAGCACTTTCTGTGGAAGACTCAACTCTCAACTAAATAATTCTCCATATTAATTTTTTTTTTTTTTATTTATATTGACATTAGTTTGACTGATAAGATAAAGACTACTTCCTCAACTAATATTTTTTCTTCTCTCAATCATCTTGTCCTAAACATTTTTCATAATTCTTCCAGCTACAGCCTCAACTTTTCTGGACTCTTGCCAGTTTGAGGAGCCAAATATCTGTGGCATGATCCAGGGTGATGGTGGAAATGCCAAATGGGCTCGTGTACAAAGAGTAAAGGGTGGTCCACAGACGGACTACACCAACCTGGGTCGATGTCAAGGTATAAACACCCCTAACCACAAAAGCAACCAACCGAGTTTCACATTCATTTACAATGAAAATTGCCATGTTTTTATCCACAAGATCACTAGCAATAAAACGTCATGCAAGTGAGTTAAGAGAAATCCGCAGTTGTTTTTGTCCATTTATGCACCATCATGCTCAGTAGCCCCTCCCATTGTGAAACCTCATTTGTCCATACAAACAAAAATATCTTTGGTTATGATACATCAAAAATCCAGAATCTTGTCACTGTGAGTCACATCAAACAGGAGTGTTGTGTGGAAATTGGAACTTTTTCAACATGGCAAATTTACTATTTTGCCAAGTTTATACCAACTGTTAAAAAGAAAAAAGAAAAAAAATCTGCTATTGCATTTCCATGACTTAAAAAGAGGAATCCAAATATATTGAAAAAACAGGAGAAATGTCAAACTTACAGTCACGCTCTCAGCACCTTTATTAGAAACTCTTAATTTTAGAAATTTGAAATTTTTAGACCATTATTTGTATTTGTTTGCCAAGGTAATTGAACACTGTCTGATTCAACCTAGGGCATTGGATAATAGCCACATGGTTAAGGTTCGGTGTGTGCATGGGGAAGTGGTGAATTATCCTATTTTGCCTGTGGATATTCAATTCAGGGGAGAAAAGCATAGAATAGAGGTGGCAGTTAATCCGCACCTCCGGCATCCGATAATTTTGGGTACTAATTGACCCTCATTCAATAAATTATTGTGATATTTATGTTCGGATGCCTCTTGGGGGAAAAGAGAGAAGGGTAGAGTAGCGGTTGCACAGTTAGGAGAAGCTGAACCGGAACCTCCGGAGCCTGTTTCAGGGGAACAGAGTGCTCTGGAGCGAAACATCCTCCCTGAGCATGATGATTTTCCCCTGGAACAGTCCCGGGATGAAACGCTGAAAAATGCCTTTGATCAGGTTCGTTCTATCAACGGTCAGCTTCTTCATCCTGATCAACCGCTCTCCTATCCTTATTTTTTAATTTTAAAAGATAAGTTGTATCGGGTGACCCAAGACGCCCAGACAAAGCTAGATACAACCCAGTTACTGATACCTAGAAGCCGTCAGGAAATGCTTTTCCAGGCGGCTCATTGTAATCCAATGGCCGGGCATTTAGGACAAACGGCTTCACTAAACCGTCTCATGGCCCGGCTCTTTTGGCCGGGCATTCACGAGAATGTGTGCAGGTGGTGCGCGTCTTGTCGTGAATGTGAGTTGGTGAATGCACCGGCCACCCCAAAAGCACCATTGTGCCCCCTACCATTAATGCAGGTCCCCTTCGAACGAATTGGTATGGACCTCATCGGGCCATTAGAACGGTCAGCACGAGGACACCGCTTTGCATTAGTTCTGGTGGACTATGCAACGCGATATCCTGAAGCAGTGCCTCTCCGCACTATTTCTGCAAAAAGTGTGGCGAGTGCACTGTTTCAATTAATCTCCCGGGTGGGGATTCCGAATGAAGTCCTCACCGATCAGGGCACGGCGTTTATGTCACGTACTATTCGCGAGCTTTACGAGTTGTTGGGCTTTAAATCGATTCGAACAAGTGTCTATCACCCACAGACAGACGGGCTGGTCAAACGGTTTAACCGCACGTTAAAATCCATGATTCGTAAGTTCCAAAAAAATTGGGATAAGTGGTTAGTACCCTTCTTGTTCGCTGTACGGGAGGTCCCGCAAGCCTCCATGGGGTTTTCCTCCTTCGAGCTTCTCAATGGACGTCAGCCCCGTGGGCTGTTAGATGTCCTTAGAGAGACTTGGGAGGATGGACCTTCTAATAGCAAAAATGAAATTCAATATGACTTGGACCTGAGAACAAAACTCCACACTTTGGGGCGGCTTTCAATGGATAATTTGTTACAGGCACAAGACAAACAGAGTCGGTTGTACAACAGGGGGGCTAGACTACGTCAATTCGCACCGGGAGATAAAGTGCTTGTATTACTCCCTACTTCTAGTTCAAAATTACTCACGTAGTGGCAAGGACCCTTCGAGGTCACACGGCGAGTTGGTGATCTCAACTATGAGGTAGCTCGAACGGATAGGGGCGGAGCACAACAAATATATCACCTCAACCTGCTAAAAAAATGGTCTGAGGCAGTATCAGTGATGCTGGCGACGGTAGTGAGTGGGGAGGAGGATCTCTGTCCAGAAGTGAGTTCAAAGTCCCAATCTCTTGCTCTGGCCCCTGGAGGAGACCACCTCTCACTTCGCAGCTCACTGATATAAAATCAATACAAGCAGATTTTGCTGATGTGTTTTTGCCCCTGCCTGGTCGAACAAATCTCATTCAGCACCATGTTGAGACTGAGCCTGGCGTGGTGGTTCGCAGCCGGCTGTATAGATTACCAGAACATAAGAAAAAAGTGGTTCAAAGTGAATTAGAAGCGATGCTAGAAATGGGAGTAATAGAAGAGTCCAACAGTGACTGGGCGAGCCCGATAGTTTTAGTTTCTAAAACGGACGGCTCAGTACGGTTCTGTGTGGATTACAGAAAGGTGAATGCTGTGCCAAAATTCGATGCATATCCAATGCCCAGAGTTGACGAATTGCTTGATCGACTAGGCACTGCTCGTTTTTATTCGACACTGGACTTAACTAAGGGTTATTGGCAGATCCCCTTGTCTCCCATGACCAAAGAAAAAACAGCTTTCAGAACGCCGTTCGGATTACACCTATTTGTTACTCTTCCGTTCGGATTGTTCGGGGCCCCGGCCACCTTTCAGCGTCAAGACAAAAAAGGAGGTTAGACAGTTCCTGGGGCTGGCAGGTTATTATAGAAGGTTTGTACCTAATTTTTCGGACACTGCCAGCCCGCTGACTGATTTAACTAAAAAGGAAGCACCAGATAGGGTCCAGTGGACGGAGCAGTGTCAGCAGGCTTTCACCCAGATAAAGGCTGCTCTGTGTGGCGGTCCGCTCTTAAATGCTCCTGACTTTTCTCTCCACTTTATCCTACAGACAGACGCGTCGGACAGGGGGTTGGGCGCTGTCCTGTCCCAGGAGGTGGAGGGGGAAGAGCGGCCGGTGCTGTACATCAGTCGCAAGCTCTCTAAGAGAGAGACAATGTACAGCACCATAGAGAAAGAGTGTCTGGCAATCAGATGGGCTGTTCTCACCCTCCGCTATTACCTCCTGGGGGGGAGTTCACCCTCTGTTCGGACCACGCTCCCCTGCAGTGGCTCCACCGCATGAGAGACACCAATGCGCGGATCACCCGTTGGTATCTTAAAGCTTTGGTTGTAAAGCTTTGCAACCTTTTAAATTTCAGGTGATCCACAGGCCGGGTGTACAGATGGCTGTGGCTGACTTTCTCTCCAGGAGGAGGGGGGGGCTGCAGACCGGATGGCTCCCCGGCCTGAGTTGGGCAGTGGGGGTATGTGGCGAGGGGGGCATGGTTTTGCGGAGTCTGTAGCGGGAGAGAGAGGACGGAGCAGAGCGGAGCGTAAGTAGGTCAAGTGCAGATGATGAACAGCTGTGACTGATTTCAGTAATTGGCGTGGAGAGACCGGATATAAACCGGAGCGCGACCGAGAGAGAGGAGAGAGATGAGTGGGGACCTCGTTGTGTGCTGCTGGGAGCTGAGAAAAGTCACCAAAGAGAATTCTGTGTTATTGTTTATTGTTGCTGTTCATGTGCACGGTGAACGCGCTTTGTGCGCACCTTTTGTTAATTGCTAAAGAAAGTTGAATAAACGAGAGTCCCAGCTCAAGCCAACCCCTGTCTTCTTCCTTCCTTGTCAATATTGAACTGAACCTCATCACAAATACAAAGCGTTTTAGGGATACATTATTATATGATTATTTCAGGTCTTATCGCATCATACCTAGTTATGCCAAAGACTGTCAATTAACTGGAATGGTATCACATGGAAACTGTTTGTTTAATTTTGTTTCACCTCATTGTAAAAAGTAGAATAATTCATAGTCCATAAACCTGCACTGATACCTCTTTTTTGATGGTGGCACTTTGGTCTTTATGATAAACACATTTTACTAATACCATAAGGAAATATTCATAAGGACCTTCTCAAGACATTTCTTGTCAAGGATTCCAATATGACATGCAAAATGATTTTTAAACTCCATTATAAGGTCCAAAGAGAAAGTGAGAAAACTGGTTTTATGGTCTATTATCTAATAAAGTGTATACTTCCACAGGGGTTGGGTTCTTCATGCATTTCAGTACAGCCACAGGAACCAAGGGTAAAAATGCTTTCCTGGAAAGTCGCCTCTTTCACCCCAAAAGACGCTCCCAATGCCTGCAGTTCTATCACTACAAAAGCGGGGGCATTGATGACCAGCTAAACATCTGGGTGCGTGAATACACAGTTAAAAACCCCAAAGGTGCCCTAAGACTCATTCAGAAGATCAAAGGTAATAATTATTTATGTTTAAATAGATAAAACATTTTAGACAATGGGTAACTTATACTTGTACAACCTAGGTGGATTTCGAGGCTCCTGGGAACTATATCATGTTACGCTAAATGTCTCTGATAAATTCAGAGTAGTGTTTGAAGGGGTTAAAGGAAGAAAACCATCAAAGGCTGGTCTGTCTCTGGATGACATCAACCTCTCAGAGACCAAGTGTCCTCAATACACTTGGCACATTCGTAATTTTGCCAGGCTTCTTGCTAAAACCCCTGCTGGTTCCGGAACCTACAGCCCCCGCTTCATATCACCAGATGGTTACTCATTTCAGATTGGTTTGTACATTAATGGCTTGAAGGATAGTCCAAATAAAACCGCTATCTACTTCCACTTAACCTCTGGACCCAAAGACAACAATCTCCAATGGCCATGTCCATGGCGTCAGGCATCTATGGAGCTGATGGACCAGAATCCAGACATCCAACATCGCATGAACAACATTAAGATGATCACTACAGATCCAAACATGACCTTCACTGACTGTAAGACAAAAAGTTATAGATATTAATATTTTTTTTGAGTCATTAAAGGGTTAGTTCACCCAAAAATGAAAATTATCCCATAAATTACTTGTCGTAGGTGTATATGACTTTCTTCTTTAAGACGAATCCAGTCGGAGTTATTTTAAAAATGTTTCCAAAGAAGTGAAATAAAAACCACCCATCCTTAATAAAAAAGTGTCTCACACAGCTCCGGGGCATGAACCTCCTGTAGCAAATTATGCATTTTAAAAATAACCATATTTAAAACGTAATAATCAATTTAGCTGTTGTACATGGAAGCAGTTCTGTGCGGATGACACATGGAGGTCAGCGTTGCACATGTGCCGTTCAGAAGTGACGCATGCTGAAGAGCAGCGGTGAGATAAAAACAACGGTCACTAATTAGCAGTGATGGGCAGTAGCGTCACTACAAGTACTACATTTCTGAGTAGTGTGGTGGTAGTGTCGCTGTTTTCTTAATCAAATAGCATTTCAGTAGTGAAGCTCTGTTTTTGATCGAGTAGCACAGTAGCGTCAACAAAAGCTGACGTTACATTATCAAAGCATTTCTGAAACTCAAGCTCAAATCGAAAATATAACAGCTAAGAATCACTGATCCTGGACCAGTAAAAGTGA
This sequence comes from Carassius carassius, assembly GCF_963082965.1. Taxonomy (NCBI): domain Eukaryota; kingdom Metazoa; phylum Chordata; class Actinopteri; order Cypriniformes; family Cyprinidae; genus Carassius; species Carassius carassius. The sequence continues at coordinate 19,076,647 of NC_081781.1, forward strand.
TGATACCACTACTAAACCTTGTAACATCATTGGCTCCTCAAACTGTTAGTCAAACCTCATTATTCCTCCTGTCTCTCACGTAAATGAAGTGCGGCGCGCAGTTTAGAGCATTTCAGCTTTTTTTGCAGTCTGAAGGTAAATAAAAGAACTGTTGATAGAATAAGTACAGCCTTTTCTTTACTCAAGAAATACTATTTTTATAAAGGTTAATGTTTTTTTATATATATTTGAGGAGTGGAGAAAAGTGTCTTACCATTTGTTGTCAAGTCACAGTCAAATAGCTTCTGTGAAGCACTGAGTCTTTTATAATATGATACTTTGGCCCAATGACAGAAAAAAACTGAGTGAACACATAGCGACAGAAAACTATAACCTGCAAGTTCAGGAAAATATAAATGCAATACCCATGCTGTCTTTGTTGCGTTAGTTTGTCAAAAACTTTTTACTTGAACTTGATTTTGGTTAAATGTTAATATAATGACACATGCAATGATGCAAAAAAAGTAGCATCTGTAATTTGCAGGCCTATACATCTATATGTTCAGTTCACAGTGCATTAACTAATGTTAACAAACACATCTTTTCATTTTTATAATGCATTAGTAAATTGTAAATAGTTGAAATTGACATTAATAATGACAATATGAGGTAAATGCGGCCCTGTACAGTACATGATGCCAAACTGGTTTGGAACAGTTGTTGAATAAACAACTAAACTGAACTATTATTCCTGTCTATCTGCTTGACTTACAGTTTTATTGATCACTTAGAGAGCGTTGACTTATGATGTTGGTTCAATATAAAAATCATATATATATATATATATATATATATATATATATATATTTTTTTTTTTTTTTTTTTTTTTATATATATAGCTTAGATGTAGTAAACTACATTTGCCATGTTGCGGTATGATTTCCCATGTAGTGAAGCTTCATTTAAGGAAGAATAACTGTTAGCTTAGCTTACTACATTTTCCAAGTAGCTTGCCCAACACTGCTAATTAGAAGTACAAAATAAAGATTTGTAAAGAAGAATGATTTAATATAAACCAAGAGGAGACTTGTTTCCCTTTGCTACAGTAAGAAAACTTTGCTTCTTTTGCTCCTGCTAACAAACATTGGTTTTCACGAGGCTCACTGGCGCATGCACAATGATGACCTCATACGTCATGCTCCCGGAACTGTTGGCGCAAGCTACATTAAAGTGACTATTATGTTTTGAATATCGATATTTCTCTTATAAAAATGCATGGATTTGCTAAAGGAGGTCTTTGTTCACCCCTTGGAGCGATGTGAGACACTTTTAATTATGGATGGGCGCTTTTTATTTAAATTCTTTTGGACTGATGCATTGCAACACTCGCAAAGTGCCATTAAACAACTTGAAAGATCAAAGACAATTTTTTATATAACTCTGACTGGATTCGTCTGAAAGAAGAAAGACATATACACATAGGATTCCTTGAGGGTGAGTAATTTATGAGCTAATTTTAATTTCTGGGTGAACTAACCCTTTATTGCTGATGTGCTTAGTACAAATACTTGGTTAAAGATTATTTAGAGATAAAACTCAATATAATGCGCACTGTGCTGGCAAAATGAGTCAGAATGCGTAAGGGCTAATTTAGAATTACGGGCAAAAAAAAAAGTGACAAATATTTCACTAAAATTAGTTTATAAAAGCCTTTTTTTCTGAGGGTAACTTTTCCCCACTCGTTTCTCACACTGACTATCATCCACAGCGCCTGCATAAAAGGTGTTTCCGGCAGAGTGCATTTCTGGAAAATGTACAAAGAATTACAGCAGAGATTGTTTTACTATAGAGTGATGAGAGGGTCTGTATTACTTACTATTGGAGAAATAGTAACGACTAACTTGGATCAAGTGTATCTTAAAGGGGTCATATAATGCTGCTAAAAATAACATTAGTTGGTGTAATGAAGTGTGTTTATATGGTTTAGGGATTAAAAAAAAAACATATTATTTTCCACATACTATACATTATTGTTTCTCCTATGCCCCATCCTTCTGAAACGATTAGATTTTTACAAGGCTCATCATTCTGAAAAGCAAGTTGTGCTCTGATTGGCCAGCTATCCAGTGCGTTGTGATTGTCAGAATACCTCAAGTTTCGCTATCACAGTGAAACACACAGCGTCTATACAACATGGAGGTGGCGATAACAACAATAATACAATGAGAATAAAAGTTGCACCTTCTTTCTTTGCATGAACATCTGGCCGGCGTTATGCAAATCTTCCCACAAAGTAACATAGAGATGTGGGGGTGTGTTAGAATGAGCTGTTTTAGGGGGGTGTGGACGAGTCTTAACTTTTATAAAGAATCTCTTTGGACTTTTCTTTTGGTCTTTTCAACTTAACAATTTTTCTTTTATGCACCAAGAGCTTGTAACACTCCAAAAAGAAAGGGAAAAATTAAGTGGCATCAGATGACCCATTTAAGAACCAATCAAATTACAGCCTTGATGTCATTGAATTTCAGTCAGTTGTATGACACTCAGTTGCCATTTACAGTACAGATACTATAGGAATGAAAAGAAAAGAGGGAATCACTCGCTGTTCTTGATTTAACTACTTTTGTAGATTTACTGTAATAGGCCTAATCAATTTATTTTTAATGAACACACTAACGGTATTTTTGCATTCAATTATTTGCTTTTTCTTACTTTAATGCTTTTGTTTAGATGTAAAATACAAAAGGTAGCCTAATGCATTATTTGTTTCTTTCTTATATTTATTCTACTGCTTTTTCCCCTTTTTTTGTTCTTATTTATATAACCAATATAAAATAAAAATAGCTATATTAATATAGTAATTATTAGTAAGGAAAGAAGTGGATGAAAAGATTCAATGTTGTAATTTTGCCTTGGCTCCTTCATTAACTTTAACGCGATTTTTCTCAGAATTGAGTTTGCTGACTCTTTTGACTTCAAAAGGATGTAGCTCTGTCATTTTTCATCTGATCCTTACAATTCATCATTTTGAAGGCCTTTTAATGGAGAATGTGAAATGTGAAAAATAACTCATTTTTTAATGTGACTGATTTTGCCAGCACAGTTAAAAAATGTGTTTTATAAATAGTATCTTCTCTTTTTGTACAGACATGGGTAAAGCTAAATATTTCTGGGATGACCCACGAAAAGTAGGCAGTCTAGTCACTGACACAAATGGTAAAAAATTCTACCGGGGGCCAGGTTACAAAATCAGCAACTACATCACACATGATCGTCTGAAGAGTCGAAGCTTCATTAAAGGAGATGATGCCATCTTCCTCCTCTCCCTTGAAGGTGTGCAGTTCTTATTCAATACAAGTGAAATTCTTATGAAATATGATAAGAGCTTTAAATTTTAACTTCATCAATAGATGTGACTGGACTTTTGAAGACCAGCAGACCAAAAATCAGAGACCTGCGATTAGAGATTGATGAGGATCCAAAGAGACAGATGGTTGTATGTTTCCACATACCAGTCTTCTCCTCCCATACTTGATAATTGTAGGGCTACCATTATTCATTATTAAATGTAAATGGATAACTTCTATTTAGTGCTGGGGAGTAACTAGTTACAAGTAACGGAATTATGTAATTTAATTAACAAAATAAATGTAACTGTAATCAAAATGTGTAATTAAATAAGTTAACTATGAACATGTTAACAATTACAAAGGAGTTATCTGAATATTTCACAAACTTACTGTACATATGATTGACTTAATAATAATAATGCATTTTATTTCATGGCGCCTTTCAGGACACCCAAGGTCACCTTACGAGCAATAAACAGGGCACTGCATAAGAAAAAACATATATCAAACAAACAGCCTATACATATAAAGTGCATTTAAGTCTCAATAAAACATGTTATAAAAAAGCCTGTATAAAAAGATATGTCTTAAGATGTGTTTTAAAAGTCAACAAGCACTTGCTATTGCGAACATTGAGGGGAAGAGAGTTCCATAGGTGGGGGGCAACATAACTAAAAGATCTGGCACCCATAGTAGTAGTAAGTCGAATCCGAGGTACCACAAGAGAAATTGAAGATGAAGATCTAAGTGCACGTGAAGGAGTGTAAACCTGGAGAAGTTGAGTAAGGTATTGTGGGGCAAGATTATGAAGTGCCTTATAAGTGAGTAGCAAGATTTTGAATTCGACTCTATATTTTACTGGAAGCCAGTGCAGTTGCTGGAGAACCGGAGAAATGTGATCAGTAGAAGGTGTTCTAGAGAGAACACGAGCTGCAGAATTCTGAACCAATTGAAGCTTATGCTGCAATCTGAAGGGAATACCTGTGAGAAGAGCATTGCAGTAGTCTATACGTGAGGTGACTAGTGCGTGAATGAGACCTGCAGAATTATTATTTGAAACAAAGGGACAGAGTTCTTTGACTTCTTTAAAATATGAGACACAGGTGTTTTAGGAGTTTGGGACACAGACTAGGACAAATTATTTATTTCAGGAATCATTAGATGTCAGTGTTTCTTGCCACATATATGCAAAGATTTGATTTCAAAAACAGTATTATAGCTATTTAATGGTTTCTTATTATAATTTTAAAACAGTATTTAACCTCAGAATGATCTCAAAGTAAATGGAGGTGCTAAAGTCTGATTTTGTGGTGGCTGTGCTTTAAAACAAAATTATTAGTATCTTAATTCAAGTGAAGAAAGATTTCAAAAGTCTGACGGTAATCAGTATTGAGTATAACTGAAAGATTAACCCTGCCTGCTTTAAATGTTTGAAAATGATTAGAAATTTAGAAAAGAAATAAAAAAACTTCAAATGTAATCAGAAACATTAATAAAGCAATTTAAATAGATGCACTATTTATTACATTTCACATAGGGTAACTTGTAATCTGTTAACTATTAAATTTACAAATGAACCTTCTCAACACTGCTCCCAATAAACTGAATTTTCTCTTGCAGAACCCCAGAGTCTTGGGACCATGGACTAAAAGATCCCCATGAGATGCAGGATACATCAAGAAGCCTCTATGGAGAGAGAAAAATATTCATTACTTCATTACTTGTGTCTTCATTACTGAGCTGGCACTACTGAATCATAACTTGCATTAAAAAAATGGACGTTTTCTTTCTATTCAGTTTCTATTCAATGTTCATTGCCTCATTAAGATGAATTTCTTCTTGTTTTCCTCATTTGTAAGTTGCTTTGGATAAAAGTGCTTGCAAAATGAATAAATGTAAAAGCATCAACACAAATAGTCAACCATTAATGCTCCCACAGTTTATTAGTGGTATGTTGTAGTCTGTAAGAAACTGCTATGTTATAAATAATTGTAATGTAATTTACATTCCTGAATTTTCAAGAGATGCAGCTGTCCATTGGCACTGCTCTATGTGAGAAACATCACATTCTCTGAGATCATGACCTGGTTGTCATCCTGCATGCACTCCAGCAGAAGATTAATCTCGTTCTGGTCAAACTCCTCATCCTGGTCTTTGTTAATGTGAGTTAGAAGATCAGCACACCACTGACTGAGACTGGGTCACCTTTAAGGACTTCAGTAGAGCTGCCTTGAAGTCTCAAGCACAAGCCAGACTCTATTATCTGATAATGAAGAGGACTCTCTTGTCCTTGTCCTGACTGATCTCAGCCTTCTTCCTTTTACTGCTTCTCTGAGATGTTGGTCTGCTCTTCTGACTTGACTGAGCTGTCAACAACATCACCACCACCACATATAAGACAATATCATATTATAATGGCACTTAGTATATTCCAAATATTAAAATTCAACATACAGGGGGGAAAAAAACTACTAAACTGGTTAAATTGACTTTAGTACAGCAATGGACAGAACCTGCATTGATTAAGCATAGCTCACTGAGAAATCAAAGTGAATCAGTTAACCTACTGTTTTCATCTTCTGTGAAATCATAAGGGTCAGAGTCCTCTTCTTCTTCATGAGTCATTTAGAGATCCGAGAACGCTTCCTGTAGACATCCTGTCTACATCAGTGGGTCTCAAACTGTGGGCTGAAGAATTCCAAGTTGTCCGCACATAGGCAGATATAATTAATAAAATATTTCTTAGATATTATAAAATTTACATTTAAATAAATATATTTTGCTTCTTAATAAATATTACATCTAGAAACAGTGATAATTTGTTTCAGGATACAGGGACAGAAAGTTCTAAAAATGTTCAAAAGAACAACATTAATTTATTAATTTATCTATCTATCTGTCTATCTATCTATCTATCTATCTATCTATCTATGTATGTATAAATGGTTTTACTGTCACTTTTGATCAGTTCGGTATGTAAACTTTTAAATGGTGTGATACATAGGCTTCAGATCTCTCCAGTGAAACATCACAAAATGAATCATACATTTTCAAAGGCCTGTGTTAAGTGTAAAATGGAAGATCATCATATTAAAGTATTCTGATTGGATGTTGTTTAAGAAATTAATGACACATTAATGAATCTCTCTGGACCTTGACCCACTGGTCTGTATTTTAGGGATTGTTTCATACAACAGGAGCTCTTCTAAGATTCAGTTACTCAAAATGTTATTATTTACTGCCAGACGCTGCATACTACTGCAGTAGATTTCTAAAAATAAATAAATAATAATAATTTAAAGTTATAGTTAAAGTTATTATTATTATTTATTTATTTAAAATTATTATTAATATTATTATTATTATTAACCTTTTCCTGGCAATTACTTTGCTGTCGACTGTGACAGTGATTGTTTCACTACAACCCCTTTAAAGACAACTGTTATTGTTTTCTTTTCTTTCTTTTTTTCTGGTTGTGTTTATTTGTTTTTGTTGTTGTTGTTTTGTGTTTTTTTTGCTGTTTTTTTAACAACAACAACAACAAAAACTTTGGTAGTGTCACAAAAAAGTATATAATATTAATAGTACAATTAAACAGTAAAATTGTTTCCAATGTCATTGAGAACTCATAGATGAAAATTCAATTACATTTTTATATACATTACAATATGAAAGCTCTTTAAAATGGTGATAATTCTTCACAATATTACTGTTTTTACTGCATCTTTGATCAAATAAATGCAGCCTTGGTGAGAAAAAGAGACTTCTCTCTATCTCTTTATATATTCTTTATTTATTTACAAAAGCAAAGAGTTGAATGTGAAAGTGTTAATTATAATTGATAGTGTACATAATACATAAATAGTACTAGTACTTCTTTACTTTGGTAACATAACTGAGATATCAATCAGTGTATAAAGGATAAGTGTTTGTGCAAAAGCTAGTGAACACTCCACGAGTTTTGCTCCACTTTTAAAACAATCCACCACCTAAAAAGTTCTTCAACCTCTGATCTACTGTAACTGTACACACATCTCCAGTGCAGTTTGTGCTTTGACCAGCAGATGTCAGCATAGTGTATTATATCTGTGCCATATTTTATTGAGCATTTTCTTTTAACGCTTTTAAATCTTAGTTATTGTGCACTCTTGAAGAGAAGTTCCATCTTTCTGTAGTAACCGAATGCGGCATGCAGTTTGAATGCTGAATGGAGGATGACAGCAGCGGGGGAGAAGTCTTTAGCCTACGTGAACTTGACTTAAATATTAATCTCAGCAAGATGTTGCATTAATTCTTCAGAAATTAAAAGCAGGGAATTTGTTTTATCAGTTATATCCATTGCTTCTGCATTTTAATTCTTGCATTCGATGATGACACACAAACCAGGATGAAGAAGAAGCCGACTCTGAAAGAGAAGCAAGCAATTTGAATGCTAAAAAAAGAGGAAGTCAATTAGAACTATAGGAAAAACAAAGGGCATTGAGAAATCAAGAGTTTGGAAACTACCTGTGACATCAGCAAACAACAACGACCTGCTAGGCTGAGAAAAACAACAGTAGTTGATGACAGACAAATCATAAAAGCTGTGAAAATGAACCCTAAAATACATGTTTGTAAAATCACCAACAACCTCCAGAAAGCTGGAGTGATGCTCTGTCAATCTACAGTCCACAGGAGAATTTGACACAGAATTACAGAAGCTACACAGCAAGATGCAAACTTCTGATCAGCACCAAAAATAACGGCAAGATTTGCATGTGAGCACTTAGGAGCTGGTGGGTTTGTTCTTCAGGGACATATTTCACTGTGAGTGTGGATTTGTGTTATAATGTGTTTGCAGCCCCACAAGAGACATCAGCTAAATAGCTGAGAACATCAGAAACATGACCCATAATCTTGCACTTTAGCCACCTACAAGCCACGGCTAAGTCAAACACTCCACCCACACAACAAGGACATTTATCACTCCACAACTTCTCCAAAGGGACGATGAATAGATTTAATCTTTGTATATTAACCATTTTCTAATTCTCTTGTTCTACACTGTCACCGTACACTCACTATAATGATTTTTTTCTTTATTAGCATCCAGCTTGTACGCCACCTCCACTTTAAGTGAATCTCACAAGGGTACTTTGAGATAAATTGCCAGACATCAAAAAGGAATTAAAAGTTTTTATTGAGTTTTTATTTATTTATTTATTTATTTGATGTTGATGGGAAATGTAGTCAGTTTATTTTTGCTGCATTCTGTTCAATTCAGATGTGGGATATTTCTACTTAAGATAGCTGACCTACAGGTATATAAAGTAACAAAATTGTTATGCTAGCATTTGTTTTGCAGGTACAGTTATCAGCAGGGAGGCCTCTGTAAACACTGGCTCAAAAGATTTTTATTATCTTGAAATCTAGGAACTTTGACTCATTGAAGCATTTTATTTGTTTAAAGGTTAGTGATTATCAGTAACTGTGTACATCCTGGATGCCACTTTCTTTAATGTGACAAAATACAGAGAAACTGTATGAGAAACTGGTACACCTTCGACCAAGTTGGAAATGCGAAAAATAATTAAATAATAAAATAGTATAATGAGAATCCTCTCTGGTTGAAAATGACTGGAACACAACATAAGGGTTAAGAAATGTACAAAGAGATAAAAAGTAAATTTATTACCTGAAGTGTTGCTTGTGATTTCAGAAGCATTTAGTAGAGCTGCGTGTGCTGTTGATTTTGACACATTTATTCGTGTGCAGTGCTAACAGGCCTGAAGCTCTTCACTGACCTGTTCTCCATAACACTCAGCAGTAGCCAGCAGCATTGGCGGCACAGATAAAAAGGCATCGTCTGTTTAACCGGCTGTACTTTTTAGTCCAATAACTGAACTATTTATAAACTTTCTACTAGTATCTACTGGCAGCATTTTCTGGACTCCTTTTAACATTCAAAAGAAATCTTATAATAGTGTTGAGTGTATATCACTTAAGGAAGACACAGTGAGTATCCAAGTTTACTTTTGTATTCATATTCAGCTGCATTCTAGGAAGTACATTAATTTAGACAGGGGAACAAATGCTGGATAAACATTATTTTTGAAAGGCAAAAATAAAGAAAGAAAGAACAGAGGTGGATTGGAAATGTAATCCCCAATTAATGGAAATAATTCAATTCCTTAGATCCTTTAGGTTTTCAATAAACAGACAAGGTGAGGTGAAGATCTGTGAAAGGGCACTTTGTCTAATTTCTTTTAAATCCATGAATAGCTAATTGCTGATTGTTTGCTTGTCTTTAGTGAGCTTGAAGTTTTTTTTTTTCTTTTAAGGCTAGTATTACAAGAATTATGAAATCGCTAAGGTATCAAAAATTGTCATATCATAAAAACCTTATTAAACCCCAAAATAACTATAGTATGATAAATATACTGTATCATTACAGTGTAAAAAAATTTATCATACTGTGTATATTTGATAGTGTGTTCAAGTTGTTGCTCTGCCATTAAATTAAATTAAATTAAAGTTTTTTTTGTATAGCGCTTTTAATGATACAAATCATTGTAAAACGACTTTTCAGAAAATCGAGTTTCTACAATAATAGTAGCTTATCAGTGGTGACTGTCAATTAATACAATACGTAATCAACCAGATGATGAACACTATTAACAGCAATTATTATATGATGCAATCACACTTGTAGCAATATTTGTTAGTTCTGTATGTTGTTTCAGGGTTAGCATCATCTGGGGTCCTCTGAGGGTCAGCATCATCTCTTCTCAGGTGTTCTGGATCCAGACTGGAGCTTGTGTAAATCCTAGTTACCACGGGATGTAAATGCTGTGGCAAAACAGAGAAACAAATACAGACATAATTAGTGTAGCTGCTGTTCTAACCAAGTAAAATTAATAAGTTTAACCCAAGCTAAAGAATAATAATGCGCATTTGATCAGATAAAACTGCAGTCACAAATTATGAGATGTATTATTCAAATGCTTGGTGAAAGAGATGTGTTTTTAATCTAGATTTAAACAGAGAGAGTGTCTCTGAACCCCAAACATTATCAGGAAGGCTATTCCAGAGTTTGGGAGCCAAATGCGAAAAAGGTCTACCTCCTTTAGTGGACTTTGCTATCTTAGGAACTACCAAAATTTTTCAGTACCCGATTTTGTGACCTTAGGGATGTGATGGATTGTGGCATGGTATAAGGCTCTTCCTGTCGTATAGTTGTAAAGCACTGCAGTTTATCTTTGGTTGCGATGGATGAAACTGAAGTATTAGATGCTGTAGAATCTACATTTGTTTTTGAATTTCTTCTTTTATCAGTGAATAAATTCATGAAGTCATTACTATTAAACGTTGAGGGAATATTTGAATCAGAATTTGTTAATCCACTGTGTTAAATAAAAACCTTGATTGTTTTTTTTTTTAATGAGTTTAATGTGGATATGGTCGGCCCTGGCAGTTTTTAGAGCCTGTCTATAGCTGGTCATTATGTTTTTCCACGCAATTCTAGTTAGTTTTCCTCCATTTGCGTTCAAGACTATGAGTTTCTTTTTTGAGAGAGTGAGTATTACTTTTATACCATGGCACAGTACGTTTTTCTCTAACCTTTTTCAATTTGATGGGGGCAACAGCTTCTAATGTATTAGAGAAGATAGTGCCCATGTTGTCAGTCATTTCATCTAGTTCATGTGTATTTTTGGGAACACATAGCATTTGAGATAAATCAGGCAGGTTATTTGCGAATCTGTCTTTGGTGGCTGGAACAATAGTTCTGCCCAGATGGTAACGCTGAGACATATAGTTAATATCAGTGATACGCAGCATGCACGATACAAGGAAATGGTCTGTAACATCATCACTTTGAGGTACGATATCTATATCAGTAAGATAGATTCCACACGATATAATTAAATCTAGTGTATGATTAAAACGATGAGTGGGCCCGGTGACATTTTGCTTGACTCCAAAAGAGTTTATTAGGTCAGTAAACACAAGTTCTAATGCATCAATTGTATTATCAGCGTTAAAATCTCAGACCATTAGCACTTTATCGACTGTTACCAAAAGGTCTGAGAGGAAATCTGCTAATTATTTTAGGAATTCTAATAAAGATGATTCTCAACTATGTTATGAAAGATATAATGGAATGATTTCATACAGCATTTTACTTTATGCAATATGTGGGTAAAATGGCCATAAATTAATATTCCCATTCAATTCAATGTATCTATACACTATATCTTATTTGCATATTAATGTGTTCTTGGAGCAACATTTAATGAAAAAGAAGTGTAATAATTGGAGTAATAATTGGCAACATTTAAATAATAATATCTAATATTTCATGGTAATATTGACGTATAATTTATTTCCATATTCACTTGTTGTGTCTCCTAAAATGCCTGATGAACATGACTTAATATCTGACGTCCTCTACAGTGGACAGGTATGAAATCAATGCTCTGTTCTATAACAGAAAGTCATTTTTTTTATTTGAAACCCCATAACGTTTTGCCATAACGTCTGAGATGTTGGTTTATGAAATACAATTTGAAAAGTAGTACGATTTAAATTATAATTACACAGATTTTAAAATTCCGTTGGCTAATTACAGAGCCTAACATAAAAATAACTAATAATTATATTAGCTGTCAGTCAATTAAAAAATTACTTGTCACACATTTTTTTCCTGAAATGAATCACAAATAATCCCACCTAACATTAATTTTTTAAATATACTTTTATATTGCAATAATTTCACATTAAATGTTTTAATTAATGTAGAAACAACATACATTAGTGTATTTTTAATATTAATTTAATGGCATCCTTTTATGACTGAAGGCAAATATCACTGATACCATACTGATATCTCTTGTTTTCCCCCCTAGTATTTAATCATTGACTAGCCATTCAACATTACAGTATAACTGAGAGCTATCAGTTTGAACATTTATTAGACCTTTTAAAAAAACCAACTAATTTAAGTGAACTTAAAACAATCTTCACATAAACCCATTATAATAAATTTCATATTTAGCTGCCTGTGCCCTTGAATGAAGCTGTCAAAAATGATTGATTTCCTCTTTCTTTCTTTTGTTTTTTTTATTAACAGAATTAACACAGCAGCTTGTGTTATTAGGTTTTTGGTTGCTTTTATTTTAAGAGCTGCCACTGCTGAACTAAATGGGGAACTGACATGCATCCTGTCACTTCTTTTTACTTTTTCTGACATGCTTCTAGTCTTAAAGTCTCTACTAATGAACTAACAAGTTGAATCAGGTGTGTTAGATGAGAAAGACAGTGCTGGGCTGCACCAGGACATTTTTGAAAGTCACTGCATTTCAGAGACATGTTCTTAATGTGATTCAAACATAAATACTTGTATGCATGCATACTTTAAACTTTATGTTAACTTTATTGTAACTTTATGACTTAACTGATGACATAACTATGACATTGCATGCTCATAGTTTCATTTGCACTTTAAACAAAAATTATATACAGCACACGCCACTGCATTTGTCAGTGGAAATTAAGTGGATATGCTACGAGCACAGTATATGACTGACAACATCTCATCCGCAGTTCACTGTTGTTCTACTGAAGCTCCCTCATCACCTGTCCGTTTCCTTGCCCGTTTGACTCGCTCTGAGGTGGAGTGTGGGTCTGAATAGTCTCTCATTTGATGTGGTCATATAAAGACGTTCTGTGTCTAAATAAAAACAATTCTTGTCAGGAAAAAATAGCCCTAGAATCCCTAGCCCTGCCCCTGCTTTAAATGCGTTACATATTTAATAAACTCATTTGTATCTTGGATAGCTTGAGGGTGAGTAAATATTTAGCAAATTTTCATGTTGGCTGGACTATTGCTTTAAAATCATTCTAAGTTTTAGCCAAGTCTTTATCAATAATTACTTTTATCATACTTAATAATATCACATTAACCATTAGTGTAATAAATCATACACTATCAGGTACAGGCTCTTATCACTGCAGACTTGGCTCTTTTGTTCTATAAATTGGTTAATACACAATGCACTGATGTTCTGAAGAGAGCGTCTCAGAGTGAAGTTCTCATGGCGTCTCTCCATACATTACTGATTCTGTGTGGATGTGCCACAGCCCTGTGTTTGGTGAGTACAGAATTCAGACGTCATCAATTTTGTGATCATGTGTTGATTTATATTGTGCTAAACAGAAGCAAATGATCATACAGTATGTTATAGCATAACTAACACAGTTATGGTAAAATGTAATGGCCTTGTTCGAGACTGAATGAGTTTTATAATGAAATAGTCTTTGGTTATTTTATGATAGCAAGTTATACAAGTTTGTTGACTTAAATGTGCACCTTTGACACTTATCTCTCTAATGTTTTCTTTAAAAGCCAACATCTTCACTCACAGGTGAGACATAATCACATTATTTTGAATATAACAATGTATTCATATGATGTAATGATTTAATGTTCTATGATATAATGTTCTATTTAATGTTCTTTTTTTTTGTAGGCAATACAGAAATTGATGTGGATGGTGGAAAAGACCAGGATATATTTAATATAAATGAAGGTTTGTGGAAACATTAATATCAAATCTTAAATCTTTAGCATAATTTCTATAACAGTTTTGCATTAACTGCTGTCTCATTCAACAGCGGCAGGACTTGACCTGGTGGAAGGAGACATTCTGATAAATGAGGTCAGTGTTTTCTTTGAACAAATTCTCATGTCACTTCCCACAAACAGGATACAAAGTAGGACCTGAATCTCTGGGCTTAAAAAATAATAATAATAAACCATTTTTAGGACATTCTTAACCTTCAGAAAATGTCAACAGTAACCTCAAACTAATGTGTAAATACAGTTAAATACAGTACATTTTCAATTGCTAAACATCACAAATAAAAAAAATGTTATTCAAACAAAACAAAACAAAAGTCGCAAGTTACAGGTTTGCAAATAAGCTAAATCCATGTTTGGTTTACATTTAACAGGGAGAAGGCAGAAACACTATTCTGGGTGACAAGTATCGCTGGCCGACCACTGTGCCATATGTCCTAGACAGCAGCCTCGGTCTGTGAATATAACAATAACTGATTCAGTTTGGTTGTTCAGTCATTCAAATTTGAACTTAATATATGCTCCGAATTTCTCTCTCTCTCTCCCTCTCTCTCCCTCTCTCTCTCTCTCTCTCTAATAGAAATCAATGCTAAAGGTGTGATACTGAAAGCATTTGAGCAATACAGACTCAAGACCTGTATTGACTTCAAACCCTGGGATGGAGAGCCAAACTACATTTTCGTATTTAAAGGCAGTGGGTAAGAGAACTTCAAAAACATTATTTGAACTCATATTTCCATGCTCCATGCTCATGGATTTTCTTTTTTTAATTATTGAAAAATGTATAATTATATTGTTTTTAATTCGACTAATAATCTCTTAGTCTCTAATCATTTTAGACCTTTGCAGACATGTGCAAACATTGGCCTTTCTTCCATTGACTGTCGGGATGTTTTTATTTTCAATCAGATGTTACTCAAAGGTGGGGAATCGAAAGATGGGGAAACAAGAGTTGTCAATTGGTGCAAACTGTGACAGATTAGGAACAGTGGAGCACGAGTTTCTGCATGCACTGGGTTTGTGGCACGAGCAATCCAGATCTGACAGAGACGACTATGTCACCATTGTGTGGGACCAGATTCAAGAGGGTAACTATTTAATTTTTAAATACACGCATCAACGATAAGATTATTCTGCCTTGTCAAACTCCTAAATGTATATGTTCTAATATCAAATACACACGTTTGTTTATTAACTGTTTTGCCATTTGTTTCTCGCGTAGGTAAAGAGCACAACTTTAATTCATATGATGAAACGGTGTCAAGCTCTCTCGGTGTGCCCTATGATTATGGTTCAGTCATGCACTACAGTAAGACATCCTTCAGCAAAGCCAGTGAACCAACCATTGTTACCAAAATACCAGAATTCTTGAATGTGATTGGTCAACGCATGGAGTTTAGTGACAGTGACTTGCTCAAGTTGAACCGGCTATACAATTGTAGTAAGTTTATGATTAAGCACTTTCTGTGGAATAATCCTCCATTGGTTTTTTTATAAATATATTGACATTAGTTTGACTGATAAGATAAAGACTACTTGCTCAACTAATACTTTGCTTCGCTCACTCACCTAAACATTTTTCATAATTCTTCCAGCTACAGCCTCAACTTTTCTGGACTCTTGCAATTTTGAGGAGCCGAATATCTGTGGTATGATCCAGGGTGATGGTGGAAATGCCAAATGGGCTCGTGTACAAATGGTAGAGGGCGGTCCACAGACGGACTACACCAACCTGGGTCAATGTCAAGGTATGAACACCCCTAATCATAAAAGCAGGATTCATTCTAGTTTTGCATTTATTTACAATGAAAACTATTTTTGAGCCACATTATTGCTAGAAATAAAACTTCATGCAAATGAGATAAGTGAGTTAAGTCATGCAATCGTGTTTCCATTTATGCAACTTCGTGCTGGGTGGCCCTGTCTATTGTGAAATCTCATTGGCTCAAAATCCACATAACCTCAAATATATTTGGTTGTGATGCATCCAAAATCACACACAGTTTGGTAGGTAAAACATTTGACTGGAAACTGTTAAGAAATTACAGCAAAATTTACACTGCTATAATGCTATTGCATTTCCATTACTTTACAGAAGAGGAAACAAAATACAGAGAGATAAGTATATAGAGAAATGTTAAACTTAATAGTAATTTTGTCAACACCGTATTAGAAACTCCATCAGAAACCGCAGAGTTGACTTTTAATCGTATTAGTTTGCAAAGGTAATTTAACTAGGGGTTCGATTCCCCGGGAACACATGATAGGTAAAAATTGATTGTAAGTCGCTTTGGATAAAATCGCCTGCTAAATGCATACATTTCATTTTTTTATTTAATTTAATTTTAATTTAATTTAACTCAAAGTGTTGATGAACATTATATTTTATGATTTTTTTTATTTATTTTATTTATCTATTGTGACCCTATTGTGAAAATGTATCATTGCAGTCTTACCACATCATACTAATTAGGCCAAAGACTCTCTTAAAGAGATAGTTCACCCAAAAATGAAAATCCTTTTATTAATTAGTCACCCTCATGTAGTTCCTGTAAGACTTTTGTTCATTGCTGGAACCAAATTGAGATATTTTAAAGATAGAGTTTTCTGACCCTGTATAGACAGGAACTGAATAACCATGTTCAAGGCCTATAAAGATAGTAAGGAAATTGTTAAAATAGTCTATGTGATATCAGTGGTTCAACCTTAATTTTATGAAGCTACAAGAAAAAAAATACTGACTTAAATCATCCCATTTCAGTCTTGGATGTGCTTTCA
Organism: Carassius carassius; assembly: GCF_963082965.1. Lineage (NCBI taxonomy): Eukaryota > Metazoa > Chordata > Actinopteri > Cypriniformes > Cyprinidae > Carassius > Carassius carassius. The sequence goes on from NC_081781.1 coordinate 19,093,372, forward strand.
TGAGAGTATTGCGATGCATGCGTGGGGTGCTGCTGATGAAGGAACCGCTGTGCTGAACTACAACGTCCATTTCATTGCCTGTATATTCTGGTTCAAATAAGTAAGGCTGGGCTAAAAATTGCAAGCCATCCTCTCTGTCGAAATCATCATTCCACACATACAAACATTACTGGTAAATTACTGTTAAGAGATCATGTGTGAACAGGACCTTTTCAAAAATACTAGTAAATTCATTCCGGAAATATACCTGTATTTGAAGTTGTAACATTGCCAGTAAATTCTGGAATGATGCTGTGTGTGAACACAGAATGAAGATTACTATTATGAGCATGTATGAGTTCAGAACTCGCTGACGTAAGACATGTACTCTGGGCCAATCTAAAGCCATTGAAATTCAAAATTCAATGGCTCTGGGCCAATCATAGCATTCTGATTCAAATGACGCATTTACTCTGTGCTGTGTAGTTCAGTCTGAAGTTGTCTAATTCTATGTTTCTGGGCCAATATTGCTGCATAAATGTGAACGTTTGACACAAAAATGAAAACATAAACAAAAACACTGACTGCATATACAGTACCCTTCAAGGTTTACACACAAGACCAGGAGGTAATTTCTGGTTAATGATGTCACAGAATTTTCCGGTAATTTGAAACCTATGTGTGAATGGTGTGTAAAAAAAAAAAAAAAGAAAACGGTAAAAAATAACATTGTTGCCTGTGTGAACAGTGAATTTTTGTATTTACCAGTAAGGTTGTTCTGGCAATTTCACAGCAATTTACTGGTATTAGTGTGAAAAGGATCTAAAGGGCCTAATGCATCAGCAGCACCACACCCATCCATTGTACTACTGTGTTGAACGCATTGAAAATTGACACGAAAGAGAAGAAACTGATTAAAAAAGTCATTATTTTTGTTTTGTTGATCCAAGTTGATCCACTGTCACATGGACCATGTTAATGGTGTCCATACTACCCTTCTGGGACTTGAATGTGTCAGATGCTATGCTGTCTATGGAAGATCAGAAAGCTCTCGGATTTCACAAAAAAAAAAAAATAATAATAATAATAATTTGTGTTCCGTCGATGAACAAAGGTCTTACGGGTTTGGAACAACATGAGGGTGAATTTGGATGAACTATTACTTTAAATAGGGGGGCGTCACATGAAAGACTTTGTTTAGGATTTGTTTAGTTTTGTCTTTTCATTGCTATATCACCTCTGTGTAAAAAGTTTAATAATTCATAGTCCAAATTCCTGCATTGATAACTGTTTTATGATATTATGGTGGCACTTTGGTCTTCATGATAAACATTTTACTGATACTCTAAGGAAATATTATTTGACCTTCTCTAGGCATTTCTTGTCAAGGATTATGACATGTAAGATGATCTTTAAACTCCATAATAAGTTCCAAAGAGAAAGCAATTAGACTGGCTTAATATCCAATTATCTAATAAAGTTTATGCTTCCACAGGGGTTGAGTTCTTCATGCATTTTAGCACAGCCACAGGAATCCAGGGTGACAAGGCTTACCTGGAAAGTCGCCTCTTTTACCCCAAAAGACGCTCCCAATGCCTGCAGTTCTATCACTACAACAGCGGGGGCATTGATGACCAGCTAAACATCTGGGTGCGTGAATACACAGTTAAAAACCCCAAAGGAGCCCTGAGACTCATTCAGAAGATCAGTGGTAATACTTTTTATGTTTAAAACACCAATTAAATAATTTTAGCCTATGGGTAACTTATACTTGTACAACCTAGGTGGACTTCAAGGATCCTGGGAACTATATCATGTTACGCTAGATGTCTCTGATAAATTCAGAGTAGTATTTGAAGGGGTTAAAGGAAGAGACACATCAAAGGGTGGTCTGTCTCTGGATGACATCAACCTTTCAGAGACCAAGTGTCCTCAATACACTTGGCACATTCGTGATTTTTCCAGGCTTCTCGCTACAATCCCTGCCGGTTCAAAAACCTACAGCCCCCGCTTCCTGTCCCCAGATGGTTACTCATTTCAGATTGGTTTGTACATTAATGGCTTGAAGGATAGTCCAGATAAAATGGCAATATACCTCCACTTGACCTCTGGACCCAATGATGACAATCTCCAATGGCCATGTCCATGGCGTCAGGCATCTATGGAGCTGATGGACCAGAATCCAGACATCCAACATCGCATGAACAACATTAGGATGATCACTACAGATCCAACCAAGACCTCAACTGACAGTAAGACACAAACAAAGAGTTGGGGAGGCATTTTTATGAGCCATTAATGCTAAGATATTTTAAGTACTTGGTTACAGATTATGTTGAGTTTGAAGTCAATAAAATGCATTTTATAAATAGCATATTCTCTCTTTGTGCAGCAATGGGTAATGTTGAGTATTTCTGGGATGACCCACAAAAAGTAGGCAGTCTAGTCACTGACACAGATGGCAGTAAATTCTACCGGGGTCCGGGTTACGGTACCAGCAATTACATCACACATGGTCGTCTGAAGAGTCGAAGCTTCATCAAAGGAAAAGATGTCATCTTCCTCCTGTCCCTTGACGGTTTGCCGTTTTTATTCCATACCAGTGTAATTTTTATAAATTAGGACAAGAGTTTTAACTTTTCACTTCATCAATGAAAGATGTGACTGGACTTTGGAAGACTCAGACCAGGAGACCAGAAATCGAAGACCTGCAATTAGAGATAGATGACACCATTGGAAGTTCTACAGCAACAGTGGCAATAAGTGTCTTTGTGGCGACTGCCATGTTCCTGGGTCTTGCTGTGGGCGCAATGTTCTACATGCGGAGGAGGAGGAGACTAATGGAAAGAGACAGAGAGATTGAACCGGAGAGGACAGATGGTTGTATGTTTCCATATACCAGTTTTCTCCTCCCACACTAGATAATTGTACCATTATTAAACAGTACAGTAACTCCCATTAAACTGAATTTTCTCCCACAGAACCCCAAATGTCCATTCAAAAGGACAGTGGACTAGAAAATCCCTATGACACCATGCAGGATACATAATGAAGCCGTTAAAGGAGAATTTTTTTTCCAAATCTTTCCAGAATTTGTCAGATTGTGTTTTCATAACTGAGCTGGAGCTACTGAATCTGCTTGCCCTTCTCTGTTTCCAAAATGAAAAAGAATAAAAAAATAAAATACAACTGATAAAACTATTGTACTATTCTCAAGACAATACTGTTATTAGATTACTAGCACTTCTCGTGGTCTTTGCTTTCATAAGATGAATTGCTTTTTGTATTACTCATTAGTAGATTGCTTTGGATAGACGCTTTTGCTAAATTATTACATGGAAATATAAAAAAATAAAAGCACTTGATCAAAATAAATACTCAACAATTGATGCTCACAGTTTATGAATGGTTTCTTATAGTCTGTAACAAAGTGCTATATTACAAATAATTGAAATGTTATTTACATTCCTGAATTTTCAAGAGATGCAGCTGTCCATTGGCCCTGCACTATATGAGAAACATCACATTCTCTGAGACCATGACCTGGTTGTCATCCTGCATGCACTCCAGCAGAAGATTAATCTCGTTCTGGTCAAACTCCTCGTCCTGGTCTTTGTTAATGTGAGTTAGAAGATCAGCACACCACTGACTGAGACCGCGTCACCTTAAAGGACTTCATTAGAGCTGCCTCGAAGACTTTCTATCTAAACTTGTCAAGTCAAAAGGGTCACGCTGTTAAAAATCAGTATCCATATCTAATGTGCAGTTACATTGTGGAATTGATTCAAAAAAAGAAACATGATTGAAAAAAATCCAGACCAGTTCATTATTGTAGCACAAGTATTGGAGGAATAGTGCAGAAAAAAATCACAGTATTGGCACAAGCCAGAGTCTATTATCTGATAATGAGGAGGACTCTCTTGTACTTGACCTTACTGATCTCAGCCTTCTTCCTTTGACTGCTTCTCTGAGATGTTGGTCTGCTCTTCTGACTTGACTGAGCTGTCACCACCACCACATATAAGACAACATCATATTATCACCACCACCACATATAAGGCACCATCATATTATAATGGCTTAGTATATTCAAAATATTAAAATTCACTGTAGAGAAAAAAAAAAACTATTAAACTGGTTAAATTGACTTTAGTGAATTAGTTAACCTACTGTTTTCATATTCTGTGAAATCATAAGGGTCAGAGTCTAGTCCTTCATTATCTGGCCAGCCACCGTACTTCCCCAGAGGTTCTCAGAGATATGTGAGGAGCGCTCCTCGAGAGGAGCACCAAGAGTCAAAGTGTTCTTACATCTGTTCCAGGAGAGGTAGGCATTCACAGATGGATGTAACTATGGATAGGAGATGAATGTCTCTTTTAGTTAACACACCTGATTCAGATAATCAGCTCATTAAAAGTGAGCTCAGTGCATGAACTGTGTTCCGATTGACATGGTCCCTACACAGTGTTCATTGTTCCCTACTCCCTGAGTAGGGGGAATCTGTTGAAGTTTACCTCACTTTGGAACATCCATTCACAGATTTGAGCTGGACAATGTCTTCACACATTGAGAAGTTCGACATCATATACCTCTGTAAATAATGGCTCATTCTAACACGCCCCCACATATCTACGTCAGTATATGGGAAGATTTGCATAATACCGCCCAGATGTTCACGCAATAAAAAAAGGCGTACCTTTTATTCTCGTTGTAGTATTGTTGTTGCCGCTGCCGCCATGTTCGCCATATTGACGCTGTGTGTTTCACTGTGAAAGCAAAACTACTTTGTTCTGCCTTCTAAAAGAGGATGATATCCGCTTCATCATGTCTGGAGCTGATCCGTGCTGGTCGCTGAGGAAATACATCAACTTTTCACTGTGGATCGCTGAATCAGCTTTCACCATGGATGAGGCAGCGTCCAGCCCGGGTTCGTCAAATGTGGTTTCTGCAAGACCAAGGTACGCTCCTTCGTAGAATCAGCCTGCCGCACCATTCTCAAGCCGCCTGCCTCTGCTCATTCAAGCCATGTGTGACGTTGTTCCATTGAGAAAGCGAAACTACTTGGTTTTTGCCTTCCAAAAGAAAACATGACTTCAAATAATGTTTATATCACGTTTATAATGGGTTTTATAGACCAATAGACCAAGATGGCGGCGCGAACACATCGCGAGGCTCAGCATCTCCCCAGTTTTTGCAATTTTGCAGTATAATTCCTGCTCATCTCGGGTCTGATCGTACTGAACAGCTTTGCTTTAACATCATACACCCGACAGGAGCTTTTGGATATCAGTGAGGACTTTTCCAACAGTTTTATCACCAATCTTCGACTCATCCCTGAGATCGCTAGAACACCCGAGGCTACGCACTCTACCTAAGGCGTGGGAAGCGCGGAGGTCTAAGAGTCAAGCTAAAGCTAACACCGCTCAGGCTGTCTTTACCCAGCATTTTCCTCGCTAATGTGCAGTCACTGGTGAACAAAATGGATGAGTTACGACTTCACATCACCCACAGTAAGAGACTTTTGGACTGCAATGTCATGGTTTTCACAGAAACATGGCTACACAGCGACGTACCCAATAATGCTATTGAGCTAGCCGGACGCTACACGTTCCGGGCAGATAGAACGGCAGATGACTCCGGCAAGACAAGAGGTGGTGGATTGTGCATTTATGTCAACAAAGCTTGGTGTACGAACACGGTCATTGTTGGGAGACACTGCTCAGCTAACCTAGAGTTTCTCATGGTTAAATGTAGACCTTTTTATCTGCCAAGGGAGTTCACTTCCACCATAATAACCGCAGTCTATATTCCACCAGATGCTAATGCCAAGTTTGCTTTGAACGAACTTCATGCAGCCATTAGTAAACAACAGACTGCTCACCCAGAGGCTGCTTTTATTGTCGAGGGTGATTTTAATCACTGCAAATTAAAAACAGTGCTCCCCAAATTTCACCAGCATGTTTCCTGCCACACCAGAGGAGACAAAACTTTGGATTATGTACATCGCTATCCCCCTCCCCCACCTCGGACAGTCTGATCACCTTTCTTTGTTTCTCACCCCTAAGTATTCACCCCTCATCAACCGTGTGAAGCCATCAGTGAGGACCATCAAAGTGTGGCCAACTGGAGCAGACTCTTTACTTCAAAACAGGTTTCAACACACTGACTGGAGTATGTTTGCTTCTCAGGCTGCCTGTGGCTCTCACACGGACATTGATATATTCACCTCCTCTGAACTGGATCACATCAACTCCACCATTGACAGTGTTACAACAGAAAAACAGATAACTACATACCCTAATCAGAAGCCATGGATGAACAAGGAGGTGCGACTTCTGCTGAAAGCCTGCAACACTGCCTTCAGGTCAGATGACGCTCAGGCCTACAGTAAATCCAGGGCTAACCTGAAAAGGGGCATCAAAAAGGCCAAGTACTGCTACAAGCTGAAGGTAGAGGAACACTTTTCCAACTCTGACCCCCGACGCATGTGGCAGGGCATCCAGATCATCAGTGACTACAAGTCAAGCAACTCCACTCCAACGGTCACGGATGTCTCCTTCCTTAACGAGATAAATGACTTTTATGCTCGCTTCAACAGCGACAGCAAGGAGACGGCCACCAAAATTACACATTCAGCAGACCACCAACCTCTCAAACTCACCTCCACAGATGTCCACACTGCACTGAGCCGGATCTACGCATGCAAGGCTGCTGGCCCTGATGGCATTCCTGGACGTGTGCTTAGGGCATGTGCAGAGCAGCTTGCAGGGGTCTTCACAGACATTTTCAACCTGTCCCTCACCCAAGCAACTGTGCCAACATGTTTTAAGTCCACATCCATTGTGCCAGTAACGAAACACCTCTCCCCAATGTGCCTGAATGACTATCGCCCTGTAGCACTCACACCCATCATTATGAAGTGCTTTGAGCGACTGGTCCTAGCACACCTCAAAGACTGCCTCCCACCCACACTGGACCCACACCAATTTGCCTACCGCAGAAATAGGAGCACAGAGGATGCAGTATGCACAGTGCTGCACTCTGCATTCACACACCTGGACCATAACAACACGTATGTTAGGATGTTGTTTGTTGACTTCAGTTCAGCATTTACCACCGTCATTCCCTCAAAGCTGACCACAAAACTTGGAGACCTGGACATTAACACCTCCCTCTGCAACTGGATTATGGACTTTCTGACCAACAGGCCTCAGCATGTTTGGTCAGGCCACACCCACTCCACCACCATCACACTTAACACTGGTGTACCACAGGGCTGTGTGCTGAGCCCATTACTTTACTCCCTTTACACCCACAACTGCAAGCCTGTGCATGGATCCAACTCCATCATTAAGTTTGCAGACAACACCACGGTGATTGGCCTCATCACAGACAACGATGAGACTGCCTACAGGGAAGAGGTACAGCACCTGGCCACATGGTGCGCTGACAATAACCTGCTCCTTAACACCAATAAGACTAAGGAGCTCATTGTGGACTTCAGGAAGAAGAAAGGAAGCACGCATGAGCCCATCCACATTAATGGGATGGTTGTTGAACGTGTCTCCAGCTTCAAGTTCCTGGGAACCACCATCTCGGAGGAACTGTCCTGGGCCACAAACACCTCCAATCTGGTCAAGAAGGCTCACCAACGCCTTTTCTTCCTCAGGACACTGAAGAAGAACCAGCTGTCTTCATCCATCCTGGTGAACTTCTACCGGTGTGCGATTGAGAGCATCCTGACCAGTTGCATCACAGTCTGGTATGGGAACTGCTCAGTGGCTGACCGCAAGGCACTGCAGAGAGTGGTGAAAACTGCCCAACGCATCACAGGGACACCACTTCCTGCTCGTGAGGACATCCAGAGGAAACGCTGTCTATGACGAGCTCGCAGCATTCTCAAGGACTCCTCTCACCCTGACCATGGACTGTTTAACCTCCTGCCCTCCAGGAGGTGCTTCAGGAGCCTCTGGACAAGGACCACAAGATTCAGGATCAGCTTTTTCCCTAAAGCTGTCTCCTTGCTGAACTCTGCCCTCTGACACCCCTCAACACCCCCCACACCACACACACAGACTCCTCCCCCTCTTCAACACTACATCTGACTGATTTATTTATTTATTTACAACAAGCAAAAAACAGTAACTTGTTATTACTTGCACTACTGTCTGTTCATCCAGGAACAGTGAATAATCCATTTGCACACTGATATATTTTCTATGCACTTTACTGTCCATTGCAATAGTGTAATTATGTTCATATGTTCATAGTTCTGCCTATAGTGTACACACACTTTTACATAATCAATCTGTATAGTATGTTCATAGTACACCTATCTGTATATCATGCTAATAGTATTTAAAATCTGTAAATTATGTCCATAATACTTATCTGTATAGTTATTGTACATATTATAGACCTTGTAAATTCTGTACTTACTGCTTATTGCACTTCTGGTTAGATGCTAACTGCATTTCGTTGCCTTGTACCTACATGTATAGTGACAATAAAGTTGAATCTAATCTAATCTTATGTTTGTTTCATCGCTCCGGCCAGACAATTGTGGAAATCGACACGTTTCAGAAAGACGAGGCTTAGAGGAGAAACAATAATGTACAGTATGTGGAAAATAATGTTTTTTTTTTTGTTTGTTTGTTTTTTTACCTTAAACCGCATAAACACATTTCATTACACCAAACACAAAATAATGTTATTTTTAGCAGCATCATATGACCCCTTTAAGTATTTCCTTTACAGGGACTTTAATAGAATCTGGGTTGTTTGTATATTAAATTAATTAAACAAGATTTATTATGTGATTATATGAGGTTTAAAGGGATAGTTCAACCAAATATCAAAATTATGTCATTAATAACTCACCCTCATGTCGTTCCAAACCAGTAAGACCTCCATTTATCATCGGAACACAGTTTAAGATATTTTAGATTTAGTCAGAGAGCTCTCAGTCCCTCCATTGAAACCCTCCATTGTGTGTACGGTATAGTGTCCATGTCCAGAAAGGTACGAAAAACATCATCAAAGTAGTCCATGTGACATCAGAGGGTCAGTTAGAATTTTTTGAAGCATCGAAATACATTTTGGTCCAAAAATAGCAAAAACTACAACTTTATTCAGCATTGTCTTCTCTTCCGTGTCTGTTGTAAGACAGTTCAAAACAAAGCAGTTTTTCATATCCGGTTCGCGAACGAATCATTTGATTCACCAAATCGAACTGAATCGTTTTAAACGGTTCGCGTCTCCAATACGCATTAATCCACAAATGACTTAAGCTGTTAACTTTTTTAATGTGGCTGACACTCCCTCTGAGTTCAAACAAACCAATATCCCGGAGTAATTCATGTACTCAAACTGCTGTGAAGAGAGAACTGAAGATGAACACCGAGCCGAGCCAGATAATGACTCGTTCACGAGTCAAGAACCGGTTGCATTGGTTTTCGGATCATGAGTAGTTCTTTCGCACAGTTCGATTCAATAAACCGGTTGAAGAAAACGGTTCACCGGTTCTTTTGCGCTCGACATAATGGCGTCATTGGCGAATCAATCACCAAAAGAATCAGTTCGGTTCAGACACTCTGTGTGTCAGTCTGCTTCACGCTGAATCACACATGCGCAGTATCATCAGCTCCTCGGTTCTCGAATCGGACACGCCTGACAGAAACGGTTCTTGACTCGTGAACGAGTCATCTGGCTCGCCTCGGTGTTCATCTTCAGTTCTCTCTTCACAGCAGTTCAGTCAGTGTACTGTTTGAGTAAATTAATTTTTAGCAAATTTATAGCAGTTTCAGATTTACATTGCACCTTGCATGTCTCACAAAAACCAGATACAGTGAAACTATGTGTGCAATATTTGGCCAGGGAATGTGAGTGCAGTGCATGTCATGTGAAATAAACAACAGGCATACAGGCTCTTAGGGATGTCTCAGAAATTGTGTGGACCCTTTAACCTACCTCCAAACCTAAACCCACCCATTTATAGCGCATATAAAAATATATTAAATGTAATAGACCGATATATGCAGGCAAATGACCATTTTAGTTTTTTATAGTTGCTAATCCCACTCCTAACCATAGTTATTTTAGAAAGACAAGTTCAATCCCAATAATTAATCTATTGCAAAATATCAAAAGTATCCAGTCCAAAAGATGAGGCATTGCAGCCACAGTTTGTGTGACGTGCAAAGTAGAATTGAAGTTGTTAATCGCTGAAAATATAGTCCAGATTTCTATCCTGATCCACGTCATGAAGGGGCCTATTTCTCATTAAAAAAACACCTCACCAGAAACACTGCATGTCGCAATCTGTGATGAAGCAGACAAGAGCCAATGAACATTCGATTTTTTATTTTTTTTATTTGTAATAAGCGTGTCAATGCAGGTATTGCTGCTGCTGCTGCTGCTTAGAATGTTGTAGTCTGATTCTGTTCTTTGCAGTCATATGGATTCTGATGATTAGGATTACGGTGCACAAATAAAGTTGATCCTTTTGTAATTATGTTGCCTTTTTGGCATATTTTATGGTTCTATTGTGGTTCAGAGCATGTCAGAGAATACATATCAAAGTAAATATTACTTAAGTAAAGGGTAAGACTACAGAAATTATATAAATATTAAGGGTTTAAAGTGTAGTCTTTTTTCACATTATGTTTTTTTTCTAAACAAGTTGGCAGCAGAAATCACACAGAACGAAATGTTATCATTTCGTATTAAGTAACACATAATGCCATTGATTTGACAACTGAATATGATAATGTTGCAATTTCAGATATTAATAAGAATTTATTAGTAAGTCTGTAAAGTTGTTCATACATAATTTATGTTTTAGGTTTCGTAAATACATCAGTATTGTACATTAAAATGCTGAAAATACGTCAGTATTGTACGTTTTAGTGCCGATGAATACGTAAGTAAATGTATATTTTATAGAACATTTTATAAAACCACTTTTTACATGAAATAAATACAAGTTCTCATGAGATCACATTGGCTTAACATAAGTACAAAGTGGATTTAATAAAAGGAGCTGGACCAGTGGTTATAGCATCAGAATCTGACTATAAGTATGTAAACCACAATTAATTAGATTAAACCACAAAAAAAGTAATTGATGGTATGACCACTGTGGCCAACTGGCTAAAAAAAGTGGGCATTATTGTGCCATGCAATGACTCTCCAGTATGAACCCTATTGTGTCCTGTCAAAATAATAAGAGACAAAGGTCAGCCAACTCAGTGGAGTTTTGTGCAAGACAAGCTACTAACACTGCAGTTTAGGTGCTTGCACCAAATGTGTTAATAATGTCTCAAGTGCCATCAGATGCCAAATGGTTTTCTATGGTCGATCTGGCAAATGACAGATCAGTATGCCTGACACCTGCACCACTTCATAGTATGCAGACCAACAAAGGAGCGGTGTGAAAAAGACACTGTTAAACTGGTCATAAAGCAAGCTTGTCAAAGTTACAGTTTGCTTAACAGCAAGTTAAATTTTTTCGGTGAATGCATTAAAGGAGAGAGGAAGTGACAAAACTGGTTGAGGCCATTCAAAAAATTCCAAAACCAGCTACAAAGTGTCATGATTCTGCCTTCATGTCCTGATTTTCCTCTAGTCTTGAGACAGGATCATGACAGGCCCGTGTTTTGTGTACAAGCACATGGCCTTGTCCTTGGGCCATGTGCTTGTGTTGTTTCGTTTCCTTGCCCCGCCCCCTTATTACCGTAGTTTTGTCATTATTGATTTACCAGTGCCACCTGTTATGTCATTATTAGTCTCCCTATTTATATCCCCTTGTGTTCACTGTCTTGTGCGGTTCATTGTTTCATTGCTACACATTGTCTCACCTTGAAGAGTTGTTGTATTTCCCGTGAGTGTTTACCTGTAGTCAGAGTCCCTGTGTTAAGAGTCTTTTGTTTATTGTATGTTTCTAGTATTGCTAAATCATCTTGTCTTTGCCCTAGTCATTGTTTTCCCCCTCGTGGGTTTTGTTTTCCCCTTTTGTGATCAATAAACCCTGTGTATTGTGCATCCTGTCTGCGATTGAGTTCATCCCAACCCTCCACGTGACACAAAGAAACAACTTTTGTCATTCTTTGGAAGGTGTTCACACTGTAGCACATTCATCACAAATTATGCAATCCTAGAAGCCCCTCTGAACGCAATGACTCATGAGAAGTGTTTACAGTCTCATGACAAAGTGAAATGGACTGAAAAGGCAGAAAATGTCTTCAAAGTTTGAAAATGAAATTACTGATGCATGCCTCTGTATCTAACTGATGTGATCCATTTGTGCAGACTGTGGATGAAAAAAATGTCTGTATGACATTTGTGCAGTGCATGGGTGCAGGTTGAAACCAGTAGGTAATTTTTCTAGAAAATTTTAGAAAAAAAGTAGAAAAAGCCATAATGGCTTCCCAAGAAATCATTGGTTACACTGATGCAACACTGCTGGTTACACACGCTGTGTCAATAATTCTGCTGAAACAGGAAACTTCATATCTGTCTACTGCTCGCTGGCTAAGATACCACACTGTATTTAAAAAAAAAAATATATATATATATATATATATATATATATGTGTATAAAATATGACAGGTCGCTGTGTTAAATCTTAACACTCTGTTAACAACAGAGAGGAAGAAGGTATAACTTTACTGTGTAACTGTGCTTGAAGCTGTTTGGAAGCAATGGCCAGACCTCAGAGAGACCCTCTCTGACAATGCTGACATGATGCTTTTTGAGGGATCAGCCTCTAGAGACCCTGAGACAGGCAAAACGAGGTTGGCTATACTGTAACTACGGAACATGATGTGATTTTGTCGGGGTCATTGCAGTCTATTCAGCCCAAGCAGCTAAACTAGTGGCATTAACAGAGGCTTGCAGAATACTGCCTAATGAATTTAACTTTCTGATTCTATTTCAGACGTGTAGACCTTTGCAAAAATAGAGAAAAATAATGTATATACATCACCAAATGATGATGTAAACACAGGTGCCCAAAAATGATGATGATGATGATTTCCCAGATTTAGTCTATTCCACCATGGGTGACTAAGCCCCCAAGATTTAGTACTAGTTCAAGTTCATCAGATAATGACAAAGAAACCATTGTGTAAGAATGATATAAATCTTTATTAACCATCTATATTAACATGCTGTCCTGATGATTGAATATACGTAATGATTAAAGAATAATCTAAAATCTTAGAAAAACTGTTTGTTAACAGATTAGACAAATTTATTGACAAACACAAATTACTTGCTGAAAGTCAATATGGATTCAGATCACAAAGATCTACTTCATTGGCAGTTTTGGAATTAATAGAAGAAATCACCAGTTCCATAGACCAAAAGAAATTTGCAGTTGGAGTCTTTATCGATCTTAAAAAAGCATTTGACACAATAAATCATGAAATATTATTTAAGAAACTGGAGCGTTATGGGATCAGGGGTGTTGTTTTACAATGGATGAAAAGTTATTTAAGTAACAGGCAACAATTTGTGAAAATAAGTGAATAAGTGCTTGGACATTGTTTGTGGTGTCCCCCAGGGTTCAGTGCTGGGTCCTAAACTATTCATCTTATACATGAATGATATATGTAAGGTATCAAAAATACTGCAATATGTTCTGTTTGCTGACGATACAAATATTTTGGGTATTGGGGAAAACCTCCAACAGCTTATGGAGGACATCACCTCAGAACTGATCAAAGAAAAGAAATGGTGTGACTTAAATAAATTGTCTTTGAATTTGGATAAAACTAAATTTATGTTGTTTGGGAAGCATAAGGGGAACAGCGATGTAAAAATGGTGATAGATGGTATAAATATTGATAGAGTTACTGAAATTAAGTTTCTGGGGGTGATGATCGACCACAAGATCAGCTGGTAGCCACACATTCATCATGTTCAGTCTAAATTATCCAGAAGTGTCTCCATTCTTGGTAAAGCCAAACAGTTCTTGAATATAAAAGCATTACATATATTATACTTTCCATTAATTCTGCCTTATTTAAATTACTGCGTGGAAGCCTGGGGTAACACCTACAAATCCTCACTCCGACCGTTGTGCACACTCCAGAAAAGAGTCATCCGGATAATACACAAGGCAGGTTTTCAGGATCATACAAATGAGTTATTTAGAAATTCCTGCCTACTAAAATTTTCAGATCTGGTAGAATTTCAAACAGCTCAGTTAATGTTTAAAGCCAGGAACAAACAACTACCAGATAATATACAGAAACTTTTTACGGATAGGAAAGGGGGTTATGATTACAGGGGAAGGTGCAACTTCAGGATAGAGGGTGTTCGAACAACCATGAAGAGGATGTGCATTTCAGTCTGTGGGGTTAGGGTTTGGAATAAACTCTGTCAAGAACTTAAGCTATGTCCAAGTATGAGTTTGTTTAAAAAGAGGTTTAGACTAATGATTTTTGTGAAGTATTTAGATGAAAGCTAGAGGTGAATTGAGGTCTAGTACGGTGTAGATATAACTGTACATGTGAGTGGGACGAGATATTTTTGTGTAGGTGTGTATGCATATGAATGTGTATGTGGGCATGGTAGGGGGATGTGTATAAGGATTTGAAGTCAAGGCTCTAGAATTTACTATAAGAATAATATTAGATTACGTTCTATTGATATATGTTTACATTAATTTTCTTTGATTTATTTGTTTATTATTATTATTTATTTATTTTTTCTCCGTAGATTATAAGACTTTGGAAACAAAGTTGTTATTATTGCAAATGCAAGTTTTGAATACTGGAGAGGGGGTAGGATTAAATAAGTTTTTTACTTCTTCCAACCCCTTTTCAGACATGTTAAAGAGTGTTAGTGTGTATTTGATTGTGTGCATATGTATGCGTTTGTGTATATATGTAAGCGTTTGTATATGCATGTTGGTATGTATATGTACCTGTATATGTGTATATGTATATGGGTATGTATGTATGCACGTAGGTGTGGGTATGTGTGGATATATACATGTATGTTCATATGGATATGGATGAGGGTTTCGATTCACATATGTGTCTATGCGCTCAATCTCATGTGGGAGTTAAAGACTGGCTGTATGTGATAGAAACAAAGTGTAGGAACTTATTAACATGTCTGAAATAAATTAAAAAGAAAGAAATAAAGAAAGGTCTGAAAATTAACTGTATATTTGACCATATACATTAAAAAATATAATGCTTGAGCTAAAAAAATCCTGATACTCATTTGTGATCCTGGACCACAAAACCAGTCATAAGTAGCACAGTTATATTTGTAGCAATAGCCAACCATATATTAAATGGGTCAAAATTATTAGGATATTAAGTAAAGATCATGATCCATGAGGATATTTATATCCTACTATACTGTACATATATCAAAACATTTTGATTTGTAATATGCATTACTAAGGACATCATTTTGACAACTTTAAAGATGATTTTTCTTTGCACCCTTGGATTCCAGATTTTTAAATAGTTGTATTTCAGCCATATATTTTCATATCCTAACAAACCATACATCAATGTAAAGCTTATGATGTAAAATTAAATAAATAAATAAAAAAATAATACTAATAATAATGACTCTCATGACTGGTTTTGTGGTGCAGGATCAGAATTTTTGATGATCATGTTCATCACATGCGAGACAAGTGAAAAACGAGAAATTCTGTTTTTTTTTTTACAACACTCTAAACCCCTGACTTTGAAGTAGATACTTAACATTAAATACTTATTCAACCCTAGTCTGGGAGGAAATAGATACCCTAAAAGGAGACATATGAGTATGCATTATGATTGGATGAGATAGAAACATCCTGGTTTGATTGGGTTATAAATACTGAGTCGAAGTGTTCCTCTTTGTCACACACTGTGCAGATGCTCTGTATGATTGTCTGACTTTCTTGCAAGAATAAACCTCGTTTTTTATATATATTTTTTTAGTTATTGTCTCACAACAAGAGTTGGAAAAATTTTCCATACCAAGGGTGAGTAAATCTTCAGCAATATTTCATTTAGGTGAATTAAACTCCTTCTAACTTTTAGCCAAATCGTTTTCAATAATTACTTTTACCATGTCTAATAATATCAAGTTTACCATTAGTGTAATAAATCATAAACCATCGGATACAAGCTCATATCATTGCAGACTAGGCTCTTTTGTTCTATAAACTGGTTAATACACAATGCACTGATGTTCTGAAGAGAGTGTCTCAGAGTGAAGTTCTCATGGCGTCTCTCCATACATTACTGATTCTGTGTGGATGTGCCACAGCCCTGTGTTTGGTGAGTAAAATAATTCAGATGTCAGAGAAACTATTTTGCGATCATGTGTTTATTAATATTGTGTTAAAGCAAAACTTACACAGCTATTGTTATATTAAAAAAAAATGACCTTGTTGAAGACTGAATGAGTTTTATTATAGTTTGTGGTTATTTCATACAATATCAAAACTTACACTGTAATAGCTTGTTTTTGTAAATGTC
Organism: Carassius carassius; assembly: GCF_963082965.1. NCBI lineage: Eukaryota > Metazoa > Chordata > Actinopteri > Cypriniformes > Cyprinidae > Carassius > Carassius carassius. The sequence continues at coordinate 19,109,851 of NC_081781.1, forward strand.
CACCTCTGACACTTATCTCTCAAATGTTTTCTTTAAAAGCCAACATCTTCACTCACTGGTGAGTATAACATTCACATCATTTTAATATAACTGTTTTTTCTATTGATATTCATATAATATTTTCAGAATTTTTTTTTTGTAGGCAATACAGTGATTGATGTGGATAATGGAAAAGAACTGGATATATTTGAAATAAATGAAGGTTTGTGTTAACAATAATATTGCATCTTAAATCTGTAGCATAATTTCTATAACAGTTTTGCATTAACTGCTGTCTCATTCAACAGCGGCAGGACTTGACCTGGTGGAAGGAGACATTCTGATAAATGAGGTCAGTGTTTCTTTGAACGAATTCTCATGCTACTTTCCACAAACACGATACAAATTAGGGCCTGAATCTCTGGGCTTAAAAAAATTATGGAAATTTTTTTTATGGACATTCTTAACCTTCAGAAATTGTCAACATTAACCTCAGGAGGTCAAAATAATGTGTAAATACAGTTAGATACACTAAACATCACAAACATAAAAATGATAACATTTTATTTAAATAAAATAAATCCTTGTTTGGTTTATATTTAACAGGGAGAAGACAGAAACACTATTCTGGATGAAAAGTATCGCTGGCCGACCACTGTGCCATATGTCCTAGACAGCAGCCTCGGTCTGTGAATATAATAATAACTGATTCAGTTCTGTTGAATTTATGCTTTGACCTGTATCTGATATTATAATTCTAACTTAATATTTGCTCCAAATTACTCACTCGCTGTCCTTATTCTTTTCTTATTTTATTTATTTATTAGTATTATTCTTTTTTTCTGTAGAAATCAATGCTAAAGGTGTGGTACTGAGAGCACTTGAGCAATACAGACTTAAGACCTGTATTGACTTTAAACCCTGGGATGGAGAGCCAAACTACATTTTCATATTTAAAGATGATGGGTAAGAAAACACTACACACATTTAAACTCATCTTCACACATTGTGCAATAATCAAATTGCCATTCACATTTATGTAAATGGATGTCACATTTCTTTCAAAATCTTATTTATAAAATCTCCATGGAATCAAAATTGAATTTTTTTTTTGTTTTTGAGTATGAATATGTTATCTGTAAGCTATAGTGTGCTCCAAAACAATTACAAAATTTGCATTTAAAGATGTAACCATTCAAAACTTACAGGGCCCGATCATACACCTGGCGCAATGCGACGCAAGGCATTTTCCCGTCCAGCGCCATGTTTAATTAGCAAATGTATTTGCGCTCTTTTTTGCGCCCATGGGTGTGCTGGTCTAAAAAACAGGTGTTCAGGCGCATTGCTGGCGCATTGCTATTTTAAGGAGCTGAAAATAGACTGCGCCATAGACCAACTCAAACCTGGTCTAAAGTCTAAAGTCAATGTATTTTCTTTGTTATTTAAAGAGCGTACATGCTGCTTATTAAACACAGGGATGCACAGCAGCACACAAACATGCCAATTAATAAAAATTAAAGGATCGCAATGCATAAGATTTTTTTCTAGGCTAATTATATATATACTGTATATATATAAAAGCCAACATATATATATATATATATATATATATATATATATATATATATATATATATATATATATACTGAGAAATATGTCATGGAATATGAGACTCTGATTGGTTTATTGCACGTTACACCCAAAAAACACCCATTACTCATTAAGAGAATAGGGAAAGCCCGCTTAGACCATGCGCACGGGCGCGCCAACCGTTTTTCCGTCGTTAAAATAGCAAAAGTGGATTTGGACATGCCCTGGGTGCAACTGCGCTATGAACTTTACACTTTGCATTTAGATCGTTAAAATAGGGCCCACAGTCTCTAACTTTTCTCAATATGAATAAACTATTTTTCAGCTTCTCGTCAAACTTTCTGTCCAAACAAATGCTTTCTATAATCCAAAGCACCCCTTCCCTTAGACTAGATGCTGAAATCGGTCACTTGTTCACAGAATTATTATTATTATTATTATTATTATTATTATTATTATTATACAGCATTAAAATCTATTCTTCTCACATTTATTTGTGGTTGTACTGGCGAATCCAGATCTCAACAAGAGATCACAGCAATTTACCCAAGCACCTTACGAAGGATATGTGCAGTGCCCATGAGTGTGATCTTTTGCATTTCACTAGCTGACAGATGTCCTGTGAACATTTTTAAGTTCTGAATGAAACCTTTCTTTAATGTTCCTAATTCTCCTATTATCACTGGTACAGGTCGAGTGGTACAGGTCGAGTTTTACCAGAGGTGGGTAGAGTACCCAAAAACTGTACTCAAGTAAAAGTAAAAGTACTTCTAGAAATATTTACTCAAGTAAAAGTAAAAGTACTAGTCTTGAATAGTTACTTGAGTAAGAGTAAAAGAGTATCGGATAAAAAATCTACTCAAGTAGTTAGTTACTAGTTACTTTGGGTCATATATACTGAGCCTATTTTTATTTAGATATATAGATAAAATGTATGTAATGTATGTGTGCGTGTATAAATGTATATATTTCATCAGCCTTTACTCCTATTTATGTAATTTATTATAAAACCCTGCATGTTTACTTAAGTAACAGATATAGGTGTCATTCCATAACATATTTTTAATACGACTGACTTTATATTAAATGTGAATTTAACATTGAAAGTTAATGTGATATAAATATTGCTACTAATCTTTCATTGTTCAGAAAGAGAGCAAATAACATTTAAATTATTAAAGATCATTTTCACTGACAGTCTAGATTTCAATCACTCTCAGAAACTCCCATTAAAATCACTGAAACTGTTAACACTCTGAAATCAATATCTTAATTAAAGATTCGAACACACATCTGCACTTTGTTGTTTCTGACGAGAGAATTCGCCAGAAAGAGGTATTCAGTCAGTGAGCGAGTGAAGGAAGCACCGGCATTTTAGCGATGACTCATCGGAACACCTTCGGATTGGCTTTAATAAGCTCAAAAGAATCAAGTGTGAATAATGCGCAGCGCTGTAAAAACGCGTCTGTCTCATGCTCAGCGCCAGCAAGCAATCACAGATCTGAATTTAGCAGCTGGAAGTGCTGAACGTACTTGGACCGGTGTGATTGTATTAAAATTAATAAAATCTTAATCGGCTATTTTTTGTCTTTTGGAAGCTGCATTCAAATTGACTCCCCTCTGTTATAAGCCACACACGTACAACAAACTAATGTCACAGTGGTATCGCGTACTGTAATCGAATGTAGCCCAAGTTATTACCTGTTAAACAGTAGACAGCACACGCGTTGTTCATCTAATAAGGATCTCCATCGCTAGCAAATAATAGCCTTTGCAGATTTGCTTTCAATTCAATGCAGTTCCAGCCACGTTTTCAACGCTGCTGATGTTAAACGTTACAACTCCGAGTGAACCACTTCAGACGCTCAGCGCGCGCGGCAGGGAACTGAACAAATCATTCAAACTGATTCATGAACCAATTCACTCGTTTGCCAATTGGTTTGATCAAGCCTTTGAACAGAATTGACTCAAAAGAATGAATCATTCACAAATGGGCATCGCTCATTGCCCAGAGAAAAGTAGACGGCGCGTTTGGAATAAACTGAAGCATTTATAACATTTATTGGATTAAGATAAAGTAACGAGAGGAGCGTCGCCCACAGTAACGGAGTAAAAGTACAGATTTTTCCCCAAAAATTTACTCAAGTAAAAGTATAAAGTACCCATCTTTAAATATACTCCGAAAAGTATTAGTTACCCCAAAAAATTACTCAAGTAAATGTAACGAAGTAAATGTAACTCGTTACTACCCACCTCTGAGTTTTACATTTCCACATCCTTATTATTATTATTATTATTATTATTATTATCTGTAGTAGTAATGGTGTTTCATCAATGTTACAACCAAAAAAGGTACATAATCACATTCCAAAATACAGTATAACCAAACTTGTTCAGCCTTGGTTGATGCTGCACATCTACCATCACACGTGCAATGCAAATTTTGCACATATTTTACACACCTGCATTTAAATGCAGCTGCATTTTTTTAAATTAAATTATATGAAAGCAAGTAGGGCTGGGTGATACATCGATTTTATCGCTTAACTTGAATTTGTAATTTACATCGGTTTGTTTGAATGAAAATCTGTTTTCTTTTTAACATCAACATTTTTAACACCGACGCTCCACTCAGGCTCCCGTAGTTCTGAGTGGCTCAACCCTCCCCGCGAGTCTGACAGAGACACGCTGCAGAGCAAAGGATGAGCGGAGCGTGTGATTCTGACTGGAGCAAGGAGAGGATATTAAGAGTCTGAGCGTCGTGGTTCTCTTACGAGAGTTCTCTCGTACTGCGTCTTAGCTAAGACGCCATGGGAAAAGTCTCTTTTCACGAAATACTGAAGCAAAAAATTATCCTTAATTTTGAATTGTTGTAAAGCGCATTTGCAGCAACACACAGCCATAAGCGAGACGGCTCGCTCGCTCATTGGCTGACTCAAAGGCTGACTCACCTGATTTTTCATCTCTTCAGCGAAGCTCACGCATCGTTGGATCACGAAGGAAGCAAGCGCCGTCTGATGAGCATCTCAGCGGGACGAGCCACTTCTGAAGCCGCTGGCCTTCACCGCCTTCCACTGCCGTTCCTGCTGCGCTCTCCGGCGCCTATATCCTTTATATCCTTGTGTGTATCCTTTATATCCTTTATATCCTTACGAGCTGCGTCTTTTTAAAGATGCCCTCGTGCGGCTCGTGCAGAGCCCCGCTCAGCGAAGGAGACCGTCACGTCATCTGTGTCTCCTGCCTGGGTGAGGATCATGCAGCACTCGCGCTCGCTGACGGCGGCTGCCCTCACTGCGAGCTACTGCCGATGGTGACTCTGAGGACTCACCTGGCATTCTTCTCCGAGCCTGCATCCTCCGCTCCGCCGCAGCACCATAAAAAGCGCCGCTCCCAGCGATTACCGGAACCACCTCCAGCTCTACCGAGCTCGCCGGTTCTCCCTGCTTCACCGGCCTCCCCTGCATCGCTTCCCGATGGTGAGCGCCCGCTGTCTGCTGCCGCGTCTTCCGAGGAAGTGGATCTCAGGGCCGCGTCGGATGAAGAGGACACGTGCTCTCGGCGAGCTTCGGGCAGTGAGGGTTGGGCGTGCTCCGGGGATCTCGCGCCTTCTGCTCAGAGGCCCGGCAGACGGGCTGATATCGAGAAAGAGCTGATGCGAGTGCTCACGCTGGCCGCGGCGAGCCTCGGCCTCGAGTGGTCTGCACCAGCGCCCCCCTCTCGTTCCCGGCTGGATGGTAGCTTTCTGCCAGATGAGCGTATTTCTCCCAGCTCGAAGCCTGCTTCATGAAGAAGTGGCGAAAGCTTGGAATGCTCCATTCTCGGCGCGAACTCGGTTGTCTGTTTCGCCAGCATTCTCCACACTGGATGATGCTAAAAACAGAGGCTACCAGTCACTTCCGCCGGTGGAACAGGCTATAGCAACGCACCTTTGCCCGCCCTCTGCTGGACGGCGGACGAAAGCGGCGTTGCCATCGAAAGCCTGCCGCATGACGTCATCTCTGCTCACACAGATCTTTTCTGCTGCTGGGCAGGCTGCGTCTGCGCTACACACCATGGCCAAGCTGCAGATTTTCCAGGGCGATCTCCTCCGCAAGCTGGATGAGATGGGACCTGAAGCTATCTGCCTCGTGGATCTGAGGAGTGCTTCGGATCTCTCCCTCGTTCTCGCTCTACCAGCCGTCGCCCCGCGCCGCGGGAGTCACGGCAGAGGATTGCGGTGAAGCCGGAAACCCCGAAGGCATCCTAGCACTTCTAGGAAAGTGCCATGGCCAAGCTCTCACCCAAGCGCGCCGCTGTTGCAGTTCCAGGAATTGTGACTGTATCAGCGTTTTCTGCAAAGCGCAAGCCTGCACAGTTGCCCGCTTGCCTGCACACAAAAGTTGTTATCACGGCTACCCAGATATTTCTCGAAAAGAGTGTTATTTCTGGTGTTCCGGCCACGGCCGATGGTGCTATAAATGTAGTGACGATGCCCACTCCTCAGTGCCCATCTCCACATATAAGCACAGCCCTGCACACAGGGCTCGCGCCCATAAGATCGACTCAGCTCGGTCGCGCGTGCTACATAGTAAATTTGCCCACTCCTCAGTGCCCACAAACACTATGTCACACACGGCGCGCGGTTTCTGTAAAAATGAAACCTGTGCACGTACGCTCTGCCCAGGCAGACAGTGAGTCGAAAGCAGTAAATGTGCACGCTTACAGCCCACAGTTACTCGCAGACATCACGAGTCCCACGGGACCCGCTCAGCCCTCCCTCAATCGGTTAAGCACCGTGGCGGGGTCGAGGAAGAGCGATCTGCCCGCTGTGATCAGCGCGCTCCCCGCCTCAAATGCCACAGGCATAATGCCCATGGTGCAGCACATCGAAGCGTTGCCGTTGCCCAGTCAACAGAGCGCGCTTCACATCCAGCCCTTAGCCATTCATGCAGATGCATGGTCAGCGCTTCCAGGGGTTTCGGATTGGGTGCTAGGCATTATAAAGAGAGGCTACTCGCTACAGTTTTTTCGGCACCCTCTGCGCTTTTTAGCGCGCATCGAAACTACGGTCAAAACAGAAGTAGCACACCTACTTAGGGCCGAAATATCAAAACTGTTGAGCAAAGGGGCTGTGGAGCCTGTATCTCAAGCTCAAAGCGAAGCGGGGCTGTACAGCCGATACTTTCTAGTGCCCAAGAAAGACGGGGGTCTCAGGCCCATACTGGATCTAAGACAGTTGAACAAGGCATTGGTGAAACACAGTTTCAGAAACTGATCTAACTGATCTAAATAGATCTAAAGGACGTGTATTTTCAAATACAGATAGCGTCACATCACAGGCGATATTTGAGATTCGCCTTCGAGGGCCAGACATACCAGTTTACAGTCCTGCCATTCGGCTTGTCCGTGGCTCCTCGTACATCGTACATCCTCTCAGACTCAGAGGCATGCGAGTGCTGAACTATTTGGACGACTGGCTGATTCTGGCTCAATCACGATCAGAGCTCGTGGAACACGGGGCCATTTTACTCGGTCACTTCGAGAAACTCGGTCTCAGTGTCAACTGGATGAAGAGTTCGCTGAACCCCAGTCAGACGATACTGTTTTTGGGTATAGCTCTGGACTCACGTTCCATGACGGCGCGGCTGTCACCACAGCGCGTGTTGGGCATTCAGCGCGCAGCGAGTTCTCTCCTCTGCGGCGCGACCGTCTCGCTCAGAGAATTTCAGAAGATGCTGGGTTTCATCGCCTCAGCATCTCCAGTTCTTCAGTTGGGCCTGCTCCGCATGCGCCCCCTGCAGTTCTGGCTGAGAGCGCAAGTACCGCACGGAGCGTGGATATCTGGTCGGCTGCGTCTCAGGGTCAATCAGAGCTGCATTACAGCCCTGAAACCCTGGATGGCGAACGACTGGTACCAATCAGGTGTAAGCCTGGGGACTTCCTCGAAAGTGAAGATGGTGTCGACGGACGCCTCCACTTAGGGATGGGGAGCGCTGCTCGAGGGCAGACCGTCCTTTGGCCTGTGGTCAGAACGGGAAAAGCTCCAGCATATCAACTGTCTGGAAATGCTGGCAGTGGAGAACGCGCTGACGCGTTTTTGTCCCCGAATCAAAGGCCACCACGTCTTAGTCCGTTCGGACAACATGTCTGTGGTGTCCTACATAAATCGCCAGGGCGGTCTCGGGTCCCCAAAACCTGTACGGGTTGGCGGAACGCCTCCTGGTTTGGGCTCAGCGCAACTTGCGCTCGCTGAGGGCAGTTCATGTGCCTGGGCTACAGAATCTGGGTCCAGACAGGCTGTCCAGAAACAACATTCCCACGGGTGAATGGTCTCTACACCCGCAAACAGTCCAGCTGTTGTGGGAGAGATTTGGCAGGGCGGAAGTGGACCTCTTCGCATCCCACGAAAACACTCACTGCCCCGCGTTCTTTTCCAAGAATGAAAGCGCTGTCACGGAGATGGCCGTGCTGACCGCTTTATGCTTTCCCCCCCGTCTCCCTCCTTCCGCAGGTGATAGAACGGGTGAGGGAAACGAGATGCTCAACACTGCTTGTAGCACCATTTTGGAAGAACCAACCATGGTTTCCAGATTTGATGCAGTTAGCAGACACTGCCCCGTGGCCAATGCCGTTGAGGGGGGATCTCCTCTCGCAGGCCGGGGGCTCGATTTGGCACCCTCAACCGGAGTTGTGGTCCCTCCATGTGTGGGCGCTCAACGGTTACCCGCTGATCTCTCAGTGGGAGTGCTAAATACCATCACTCAGGCTAGAGCTCCGTCGACACGACGGCTGTATGCCTCGAAGTGTTTGGTGTTCTCCAGCTGGTGCAAAGCTCGGGGATATTCACCCCTTAGTTGTGAGGTGACAGAGGTTCTCTCCTTCCTGCAGGAGCTGTTGGATAAGGGCAGAGCCCCCTCCACGCTTAAAGTTTACGTGGCGGCTATCGCAGCGTTTTCTGAGACAGCGCTCGGTCAGTCAATAGGAAGGAACGATTTGGTCATCCGCCTCCTTAGAGGAGCTAGGAGGCTGAATCCTCCCAGACCTCCGTCAGTCCCTGTATGGGACCTCGTGACGGTTTTGGAGGCCATGAAAGGTTCCCCTTTCGAGCCTATCCTAACGATTAGCCTCAAGCATCTGTCGTTCAAGACAGTGTTCTTGTTGGCTCTCGCTTCAGTGAAGCGTGTGGGTGACCTGCACGCGCTCTCGGTGAGCCCGTCGTGCTTGGAGTTTGGGCCTAATGACTCAAGGGTCATACTCAAACCTAGGCACGGTTATGTGCCGAAAACCCTCAACACGCCGTTTCGGGCTCAGGTTATTGCCCTGTCTGCCCTGTCGGTGTCAGGAGAGGATGGAGACTCGAGTCTTCTTTGCCCTGTTAGGGCTTTAAGAGCTTATATGTCTCGCTCTGCTGTCTTTAGACGGACTGAGCAGCTGTTTGTCTCATTCAGTGGACGTTCCAAAGGAATGGCTGTTTCGAGACAGAGCCTATCCAGATGGATAGTTGACGCCATAGCGTTAACTTACGCTTCCAGGGGCCTTCAGTGCCCACTGGGCGTCAGAGCACACTCCACAAGTGGCGTTGCCTCGTCGTGGGCGTGGTCTACTGGGATCTCCTTGCAGGATATATGTATGGCGGCAGGTTGGGCCTCGCCGTCTACATTTATCAGGTTCTATAACCTGGAGGTTCCCGCCTTGCAAGCAAGGCTGCTGTCGGTATAGTCGAATCAGGGCCCTGATTGGAACTCTGAGATCGTGAGCGTTATGCGCTGCCGACTGTTATATGGGCAGTATTGTGTAAGACCTGCATTACCACATTGGTCAGGCCTTGCCTCGACTGTGTGATGTCATATTGCCACGTCTACGGGCTCTCTGTGAGTCCCTCGGGTGACTGTGCACTGTAAATCCTGGGCGTTGCTTCCAGGTTTATTGGTGTGTGATCCCTGCGCGCACGGCGCTTTACATGGGGTTCCCGTAGCGTCTTAGCTAAGACGCAGTACGAGAGAACTCTTGTAAGAGAACGTACTCGGTTACTAACGTAACCTCGGTTCTCTCTAGAAGAGGGAACGAGTACTGCGTTCTCTGCCGTGCGTACGATTCACTCTGGTTCGCTTCGGCGATGAATTAAATCAGGTGAGTCAGCCTTTTCGAGCTCTCTTTATAGGGTTAGGCCACACCCGTTTCGGCGGGATGTTGCATCAGCCTGCCGTCGATAGACTTGTGCAGTTGCCGCAGAGCAGCCAATGAGCGAGCGAGCCGTCACGCCTATGACTGTGTGCTGCTGCAAACGCGCTTTACAACAATTCAAAATTAAGGATAATTTTTTGCTTCAGTATTTCATGAAAAGAGACTTTTCCCGTAGCGTCTTAGCTAAGACGCAGTACTCGTTCCCTCTTTTAGAGATAACCAAGGTTACGTTAGTAACCGAGTATGTTTTCACTCGCTTCAAGAGCCTCCATCACGAGTAGAATTCATGCCAACAGCCCGTAATATAATTGCATATTCAGCAATAATTCATGTTAAACATATTTAGCTATGGTTTGATCAGGTTAAAATGACTGCAAGAGTCAAGCGGGATGTTAAAGGCTAAGGAGTTTGTCTGTTTCTATTACTGATTATTTTCGGGTTAAAGCATGATTTAAACAGATACACCACATTCACACGCAATCGCTTTAGCAATAATGCATTCAAACAAATGTAATCTTACAGTGCTACTACATCATCAGTAGGCTGATCTGTAATTGATCTGTTTAGATAAAATAACTGACAAAAATGTACTGTTATTTTCCTCACAAACAAAATTTGCACAGCAGAAAGCAGCAATTAAAGATTTAATGCTTACAATGTTATTAGTTTGGCATGTGATAGGGAAAAAAGTTTACACACAATAGCCTAAGCCACTTTGAAACTCTCCTGTTATTTTTTTATTATTATTATTTTATATAGGCTACGTTTTGAACATAACATTTCAAACATACTGAAGGCGGAGCGGAGTTTATAGTATCAGTGCGCGCGGAGCTGATGCTCTGAGCGCGGAAGAAAGTTGTTGCTGCTCTAGCTACTCTCACAGACTCTGCTGCTGTAAATAATACGATGATATAACCATGCAGTCAATACAGATATTTAATAAAAACATTAAAAACAAGCAGGGCTGTAACATAACCCATTAAAAAACACACGCCAGGTCTACACCGGACATGAGTGGCGTGATCTGACAAAAGACAACAGAACCTAGTGATGGATACACTGGACACGATCCCCATCAGTGACCTGATGCTCGTTCTGTTTTATGATGAAATGTACTGATACTGTGTTCAGATGATTTGACACTATAGTGTGATGTCATCAAGTTTAGACACCCTTTTAGCCCAGTGGGGCGTCCGTAAATATAATAAAATATATTTACACTTGCTCTGTCCTCCGTCCATGACACTGACTCACTGCGGAGCTGCAGTTTGAATATGAACAGCTCTTAACACTGAGTGGATGGTTAGATGCATGATGGGCTAGTATAAACAAATAATAATAATAAAATAAAGGTCTTTTCAGCATTAAGGTAATAACATTACAGTTTTTTTATCATCTTGTCTCAGTTTTACATTTATAACTATATTAAAACTTGTTTTGAAAAATTTCTTTGTCATTTGAATATTGATTTTAAGATCGATTTAAATCATAAATCAGATTTTTTTAGGCCATATGCTATCGCCCAGCACTAAAAGCAAGTAAAGAAGGCTCCCTTTAAAATCACTTAAGTTGTCAATTAATAAAGTTATTTTTTACATAGTGTGCATTTTGTTGATTATAATGAGAGAACTTAGTTTAATCGTGAGGACGGTTTATTAATCCGTCCATTCTTTAGATTTTCAAAGATTTAGCTAAATTGTGCAGGTGTAATTTATTCGTTTCTTGTTTTAGGCTAATTAGGCATAAATAATGTGAACGAAATTATACAGTGCTTCAGGTTTAAACATGGAACAATCCGATCGCCTCAGAGTCAGTCCCCTTAAATTTCATGTGATACCGGCGTCAGACCGGTCTCCTCCCCGTCTTTCAGCGCGCTCTTCAATCCGCAGACCGCGTTGGAGCAGCGCAAGCGCACTTAAACACAAACAGAGGACACAAGGTATGTGTTTATCGATAGATTGTTAGAATATCCGTAACTGTGCAGTTCTTTGTCATAAATACATTTTACAAAAGGTCACGAGGGAGCAGTCGGTTTCTCATCTACTGTAAAGTTTTCGCTTGTCACCGATCATCATACCACAGCTGTTTCCTCCAGCGACAATCTAGCCCTTAACACATATGAACGAACACATACTTTAATTACACTTATTTAAATATACTTAATTTAATAAATATACTTGATCATAAATCAGATTTTTTTAGGCCATATGCTATCGCCCAGCACTAAAAGCAAGTAAAGAAGGCTCCCTTTAAAATCACTTAAGTTGTCAATTAATAAAGTTTTTTACATTGTGTGCATTTTGTTGACTATAATGAGAGAACTTAGTTTAATCGTGAGGACGGTTTATTAATCCGTCCATTCTTTAGAGTTTCAAAGATTTAGCTAAATTGTGCAGGTTTAATTCATTCGTTTCTTGTTTTAGGCTAATTAGGCACAAATAATGTGAACAAAATTATACAGTGCTTCAGGTTTAAACATGGAACAATTTCTTAATCAGTTTACAGACAAATGTCTTTTTTCCAAGAAGTTATCTGTCAAAATAAAAGACATGTAACAATTAACAAAAATGCATGTTGTTTTATTAAAGGAATTTAAAAATATAAATTAAATATAGGCATAATATATGAAAATATTGACATTGCCACTTTTAATGCTCCAATGCAAAGTAAACCACAATTTCTTTTAAATAATATAACACATAATCCATATAATATAAATAATACTGCAAACCTTTTAAATGTATCAAATCTAAAATATGGTTGAATACCATGTAGCTTAGAGAAAATATAAGGACAAGCACAGGCTTGACATTTATCCTGCTTGAATTCATTCTAAGAAATGCACATAACTTCATAAGTACCAAACTTTCATCTGTGAATATTACATATTAAATATTTTAAATATTTTAACTATAGTGTTTTTCTTTCATTTTCCGTGACTGAAGCCATCAAATGTAACACATCAGCGAGGCAAAACTGATGTCTATTTGCGAAAATGTGCTTTGATGCGCTTTTTTGATAACTTGTGGTTAAAGCGCCACTCAGTGGTCAAAAGCTGCAAATGCACTTTACACTGCCGCGGCGGCGGTACCCGCGGCAGTAAAAAGGGCCTTTAGGCTGTCCACTTACTGTAAAACATGACATAAGATACAATTGATAAGGATATATAAAAGTCATGTAAGGGAAACCGGTCAATTTAGCTCAAAAGGAATCATTTAAGATTTAAAAGGGAATTTGAACAGAATCACTGTTTCATGGTTGATCACTGAGATGCCCTGCGATTCATTGAATGAGCCATTTAACATCAAATCCGCACTGGATATTAATATCCAAAGTATAGTGAAAACACTATTAATTAGCACAGTAACAAGATCGGCAGTTTAAGACATTAATTTGTAAGCAGAAAACACAAGATACTTCTCTTTTCAATATGAATAAGGCTTTATTAGATAAATCTAAGACATATAAGCTAATCTAACACATAAGCACTCGCACTCATACATTCACACTAGTTGCAGGAAGATAGAAAATTAGGGAAGAATTAGTTTAAGAGAATGAAAATATGAAATCCCAAGTTTACAGCAATACGTGACATTGCAAAGATATGAACAACCATCAGTCACTTAATTAACCCTCGCATTGAGTTTAAAATGAGGTTAAAATTATATTAGATACACCAGTACAGATCAGAGTCTGGAGGTAAAGTTACTTGCATCAGCTGTGTAAAGGGGTTCCCTTTGTTGACGTTGAAAGCAGAGGTGTCAAGTAACGACGTACAAATACTTCGTTACCTTACTTAAGTAGAAATTTGGGTTATCTATACTTTACTTGAGTATTTATTTTTCAGCCGACTTTTTACTTCTACTCCTTACATTTCCACGCAAGTATCAGTACTTTCTACTCCTTACGTTTTAAAAATAACTCCGTTACTGCTATTTAATTTCAGCTTGTTTTCATTCCGGCTTGTCATCATTCCAAAAAAAAAAAAAAAAAAAAACTATCCAGATAAATTGCGCAATCCGGATGGAGTGAATTTTATTGTGGTTGGATGAGAAGTATAAACATATACCATTCCGACACCCTATTGGTTTGTATGCGATCCATCACACCTGAACATGAGACAAATCACATCACACTCCAGCAAGGACATAGCCAGTTTTGGGTTCGTTTATCAAAAAATATATTTCTTAAAAGTAGGGTTGGGTATGGAACCGGTATCCGATCGCCTCAGAGTCAGTCCCCTTAAATTTCATGTGATACCGGCGTCAGACCGGTCTCCTCCCCGTCTTTCAGCGCGCTCTTCAATCCGCAGACCGCATTGGAGCAGCGCAAGCGCACTTAAACACAAACAGAGGACACAAGGTATGTGTTTATCGATAGATTGTTAGAATATCCGTAACTGTGCAGTTCTTTGTCATAAATACATTTTACAAAAGGTCACGAGGGAGCAGTCGGTTTCTCATCTACTGTAAAGTTTTCGCTTGTCACCGATCATCATACCACAGCTGTTTCCTCCAGCGACAATCTAGCCCTTAACACATATGAACGAACACATACTTTAATTACACTTATTTAAATATACTTAATTTAATAAATATACTTAATCATAAATCTGATTTTTTTTAGGCCATATGCTATCGCCCAGCACTAAAAGCAAGTAAAGAAGGCTCCCTTTAAAATCACTTAAGTTGTCAATTAATAAAGTTATTTTTTACATCGTGTGCATTTTGTTGACTATAATGAGAGAACTTAGTTTAATCGTGAGGACGGTTTATTAATCCGTCCATTCTTTAAATTTTCAAAGATTTAGCTAAATTGTGCAGGTTTAATTTATTCGTTTCTTGTTTTAGGCTAATTAGGCACAAATAATGTGAACAAAATTATACAGTGCTTCAGGTTTAAACATGGAACAATCCGATCGCCTCAGAGTCAGTCCCCTTAAATTTCATGTGATACCGGCGTCAGACCGGTCTCCTCCCCGTCTTTCAGCGCGCTCTTCAATCCGCAGACCGCATTGGATACACCAGTACAGATCAGAATCTGGAGGTAAAGTTATTTGCATCATCTGTGTAAAGGGGTTCCCTTTGTTGACGTTGAAAGCAGAGGTGTCAAGTAACAACGTACAAATACTTCGTTACCTTACTTAAGTAGAAATTTGGGTTATCTATACTTTACTTGAGTATTTATTTTTCAGCCGACTTTTTACTTCTACTCCTCACATTTCCACGCAAGTATCAGTACTTTCTACTCCTTACGTTTTAAAAATAACTCCGTTACTGCTATTTAATTTCAGCTTGTTTTCATTCCGGCTTGTCATCATTCCAAAAAAAAAAAACTATCCAGATAAATCGCGCCATCCGGATGGAGTGAATTTGATTGTGGTTGGATGAGAAGTATAAACATATACCATTCCGACACCCTATTGGTTTGTATGCGATCCATCACACCTGAACATGAGACAAATCACATCACACTCCAGCAAGGACATAGTCAGTTTTGGGTTCGTTTATCAAAAAATATATTTCTTAAAAGTAGGGTTGGGTATGGAACCGGTATCCGATCGCCTCAGAGTCAGTCCCCTTAAATTTCATGTGATACCGGCGTCAGACCGGTCTCCTCCCCGTCTTTCAGCGCGCTCTTCAATCCGCAGACCGCATTGGAGCAGCGCAAGCGCACTTAAATACAAACAGAGGACACAAGGTATGTGTTTATCGATAGATTGTTAGAATATCCGTAACTGTGCAGTTCTTTGTCATAAATACATTTTACAAAAGGTCACGAGGGAGCAGTCGGTTTCTCATCTACTGTAAAGTTTTCGCTTGTCACCGATCATCATACCAAAGCTGTTTCCTCCAGCGACAATCTAGCCCTTAACACATATGAACGAACACATACTTTAATTACACTTATTTAAATATACTTAATTTAATAAATATACTTAATCATAAATCTGATTTTTTTTTAGGCCATATGCTATCGCCCAGCACTAAAAGCAAGTAAAGAAGGCTCCCTTTAAAATCACTTAAGTTGTCAATTAATAAAGTTCTTTTTTACATCGTGTGCATTTTGTTGACTATTATGAGAGAACTTAGTTTAATCGTGAGGACGGTTTATTAATCCGTCCATTCTTTAGAGTTTCAAAGATTTAGCTAAATTGTGCAGGTTTAATTCATTCGTATCTTGTTTTAGGCTAATTAGGCACAAATAATGTGAACAAAATTATACAGTGCTTCAGGTTTAAACATGGAACAATTTCTTAATGGGTTTACAGACAAATGTCTTTTTTCCAAGAAGTTATCTGTCAAAATAAAAGACATGTAACAAATAACAAAAATGCATGTTGTTTTATTAAAGGAATTTAAAAATATAAATTATATATGAATATATTGACATTGCCACTTTTAATGCTCCAATGCAAAGTAAACCACAATTTCTTTTGAATAATATAACACATAATCCATATAATATAAATAATACTGCAAACCTTTTAAATGTATCAAATCTAAAATATGGTTGAATACCATGTAGCTTAGAGAAAATATAAGGACAGGCACAGGCTTGACATTTATCCTGCTTGAATTCGTTCTAAGAAATGCACATAACTTCATAAGTACCAAACTTTCATCTGTGAATATTACATATTAAATATATTCAATATTTTAAATATTTTAACTATAGTGTTTTTCTTTCATTTTCCGTGACTAAAGCCATCAAATGTAACACATCAGCGAGGCAAAACTGATGTCTATTTGCGAAAATGTGCTTTGATGCGCTTTTTTGATAACTTGTGGTTAAAGCGCCACTCAGTGGTCAAAAGCTGCAAATGCACTTTACACTGCCGCGGCGGCGGTACCCGCGGCGGTAAAAAGGGCCTTTAGGCTGTCCACTTACTGTAAAACATGACATAAGATACAATTGATAAGGATATATAAAAGTCATGTAAGGGAAACCGGTCAATTTAGCTCAAAAGGAATCATTTAAGATTTAAAAGGGAATTTGAACAGAATCACTGTTTCACGGTTGATCACTGAGACGCCCTGCGATTCATTGAATGAGCCATTTAACATCAAATCCGCACTGGATATTAATATCCAAAGTATAGTGGAAACACTATTAATTAGCACAGTAACAAGATCGGCAGTTTAAGACATTAATTTGTAAGCAGAAAACACAAGATACTTCTCTTTTCAATATGAATAAGGCTTTATTAGATAAATCTAAGACATATAAGCTAATCTAACACATAAGCACACGCACTCATACATTCACACTAGTTGCAGGAAGATAGAAAGTTAGGGAAGAATGAGTTTAAGAGAATGAAAATATGAAATCCCAAGTTTACAGCAATACGTGACATTGCAAAGATATGAACAACCATCAGTCCCTTAATTAACCCTCGCATTGAGTTTAAAATGAGGTTAAAATTATATTAGATACACCAGTACAGATCAGAATCTGGAGGTAAAGTTACTTGCATCATCTGTGTAAAGGGGTTCCCTTTGTTGACGTTGAAAGCAGAGGTGTCAAGTAACAACGTACAAATACTTCGTTACCTTACTTAAGTAGAAATTTGGGTTATCTATACTTTACTTGAGTATTTATTTTTCAGCCGACTTTTTACTTCTACTCCTTACATTTCCACGCAAGTATCAGTACTTTCTACTCCTTATGTTTTAAAAATAACTCCGTTACTGCTATTTAATTTCAGCTTGTTTTCATTCCGGCTTGTCATCATTCCAAAAAAAAAAAACTATCCAGATAAATCGCGCCATCCGGATGGAGTGAATTTGATTGTGGTTGGATGAGAAGTATAAACATATACCATTCCGACACCCTATTGGTTTGTATGCGATCCATCACACCTGAACATGAGACAAATCACATCACACTCCAGCAAGGACATAGCCAGTTTTGGGTTCGTTTATCAAAAAATATATTTCTTAAAAGTAGGGTTGGGTATGGAACCGGTATCCGATCGCCTCAGAGTCAGTCCCCTTAAATTTCATGTGATACCGGCGTCAGACCGGTCTCCTCCCCGTCTTTCAGCGCGCTCTTCAATCCGCAGACCGCGTTGGAGCAGCGCAAGCGCACTTAAATACAAACAGAGGACACAAGGTATGTGTTTATCGATAGATTGTTAGAATATCCGTAACTGTGCAGTTCTTTGTCATAAATACATTTTACAAAAGGTCACGAGGGAGCAGTCGGTTTCTCATCTACTGTAAAGTTTTCGCTTGTCACCGATCATCATACCACAGCTGTTTCCTCCAGCGACAATCTAGCCCTTAACACATATGAACGAACACATACTTTAATTACACTTATTTAAATATACTTAATTTAATAAATATACTTGATCATAAATCTGATTTTTTTTTAGGCCATATGCTATCGCCCAGCACTAAAAGCAAGTAAAGAAGGCTCCCTTTAAAATCACTTAAGTTGTCAATTAATAAAGTTCTTTTTTACATTGTGTGCATTTTGTTGACTATAATGAGAGAACTTAGTTTAATCGTGAGGACGGTTTATTAATCCGTCCATTCTTTAGAGTTTCAAAGATTTAGCTAAATTGTGCAGGTTTAATTCATTCGTTTCTTGTTTTAGGCTAATTAGGCACAAATAATGTGAACAAAATTATACAGTGCTTCAGGTTTAAACATGGAACAATTTCTTAATCAGTTTACAGACAAATGTCTTTTTTCCAAGAAGTTATCTGTCAAAATAAAAGACATGTAACAATTAACAAAAATGCATGTTGTTTTATTAAAGGAATTTAAAAATATAAATTAAATATAGGCATAATATATGAAAATATTGACATTGCCACTTTTAATGCTCCAATGCAAAGTAAACCACAATTTCTTTTGAATAATATAACACATAATCCATATAATATAAATAATACTGCAAACCTTTTAAATGTATCAAATCTAAAATATGGTTGAATACCATGTAGCTTAGAGAAAATATAAGGACAGGCACAGGCTTGACATTTATCCTGCTTGAATTCGTTCTAAGAAATGCACATAACTTCATAAGTACCAAACTTTCATCTGTGAATATTACATATTAAATATATTCAATATTTTTAATATTTTAACTATAGTGTTTTTCTTTCATTTTCCGTGACTGAAGCCATCAAATGTAACACATCAGCGAGGCAAAACTGATGTCTATTTGCGAAAATGTGCTTTGATGCGCTTTTTTGATAACTTGTGGTTAAAGCGCCACTCAGTGGTCAAAAGCTGCAAATGCACTTTACACTGCCGCGGCAGCGGTACCCGCGGCGGTAAAAAGGGCCTTTAGGCTGTCCACTTACGGTAAAACATGACATAAGATACAATTGATAAGGATATACAAAAGTCATGTAAGGGAAACCGGTCAATTTAGCTCAAAAGGAATCATTTAAGATTTTAAAGGGAATTTGAACAGAATCACTGTTTCACGGTTGATCACTGAGACGCCCTGCGATTCATTGAATGAGGTCACGAGGGAGCAGTCGGTTTCTCATCTACTGTAAAGTTTTCGCTTGTCACCGATCATCACACCACAGCTATTTCCTCCTGTGGCAATCTAGCCCTTAACACATATGAACGAACAAATACTTTAATTACACTTATTTAAATATACTTAATTTAATCATACGTACTTTATACATACACTACTGTGCAAAAGTCTTAGCCACGTTAGTATTTTCACTTAAAAGAATGGTGTTCGGCCAGTTATTTATATATTTTGCTTTAGTGTGTCAGTAGAAAATATCTGTTTACATTTCCAAACATTCATTTTGCCGTTGTCAGACTGCTTGTGCATTCAGAATCGCACAAGGTTATTATTAAAATTAAAGGCAAACTGATATTTCCTACTGACACTACAGCAAAAGATATAAATAACTCTTTTTTTTGAGGTGAAAATAGTAATGAGCCTAAGACTTTTGCACAGTACTGTATTTTTAAAAACGACATTGTTGCTGCTTTATAAAGAATGAGCATACAGTAATTCACAGAGCTGATTAAAGACAGTGACCGACAGCACTCATCTTAACTAAATATCAGAGTGAGTGACAGAGATACAGTAGAAACATTATGTATGGTTTTGTATTAAATAATGACCATGATTGTGAAATACATTTACATACATTTATTAGCCTTAGATAAAGGGAAGCACAACTTGAGAAATGAGAGCATCCAAGGTGAAAGCTATGGATTTATTTGAAATATTTGTAATGTTCTTTAATGTTATCCATAGTTTTTTTTGTGGTTCTTTTTTTTTAAGCATCGGTACAGGCACCGTTTAGGCGCCGGTACCGTTTTAATAGTATCGAAAAGGCAATGGACCCTACTTAAAAGTTATTATTTCTCACTGGCTCATTTACCAAATGCTACTATAAGAAGTTCGGTAGCGAGACGTTTTAATAAATTATCGTTTGCGATTGACGACGCGATTGACAATGTTGTGATAAGTAGGCTATACCAACTTTGTAACTCGTTACCGTTGCATCTTGATTACTTGCCCCAAATTTGACAATCGCTTCTCTGAATTGAAATTGTCACAGATTGTTCAAATGGTGTTAATGTTGAAAGCTGTTCTGTGAAAGAGTTGGTTGGTTATCTTGCTTCTAACTTGTGGCACTAGGAATGATTTACAACATCATGTTGCCTTTCTGAGGAATTTGGCTCGTGTTTCAACCACGGTCCTGATTAACTCTTTAATTTGTCCGGTTCGAGTCTGATACGCTACAGTCAAATGCACCTGTAAATAAATTTAAGGGGGCAAATATTGTCCTTTAATTCACCTTATTTTCCACGGCAACAATGGTGCCGCAATTGTGTTTGATTTGTGATCTTACTTCCGGCTGAGGAACCTGACGTACCTAAGCTAGTGGCTAGATAACAGAACGCAAATATATTGAGTATTATATGCTCAGTTAGGGGCTGCATAACAATTGTATAAAAAAAAATTGCTCCAACGATGTAACGTACACAATGTGAAGCGGTCGGAGTGTTGTGGTGCACCTGACAATTTACACCCACCACCTTAAGAAGAGGAGCACCTGAGGCGATGGAAGAAGGCGCTAAATTTGAAGCGCCCACCCAAGTGCTCTTATGTGTGTTCATATCATTTCATGGACGGGAAGCCGACTGATGAACACCCTTACCCCGAGAAATGGCTCGGCTGTGATGTTCCTGTAAAGAAGTCACGATGGTTGCTGAAAAGATTTGGGTAAGCTAACCTTAGATAGCTATGTGCTTGTTTGCCTAACGTTAGATTTATGAAGTCCGTTCTATGAATACATTTAAGATCAGTAACAAGCATCTAACAAAGTACGTTTAAACACCAGTGTATACTGTTTTGATTTTAATTCATCTCTCTCTCACACACACACACACTATTCTAAGTATGGGTCCCATTATATATTAATTTATTAATTATCATGATATATTTTAAGTACTAATGTAAAAATGTTAAATTATTTCCAGAGATGTATCGATGACCGCCAGTGATGCAGTGGACAACTATGAGGGTGACCAGATCCACATGCTCCTGATCTTGCTGAAAGTCACCAGAAGTTACCTGCTGTAATTGTTATTTTTATGAACCTTTACAATATCACCAGATATTACCTGCTGTGTATTGTTCCCTTTCGATACTTCACTCATACTGCGTATGGGGAAAAGCTCCTTTTTTCCTCGATACTGAAGCCTTTTTTCAATAACGCAGTGCAACTGCACTGCCATTGGTTTAATCTGTAAACTTTCTTAAACCAATGACAGTGCTGCGTAGCTGCACGAGCCTGTGGCGATGCAGCACGCCAAAGCCCGCCAAAATGGGCGGGGCGAATGGCTATATAAGTAGGCGAATTGCCAGAGGAAATCAGATCTCACTACTTCAGCGACGACTTCATTTTGCTGGATCTCAACTGAACGCCTTCGCAGGAACGAGCTCTCGCCATCAAAGAGGCATCGCAGCAGATCAGCTGAGACCGCCGACCGCCTGCAGCACCGGCACTTTTGAAGACAGCCGCTCTTCAGCGCCGATCTCGGACCACCGCTTCTCACTTCTGGCCGCTTCTCAGCGATCTACTGCCTCCATCCGGCCATCACAAAAGAGCATTTCCAGCGGTTTTCAACGCTCTGAAACAGCTGTGGCATATGCAGAGCCCCTCTGCATGAGGATGATGGCCATGGTGAGTGCGTCTTTTGCCTGGCTAAAGCCCACGCTGAGGCGGCGCTCACTGAGACCTCATGCTGCTTATGTGAGGGCACGTTAGTCTCGCCTCTCTGCGCTCGTGGATTGCTTTCTTTAATGAAAGGGACCCCCCCCCTCGCGCCAACACCACCTTCGCACTTCCTCTGCAGCTCTCACCTCTGTAGACGGCTCTCAGGAGAAGGGATATGAGCAATTGCCGGCCCTAGACGGGGCCGTGGCTGCTCACATCTTCTCCGTTCCCTGGATGAGTCTAGCCCTAATGAATCTGCTATTCGTGACCTCCGCAGGGCCATGGATTTGGCCCTGCACGCCACGAAAGCCACGGCCCAGGCCATCCGATGATCTATGTCCTACTTGGTTGTGCTGGAGCGCCACCTCTAGATCAACATGACTGAAATAACGGAGAGCGACAAAGTGGCTCGATGCCCCAGTCTCTCCGTCCGGTCTCTTCGGGCCAGCCATAGATGGATTTACAGAGCGTTTCACTGCAGCACAGAAGTCCTCCCAGGCCATGCAACATTTTATGCCCAAACGCTCCAGCTCTGCCTCGAGTCGCCCCAGGAATGCGCCGACTCAGCACCAGAGCAAGCTTACTCCTTCTACTACCCAGGCAATGGCCCCTAGGGAGCAGCACTCAGCTCGCCCCGCTAAGCGCCAGGGCCCCTGGCAAAGGATTATGCTGGACCCGGAGCCATCTAAATCCTCCTGATTGTGGGGGAAGAAAGAGGATGGGGCAAAGTTCCACCACGGCCAGACCACCCCAGAAGCTCACTCGCATGCCTACTTTGCGACCTGGGCCCACTGTTGTTGCGTCCATGCAAAGCGACATTATTATGGCGAACACAATAAATGTTTCACATTTTCAAAAAGAGAGTGTTTTTCCGTTTTCCACATTCGTCAGTTTTCAGGCTCCTAACCAGTGGCTTGCGATCCGATTCTATCCAGGACTCACTGCAGTTCGCCCGAAGAGATTCCCACTTTGGTAGAGCCGGACGACGCTCAGGTCCTCCACACCGAAGTGATGACGCTGTTAAGGAAGGAGGCTATAGAAATAGTTCCTCCCTCAGAAAGTGATTCAGGGTTCTACAGCTGTTATTTCCTTGTCCCCAAGAAAGATGGCAGTCTCAGACCCATCTTAGACCTCAGACTCCTGAACCTCTCCCTCATGAAATGGAAGTTCAGGATGTTGACATTGAAGCAGATCCTCACGCAGATTTGCCGCAAGGACTGGTTCTTCTCGCTGGACCTGAAAGATGCTTACTTTCACATCCAGATAGCCCCCCATCTCAGATGATTATTGAGATTCACGTTTGAGGGTGTGGCTTTCGTTCAGCTGCCTCTGTGCACTGGCAAAGCACCTCTTGGAATGGGCACTACCCAGGTTGCGATCGCTCAAGGCGACGCATATACTTGGCAAGGCGAATCTGGGAGCAGACATGCTATTGTGGAGCAATGTCCCCTCGGAAGAATGGATGCTCCATCCCCAGACGGTTCTCAAAATCTGGAAGATTTTCGGGAAGGCAGAGGTTGACCTCTTCACCTCAGAAAGCAACTCTAATTGCCCAACTTATTTTTCGAAGGACACAGATACGCTGGCCCACGACTGGCTCAGTCTCCTTCTTTACAGAGTCCTCCTGGTGGCCCCGCTATGGAGGAGCCAAGTTTGGTCCTCGGAGCTATTCAGGCTCCCCATTAAAGCCCCATGACCACCCCCATCCCCCTGAGGTACCTCCTCTCTCAGGCGAACAGGACAATCTGGCATCTGCAGCCAGAACTCTGGGCTCTGCACACATGGTCCCTCGATGGGAGCCTCTAAGCCTCCCCGGGGACATGCTACACACCATTGCTCAGGCGAGAGCCCCGTCTACAAGACGCCTCTACGCCCAGAAATGGTCAGTCTTCGTTGACTGGTGCTCAGCACGGAACGAAGACCCTGTTGAGTGTGATGTATCTCCGATACTGTCATTTCCCCAAGAGCGTCAAGACAAGGGTCCTACCCCTTCCACTCCTAAGGTGTACGTAGCAGCCTTCACAGCATTTCATGCTCCTATTGCTGGCCAATCTGTGGGACGAAAGAGCCTCATTGTGCATTTCCTGAGAGGTTCTAGGTGGTTGAAACCCCCGCGTCCCCTCACCGTTCCCACTTGGGACCCTCACATGGTCCTTGGAGCACTCAAAGGACCTCCCTTTGAGCCGCTGGGGTCAGCTGACCTTCGGCCCCTAATGCTCAAAACCGCTCTGCTACTTGCTCTAGCATCGGTCAAGTGTGTTGGCAATTTGCAGGCCCTCTCGGTGAGCCCTGCATGCCTTGAGTTTGGGCCCAATGACTCGAAGGTCATTTTAAAACCCAGACATGGCTACGTCCCTAAAGTGCTCTCGACGCCGTTCAGAGCACAGGTAATTTCGCTCTCAACTCTGGCTTTGTTAGGTGACCGAGAGCTGGATTTACTCTGCCCAGTGAGGACTTTAAGGATATACATTGAACGGTCACAGCCGTTCAGGCAGTCTGACCAGCTTTTTGTCTGCTTTGGTGGCTGCACCAAGGGGTCTTCGGTCTCAAAGCAACACCTCTCGTGTTGGATAGTCGATGCTGTTGCTCTATGCTACTACTCTATGGGCCTTGAGTGTCCCATAGGAGTAAGAGCCCACTCCACTAGAGGGATGGCCTCTTCATGGGCCTGGTCTAGTGGTGTCTCTATCAATGACATCTGAGGCGGCCAGCTGGTCCTTGCCGTCCACTTGTGTCATATTCTATAACCTGGACATCCCGACCTTGCACGCTCAGGTTCTTTTGGTTTGATACGACGGCCTCTATCAGACTCCATCTTCATGCCACCGCCAGGGAGCTAGCTCCCTCTTAGCATTGTAGCATCAAGGGTTCGACGGCTCCGGCCTCTCACTTATCCCCTGGACCCCAAGGTGTTCAAGATAATTCTTGTCGTTCCCTACCGTGGCACAGCACGGTTGAATTCGTTCCCCATGAGTGAAGTATCGAAAGGGAACGTACTCTGTTACGAACGTAACCTCGGTTCCCTGAGATACAGAACGAGTACTGCGTTTTATGCCGTGCCACGAGGCTGCGGCTTCAGTGTCGTTGCTTCAATCATATAACCTGATTTCCTCTGGCGATTTGTCTGCTTATATAGCAATTCGCCGAGCCCATTTTGGCACGCTGCATCGCCACAGACTCGCGCAGCTAGGCAGCACTGTCATTGGTTTAAAAAAGTTTACAGATTAAAAAAATGGCAGTGCAGTTGCACTGCGTTATTGAAAAAAAGCTTCAGTAATGGGGAAAAAAGTAGCTTTTCCCCATACGCAGTACTCTTTCCGTATCTCAGGGAACCGAGGTTACGTTCGTAACAGAGTACGTTTTTTTATTGTTTTTTTTTATCTTAATTTGATCTTTTTTTATCCTAAATGTCTGATTTGAAGGAATAAGTAATGTCAAGTTTGCAAGTTAATTCAATCTTAGTGTATTACATATGGAAATTAAATGGTGAAATTTTACAGGATGGTCAGTAGAAGGTGTCTCTTGCTTCCTGAAAATAACAAACACTGATCAACAAATCACAAATGATTTTATAAAACTTACATTAAATTATATATTTTCTAAAACACAAATCACAGTCTGTCTTTTGTTTAACACAACTGATTTAAAACAACTTATTTAAAATAATTCAAGTCATCACCCACACCCTCTACATCCCACCCCAATTACCTAATATCCTATCCTTAACCCTAATTATTCTCATTATTTACATATACTATAGTATATAGTATATACTATACTATATAGCATATACTTAAAATAAAAAGGTTTTTAGTCTAGCTACAGTCTTGGCACAGAATTGCTCATTGTATGGCACATGTAGCAGAACTTGCTGTGATGGAACCCAGATGAGCAGCTTACAGGCCCTCAGCCCTGTACAGAAAATAGCAAACTTAAAATACATTTCAAAGCTTTCACAGTTTTCTTATTTAAGAATCATTCATTTTTATTACACTTGATGTTTACCTTCCTTATTCATTGGTTATACTTAATGTTACACTCAGTGTACACCTACCAAATCTTACCGTTACCTTACATTTTGCATATACACTGTGCAGAATTTCTAGGCAAGTTGATTTTAAGATCATATTCTTTTCCCAAATATATTTGACCAATTACAAACCACATCAATCTTAATAACTATTAATTTTGCATTTAATCTTTTATAAGTGATATATAATCTTTGTTTTTTTGGCTCATTTTATCTTTAAAAATAAAATCTGCCGAATAATTATGCACACCTGAATATAATGCAGCGTTTCCACCGAAATTACCCGGAACATTTGTACCAGGAACTTTTTTCCCAGGAACTTTTTTCCCCCCAGACCTGTTGCTTTCTGCGTTTCCACCATGGTGTAAAGTACCGGGAAGATTAGGCTAATAGTCTGGTGATGTAGGTCTGCGCGCGTTTCTCAATACAAAGTATGCTGATTTTGGATGTGCATCCTCGGTAGTTCAGATTTTGCTTATTCGACTCGGGAGTGTGATGTCCGCGACGACGCGAATACGGTAATACTGCAAACAGCAGCGTACTTCATAACTTCAGTAAGCTCGTCTTGGATACTGCAATTTTCCTCTCTGTATATTTACAATAAAACAAAATAGGATATCAAATACCACTGCCTCCTTTCGTTTTCATTTAAACATAATAACAGCTGCAGAAATGTGCTTAGTTCAGGGATATGTGTATATATACAGCCATTACAATGAAACGAAATATTATATAAATTTGCCATTTTTATTTTCATTTTAACATATAGATAAACTGAATACAGACCAAAGATAACCTGTTAGATTTACCCAAAACGAATTATATTTTATGTTTAACCACTAAAGAGACATCAGAGCCAGCGGCACATATCAGAAGGTCTAGCCGAGGAGAGGCTGCTCTCGGCGGATACATGAGGACTGAGCTCTCGCTGATCGAGTGGAGCTCACCGTCTCACAGATCGACGAAACACAATTTTAAATAGGCTCTGTCATTATAAATAAACCACAGATTTGAGTTTTAAACAACTACATTCTCGCCTGAAATACTTTTAAAATTACAGTTCATGACACAATAACAGTAATATTTTGAAAATGATCCAAATAAATGGTGGTTGAACTCAACCAATGCTGCGTGAACTCAACCAATCAGGATGTTTAGCGCCCAATTCCCCGCCCCCGAAAGTTCCGGAACTTTGAAAAAGTACTACCTCACCAGCAGGGACTTTCTGAGGGGCATTTTTTTACCCAGAACTTTATTTAGTTCCTGGTTCCTGCGGTGGAAACACACCGAGTACCAGGCCAAAGTCCCTAGTTCCTGGGTAAAGTTCCTGCGGTGGAAACGGGGCATAAGGCATTTTCACTTCCAATTTCCAGCCTCCTCCTTATGTAATTTATAAATTTCCACTTACCTTACTCCAATGTACAATTAAGAGAATAGACAAGATACTTAGTCTGATGATGGTCATCAGGTCAGCAGCTGTGCATGTCACAAACATGTTAATAAAATGTTATACATTTATAACATAGTATATGTTAAAAACACAATCGCTGCAAGATATTATCATGAATAATAATTAATAATGATGTGTGTGATAGTATCACCTTCCATAATATTGATGCTGTATGGCTACACGACCTTCCCAATCCAGCGATGCATGAACATCCAGTGGTCTCCACCGATCCCTGCTCACTGACCACCACCCACGCAGAGTAGTTTGGATTGCTCAACTGACTGGGTGCACGTTTGCTTTTAAAAGACAAAATCATCCTCGCTGTGTAACTGTAAATGACCCAATTTCCCACTATGTAAATACCTGTAGGCCTCAGTACTTTTATCATTTTTCCTTGCTACTCCACATCTACCCACGTTAACAGTGATGATGGATGGGACAATTTGAGACTATTTGATCATTGTAAGAAGTTTTCATCGTGCTCCCAATTTATAAAATATACAGTAATAACGTTCTTTGTCATTTCGCCACAGTTATAGTTAGCTATAAACAATCTTACAACTACTGAAATAGTTACCGGATGTGCCGTATCAGTTGGATGACAAAATGCGGAAATGCGAAGCATTAAAAATGGGCAGGGCAGAATGAGGTGAAAAGAAAGGATGTAACTGCGGTCTAAGTGGAAGAGAGGGGAATGCAGAAGGATGTTTAATGCTCCAGTGGTACGCCGCTGTAAAAAGTTTGAGAATCACTGTGCTATGTCATTCAGTAAAGTATTACAATTTCCACAAAGCCATGCTAAAAACATTAAAAAGAGTACTAGACAAAGTTATCATCTATACAGCCATGATTAATAATGAAAACTATAACAGTAATATGTATTGTTGCATGAATAATAAGCAACAAATAAAATTATCCACCCCATAGTAAAGTATGAACACATTTTCATACAATAAATCGGCTGCAATTTAAAAATGATCATCCCTTTAAAACAGAGAAAATACCTTTTACAAGCATCTACATGCAGGTCTTTTTTAAAGTGTTCATAGCAGTACTTAAAAAATAAAAAAAAAAATTAAATCTGTTCACTCCGAGCAGAATCTATATTTTAACATTTCTGTTCCTGTGTTCCTCTGATATTATAACCGTTCCGAAACCGGTTCATCGAATGAATGTTTCGATGTGAGGTAAACTTCAACAGATTTCCCCTGCTCAGAGAGTAGGGAGCAATGAACATTTGAAAAACAGTTCATGCATGGAGTTCATTTCTAACGAGCTGATTATCTGAATCAGGTGTGTTAACAAAGAGAAACGTGCAAAATATGCAGAGCAGTCGGGCGCGAGGACTGGAATTGAGAACCGCTGCTATAAGAGGACGTTTTGCCTCCAGAGGAACGTTGGGTGATGTCAAGGGATTTTGAAACATGACATCTTCAAGCTACTCCCCTTCACCTTTACCAGTGAATATGTTCATATTCGTTTTGTTCATATTACATTGAGTTGTATATACACATTATTTGAATTAAATTAATTTGACAGACAGCATTCTGTCAACATCATTGGTCGACATCAGCTGTCAACCAACGTAACCAGAGCTGCCAACTCTCAAGCATTCACCGTGAGACACACGCAATTGACTCTTTTCACACGCTTTCACGCCACACATCAATTTTCTCACGTACAGAAAAACCACGAAGCAAAGAGGACACGGAGACCAACAGACTAGTTAGAGCAGATTACTTATGATATAAAAAAATGGTTAAGTTATAGCTAGCTAATTATCAAACGAAGCTACGGTTAGCCATCGCTAACATTAGCACGTTTATAGAACAGCCTTCGATACATTTCTATGTTATAACTTCCCGAAAAAAAAATACACAAACATATAAAACAAACTTCTAGCGAAATACTAACAGCATCTAACTTACCAATCCAAAAGAAATGTTGCAAGTTCGGTGTCGAACCTCATTTCTTTCAGGTCCATCAGTTGTCTCCAGCGATTGAAAGCAGTGCCGATGTTTACTCTGGTTCGGATCCTTTTCTTATCGGATTTGATTTGTGATTCCGAGCGCGGTTGTTTCCCTGTAGCTGGTGGTGGTCTCATGCCAAGGGCTTAAGTCATCCTTCCGCTCTCTTCCCTGAACTGAAATGAAGTAGTGGGCTGTACTTTCCACATGATTGACATCAGGTATAAGTACGCCCACAAGCCGTGCAATGTTATGCGTGTATTGCAGGTTGGCTGGTGGTTATGTTGCCCACATACCGCCTCCCATGGCCGAAACTGGTATTACGACACCTGTCGGGCCGGGGCTAGTAATGCTACTGCTAATTAAGGTTGATATCTCTGCAGCACTATAACTTGACATTTTTTTAATGACATCATCGCCCTTATTTCTTCTCATACTTTTGATGCGTGTACAGTAGGTCATTTTTTTTTTATATTTTTACCTCAATTTTTGCACATGGCACCTTTAAGGTGAAGCTGATGCCTACCTCTCTCATTCAGCAAGAATCCAAATGTTTCCATATTCCCGAAATATCTGGATGCTTAAATATGATTTATTATATAGTGTTTGTACTTTCATCGACATAAAGCATCATCCTTCACATCGGCTTTATCAGCACAGCACAGCACAGCACATTTTTTAATGGAATGATAAAATAACGTTATTAACTGGTTAATGGCCATTTAACATTTTAGATTCTGTTCGGAACCATACAATTTGATTTCTTTCCGTTTCTGGTTCTGTTCCTGCCAAAATGTCATTCATTTCCGGTTTTCGTGAGTTACTGTCACAATACTGTGTCGGAAGGAATACGGAGCTGAGGATAATCGAAATAGACTTTATTTATCCAACACAATAGGAAATGCAACAGGGAGAACACAACATTATGAGTCTAGGGGTGTGACAGTTCCAAAATAGAGTAAATGAAGTAGCCTATAATATATTTAGTCTGATTAACATGACACACAGGTTTCAGGTTTCTTGATTCTAGGTTTATGTTTATCATTGTCATTACACATTTTGCATTCTGCTCTTTTATGTAGTTTTAGTTTAAGTATTTTTTTCATACAGTAATACATTTCTTTCTTTCCTGCAGAATAAAAAGAAACCATCACATAATTTGTTATGGTTTTACTGGTTATAATGAAAATTTTTTGGTTTTAATGGAAATTTCAATGGTGTCTGTTGGTCTCTGTTGGTAATTGGTCGCCTTCTGTTGGTGACTTTTGCTAAAATCACTAAATCCTAATGTAAAATGTCCCAAAACACACTTCAGGAAACTATTATTTAATGGTTTTAATGGTTAAAATGATGGTTTGTAATATTTGTAATGGTATTTATAGTGGAAATCCTTAGAATTTCTGTGATGGATTCTATTGTGTTGTCAGTAGGGTCATGATGGGTTTTTGTGATGTGATTTGCCATAAATGCAATAGGATTGCTGTAATATCGTGAGATAGAAGCTTCTATTTGTAGTTGTGGTGGGCCTATTTGAGAGAACATTAAGGTTTTTTTTTTTTTTTTTTACTCCCAGTCCGTCCCTGGTTATTACGAATGAATGATTTTCATACTTTTTAATCATGTTATCCTTTCTTGTGTACTGACATCATTTAAATTTGATCTATTTATTGCATTATTAAATCATGTTGATATGGGTAAGGAGAAGGCTGGATATACGAGTATGGACAAACTATCCATTTTAGACAAAATAAATCTTCCCAAGATTGTAAGATCCCTCTGCAGCCATTGATTTAATATTTTTTTTACATTTACCTATGCAAACTAATACGCCATATTATTGTTTGCCTATCCAACACAATATTTTTATTAGTTTTGAATCAATATAGATAATAGCTGTGCAACCATTATAAACAAAGTCTTGGAAAACTACCACAACCTTCATTAATTCCTCTTTTAGTTGGGGAATATTTTACAGGTTCCATGACCTAAAGCTATAGCGCTGATTGTTATATTATATAACATTATATAACATTTAAATGACATTTTTAAATCTTACTCCAAAACCAAAATGCTTAATAAAAAAGAAAAGAAAAAAGGATTCTTAACAGCATCAAACGCTTTATAGAAATCTTAAAAAAATAAAATAAAAAGAAGACCACCTCACCACAATTGAGTAAATCTATTCTAAAATTGTTATGGATTGACAAGTGATCCAATATCATTATCTTTTTTCTCTTCTATGCCTTTGATAACTCATTCTATATCTTTCCTGTTCTCTAACCCTCTCCTTAAGATCAAGATTCTTGCTAAAATAATCATTTTGTATCTCCAAGTCCTTAAATTATTATTATTATTATTATTTGCACTCATTCACCTCTTCCATGCTGAACTGAATCTCCTTCGTTAGGTTTACAATCATGGTGCTGCTTTGTTTGGATTTTTCAATTAAATAAACCAGCTTCTCATACACCCTCCTTACCAGATTTAATATCACCTCCAAAATGGTTTCACTGGCCATCCCACATTCTCTGTTATTTTGCACAACAATCTCCATTGCTGTGTCATGGTCCATTACAAACATTAGGACAAAGTACAAACAATGCACATGTACAAACGTATCTGTACACTGTATCTAAAGGGTGTATACATTTAGGGTGCTGAAAAGGTGATGTTTTTATGTTCAATCAGATGTTACTCAAAAGTGGGGAATCGACGGAGGGGGAAACAAAACTTGTCAATTGGTGCAGGCTGTGACAGTTTAGGAATAGTGGAGCACGAGTTTCTGCATGCGCTGGGTTTCTGGCACGAACAATCCAGATCTGACAGAGACGACTACGTCACCATCATGTGGGACCAGATTGAAGAGGGTAACTATTGAATTCTTAAATACACGCATCAATAATAAGATCATTCTGTCTTACAAAACTCCCAAAATCTACAGTATGAATATAATTATATTAAATACAAAGTAATTTGTTCATCAACTAATTCACGGTTTGTTTTTCACTTAGGTAAAGAGCACAACTTTAATTCATATAATGAAACGGTGTCAAGCTCTCTCGGTGTCCCCTATGATTATGGTTCAGTCATGCACTACAGTAAGACATCCTTCAGCAAAGGCAGTGAACCAACCATTGTTACTAAAATACCAGAATTCTTGGATGTGATTGGTCAACGCATGGAGTTTAGTGACAGTGACCTGCTCAAGCTGAACCGCCTATACAATTGTAGTAAGTTTATGATTAAGCACGTTATGTGGTATAATCCTCCATTATTTATTCCTATATATAAATACACTGACATTAGTTTGACTGAAAAGATAAAGACTACTTTCTCATCTAATACTTTGCTTCTCATACTCATCTTGTTCTAAACATATTTTATAATTCTTCCAGCTACAGCCTCAATATTTCTGGACTCTTGCCAGTTTGAGGAGCCAAATATCTGTGGTATGATCCAGGGTGATGGTGGAAATGCCAAGTGGGCTCGTGTACAAAGAGTAAAGGGCGGTCCACAGACGGACTACACCAACCTGGATCAATGTAAAGGTATGAACACCCCTAACCACAAAAGCAGGATTCAACCCAGCTATGTTTTGCATTTATTTACCATGAAAATTGCCATTTTTGAGCCACAAGATCACTAGCAATAAAACTTCATGCAAGTACCATGAAGTTTTATGCACCATCATGCTCAGTAGCCCTGTCCATTGTGAAACCTTATTTGTCCAAACTCCATATAAATGCAAATATCTTTGATTGCGATGTGTCAAAAATCCAGACTCTAGTCACTGTGAGTCACAACAAGCAGGAGTTTTGTGTGTAATATTGAACTTTTTCACATAGAATATATATTTTTTGCAAAGTTACCACCAACTTTCTCAGCAGCTATATTAGAAAATCCTTATGTTACACTCCCGATATCACATGGAAGACTATTTGTTTTATTTAAATTTTTGTTACTTAACCACTTCGTAAAAGGTTGAATAATACATAGTCCATAATCCTGCATTGATATCTCTTTTTTGATGGTGGCACTTTGGTCTTCATGATAAACACATTTTACTGATACCATTAGGAAATATTCTTTGATTTTCTCAAGACATTTCTTGTCAAGGATTGTAATATGACATGAAAAATATTTTTTCAACTCAATTATAAGGTCCAAAGAGAAAGTGAGAAGACTGGTTTAATGGTCTATTATCTAATAAAGTTTGTACTTCCACAGGTGTTGGGTTCTTCATGCATTTCATCACAGCCACAGGAACCAAGGGTAAAAATGCTTTCCTGGAAAGTCGCCTCTTTCATCCCAAAAGACGCTCCCAATGCCTGCAGTTCTATCACTACAACAGTGGAAGCGTTGATGACCAGCTAAACATCTGGGTGCGTGAATACACAGTTAAAAACCCCAAAGGAGCTCTGAGACTCATTCAGAAGATAAGTGGTAATAATTTTTTGTTTAATACACCAATAGATTAATGCCTTTAGCCTATGTGTAACTTATACTTGTACAACCTAGGTGGACTTCGAGGCTCCTGGGAACTATACCATGTTATGCTAAATGTCTCTGATAAATTCAGAGTAGTGTTTGAAGGGGTTAAAGGAAGAAAACCATCAAAGGGTGGTCTGTCTCTGGACGACATCAACCTTTCAGAGACCAAGTGTCCTCAATACACTTGGCGCATTCGTGATTTTAAAAGGCTTCTCGCTACAACCCCTGCCGGTTCCGATACCTACAGTCCCCGCTTCCTGTCCCCAGATGGTTACTCATTTCAGATTTCTTTGAACATTAATGGCTTGAAGGATAGTCCACATATAATGGCAATATACCTCCACTTAACCTCTGGACCCAAAGACAACAATCTCCAATGGCCATGTCCATGGCGTCAGGCATCTATGGAGCTAATGGACCAGAATCCAGACATCCAACATCGCATGAACAACATTAAGATGATCACTACAGATCCAAACATGACCTTCACAGACTGTAAGAAACAAAGTTATAGTTATGAGTCATTTTTATGTGCCATTAATGCTGATATGATAAATGCAGATACTTGGTTACAAATTTCTTAGAGATAAAAGGCAATATGTGTTTTTAAATAGAATCTTCTCTCTTTGTGCAGCCACAGGTAATGTTAAGTATTTTTGGGACAACCCACGAAAAGTAGGCAGTCTAGTCACTGACACAGATGGTAGTAAATTCTACCGGGGGAGGGGTTACGGTACCAGCCATTACATCACACATGATCATCTGAAGAGTCGAAGCTTCATCAAAGGAGATGATGTCATCTTTCTCCTCTCCCTTAAAGGTGTGCAGTTCTTATTCAATACCAGTGAAATTCTTATGAAATATGACAAGAGTTTAAATTTCAACTTCACCAATAGATGTGACTGGACTTTTGGGGACTCAGACCAGAGAGTCTTGGAGACCGGAAATCAGAGACCTGCGATTAGAGATTGATGACCGTGATGCGGGGGAGCCAAAGAGACAGATGGTTGTATGCATCTATTTCCCAGTTTTCTCTTACTAAACTTGATAATTGTACCATTTTTAAATGTAAATGTATGTACAGTAACTCCCATTCAGTGTTGTTGAGTAACTTACATGTAACCAAATTATGTAGCTTAATTACAAAATAAATATTATAATCTGTTAGTTACTGAATATGTGTAGTTAAATTACAGTTACCTATAAAAAATTACAGATTACAAAAAGGTTATCAGAATATTTTCACTCACATACATATGATTGATTTCTTACAACTGTTTTATTTCCTATTTATGTTTATGTATATGTTTTCTTTATTTAAAGACTGAAAGATTAACCCTGCCTGCTTTAAATGTTTGAAAATGATTAATCATCAAAAACATTAGAAATTTAGAAAAATAATCAAATGTAATCAGAAACATTACTTTATTAAAGCAATTGAAATACACTATTTATTAAATTTTACATAGGGTAACTTGTAATCTGTAATCTATTACACTTCCAAATTTCCAAACCTTCTCAACACTGCCCCCATTAAACTGAATTTTCTCTTACAGAACCCGACAGTCCTGGGACCATGGAATAAAAGATCCCCATGAGATGCAGCATACATCAAGAAGCCTCTATGGAGAGAGAGAAATCTTTCCAGAATTGGCCGTATATTGTGAGCTGAACTGGAGCTACTGAATTATAACCTGCATTAAAAAAAAAAAAAACCTGATAAGTACTATGCTCAAAAAACGTTATTACTAGATTACTAGAACTTCTCATGTTCATTGCCTCCTTAAGATGATTTTCTTCTTGTTTTCCTCATTTGTAAGTTGCTTTGGATAAAACAGCCTGCAAAATGAATAAATGTAAAAGCATCAACACAAATAGTCAACCATCAATGCTCCCACAGTTTATTAGTGGTATATTGTAGTCTGTAACAAAGTGATGTTTTATAAATAATTGTAATGTAATTTACATTCCTGAATTATCAAGAGATGCAGCTGTCCATTGGCACTGCTCTATGTGAGAAACATCACATTCTCTGAGATCATGACCTGGTTGTCATCCTGTAAATTTATGCCTGCGATTGGACTGTAGGTTTAACCAGATATGAAATTTTATTAATAAGATTCGGGAGGAGCGCGTCAGATACTTATCAACTAATCTAATCAACTAGCCTAATCAACACAGGTGGACCATAATCAAGTACTCAATCCCATAGTATAAATATATCGCTGACTTCCCTCTATCCATTGACGGTTTATCAGCATGCTGGTTCGCTTCGTCTGTCACCTTACCACAGACCCAATTTTCGTACCAACGAAGAGAGCTACACAGGGGATTTATAAGACCTGCTGCTTTTGCCGGACCCGAGATCATTTCTACCCAGCCAAACACGGCCGTTGAGCAGCATTAAGCGTAATCGTGACCGCTGCTCTCCTCGCCAAGCCACATGTCGTGGCCAATAGACTGTGCAAGCTCCGAGCTCGCCTTGCTCGACACAACGATCGTGCCGCCCGAGACCGAGCTCTCCAGCAGACCGAATCCAACCAGCCTTAGCCGAACCCCAGTTCTCACCGCGGCTCAGCCTTTCACGCCGGCGTTCCGGCCGAGTGTCAGTTTGAGGCCGCTTCCTCTAGCGGCGCAGACCGCGCGATGTTAACCAATACATTTTCAGGCGAAGACGCTAAAAACAGGTTCTTATTTTTCTTCATTGGATTTTTACGGCAGTTGGCATCTAAAAGCAGGTTAGCGGCTAAAGTTTGTTAAACGACGTCATGACGCAGTTCCGTCTTCTTCTGCTAGTGTTTTATGGCGGTTTTGGCAAACCAGCGTAAAGGTGCATTACCGCCACCTGCTGATCTGGAGTGTGGATTGCGCATAGATTTGGACTACAGATACAAACGTTCCGTCGGATGATGATGCCACTTTTAACCAAGAAGCAAAGGCATTACATTCGCCTTACCGCGCACGTTTAAACCTCACGGAAATGATACAGACATAAGTTCCATGAAAAAAAAACAACAAAAAAAACGACAAAAAAAGTCTCTGGATAAAAGAGTTTCTGCTAAATGCTTAATTTTAATTTCCATGCAAGTTTCCTGGTAGGACCAAATCATTTAGGGACCTATTTCACCGGTGTGATCACTCAAAATTCATCTAAAACGCATATGCCCTAGTGTTTCGACGCAGGATAGCAAGTGTGAGTAAACCCAGATAGCAACAGACTCCGGGGCGAATCCGCCTTCAAGTCGCCTGCTCCGCTGTACGCTCGGATTCAATTCGACAACGCGCACAGAATATGCCCCGCCTCCGCACAGCGCACTGTCAGTTTGCGTGCTCGTCACAGACGCTGGGCGGATTAACTAACCGGACGCGCCTTTTTCAATTATCATCGTCACTGAATCCTTCTCCTCACTGTGGAAAAGCTGGAGCCGACAGGTCGGTGAAGACTGAACACGGTAAGAGTAGTTAAAATATGCTTTATTTGAACAGTTGTATCAAGTAACTTTACCATTAATTGATTTTTTTGAATGTTTGTAATTTAAAAAAAAATGACTGTGGCCAAGTTAGCTCTTCAGTGTCATTAGCGTTAACTCAGATTTGAGTAAAAAGTAAAATATTTAATAAGCTTTTTAAATAAGGTTTCAGTCCAGTGTGACCTAAACGCAAATTTTCACTCCTTTCGAGTAAAATAGCAGGCAAGCTAATATTAGGCCTAAGGTTACCTGTTTTTTCACTGAACTTCTAGTTGTTTGAGTCTATTTTTTTGTTTACATATGATATGACTATTCTCCACCTCATGTAATGTTGTTTCAGATCATTATTTCATATCATATTAATTCATAATTAATAAGTTACCGTGTGTGTGTGTGTGTTCTGTTGCAGCTCATTCAAGTGCCACCAGTGTGTTTTTGGAGTATTTCTTCTTTCTATTTAATCTCGTTTGAGGAAAGTAAGATTAAAAACTGTTTTAAACTTGATTTTGTCAAATACTGATAATGGTCCACAACTACAGCTTTTAACATGTAATAAATGTGCCATTTCAAAAGATTCATACCATTTTATTTCTTACCATATTAATTCATAATTAATAAGTTACTGTTTGTGTGTGTGTTCTGTTGCAGCTTACAGCTCATTCAAGTGCCACCAGTGTGTTTTTGGAGTATTGCATCTTTCGATTTCATCTTAAACAAACATCTGAGTAAAGTAAGATTAAAAACTGTTTTAAACTGGATTTAGCCAGCTATTTTGTCAAATACTGATAATTAGGGCTGGACGATTAATCAAAGTACTCGAAACCGAAATTCAGAACCTCTAACCGACGCAATTGACGTAAAACACAGAGATGGCGCACGAGCAGTGAGTCTTGCGTCTTCACTAAACTGTCAGTTGTATGTGTTTTATGGTTTGTGTATTAGCCTACGGTTTGCCAGTTTAGACATTCAAACGATTATATGATCCGATGTGTATTATATCGAGCTCGGTGCTCATGCTCAATAATTGAGGTAAAATGTTTAATCGAGGTTTTGATTTTAGGTCCTAATCGTCAAGCCCTACTTATAATGGTCCACACTACAACTTTTAACATGTAATACACGTGCCATTTGTTTTCTAAAGATTCATACAAGGTTAAAAGTTTAAAACCTACGTTTTAGGCTGTTTCTTAGGTTGTGTTTGTTATTTGAAACGAGATTTGCATTATATATAACACTGTGGAAAGCAGTGATGGAGTGTACATAGTATACAAAGAATTTTCAGAGAAGTTTTTGTTTAAAAACCTACTTTTTAGGTTTACAACCTACTTTGTTGGTTTCACTTCCATGCATCGGATATAATCAAAATATCTTAATTTGTGTAATTAATGACAGAATTTTAATTTTGGGGTGAACTAACCTTTTAATATATAAGAAATTGACCGCATTTTTGTTACATTTTAGATTTCTTCCCTTGCAACTGTTGGGGGCCATGACACAAAACATGTCAGGTGGAACATCCTTTCCAGCATGTTCCATGATGATGTTGGGAGGAGGATCAACTGGAAGGGTGTGAATGGGGAAAAAAGTATTCAGCCAGACGGAGTCCAAGAAGTTCCTCCTGTGTAAGTAAATGTGGGAATGTCAGCGGGAGCAAACAGTTCTGACGCACACACAACGAGCAGGTACGAAACACATAGGGCGAGGGGAGATTTTCATTCAATCGCAGATGGTTTCATTATCTTGGCCGGATACAAAAGTCTGAGAGGATAAAAGTAATAAAAGCATAAATGTGTCTCCAAATATACCTGGGCGACCCACCCAAGTAAAGTCTATGGTTGCGTCTCAATCAGCTCCCTAGTTCAGTAGTCAGGGCACTGATCAGGGAGTCAGCCACATTAATTCACATGATATACTGATTCATCGACTTAGGAAGCTTTTGGAATTGACTTTGTTCTTTGACAACATGGCTGTTGTCGCATATTTTTGCTGTATGATTGGCTCTTATATTAATCCATATCGAATAAAAATGCCTAGGGCTTCTCATCATTATTGACATATTTTATCGCAATTCAATATAATATCGTTTATCTGCACAGCGCTATGCTAGAGCGCCAAAAGTTACATATTGTACCTATTAAATTTCAGGTTGTACACTTTTGTTTTAAAGGCAGTGGTTATATGTATCCTTTGAAAAAAAAAAAAAAACTGGTAGCTTCAATGTGAATGAATTTTTTAAAATGAAAA
Organism: Carassius carassius; assembly: GCF_963082965.1. Classification (NCBI taxonomy): domain Eukaryota; kingdom Metazoa; phylum Chordata; class Actinopteri; order Cypriniformes; family Cyprinidae; genus Carassius; species Carassius carassius. Next base: position 19,149,455 of record NC_081781.1, read on the forward strand.
TCTGCTTGTGTATTACAGGTGCTGTGAGAGCCATGTATCACGTGCCGCCACTGATGAAGAAATCACAAAACGCACAATATATAGTGGGTCAGCCTGGCAGCTGATAAGGGAAGCTCAAGGAACGTCCCACTGTGAGCACCCAGCAGCAGAGTTCTTCAGAGCTTCATTGTTACCTTCAGTGTTTTGAACAGTTACAATAAAATAAAGGTACAAGGTTACTATTTTAGATAAATGTTTTTTTTATTCAAAGAATCAACTTGTTTTTAATTTTCTTTTCAAAGAAAATTAAATGAAATCCAGTTTCTACAAAAAATCAAATAAAAAATTAAGCAGTACAACTGTTAACAAAAAGATGTTGCTCAAATATTTACTCTTCTTAATGTTGTAAAGTCTTATTTTTCATTAAATAATAAATAAAAAAATTGGTACAATTTATGGTTGCATTTCCTTTACTGTAATAATTCTATTCAATACCAATTAATGAACATAATTAATCTAAAAATAATTACAGATTGTAAATGCATTTACAGACTTTTTATAGTTTTATTGTAACTGGCTAAAGTTCTGAATGATTTCATCATGTTTTATTAATATTAATAAAGGCAGACATTAAATATTCAAGCTTTTATAGAGCAATCCAGTCTATCTGATGTTGGTCCATTTAGATTTTAAATATTTATGTGTAGCGAGTTGTGACCAGAGTACTAGTTCGAGAGTGATCTGAAAGGTATCCAGACCAAATGACCCACTTAATAAACGGGTCCATAAATGGATCTGCGGCGGATCAGGTGCTTCATAAACGGCTCCTGATCGGATCCGCGGCGGATGAACTACCTTATCGGCGGACACGGGGCAGCTCTGCCCCGGATCTGATCTGGATCCACAATCCTTATCTGTTCCGGACCCGTTTTGCGGATCCGTTCTGGAGCTTGTGATACCTCTGGGGCGGATCCGTTGCGGAGTCAGTTCCCTTTCATAGGTCACTTCGATGCTGCGGTGACGTCACCACGTATGGGAACACCTTCGGTGTGACGAATGTCTGAAGCCCTATACCATCCCGCCAATCCTATTGGCCAAATAGCGCGCGGCACCGCCCAGCATGCGTAGGCATATATATACCTGGTGCCGCGCGCCATTTACCTCAGATTTCATTCCTTCAGTACGAAGCGAATCTTCTGTGCCCTATTGTCTCGCGTTCTCAGCGATCGTCACGAGCAGTATACTCCTCTCCGCCGACGCGATGAGTTTCAAGAAGTGCAAGGACCCGTGTACCAGGTACATCGTTCAGGGGGACACTCTTGACAGGTGCGTAGTCTGCCTAGGCTTACACCACGCACAGGAGGCGCTTAGCGGCCTTTCTTCATGCGCCCATTGCGATGGCCTGCGACTCAGGGTCCTTCGCTCGAGGGTAGATGTGTTCTCCGATGTCGCCGTGTCTAACCCCCGCCACACCACTTCTGCGACTGCCGAGGCACCGCACGAGGTGATAGCTTGGGGTGACACGTGTGACATGGAGCTCGAGGACAGTTCAGCGATGGAAAATTACTCTCCACATCGCTCGCTCTCCCCTACCCTAATACACAGGAAAACTTTTGAACCTGTCGTCTTTTCCTGTGAGGATTTACGGCCCACACCGGGGGCATGTAGTGCCATCTCCTTCGGTTGTGACCGCCATGATGACGACCTTCTTTCCACTGCGGCCTCGGGGTCCGAGGACTTCGCGGCCGACACGAGCCCTCTCCCTCCTAGTGGACAGGAGAGGCGTGTTTCCCCCTCCTACAGTGAGCTGTTGGATGTGGTTTCCCGTGCAGTGGGTACATTGGGGCTGGAATGGGAGGTTGAGAAGGCCGAGGCCCAACCTTCTTCGAAGCTGGACGACCGTTTTCTAACTAGTCGGACACCTGCGCAGCCCCGGAGGCCTTTACCCTTTTTCCCGGACCTCCACCAGGAGGTTTCGAGGTCCTGGAAACAGCCGTTTGCGGCGCGCATCACGAACGCTGCGGCCGCGGATTTCGCCACCATTTCGGGCATGGCGAGTCACGGCTATACAGCGATACCGCCGATGGAGGAGACTCTCGCCGAACATCTTGCGCCTAATTCGGCCGCGGCGTGGAAGTCCCGCCCCCTCCTCCCCTCGAAGGCGTGTCGAGTCACGTCTAGTTTAGTGGGAAAATCCTATATGGCCGCTGGTCAAGCGGCTGCTTCGCTTCATTCCATGGCGGTCCTTCAGGCCTACCAAGCGGAGCTGTTAAAAGGATTGGACGAGGGGGACGGCATTACACCTGAGGCGGTCAAGGAACTACGGCGAGCAACTGATTTGGCGCTTCGTGCTACCAAACATACTGCTCGAGCAGTGGGCCGTTCCATGGCTGGATTAATTACGGTTGAGCGCCACCTCTGGCTTAATCTCACCGATATAAAGGAAAAGGATAAATCTTTCCTCATGGATGCCCCTGTGTCTAAGGACGGTTTATTTGGAGAGGCGGTCACTTCAGTGGTGGAGAAGTTCACAGCAGCGAAACAACAATCAGCCACTTTCCGCCAGCTGATTCCCCGCAGACCCAGAGAGGTTGAACGCCGTCAGGCGCCCGCGCGTTCTCGCTCAACCTCCTCTCACCGCCAGCGAGTGCCCTCTCGGGAAGAGCCTTCACCTATGGCGCCCCCTCGCAAGGACTGGGGCCCTAGGGTTGTTCCACCGGCTCAACAACGCCAGCGAAAAAGGTTGAACCTGAGTTCGACGGCCAAGGCCTCTCGTTCTCGGGCACATAACAGCAGCTCCTGATTTTTTCGCTGCCTGCCAGGGACTGTGCCCTCCGCTAGAGAGCGCTGTTGGACCGCTTTCGCGCATCCAACACTCTCATTGCAGTCCCCACGCTCAAACCCTGACTGTTTCGCCGCAAACAGCGCCTCGAACAGCATTGGAGCGAACTGTAACACCAATCGCTTCCTCAGACACTATGCACGATCCAGTTTTCAGAGCTCGAGGAGCGCTTCAAAGGGTCTTCATCGAACGGCCCGTCATGACGGCTCGCTCAGCCGCCGCTGTTTCGCTAGCGGCAGAGCCCGATGCTCAATCTGTTGGCCTAATTCCTGCCGTGGACACGTTTCAGGATTACGTACAACGAGATACAACGCCTGCTCTGCATATACTTCCCCTGTGCACGAACACCGTGAGTCTTTCGTGCCCGGACATTTCTATGTGTGCAACAGCGTTGCAGGAAACGAACATGTTGAAACCGCTAATATTGTTTCGGGCCGCGTGGGAACGCTTGCCTGGCATTTCTCAATGGGTGTTACGCACAATTTGTCACAGATACACCATTCAGTTTCGGAAAGGCCCGCCCCCTTTCCGCGGAATTCTCTCCACGGTGATGAAACCGATGGACATGGCGGTGCTGAGACAGGAAATGTTAGCTCTACTGAGCAAAGGGGCTATAGAAGAAGTACACCCCTCTCAGATGGAGTCAGGGTTTTACAGCCGTTATTTTGTGGTACCAAAAAAGGACGGCGGATTACGACCCATTCTGGATTTACGCCGTCTAAATCTTGCACTCAGGTCGAGCAAATTCAATACTTACCTGGCAGGGGAGACGCCATGATCAAGAAGGCGGTTCACCCAGGGCGAGGCTTGTCCATTGCACTACGGCCATGCTGACCCCTGCGAATTCCCCAAATGTGGGAATCTCGACTGCATAATTTATGGTAGTGGGGGACTGCGTTCGCGCTCTCCCCTGAATTATAGGGAAGTCGTGGCCTAATGGTTAGAGAGTCGGACTCCCAATCGAAAGGTTGTGGGTTCGAGTCCCGAGCCGGCAGGAATTGTGGGTGGGGGGAGTGCATGTACAGTTCTCTCTCCACCTTCAATACCACGACTTAGGTGCCCTTGAGCAAGGCATCAAACCCCCAACTGCTCCCCGGGCGCCGCAGCATAAATGGCTGCCCACTGCTCTGGGTGTGTGCTCACAGTGTGTGTGTGTTCACTGCTCTGTGTGTGTGCACTTCGGATGGGTTAAATGCAGAGCACAAATTCTGAGTATGGGTCACCATACTTGGCTGAATGTCACTTCACTTCACTTCACTTCACTTCAAGATGTTGACGGTAAAATCTATTTTGTCTCAGATTCAACCAAACGACTGGTTTGTCACGATCGATCTGAAGGATGCTTATTTTCATATTCAGATCATCGAGAGACACCGGAAGTTCCTCAGATTCGCTTTGGAGGGCAAAGCGTATCAGTACCGCGTTCTTCCCTTTGGCTTAGCGCTAGCTCCCCGTACATTCTCAAAATGCATGGACGCAGCTCTGGCCCCGTTGCGGCTCCGGGGCGTCCGTGTGTTAAACTATCTGGACGACTGGCTGGTGTTAGCGCAATCTCAGACTCAAGCACACTCTCATCGAGATATTGTGCTAAATCATTTACACAGCCTGGGTTTACGCACAAACTTCCAGAAAAGTGTATTAATCCCCTCTCAACGGATTACCTTTCTGGGAGTAGATTTGGACTCTCGCGCGATGACAGCAAAGCTTTCTGTCCCGCGCGCTCAGTCGATTACGTCATGCGTTCAGCACTTCAGGGCGGGTCACACAGTGACAGTGAGACTGTGCCTCAGACTACTAGGTCTAATGGCGGCGGCGCTTCCCGTGATTCATCTGGGTTTGCTTTACATGCGCCCGTTTCAGTGGTGGACGAAACGACAGAATATTTCACCCCGTTGTTCTCCGCATCGAACGATCTCGGTGACGCGGAGGTGTGTGATGTCGTTAAAACAATGGACATCAGCCGAATTTCTCCTCACCGGGGTTCGGCTGGGAATTTGTGCTTCCCGAGAGACTGTCACGACAGACGCGTCTTTGACCGGGTGGGGAGCTGTTTGTCAGGGGCGCCCAGCCCACGGAGTGTGGACAGCGGCACAACGCAGCTGGCACATAAACAAATTGGAATTACTGGCGGTTTTTCTGGCTCTCCAGTATTTTTCGAGTCTACTGACCGGCCGTCATGTGCTTCTCAGAACGGACAACACTGCGGTCGTGGCTTATCTGAACCATCAGGGAGGATTACGTTCTCGCCCTCTGTGCAGACTGGCGAGGCGGATTCTTCTTTGGTCTCACGACAAATTTCTGTCGATCCGGGCTGTTCACATCCCCGGACGACTGAACTTCGGACCAGCTTGTATGCGTTTCCTCCGATTCGGCTGGTCCCAGCGGTATTATGCAGAATACGGCGGGACAGAGTGGGACAGCTGTTGCTGGTGGCTCCGCGATGGCACACACAGCCGTGGTTTGCGGATCTCATCAATCTGTTAGCGGGCTCTCCGGTGGAGATTCCCCTCAGACGGGATTTATTATCGCAAGCACAGGGACTGATCTGGCATCCCAGGCCAGATCTGTGGAACCTGTGGGCGTGGCCTCTGAGCGGAGTGAGTTGATATGTCCCGGTCTTTCTGCTGAAACTACCGAGACTATACTGAACTCTAGAGCAGTTTCCACGAGACGCTTATATGCTTTCAAGTGGAAACTGTTTATGACATGGTGTGAAACTCATGATGTGAATCCAGTTTACTGCCCTGTGGCTTCAGTACTGGAGTTTCTTCAAGACCGTTTTTCGGAGGGATTGACACCAGCCACCCTGAAGGTTTATGTGGCAGCTATCTCAGCTCACCATGAGCATATAGGTGGTGTTTCAGTGGGTCGTCATCCACTGGTTTCTCGCTTTATACAGGGTGCGCGACGGTTGAGGCCTTTCCGCCCTGTGCGAGTTCCTTCATGGGATTTATCCATTGTGTTACTGGGTTTGTCAGGGCATCCGTTTGAGCCCCTGGAAACTGTATCGGATAAGCTCCTGTCTCTGAAGACACTTCTTCTCATGGCTTTATCCTCCCTTAAAAGAGTTGGGGATTTACAGGCTCTCTCTGTCTCACCCTCGTGCATGGAGTTTGCACCAGGCTCTGTGAAAGTGTTGTTGCGACCTAGGCCTAATTATGTTCCTAAGGTCGCGTCTAATCCTTTTCATTTTCAGCAGGTGGTCCTGGAGGCCTTTTCTCCTGCTGCGACAGAGTCTGGAGATCTAAGTCTTTGCCCTGTGAGGGCGTTGAAGACTTATGTGGATCGCACTGCCCCATGGCGTGAGTCTGACCAGCTGTTTGTCTGTTTTGGACATAAGAATAAGGGCCATGCAGTTACGAAACAGCGCATGTCCCATTGGCTGGTGAAGGCTATTTCCTTGGCCTATGAGGCGCGCGGGCTCGCTTCGCCCTTAGGAGTAAAAGGTCATTCCACGAGAGCAGTGGCTTCTTCTCAAGCCTTTCTCAGTGGATCTTCTATGGATGATATCTGTGCTGCGGCAGGCTGGTCCTCACCGAGCACTTTTATCAGGTCTTACAGTCTGGATGTGAGGATGGCTCCTGGCTCCCGGGTTCTCTCCGCTTGAGCAGATGCTTCCTTGGATCCAAGCTATCAGGTACGTCAGGCGTGATGGTATAGCGTTCCCATACGTGGTGACGTCACCGCAGCATCGAAGTGACCTATGAAAGGGAACATCTCGGTTACGTATGTAACCTTGGTTCCCTGAATAGGGAACGAGACGCTGCGGTTCTGGCCGTGCCGTACCTTGATAGCTTTCTTCTCTTCTCGTCATGAAATCTGAGGTAAATGGCGCGCGGCACCAGGTATATATATGCCTACGCATGCTGGGCGGTGCCGCGCGCTATTTGGCCAATAGGATTGGCGGGATGGTATAGGGCTTCAGACATTCGTCACACCGAAGGTGTTCCCATACGTGGTGACGTCACCGCAGCATCTCGTTCCCTATTCAGGGAACCAAGGTTACATACGTAACCGAGATGTTTGCTATCTGGGAAATAACTGTCGCCTTTTAAAGTCCACATGAAATCAAAATTGACTATATTTACTTTGTTCGCCTAAATTGATCGTTTTGTGCTGAACAATTCATCCATGCGAGCCAATCCACTCAAAAAAAATTTTGGCTTCATAATCTTTAATCAAAATCTGAAAATGTCCCTCCCCTCTGCATTGGAGGACCTTCACTGATGACGTAGGCTTGAGGAATTTGGTGTCTGCTTAATCCGTAACCATGCCCCTCCAACTGACACTGACAGTAGACAGGCTGACAGTAGACAGGCTGCCTGTGTGTTTGCGAGCATTGACAGCGCGTGAAAGGAGAGATGGCGAGGAGGTGCATTTTTGTAAATGATCCTCCGTGTGTTCCTGTTCTTCATCTTCCTCCTCCTCCTGCTGAAAACTAAATTGCGACGATTCAGGTGGCGAGTAATCCTCAACAACCGATTGTAAACTTGCGTTTAGATCTGCCTCCATTTTTTGAATAAAACACCTACTTATCTAGATCCAATCAGATGCTAGTTGGAAAATAAGCCACGCCCATTATTTTCCTCATTTATTATTCCGTTTCTCTTGGAAATACGTCACAACACTGGAGAAAAGTCGTTTGCAACTTCCGTTTCACGGGGACTTAAAGGACCGTAATACGAAAAAACTGGCAAGTAAATATCTTTAGAAACCACTTGGAAGCGAATAGCACATAACTGCTATTAACCCATTTGCTTGCAAGCATCGCCAACGGCCCCAGTTTATTATCGTTTCACTTTCACAGCACGTTAAACATCACTCTCTTACTTGATCTGGATAAACCCTGCATCAATTGAAAGTCTAAAGACTTTGGCTTTGATATTTGACCAATATCTCAATAAAACATAATATCAGTGACAGTTATTTAGTAATTATGTCAGGAAAACGATTCCTATTCCTGAACGGTAAACGTCGAAGTGTTAGCTCGTGGACAAATGTTGATCATGGATCTAGTCAGAAAGAATCATGAGCAGAAACATCTTTATTTTGGGTATGTAATTTCTGTCTCCATGCCAAAAATGGGGGGTGACTGGTAAGGGGTTAACGTTACTGCTTAATCATGTCTTTCGGTACAACGTCTTACAAGACTAAACATGCTTCATCATTTCCAAAAGCCTCTGTTTCCACAGTCCATACTACAACGTGAAAACAGCGTTCCAAACATATCCGCTCGGGAGCCCGGAGGCCAAATGAGAGGAAAGATGCTTTTCCAACAGGAACATAATAATGTGGACAAGGCTTGAGGAATTGTCAAATCAGGCAACCAATTGCTGAGCTGGTGACACAGTAGGCTACCAATTCATTTTTGGCTTGCTCCATCAATTGTTACTAACCCTTATTTACTCTTCCCACAGCCAACATCTACAGCAGCCGAAGCAAGTAGCCTTGCACGTACCTCCTCACTGCCGCAGCAGTGTCTGCTCCCACAGGAGCCTCTCCCGTATCTCCCCACTGCCGCAGCAGTGTCTGCTGCCGCAGGAGCCTTTCCTGTACCTCCTTACTACCGCAGCAGTGTCTGCTCCCGCAGGAGCCTTTCCTATTCCTCCTCACTGCCGCAGCAGTGTCTGCTCCCGCAGGAGGCTTTCCTATACCTCCTCACTGCCGCAGCAGTGCCTGCTCCTGCAGGAGCCTTTCCCGTATCTCACCACTGCCACAGCAGCGTTTGTTCACACGCAAAAAAAAAAAAAAAAAAACACACATCACCTCCGCTTATAGGTATGCCATGCATCCTAGGTTGCGGTGATGGCATGATGTATCGACAATAGCCAAGACGATATTAGGCCCATTCTCCAATCAACGTTGGAAGGAAGGGGGGGTACTCTAGGTTCAGGCCATTCCCGAGCTCGGAGCCCTTCCCTGGACAGCACGCCAAATACGCATACCATACCTCAGCTAATTATATGTAAGCATGAACTAGTGAAATGTAGTCTCAAACCAAACATTTTCTGTTTGTTTGGAGTGTTTGTTTGTTTGTTTTCTCTTCTTAGTTTTTGTTATGGTTAGTTTGCAATAATATTTTATCAAAACCTACAGAAGTTGATCAGTGGATATTATTTTTGTCTTTCCAGGGGTAAGAGAGGGCTCTCTTTTGCTTTTGTGTATTTGTGTTTGCGAGTGTTTATTAATTTATTTATTGTTTTTCTGCATTTCTGCAAAAATGTTGTTGTACCGAAGTGCATTTTTCTGATTTTCTTTCCAACGCATTCATTATCTCTTCTCAGAATGTGCCCGTGCCATCTTTTTATTTATTTATTTTTTAACTCTCAGCTGTCCACTTGCAGCTGTTTTCTGATATTGTCATTTTTTCTCCCGATCATATTTTGTTTGCCCTAAGGAGAATCGCAGCATCTTCATTTCTGCTACTTCCATCTGTCGTTCTTATGCTTTTGTTACTGCCTCTGCTTCCTTCCATACAGCATTGCTGATCTGATCAGAGTCTAATGAAGTTTTCCTTTTACTCTGGGGGGTATCTTCTTCTCACACATTACTCCTGTTATTCTTTGCCAGCTGTTCCATCCTGCTTGAATCCTTGATACTTCACCCTCCATGTTCTTGAACTGTGGATCCCAGGTACTTGAACTCTTTTGCTCAACTCTTTTACTCAGTCTGGTGACCTTCTTCTCCTGGGTGTCTTTGCAAGTTGCCATATACTCAGTCTTCTCTCTACTAACCTTCATGCCTCTAATCTCTAGGGCTTTGGTCCAGCTTTTGAGTCTTTCTTCTGCTTTGGTTCTTGCTTTTATTGCACAGAAAAACATCATGAGCAAACATCTTGTCCCATGGTGTTTCCCTTCTCACAGCATCGGTCAGGCAGTCAATGATGGTGATAAAAATCAGCTGACTAAGCGCTGATACTTGGTGGACTCCAATCTTCACTTCAAAACTGTCTCAATCAACCTGCACATTTACCAGGACAGCAAGCAGTTTCAGCCCAGATGCATCCCATATCTTGCCCGCATGGATTTCACGTCTGAGATGTTGGTTTATGAAATACAATTTTAAAAGTAATTAGATTTAAATTATAATTACACCGATTTAAAAAATTATGTTCCGCTAATTACACACTGGTAAAAATGTTGGATTTACTTAAAATATATATGCACCATTTTTGCAACACACTTTTTAAGTAAACCTAACTTGGAAAAATTTTACTAAAAATAAACAAGATAATCTTTGTTATATGAACTTAATTATTTGAGTTGACTCAACGTTCCTTACTTAAAATATTCAACATTATTTAATCTACCAAGTAATTTCAAGTTGTGTTAATTTAACATTTAAGATCATTTATATTTAAAAAATTGAGTTGAACCAACTTAACATTTAAACAGATTTTAGATCTTCAGATATTGGTCTGCTTAGTCATCGCATCTTAAATAAATTAAACAAGCAAATTACACAAAATAAAGCAATTCAGTTTATTTTTTTGACAGGCTGCGGTGAAGGTGAAGCCTAAAACCACACATCATGAATGTACAACAAAATGTGACAAATATACAAATGGAGCTTCATTTCCAACATGTTATTTTCTTGATTTTTCACCCTTTGCAACACTTCTTAAAGGGTTTACATTTTTCAAACATTTACCTTTGTACAAAATTCCTAAAAAAGCATTTTCTTTCTTTCTTTTATGTTTTGTTTGTAACACAGAGATTGCAAACTTCACAATAGATCACTTTTTTTCACCCTTTGCAACAATTTTTCTAACATTTACTTTTGGATCACGCGACAAACATCCTAAGAATAAGTCAAGAATTTAATCGAACAGTTGCAGATAAACATTGCACATTGAGCTCTTTGAAGTAACTCAGATTAATTGCATAAATTAGGCCAAGCAGAAAAACACAAGCCTTTGCAACACCTGCCAATCCCATCATCACCTCTATGCCTTCCAGCACTATCCCAGTCTGTAATGGATCATCTGTTGAGCCACCTTTCATGATAATTTTAAGTGTGAGCAGTTCCAGTTTCTCCTTATTCCCATGAGTATCTTTAAAAAACAAAACAAAGCAAATGTGTATTTACTTACAACACCACTTGATATTTTTTCTGATTGTTTCTCAGTGCAAAAAAAATACATTGCAATGAAATAACACACACACACACACACAAAAATAAGATTTTGAAATAGACATTTATATTTTAAAATTAAATAGGTTATTTATAGCCATTCGTTTTATTTCTATCTATGTTGGTTGAATTTAATTAACTGCCTTTATATAAGTTGTTTATTTAGTTTTGGAGAGTTAACTTGGTTTTTGATCGATTTCAGATGCTCACCTGATGGTGCTTGATGAGATTCTCAGAGAGGCAGACAGTTAAGCATAGAATTACAACTTCTTTACTTTGTTCCACAGGGCTGGTCTAAAAAGTAAAATAAAATGCGGCTTGTTATGCAGCATACACACAAAATCACAACTATACAGTGACTCCATAGAGTTTGTGAATCAAGGCATTATTTGACCAACTCATCTCTGATGACGGTGAAACTGCTGATGGAAATGAAGTTGAAAGGAAAATGAATTTTGAAAGAGAAAATAAAAATCTATACACCACAACAATGATCTGAAATTTCTACAGTGAAGATTTTTTTTAAGCTAATTGGAGAATGGCCAAGTCAGTCAGTTGGTTCACACAAAATGTTTTCATTATTTACTCATCCTCACACTGTTCCTGATTAATGACTTTCTTTAGATAAACAGATAAACAGAAATAGATTTTCAATCCTGTTCCTGAAGAGCCACCACTCTGCACATTTTGTATCTACCTTATCCATTAATGGCACTCTCTTCGGATCAGCGGCAGAGGAAATACAGGTTTAAATTTACTGTTGTGATCATAATTTAGAAGGTTTACTAGACAGAGGATGTCATTTAGAAATAAGTTTGCATGTGTCTGAATCGAGATCACCATTATTTAATTATCATGCATACATATTGACATGTAGCATATGTTTTACAATGTAATATAAACCAAACCTCAAAATTAACCTGTGTCCAGGCCCAGACTGACACTTATAGAGAACATGAGAACAATTATTATTATTATTCTGGAATGGGTTAACACGAACAGACTCTGTTTTCATAAGTATTCATAACACGTTTCTAATTTCAGAAGCATTATTCCAAGTGATTCAGAAATTCAGTTTAACAGTTCCTTTTTAGATCACAAATGCAATAAACGAGATAAATCTAATATTATACTTAGTTTTCAAAAAAAGTTAGCTTACCTCTTCTCACCGTCTTCACATGTGCTTCACAAAATGGCTCCTTGGCAGGAAACAGCATATCGCATGGCTCACAGTCAAATACTTAAAATTTCATGCTATATTTACTTAATTTTAACATAATTGTACTAGTAGTTGTCATGACTTATTTTCTTTCATTGTATTTATGCATACACTTAAGTTCACTTTGTAACTTATATGTTTGTGTTACATGAACTATATATGTTAAGTAGACATTGAAAAGTTACAAATACTTAGTTTTTTGTGTTTAATATATTTACTTTTATAAGTAATGGTTGTTCAGACAACGAATCATTTTTTTCAGTGCAGGGCCTAACATTAACCCAACTGATAGTTGAGTTTTATTGCAAAGCACAAAATTATGGTGAAATTAGATCTCTAATAGATATGAATCTTTCATTTATAAAACCTGACAGATAGGTAACATTTTTCTCACTCTTGCAACACATGAACCAGGCATGGTATATTACTGTTCATGTGTATTACCATATATTAGAGCTGTCAGTCAATTAAAAAATAACTTGTCACATTTTTTTCCTGAAATGAATCACAAATAATCCCACCTAACATTTCATTTTTAAATATACTTTAATATTGCAATAGTTTCAGATTAAATGTTTTAATGAATGTAGAAACAACATGCATTAGTGTATTTTTAATTTTAGTTTAATGGCATATTTTATGACTGAAGGCAAATATCACTGATACCATACTGATATCTCTTGTTTTCCCCCCTAGTATTTAATCATTGACTAGCCATTCAACATTACAGTATAACTGAGAGCTATCAGTTTGAACATTTATTAGACCTTTTAAAAATCTATTTATTTAGCTGCCTGTGCCCTTGAATGAAGTTTGTCAAACACTGATCTTGAAATACAATATAGATGAATACTTAAAGCTACACAATTATTGATTTTCTCTTTCTTTCTTTTGTTTTGTTTTTTTTATTAACAGAATTAACACAGCAGCTTGTGTTATTAGGTTTTTGGTTGCTTTTATTTTAAGAGCTGCCACTGCTGAACTAAATGCGGAACTGGCACGCATCCTGTTTTCTCACTTCTTTTTACCTTTTCTGGCATGCTTCTGGTCTTAAAGTCTCTACTAATGAACTAACAAGTTGAATCAGGTGTGTTAGATGAGGAAGACAGTGCTGGGCTGCACCAGGACATTTTTGAAAGTCACTGCATTTCAGAGACGTGTTCTTAATGTGATTCAAACATAAATACTTATATGCATGCATACTTTAAACTTTATGTTAACTTTATTGTAACATTATGACTTAACTGATGACATAACTATGACATTGCATGCTCTAAGTTTCATTTGCACTTTAAACAAAAATTATATACAGCACACGCCACTGCATTTGTCAGTGGAAATTAAGTGCATTTGCTACAAGCACAGTATAACGACTGACAGGACAGGAAGATTAGATTTTACAGACATATGGCCTGACAACATCTCATCTGACCGCAGTTCACTGTTGTTCTACTGAGGCTCCCTCATCACCTGTCCGTTTCCTTGCCCGTTTGACTCGCTCTGAGGTGGAGTGTGGGTCTGAATAGTCTCTCATTTGATGTGGTCATATAAAGACGTTCTGTGTCTAAATAAACAATTCTTGTCAGGAAAAAAAAGCCCTAGAATCCCTATCCCTGCCCCTGCCCCTGCTTTAATTGCATTAAATATTTTAAACTCCTTTTATCACTTGCGATAACATAATGTTGACAGCACTAATTTTTGTATATTAACCTACAGTGGAAAATATTATTTTTCATTACAGACTGCAGAAAATGTGTACAATTAAAGAAATGGTTGACCCCAAAATGAACATTTACTGAAAATTGACTCTCAGGCAATCCAAGATATAGATGAGTTTTCCCTTCATCAGAACAGATTTAAAGAAATTTAGCATGACATCATTTGCTCACCAGTGGATTCACTATGCAGTGAATGGGTGCCATCAGAATGAGAGTCTAAACTTGCAATCCCCTTTTGCAAAAAGCTGTGTGTTTGTAAGAAACAAATCCATCAATCCATCCATCATCCATTTTTAACTTCAAACCTTTGCTTCTGGTTAAAATACACGAGAGTACAGTATTGATATCAGTCCAAAACAGTTATAAACAAAAATAATTTGGTTTTATCAACTGTTTGGACTCTCATTCTGATGGCACCCATTCCCTGCAGAGGATCCAATGGTGACCAAGTGATTTAATGCTAAATTTCTCCAAATCTGTTCACATGAAGAAATAAACTTATCTATATCTTTGGATAGTTTGAGGGTGAGTAAATATTTAGCAAATTTTCATGTTGGCTGGACTATTGCTTTAAAATCATTCCAAGTCTTAGCCAAATCTTTATCAATAATTACTTTTATCATGCCTAATAATATCACATTACCTATTAGTGTAATAAATCATACACTATCGGATACAAGCTAATATCATTGCAGACTAGGCTCTTTTGTTCTATAAATTGGTTAATACACAATGCACTGATGTTCTGAAGAGAGCGTCTCAGAGTGAAGTTCTCATGGTGTCTCTCCATACATTACTGATTCTGTGTGGATGTGCCACAGCCCTGTGTTTGGTGAGTACAGAATTCAGACGTCATCAATTTTGTGATCATGTGTTGATTTATATTGTGCTTAACAGAAGCAAATGATCATACAGTATGTTATAGCATAACTAACACAGTTATGGTAAAATGGTAATGGCCTTGTTTGAGACTGAATGAGTTTTATAATGAAATAGTCTTTGGTTATACAAGTTTGTTGTTGTAAATGTGCACCTTTGACACGTATCTATCTAATGTTTTCTTTAAAAGCCAACATCTTCACTCACAGGTGAGACATAATCACATTATTTTGAATATAACAATGTACTGTATTCATATGGAAGTGACATGACATACAGCCAAGTATGGTGACCCATACTCAGAATTCATGCTCTGCATTTAACCCATCCAAAGTGCACACACAAACCGTGAACACACACCCAGAGCAGTGGGCAGCCATTTGTGCTGCAGCGCCCGGGGAGCAGTTAGGGGTTCGGTGCAGTTAGTCGTGGTATTGCCGGCCCAAGACTCAAACCCACAACCCTAGGTTTAGGAGTTAAACTCTGTGTATGATGTAATGATTTGATACTATACTATAATTTTTTTAAGGCAATACAGAGATTGATGTGGATAGTGGAAAAGACCAGGATATATTTAATATAAATTAAGGTATGTTG
Organism: Carassius carassius; assembly: GCF_963082965.1. Classification (NCBI taxonomy): domain Eukaryota; kingdom Metazoa; phylum Chordata; class Actinopteri; order Cypriniformes; family Cyprinidae; genus Carassius; species Carassius carassius. The sequence goes on from NC_081781.1 coordinate 19,164,822, forward strand.
AAACAATAAAGGTCCTGTTCTTCGTGATCCCATGTTTTAAACTTTGTTAGTGTGTAATGTTGTTGTTAGAGTATAAATAATATCTGTAAAATTCTAAAGCTCAAAGTTAAATGCCAAGCGAGATGTTTTATTTAACAGAATTCGCCTACAAAAAACGACCCGTTTGGACTACATCCCTCTAGTTCCTGCAGTAATGACGTCACTAAAACAGTTTTTTGACTAACCTCCGCCGACATGAACACCCAAACAGGGGGGCGTGGTCTTGTTGCACTCCGACGGAGAAGGAGGAAGAGCTGCGTTGGTGTTTGTCGCCATGTCGTCGAAACGCTGTTATTTTCATCTCCAATCATCTTTGTCTGGCCTTCCCAGGGACACTGTACTTGGAGATTAATGGTTAAAATTTATGTTTAACTCGGTTCCTGAAAATTATAATCCACATGTAAAACTATGTGCAGCACATTTTGCTGAGGACAGCTTTCTCAATCTCAATCAGTTTAATGCCGGATTCGAACAAAGATTATTCCTGAAAGATGGAGCAGTTCCCTCTTTGTCTGGAGAAGGCGTTGTTTATGGACCACAACCGGTAAGTGTATTTTATTATTTATGTTGGTGCGTTTAACAGTTTCCGTAACTTATTACACAAAGGGCAACGCTGTTTAGCTTTGTTAACTAGATGTTAGGGCTCTGCAAAAAAATCGAATGCGATTTTCATGCGCATCTTGTCAGTAAAAACGCTCCTGTGATTATAAGTACATCTCCAGCACATGCTCCTTCCCACTTGCTTCTCAAAACTAGTCCAATCGCATTTCCAAGAGGGCAGCCTGCGCTCAGCTGGTGTCGAATCACAACACAGGAACTGCTGGCACAATCACAACTCAACTCGTTACGTATTTTATGAAGGAGGGACTTTATTGAACAAGGAAGTCATCAGCCCGTTTTTATGACAGTGACAACAGCGGTATACAGATGAATTGTGTGAAAAATACTGTGTTTTTTTACACGCGAAACATGAACACATGTTATATTGCACACTGTAAACACAATCAAAGCTTCAAAAAAGCACGAAAACGTTACCTTTAATATCAAATCTTAAATCTGTAGCATATTTTCTAGATCAGTTTTGCATTAACTGCTGTCTCATTCAACAGCGGCAGGACTTGATTGTCACAGTGCCTGGTCTGTGTTTCCCTGTGTGTCCACTAATGGTTTCACTTCCCTATAGTCACCCCACTGCTGGCGCTACAATGGCCACGGGGCAGTGTCTGCTAGCTGCATCAAATCTGGAAACCATGGTTGGTTCTTCCAAAGTGGTGCTACAAGCAATACTGAGCATCTCGTTTCCCTCACCCGTTCTACCACCTGCGGAAGTAGGGAGACGGGGGAGAAAGCATAGAGCGGGCAGCACGGCCACCTCCGTGACAGCGCGCTTTCGTTCATGGAAAAGAACGCGGGGCAGTGAGCATTTTCGTGGGATGCGAAGAGGTCCACTTCCACCCTGCCAAATCTCTCCCACAACAGCTGGACTATTTGCGGGTGTAGAGACCATTCGCCCATGGGAATGTTGCTTCTGGACAGCCTGTCTGGACCCAGATTCTGTAGCCCAGGCACATGAACTGCTCTCAGCGAGCGCAAGTTGCGCTGAGCCCAAACCAGGAGGCGTTCTGCCAACCTGTACAGGTTTCGGGACCTGAGACCGCCCTGGCGATTTATGTAGGACACCACAGACATGTTGTCCGAACGGACTAAGACATGGTGGCCTTTGATTCGGGGACAAAAGCGCGTCAGCGCGTTCTCCACTGCCAGCATTTCCAGACAGTTGATATGTTGGAGCTTTTCCCGTTCTGACCACAGGCCAAAGGACGGTCTGCCCTCGAGCAGCGCTCCCCATCCCGAAGTGGAGGCGTCTGTCGACACCATCTTCACTCTCGAGGAAGTCCCCAGGCTTACAACTGATTGGTACCAGTCCTTCGCTGTCCAGGGTTTCAGGGCTGTAACACAGCTCTGATTGACCCTGAGACGCAACCGACTGGATATCCACGCTCCGCGCGGTACTCGCGCTTTCAGCCAGAACTGAAGGGGCGCATGTGGAGCAGGCCCAACTGAAGAACTGGAGATGCTGAGGCCATGAGACCTAGCATCTTCTGAAATTCTCTGAGCGAGAAGGTCGCGCCGCAGCGGAGAGAGCTCGCTGCGCGCTGAATGCCCAACGCGCGCTGTGGCGACAGCCGCGCCGTCATGGAACGTAAGTCCAGAACTATACCCAAAAACAGTATCGTCAGACTGGGGTTCAGCGAACTCTTCGTCCAGTTGACACTGAGACCGAGTTTCTCGAGGTGATCGAGTAAAATGGTCCTGTGTTCCACGAGCTCTGATCGTGATTGAGCCAGAATCAGCCAGTCGTCCAAATAGTTCAGCACTCGCATGCCTCTGAGTCTGAGAGGAGCGAGCGCTGCGTCCATGCACCTCGTAAACGTACGAGGAGCCATGGACAAGCCGAACGGCAGGACTGTATACTGGTATGTCTGGCCCTCGAAGGCGAGTCTCAAGTATCGCCTGTGACGTGACGCTATCTGTATTTGAAAATACGCTTCCTTCAGATCCATCGATATGAACCAGTCCCCTCTGCGAATATGCGCGAGGAGTTTCCTAGTTGTAAGCATTCTGAAACTGTGTTTCACCAATGCCTTGTTCAGCTGTCTTAGATCCAGTATGGGCCTGAGACCCCCGTCTTTCTTGGGCACTAGAAAGTATCTGCTGTACAGCCCCCCTTCGCTTTGAGCTTGAGATACAGGCTCCACAGCCCCTTTGCTCAACAGTTTTGATATTTCTGCCCGAAGTAGGTGTGCTACTTCTGTTTTGACCGTAGTTTCGACGCGCGCTAAAAAGCGCGGAGGGCATCGAAAAAACTGTAGCGAGTAGCCTCTCTTTATAATGTCTAGCACCCAATCCGAAACCCCTGGAAGCGCTGACCATGCATCTGCATGAATGGCTAAGGGTTGGATGCGAAGCTCGCTTTGTTGACTGGGCAACGGTGGCGCTTCGATGTGCTGCCACATGGGCATTATGCCTGCGGCGTTTGAGGCGGGGAGCGCGCTGATCACAGTGGGCAGATCGCTCTTCCTCGACCCCGCCACGGTGCTTAACCAAGTGAGGGAGGGCTGAGCGGGTCCAGTAGGACTCGTGATGTCTGCGAGTAACTGTGGGCTGTAAGCGTGCACATTTACTGCTTTTGACTCGCTGTCTGCCTGGGCAGAGCGTACGTGCATGGGTTTCGTTTTTACAGAAACCACGCGCCGTGTGTGACATAGTGTTTGTGGGCACTGAGGAGTGGGCACATTTACTATGTAGTGCGCGCGATCGATCTGAGTCGATCTTATGGGCGTGAGCCCTGTGTGCAGGGCTGTGCTTATAGGTGGAGATGGGCACTGAGGAGTGGGCATCGTCACTACATTTATAGCACCATCGGCCGTGGCCGGGACACCAGAAATTACACTTTTTCGGGAAATATCTGGGTAGCCGTGATTACAGCTTTTGTGTGCAGGCAAGCGGGCAACTGTGCAGGCTTGCGCGTTGCAGAAAACGCTGAGACAGTCACAATTGGAACTGAAACTGAAAGAGCGGCGCGCTTGGGTGGGAGCTCGGCCACAGCGGAACTCGTACACCGGCGCTTTCCTAGAAGTGCTAGGATGACTTCGGGGCTTCCGGCTTCATCGTAATCCTCTGCCGCGTCTCCTGAGGTGCGGGGCAACGGCTGGTAGAGCGAGAACGGGGTTCCGAGCTGCATTGCTGGCGCTGTCGCGATGAAGCAGCTGGAGGCGTGGGCGTGACTGAGAGCTTTGCGGGGCCGGTCTAGCGTGACTCGCTGCAGAACCGGAGTGATTCGGCAAGAAGTGCTTAAAAGCTTGCGACGCTTTCTGGTCCTCAACGAATCTTTCAATGAACTCGTTGACAGACGATCCGAATAGGCCAGCAGGAGTCAGCATTGCGTCGAGGAACGCAGCGCGCTCAGACTCTGCCATGTCTGAAAGCGTTAGCCATAAATGTCTCTCAGCCACAGTAGCGGAAGCCATAACCCGTCCCATGGCCTGTGCAGCGGACTTAGTAGCGCGGAGGGAGAGATCAGAAGCACTCCTCAGATCTGCAAGACAGATCACTTCAGGTCCCATCTCATCCAGCTTTAAAAAGACGCAGCTCTTTTATGAGTGAGCTTCGCTGAAGAGATGAAAAATCAGGTGAGTCAGCCTTTTCGAGCTCCCTTTATAGGGCTAGGCCACACCCGTTTCGGCGGGAAGTGGCATGAAGGGCGCGAATCGCCCTCATTGGTCTGATGTTGCATCAGCCTGCGCTCGATAGGCTTGTGCAGTTGCCGCAGAGCAGCCAATGAGTGAGCGAGCCGTCTCGCCTATGGCTGCGTGCTGCTGCAAATGCGCTTTACAACAATTCAAAATTAAGGATAATTTTTTGCTTCAGTATTTCGTGAAAAGAGACTTTTCCCGTAGCGTCTTAGCTAAGACGCAGTACGAGAGAACTCTTGTAAGAGAACCTTTATCTCATAACACCATTTATTGCAGTTGTAATTGTGCAATGTAAATTATATTAATAAAAATTGTATAGGGCCTTAGTCTCACTGTTGAGTAATTCAATTAAATTGAATCTATTGATCAGCTGTAAGAATTGACATGAAATATGATGCATAAATTTAACAAGGTTTAAAAAAATCGACTTTATGAAGGTAAATAACATCCTGAGGTTAATATAAAAAATATGCAGATAAAATTTAAAAGCTAATAAAACACAGATAAAATCTTGCTTCAGAATAAATTTTACACCAGCAGAAATGTCGGTGATGCAGTGCTTTTGTGGGCTATTTTTTATGGGTCTTTTTTGCTGTAATATTTGCTGTAATACATACCCTAAAAGCAGACGTATGTTGATTATTTTTCTTTGTCACACACTGTGCATATGCTCTGTATGATTATCTGATCTTCTTGCAAGAATAAACATCGTTTTTTTTCTTATTCTACAATGTCTGTGTTATTGCCTCATAAGAGTTGGAAAGATTTGAAATAATTTAGATTTGTTTTTGTCTATGTGTTGGTTTTTGTTCATTTTAATAGCATTATCTGGCAACACAGCATCACACTTAAACTGTATCAAAAAGGCCTGAATTAAAAAAACTTTATTATCTATCAACGCTGTCAAAAACAGTAGGGGAGCACGGGGCACAAAGTAACGCTGAGTTATAAGTTGTAGCACACGTGGTTTGAATATTTCCACACGTTGTCATAACAAAATGTACAGTATTTTTTAGTTACAATATGAAGTGAAGTGAAAGTGACACACAGCCAAGTATGTTGATATAAACATTATGAAAAAAAAAAAAGTGCACCAAAATTCAAATATATTTTTTGAAGATATCGCTGAACATTTATTTTAGTCAAATTAAAATTCTGGCTTAAGTAAATTTTTCATCTCAGTTTTTTATATTCATTAATGAGACAAATCTGCTATTATTTTAATCGCCAATCTGTTATTTTAATTTATTTTTTTAATGCTTTGATAACTAGCAGAAGACAGTAACCAGTTTTAAATTCCACTTGCACATATGGGGCATGTTGTAACATTGCGTTACAATGTGCTATTCTATGATATTGGCGATGTACTATACACTATTTACTTTAATTCATTTTAATGAGTAACAATGAGAAACATGTGAATGAAGACTGACAGTCAATGTTTAGTCAGTTTAATGTTTAGAAATTATTATTTGCTCATTTATGTGGGCCGTCACAAGCATGGTTGCAATGTGTTCATTGTCAAACTCTAAAATCTGATTATTTTTCATTCTTAAAAAATGCCTTTTTTTATATTTTATTTTATTAACAAAATATTTTAGTTTGTCATGTATATATTTTTTTCATTTGATCAGACATTTTAACCTTGTTGCATGTTGTCACATTTCACTTCCATTTTTTGAGGGTAGATAAAGAAAAATGTATACACTGTAATTATGAAACAAAGCAACATATTTATACTAGACAGGTGTAAAATTACTGTGGATTATATGTGTGTGTGTGTGTGTGTGTGTGTGTGTGTGTCAAAAAGTGTGGAAAGTGTGGAAAGTCAAAAAGTGTTACTTTGTGCCCTGCTCTCCCCTGGCATTTAACACTAGTGCACAGACTTGTAGAACAAGTAGAGTAGGTTACAGAATGAAATGAAATATTAATTATATACTATTTCATTCAGTATAGTAGTAAACATTTTCCCAAATCATGCTATAAACATTTATAAGAGCACTAGAGAAAGTTATCAGATATAGCAATGCTTATTAATAAAAACTATTACAGTAATATGCATTGTGGCATGAATAACAAACAACTGATATAATTATCCACTCCTAACTAAGGCCCCATGCTTTCAGGTAGTCTACATTCATAATCCTGTGAAGTTTTGGGGGGCTTTTTTAATGTTATTAATTATTTCACCACCAACAACAGATCTAATAGTCTCTCTGAGTTTCCATGTTTCATTATGAACATTAAATTGTTTTAACATGAATTAAACCAAAAATCATGGTTCTTGCAGCCATGGGAATCGCAAATTAAAAATGGTTTTAATACTTCAAATAATAATTTACAAAGAAGTATTAAGGTGATATTTTTTGTGGTTTAAAAACAGATCTAGCCAACAATAGAGCGAAAACACTAATGGTGCTAGCGGTGAACACTTACAGTGTTGCCCTTATGAAAAAAAAATTTATTCAAATGTGCTATTAGTATATTTCATTAAAACATTGGAAAAAATGGGAAAGTATGCTTTTAGTTTACTTTTTATGTACTTCTCAGAAATTGACTTTATGTATTCCTCATAAATATACTTAAATTGACATTTAAGCATACTTTATTTATTGAAAAAGTCTAAATATATTTGAGCTATACTTGTGCTCCTAGAATATGTGTTTTAAATGTTTTATGGTAGAGGGCGCTAGTACACATCTTCTGAACAAAATAAAAAAAAAACACACAAGTAAAGAAGAAAACAAAACAACAGATACTAACACATGTAATCTAACACGATCCTCTGACATGAAACAGCATAAAAACTGTAACATTATGGAATAAGATGTAGACCCATGAAGAGGTACTAATTACAGTCAAGCTTTGGGGTGTTCATCGAGTCTATCTATGTTCTGATTATCATCAAATTATGTTATGTTCTAAATAAAATTAAAAGTCTTTTTTCAGCTTTTTGTTCAAAAAAGCTTTTTTTTTTTTTTAATGAAACTTACCCACATTAAAGTGTTTTAAAAAAAGGTTGCATGAAGCTAGAATAAAATGTTTTTATTTACAAGCAGATACCCTGTTCTTTCTTTGGATGTTTTGTTTGTTCAGATATTTATATAACAAAATATATACAAATTCAAACCTAAATAGGGACATAGTAGTATACTTAAAGTATGATGTAAAGTTTTTTTGTTTTGTTTTTAGTATACTTGCAGTATAAAACTACTAAACTAGTATTTTACTGAGACTATACTTCAAAGTTTACAAAGTATTTAATTAGTAAACTATCAGTATACCTGTAAGTTCACTTTTAGTATAATTAAAGTACAATCTACAAACATAGAGGTTAACTAGTTGTGTACTCAAAATTGGCTACTGTTATACATAAAGTATACTTAAAAGTGGGCCAATTTAGTCCCAAGGAGTATTGAAACAGTACACTTACAAGTATACTACTAGAACACTGATATTTGTATACTTGCTACATAAAGTATACTTAAAATATACTTGAACTTTACTTAAGTATACCTATTAAAATAAAAGATGTATAAAACTTTTTAGAAAGGTTTTTTTTTTACTCTGCAAGTTTTAAAAAAAAAGTGTTTAAAGTGTTAATTTAACTCTATCTAGGGTGGACCTGTATATAATCCAGAAAAAAGTGTTAACTTTCTCACTGTAAGTGTTAATATAACACTATCAAATTTTCTGTAATAGATACCCTAAAAGGAGATGGATGTTGAGTATGCATTATGATTGGATGAGATAGAAACATCCTGGTTTGATTGGGATATAAATACTGAGTCGAAGTGTTCCTCTTTGTCACACACTGTGCAGATGCTCTGTATGATTGACTTTCTTGCAAGAATAAACCCAGTTTTTTCTTATTCTACAATACTCTCAGAGTTATTGCCTCACAATAAGAGTTGGAAACATTTTTCCATTACAAGGGTGAGTAAATCTTCAACAAATTGTATTTATTTGTATATATTTATTTGTGGGGGGTGGTAAGACTTTATATTGTGTCCCTAATGCATGTGTACTTACATAGTAACTAAATGTGTACATAGTATGTAACCACAGTGTAAGTACACAATGGTACATTCTACAGCTGTAATATTTCTGTAACTACACCCATGTAACAATCTTCAGGATGGTCTGTGTAATTACAAATGTGTAAAAGGACATTGATAACAACACTTTTCACTTCACTAAGTACGCGTGTAACATGAATTATATAACTACATTTTGTAACAACAATATGTATAAGAGTAATTGGAACCATTTGATCCAGTGGTTAGAGATGGGTATGTTAAGGGGAGAAAATGGAATTCTGCGGGAGGAGATGGGTAGGTTTAGGGGAGTAATGTGATTCAGGGGGTGGAGATGGGTACAGTAGGTTTAATGGAGGAAATGGGATCCAGTGGGTGGAGATGGGTAGGTTTAGGGGAGGAAATTGGATCCAGGGGGTGGAGATGGGTACAGCAGGTTTAATGGAGGAAATGGGATCCAGTGGGTGGAGATGGGTAGGTTTAGGGGAGGAAATGGGATCCAGGGGGTGGAGATGGGTATGTTTAGGGGAGGAGATGGGATCCAGGGGGAGGAGATGGGTACAGTAGGTTTAATGGAGGAAATGGGATCCAGGGGGTGGAGATGGGTAGGTTTAGTGGAGGAAATGTGATCCAGGGGGTGGAAATGGGTAGGTTTAGGGGAGGACATGGGATCCAGGGGGTGGAAATGGGTAGGTTTAGTGGAGGAAATGGGATCCAGGGGGTGGAGATGGGTACAGTAGGTTTAATGGAGGAAATGTGATCCAGGGGGTGGAGATGGGTAGGTTTAGGGGAGGAAATGTGGTCCAGGGGGTGGAGATGGGTACAGTAGGTTTAATGGAGGAAATGGGATCCAGTGGGTGGAGATGGGTAGGTTTAGGGGAGGAAATTGGATCCAAGGGGTGGAGATGGGTACAGCAGGTTTAATGGAGGAAATGGGATCCAGGGGGTGGAGATGGGTAGGTTTAGGGGAGGAAATGGGATCCAGGGGGTGGAGATGGGTAGGTTTAGGGGAGGAAATGTGGTCCAGGGGGTGGAGATGGGTACAGTAGGTTTAATGGAGGAAATGGGATCCAGTGGGTGGAGATGGGTAGGTTTAGGGGAGTAAATTGGATCCAGGGGGTGGAGATGGGTACAGCAGGTTTAATGGAGGAAATGGGATCCAGGGGGTAGAGATGGGTAGGTTTAGGGGAGGAAATGGGATCCAGGGGGTGGAGATGGGTATGTTTAGGGGAGGAAATGGGATCCAGGGGGAGGAGATGGGTACAGTAGGTTTAATGGAAGAAATGGGATCCAGGGGGTGAAGATGGGTAGGTTTAGTGGAAGAAATGTGATCCAGGGGGTGGAGATGGGTACAGTAGATTTATTGGAGGAAATGGGTAGGTTTAGTGGAGGAAATGGGATCCAGGGTGTGGAGATGGGTACAGTAGGTTTAATGGAGGAAATGTGATCCAGGGGGTGGACATGGGTAGGTTTAGCGGAGGAAATGGGATCCAGGGGGTGGAGATGGGTAGGTTTAGGGGAGGAAATGGGATCCAGGCGGTGGAGATGGATACAGTAGGTTTAGTGGAAGAAATGGGATCCAGGGGGTGGACATGGGTAGGTTTAGGGGAGGAAATGGGATCCAGGGGGTGGAGATGGGTAGGTTTAGGGGAGGAAATGGGATCCAGGGAGTGGAGATGGGTAGGTTTTTGGATATGTAAAGTGGGTGGAGTTGGTGCACCACTGTAATACCAGTGTACTTACCAAAAAGTGTTGTTACCAATGTCCTGTTACACATTTGTATTTACACGTACCCTTCAGTGGGTTGTTACATGTGTGTATTTACACAAATATTACAGCTGTAGATACTATGTACCAATGTGTACTTACACTGTGGTTACATACAGTACTGTACTATGTACACGTCTAGTTACTATGTAAGTACACAGGTATTAAGGATGATTAATATAAAGTGGGACCTTGCAGACTAGGCTCTTTTGTTCTATAAATTGGTTAATACACAATGCACTGATGTTCTGAAGAGAGCGTCTCAGAGTGAAGTTCTCATGGCGTCTCTCCATACATTGCTGATTCTGTGTGGATGTGCCACAGCCCTGTGTTTGGTGAGTATAGAATTCCGATGTCTGAGAAACAATTTTGCGATCATGTGTTTATTAATATTGTGATTAAGCAAAACTAACATGGCTATTGTTATATTAAAATACAATGACCTTGTTCAAGTCTGAATGAGTTTTATGATAGTTTGTGGTTATTTCATACCATATAAAAACTTGCTCTGTAATAAATTGTTGTTGTAAATGTGCATATTTGACATAAATGTTTTCTTTCAAAGCCAACATCTTCACTCACAGGTGAGTCATAACAATTTCTATAAAAATATATTCAATAAACACAACTGTTTATTTTATTTATATTTATATAATATGTTTTGAATTTTACCTTTTTTGTAGGCAATACAGTGATTGATGTGGATAATGGAAAAGGCCAGGATATATTTGAAATAAATGAAGGTGTGTGGAAACATTATTATCACATCTTAAATCTGTAGCATAATTTCTATAACAGTTTTGCATTAACTGCTGTGTCATTTAACAGCGGCAGGACTTGACCTGGTGGAAGGAGACATTCTGATAAATGAGGTCAGTGTTTTCTTTGAACAAATTCTCATGTCACTTTCCACAAACAGGATACAAATTAGGGCATGAATATCTGGGCCCAAAAAAAATAATACAATATTTTCTTAAGAACACTCTTAAACTTCAGAGAATGTCAACATTAACCTCAGGAGGTCAAACTAATGTGTAAATACAGTTAGATACACTAAACATCATAAAAATCTAAATAATTTTGTTTTATTTAAATAAAATAAATCCTTGTTTATATTTAACAGGGAGAATACAGAAACACTATTCTGGATGAAAAGTATCGCTGGCCGACCACTGTGCCATATGTCCTAGACAGCAGCCTCGGTTTGTGAATATAATAATAACTGATTCAGTTCTGTTGAATTTATGCTTTGACCTGTATATGATAATATAATTCTAACTTAATATTTGCTCCAAATTATGCACTCACTATGCTATCTTAGTTTACTTTTCTGTCTTTAAAAAAAAAAAAATATTTATAGACATCAACGCTAAAGGTGTGGTACTGAGAGCACTTGAGCAATACAGACTCAAGACCTGTATTGACTTTAAACCCTGGGATGGAGAGCCAAACTACATTTTTGTATTTAAAGGCAAAGGGTAATAAAATTTCAAAACACTACACACATTTAAACTCATCTTCAAACATTTTTTTTTATCTTATTTTTAAAATCCCCATGAAACCAAAACTTTTTTTTTGAGTATGACTATGTTATCAGTAAGCTATAGTGTGCTCCAAAACAATGACAAAATTTGCATTTAGAAGAAATAAAAAACAAGCATGAAAGAGACGTAAATAGACGTAATTCTTGAAACAGACAGCAATATGGAAGTATCTGCTTAATCTTCTTCTTATTTTTGGCAACCTGGCAACTCTGTGCACGCACTCTCTCTCTCTCTCTCTCTCTCTCTCTCTCTCTCCACTGTGGATAAATACGCTTGCTTTCTGAAAACACTCTTGCAGTTTAGTGATCTCCACTTAAATATTCTCAGAAAAGTGTAATTTATCAACTGTTAATTTACGACACACACACACATACACACACACAGAGAGAAAGAGAGAGAGGCTGTGCATGTATGAATAACCACCATTTTGCCGTGATTCTCTATTAACAGTGAAGCCATAGCTTTAATTCCTTTAGAAACTGATGGTACCAGATGGTACTGATGGATGTTGAGAAAGATGTAGCTCTTGAGCAATTAAGTTTATTAATTACTGCAGGGCAGTGCTAAAAAGTTTGCTCCTGAATGTCTGATTTTGATCGCAACGTGATCTATGTGTGTGACAGAACTTAACGTCAAACTGCTTCTGGTTCACACAAATGCTGGCACATGCTTTGAACTCATCTGTGCACACCTAAGCAAACTAGCAGACGCAATATTTTCTACAAAAAATGTAAATATTGTAAGGGTAAGCCTTTCTTTAACCTTTTTCTGGAATAGTTAAAACCAGGGGCGTCACTAGGCCCTTTTTAGGGGGGCTTCAGCCCCCCTAAACTTCTGCCCAGCCCCCCTAAAAAAATATTTGATTAATACATTTTTGATCACTTCAGTCCCCTTTAAAAAAACTCATTTGAAACGGCGGCAAGCTGGGTCAAGTTTCGGCTCCTCCCCTTATCTGAGTCTGCTTGGATTTAGCGCATTTGTCAATCTGCTGCAGGGGCGCCGAGCAGAGCGAACATCAGAGAGCACAAGGTGTGTCGTGTGTGCGTGCATTTATTGATGGATTGCTAATGCTATGATATTACATTTGCATCGGTGCAGTTCTTTGTCATAAATGCATTGCAGTTTACATAATGTAATGTTACTGGAGCATTGGGAGCACACGGGACGGCTCGGTTTCTCATCCAATACCAATACGTTTCGCTGCGTTCACCTTTAGCCCTTGTGTGATAGTTGTTTTTTATTCCTACAAAAATGAAGTGATTAACACCCATGAAAACATACTTTGGATTCAGAAAACGATCATGATTTATTTTCATTTACTTTTTAAAATTACAGACATATTATTATGTATTTTGACATTACATTATGCAGCCATGCACAGAAATAATTAAAGACACACATCATTGTCTGAAAGCACTAGATGGCCCAGAGAGAGAATGTGGAGTTATTTTGTTTTGTATTATTAAATATAGTTTTGTATTAAGTAATAATGAATCAGGAGGAGTGTCATGATACATAAATTAGAGTAAGCGTAGAGTAAAGGGATTTTTGATTTTCTTGATTTATAGCCTACTATTTATACTAGATTTGTACTTGATTTATAGAAGTGGCAAATTGATGTTCAAACTCATGTTGTTATTTTTAATAAATAGAAATAAATATAGAACAGATTAATCATATTGCCAATAGACAATTACATTAATACATGGTTTGTCTATATTCTTAATGAATATTAGCTGGTTAGTTAAAATACTTAAAATGACATCAATTTTCATGGGGTGACTTTTTGAATATCCAAACTGTATTGTTGATTATAAAGGCTAAAAAGCTAAAAAACTTCAATAATTAATATTTCATTGTAGATGGATATACAAAATTTTTTCTTGTCGTGCAGGAGTAGGTCTGCAAATGAGCAACAGTCAGGTGAGAATAGAACGTAGACAGTCTCTCACACACACAATACCACTATGTTCCCAAGATTCATTTCAGTCATTGAACCCGGACATTGTTTTAATTGTCTGCCAATTTCCCTGTACATTTTATAAGAAAAAGCAGTGGTATCGTCAAAGGAAAAAAATCCTATCTGAGGTTTGTATGTGAGCATAGAAATGCAAAGAGTAAAATGTTGTGTTTGTACTGGAAACATGTGTGCGTGTGTTTGTACAGTGAATGAATCAGGAGGTCTTCATTGTAAAAAAAAAAAAAATAATCGACATTCCCTATTTTCTAGTGGTCACATCCAATAATTATTTTTTTATTACAGTGTTGTATATGGCTCAGTCAGTACTCCTACTCCCATATATGAAAAACAGGGAATACAATGGAATAGTGGATTGCAGTAAGGTTAGTAGCATACCACCCTACCCTAATAGTCAAATAATATTTTTTTAATCATACCCTTATTGGGGGCTGAGCCCCCCTAAAATCAAAATCCTAGAATCGCCCCTGGTTAAAACTATATGTATTTGATTTCTGACTCTTCCATTAAGAAAGCTGTAAAAACGGTTAATCTTTTTAGAAGTTATATTATATTCTTGCTCCCTGGCATGTAGTATATTAATGTCTTTTTGCCTGCTCTGCCAATAGTTAAAAATGGCAATATAGTATGCAGTCTTTGTTTAATAAACAGCTGTTTTACTAAATTCTGCTGAGGTGAAATTCAGTGCAGTCTTTTATCGTGATACGCATTGTATCAAATCAAATCAAGTTTATCATGAATACATTTTTCCATCCAACAGTCTTAAAAGTCCATTAACTGATCGTCTTTTTCCCGTAATATTTGTATATTATTATTAGCCTATTATTATTGGTTATGTTTTTATTTTCATTTATATTATATATCCGAATACTTTTGTAAATAATAGCCTAGTTAACGTTACTCCGCATGAAAGATAAAAACTGACAGAGTTGAGCTGATAATAAAACCCAGTCTAACGTTACAGCCTTTATCAACCAATCGTCCGCATCATTATGATGGCAAAATAGCCTCAGTCAAAACATATAACTTGCTTGTACAGCTACTGTTATTTTTAATAAAACGAACTGTTTGTTCACTTACCAGTGCTAGATATCGCAATTTTACATGTCATGCACAAATCACAAATGGCGGGCGCTCTCACTTGTGAAGTTCATCAAAATGGCTGATCCCGTGATAATCAGCAATCTGCTTTGCTGCAGAAACAGGAAACGTTAACGTTAGTTGTTCGAGCAAACTAACAAAATCGCTCTTTTTATCTCAGTTAACGTTACGCAGCATGAAAGAAAAATACTGACAGAGTTGAGCTGATAATAAAACCCACATTAACAGCTTCGTCAGCATCATTATTATGATGGGAAAATAGATATCAACATATACTTGTAGGCTACAGTTCACGTTACTGTTTTTGAAGAAAACGAACTGTTTGTTCACTTACTGCAAGAGCTCGCAATATTACATGATGTCACGCAAAAACTCCACTAGCTCACTGGCAGAATTGGCGCGCGCTCACACTTATGAAGTTCGTCAAAACGGCTGATCACGTGATATTCAGAAATCTGCTTTGCTGCAGAAACTACAGTTGGTCGTTTTTGAGCAAACTAACAAAATCGCTTTTTTTATCCTAGTTAACGTTTCTCAGCATGAAAGAAACAAACTGAAAGAGTTGTGCGTTGAACATGAAACCCAGTCCACGCAAAATAGCCTCAGTCATAACATATAATTGTCTTACAAGTAATGTATTTCAAGTTTGTAGAAAACAAACCGTTCACTTACCAGATTTGATATGTCATGCAAAACTCCACGCACTTGCTGGCAGAATTGGTGTGCGCACACTCTCGTCGTGAAGTTCATCAAAACAGCTGATCCGTGATCCCGCGATAATCTGAAATCTACTGCTCGACATTCAAACGCAGATGTTCATGTAACGTTACATGGGAATGTAAATTTTACATCGACAAAATATAAATATGAATAAATTACATTATTCTGTAAATGAAAAAAAGAAAGAAATTATTTTATTTGATCATTTACAATTTAATTAATTGTTCAAAATAACAAGTGAACGGTTTGGCTATTGTATAATGTCCCCTTAACTGTTGACAGATAGCCTACAATGTGCAATTCCTACCAGTTTATATTTAGCTAGTCATTTTACAGTGCTGTTGGACCTAAAAGACCCATTGCCTGTTTTTAAATATGAATTTTAAAATTCATATTAACACAGTTATGCTGTACTTGAACATATTTTGTCTGTAAAATATATCATGTATAAAATGTACAGGTTCTTGTTGATAGGCTATTGAGAATATGTATGTCCGAAAAATATTTTAACACTGTCATGTTGTAATTTTAACTGCATTGTTGCTTTCTGCATAGTTTTTTTTTTCTGCTTAAATTGCATAAGTCTGTAAATCTGTAAATTCTACAAATTAATATGATTATTTTAACACATTCTTGTAAAATCAACAGTTTTGTTTAGTTCAGTATTTTACAACAGCATTTGTACTATTTTCAAAATAGTACTGTAAATTTAACAAAATTTCATTGTTTTTCTATTTACAAAATTTTGATGTCACGATTTTACAGGATTACACAGTTAATTTCACAGACATTTTTTACAGTGTACTGTAAATGCTCAACATGCCAATAAAGCTTTGATTTTGCTGAATGGAATATTTGCTGCATTTGCTAGCATTTGCAGTTTAAATTTAACACATATTTAATTTTATTTTGGCTACTTAATAGACCATAATTATAAATACAATAGTGCTTCAGTGAGGAATTTATCATTTGTAAATGAAAACACAACACAGTAATTTATCATCACATATGGGCATAAATACAATCATAAAGTCTAAACTTTCTTGGCATAATTGTTAGGCATTTATTTACAAAATATATGGTAGGCTAGCAAATGGTAGCATAATTATACAAAACATTAGGTAAAGCAATGCACAAATTGAAAGGAGAAATAAGCATATGTAACAATAAATATAAAAATATAGTCCTAATAAGTTAATGCAATATTAATAATATTAATATACCAACATTAAATTAAATGTTTAATGTTAATAAAATGTTTTATCTATTTTTGATAATCCCGGGTTGCTATGGTCATGCAGGTGTATTTATATATTAAACTTGTGGCCCGAATAAAAATATGTCATTACCTCAACATAAGAAGTCGTGGCCAAAAGAAATGAATGTCGTTCCCTCAATATAGCATCTCGAGGCCACGACATAAAGATGTCGCTACCATGACAAAATTATTTCGTTGCCACGACATAATATCATGTTCCCACTAGTTACTATGTAATTCCATCAAATGAATATCTCGTGGACATGACATTTATTATGTTCCTATGAGTGAACTGAACATTTCACCATTAAAAAAAAAACAGCATAAGCATATAAACATTTTTAATATGAGCATAAATATCTCACTGGCTCTTGAGGTTAGTGAACGCAGTCTCGGCTGCGTCCGACCACCTGAACGGAGTACTGGGGGAGGTCAAGGCCATCAGAGGTGAGGCTAGTTGGCTGAAATTGCAAATGAAACGCCGATATAAGTTGGCAAACCCCAGAAACCGCTGTAGGGCCTTACGGGAATCTGGAGATGGCCAATCTATCACAGCCCTAACCTTGTCAGGGTCCGTACGTATTCCCTTGGACGAGACGATATACCCTAGTAAGGGAACAGACTGTGCATGGAATACGCATTTCTCCGCCTTGACAAAAAGCCCATTCTCAAGTAACCTCTGGAGCACTCGTCTGACGTGTTGAACGTGTTCCTGGAGAGATGAAGAAAAAATCAGTATGTCATCCAGGTAAACATATATAAACTGATCTACCATATCTCTCAACACGTCATTAACGAGTGCTTGGAAAACCCCTGGTGAATTGGAGAGCCCGAACAGCATCACCAAGTTTTCAAAGTGCCCTCTAGGGGTATTAAAGGCGGTTTTTCATTCATCCCCCTTCCTGATTCGGACCAAATGATAAGCATTACGTAAATCCAATTTTGTGAATACGGATGCTCCCTGTAACCTCTCAAAAGCTGAAGACATTAGTGGCAAAGGATAGGTGTTCTTTATCGTAATGTTGTTCAGCTCTCGGTAGTCAATACAAGGTCGGAGAGAACCATCCTTCTTACCCACAAAAAAGAATCCCGCCCCCGCTGGAGAAGAGTAAGGGTGGATGAACCTCAATGCCAAGGAATCAGAAATGTATTTCCCCATGGCCTCCCTCTCGGGAATAGAAAGAGAGTATAGTTTGCCTTTAGGCAGACTCTACCTGGCTCTAAGTCTATCGCACAGTCGTAGGGACGATGCGGAGAAAGAGAAGCAGCACGGGACTTACTGAACACCTCCTTCAGGTCCAGGTACTCTGCGGGCACGTTTGATAACATCATGTTCTCTTTCTGAAAGACAGAAACAGGCACAACAGGACAAGCTGAAACCAGACAAGACTCATGACAACTTTCACTCCACAATGTGACAGTGTTGGAACCCCAATCCACTCGCGGATTATGTTTGATTAACCAGGGGTGACCTAAAACAAAGGGAGCTACAGGGGAGTCCATGAGGAAAAAGGATATGGTTTCACAGTGGTTGCCTGATGTGAGTGATGAGTTCAGTATAGTGGGTGACGTGTGGCAGTTCCTGGCCATTGAGTGCGTTGACATGGATGGGTTCGTAGTCATCGACAGGACCGACCGCGTTCTCTCGACTCCAGCGGCCCCTTTCCGGAGAGATGGGATGGCGTGTAGGACTGGCCTGTCTACCCAGGTGGTTAATCCGAGCATCAACTCGAAGAGCCAGGTTGATTAATCCGTTGAGTGCAAGGGGCAGCTCGAGGAGGTAGATCTCCTTCTGAACACGGTCGGCCAGCCCATGCAGGAATCGATCCCACTGCGCCGCCTCGTTCCACTGGCACGCGGCCGCCAGGGTGCGGAACTGGATGGAATAGTCCGTGACCGAAGATCTTCCCTGTCGCAGGTCTGAGAGCTGGTGGGCGGCTTCCCTGCCGGGCGCAGCTTGGTCGAAGACCCGTTTCATCTCCTCAGAGAGGGTGTGGAACGAGGCGCAACACGGATGTTGGTTCTCCCACACCGCCGTCCCCCATAAGACGGCTTTGCCAGATAATAAAGTTAGTGTAAATGCAACCTTGGACTCCTTGGTCGCGAAGGTGTGGGGCTGTAAAGCAAAGTGCATGGAACACTTGTTAAGGAAAGTCTTGCAGAAATTTGGCTCACCGGAATAATTCTCTGGCGCCGGAAGTCGCGGCTCTGGCCGGAAGTGATCCTGGAAGGTCTCCTGGGGGACGGGTGGCGCAGGCGGTGCGATGGGCGCAGTGGGAGAGGTGAGCTGATGGATCTGCTGGGTGAGCTCGGACACCTGTGTCACCAGCGCTAGGATTGCGCGTCCGATGTTTGTGATGCTCTGCTGCTGATCCATTCGATTGACGCTGTGATGGATGAAGTCAGACAAGGAAGTGGTGCTCGCTGCTTTCATGGTGGTGAGAGCATTCTGTGACGCTGTGATGGATGAAGTCAGACAAGGAAGTGGTGCTCGCTGCTTTCATGGTGGTGAGAGCATTCTGTGACAACTGGGTGAAGGAGAAGCTGGAAGCAAGTGCGAGTATAAACAAAGTTTTAATGAGAGTAGGTAAACAAACAAACTGGAACACAAACAACACTGGGAAGGAGATACTGTCCGAGATGGTGGAGGGAAGTGATGAGTCCAGATGGCGGTGGTGAGTTGGCAGCAGGAGAGGGTGGCACAGGAACTGCGGGGAAGCGAGCCGAAGGTAAGTCGTGATGCTTGTGGTGGTTGCGAAGAGTGGACGAGGTTCCGGGGGAAGACACGGACATCCAAAAACACAGAACACAACAGAAAGCAAAGCACGGTTAACAACATGAAACAACGCTCTCACAAACACAAGACGTGAGACAAGCCATCATATAGAGAGGGTAATGAGTGACAGCTGCTGCTGATGACAATTAACGGAGACGCCCACAAACTAATCAGTGCAGACGCGTAACACACAGACTTCACCCACAAAATGCAAAACCCAGAGATCACGGTTTACCAACCGTGACAAAGATCCATCTGCAGCCAGTGATTTATGATTGTTTTACATTTATCTATGTAAACTAATACGCAATATCATTATTATTTTTGAACCAATATAGATAATAGCTCTGCAACCATTATAACAGTCTTGGATAACTACCACCAGGGGCAATTCTAGGATTTTGATTTTAGGGGGGCTCAGCCCCCAATAAGGGTATGATTAAAAAAATATTATTTGACTATTAGGGTAGGGTGGTATGCTACTAACCTTACTGCAATCCACTATTCCATTGTATTCCCTGTATTTCATATATGGGAGTAGGAGTACTGACTGAGCCATATACAACACTGTAATAAAAAAAAATAATTATTGGATGTGACCACTAGAAAATAGGGAATGTCGATTATTTATTTTTTTTTACAATGAAGACCTCCTGATTCATTCACTGTACAAACACACGCACACATGTTTCCAGTACAAACACAACATTTTACTGTTTGCATTTCTATGCTCACATACAAACCTCAGATAGGAATTTTTTCCTTTGACGATACCACTGCTTTTTCTTATAAAATGTACAGGGAAATTCGCAGACAATTAAAACAATGTCAGGGTTCAATGACTGAAATGAATCTTGGGAACATAGTGGTATTGTGTGTGTGAGAGACTGTCTACGTTCTATTCTCACCTGACTGTTGCTCATTTGCAGACCTACTCCTGCACGACAAGAAAAAATTTCGTATATCCATCTACAATGAAATATTAATTATTGAAGTTTTTTAGCTTTTTAGCCTTTATAATCAACAATACATTTTGGATATTCATAAAGTCACCCCATGAAAATTGATGTCATTTTAAGTATTTTAACTAACCAGCTAATATTCATTAAGAATATAGACAAACCATGTATTAATGTAATTGTCTATTGGCAATATGATTAATCTGTTCTATATTTATTTCTATTTATTAAAAATAACAACATGAATTATCAATTTGCCACTTCTATAAATCAAGTACAAATCTAGTATAAATAATAGGCTATAAATCAAGAAAATCTAAAATCCCTTTACTCTACGCTTACTCTAATTTATGTATCATGACACTCCTCCTGATTCATTATTACTTAATACAAAACTATATTTAATAATACAAAACAAAATAACTCCACATTCTCTCTCTGGGCCATCTAGTGCTTTCAGACAATGATGTGTGTCTTTAATTATTTCTGTGCATGGCTGCATAATGTAATGTCAAAATACATAATAATATGTCTGTAATTTTAAAAAGTAAATGAAAATAAATCATGATCGTTTTCTGAATCCAAAGTATGTTTTCATGGGTGTTAATCACTTCATTTTTGTAGGAATAAAAAACAACTATCACACAAGGGCTAAAGGTGAACGCAGCGAAACGTATTGGTATTGGATGAGAAACCGAGCCGTCCCGTGTGCTCCCAATGCTCCAGTAACATTACATTATGTAAACTGCAATGCATTTATGACAAAGAACTGCACCGAAGCAAATGTAATATCATAGCATTAGCAATCCATCAATAAATGCACGCACACACGACACACACCTTGTGCTCTCTGATGTTCGCTCTGCTCGGCGCCCCTGCAGCAGATTGACAAATGCGCTAAATCCAAGCAGACTCAGATAAGGGGAGGAGCCGAAACTTGACGCAGCTTGCCGCCGTTTCAAATGAGTTTTTTTAAAGGGGACTGAAGCGATCAAAAATGTATTAATCAAATATTTTTTTAGGGGGACTGGGCAGAAGTTTAGGGGCTGAAGCCCCCCTAAAAAGGGCCTAGTAACGCCCCTGACTACCACAACCTTCATGAATTCCTCTTTTATTTGGGGAATATTTTACAGGTTCCATGACTGTTACGTGCTCCGAGGATATGGTGTTTTTATCTTGTTTTGCTGTCACTCTCTCCGCTATCATTTTTTAGGGTGGTGCTGCTGGCTGTCCATCATCATTATGACGTACACCTGAATGGGCAGATGTAGTAGTGATGGGAAGTTCGATTCTTTTCCGCAAACCGGTTCTTTCGGACGGTTCGATTCAAAAAACCGGTTAAAAAAACCGGTTCAGCGGTTCTTTTCCGCTCGACGTAATGACGTCATTGGCGATGACGTAATGGCGTCAAGTCTATCAAACATTCAAATATAAAAAGTCAGTTGTCACGGCTTACGCTGCTGGAAGGAACACGGAGCCGAGGGATAAACGAAACAAGGATTTATTAAAACAAACATAGGTTAGGTAAGTAGCAAATAACAGGTGGCAAGTGGCAAGTAACAGGTAACAAGTAGACAAGCTGACAAGTAACAAGTAGACGAGTGGACAAGTAACTAGTAATGAGTAGACCCGACAAAACAGAACTGAAAGGACAAGGCTTTTATACAAGGGATAATGGGGAAACACAGGTGGATGGCATGACTAAATTACCAGGGACATGGAACACATGCGGAAATGACTAGACACACCTGGGAACTAATCAAACCACATAGACAGAAACTGGGTCACAGGGGCAAAAAAACACACAAAATGAGTCCAGGTGTGTGACAGTACTCCCCCCTCCCGGTAGGTGCGTCCTCGCACCGTAGAAACAACAAAGGGAGGCGTGGGTGGGAACTTGGGAGGAGGTTCCGGTGGAGGACAGCCTCCCAGGAGGGGGCCAGCAGACAGGGACTACAGAGGAAGGAGCCAGGGAGGAGATGACGGAGGGAGGAGCCAAGGAGGAGACAGGAAGGATCTGAAGCAGGAGGTACCCAGCAGGACCCAGGCCACAGCCATAACGGCCCAAGGTGGGGCCGACGGTGGAAGGAGCCATGGAGGAGGAATGGTCACCGACTCCAGGGACTCGACCCACGGCAACGGAGCAAGTGGAGGAGGAGCCCGAGGCGGAGACGGAGAGCCGAAGAGCCAGGGTGACGGGGAGGAGCCGGAGGTCCTAGGCGGAACTGATGGCTCTGGTGACTGATGCGGCGATGTGGATCCGGAAGGCCGCGGTGAGGCCAGAGTGACCGAGGACTGAGGTGTAGCCAAGGGGATGAAGGAGCCTGACGGAGCCGGAGGGACGGAGGGATGAGGCGAAGCCAGAGGAGTGGAGTCCCGAGGCATAGGATGGACGACGCCAGACCAAGGCGGAGCCGGAGGGACGAGGGAGCCAGGCAGAGCCTGCGGACTGCCGGGCCACGGCGGAGAGGAAGGAGCTAGGAGCCATGGTGGAGCCGACGGGTCAACGGGCCGAGGCGGAGTCCAGGCCTCAGAGGCTGGAGGCGGAGGTGAGGGAGACGCCGACCAAGGCGTCGCTGGAGGATCGCGGTCCCGCTGAGCTCGCACCACAATGATGGTAGGCTGAGGGCGAGCAGAGGGGCAGCCAGACGACAGCGGAGGAGGAGGCCGGAGTGGGTGGGAGGAGCAGGCATTGGAGTAAGCTCTTGGGCTGGAGCCCTTCCTGGGCTTAACGGAGGATCAGGAGCCCGTCCTGGGCTTAACGGAGGATCAGGAGCCCGTCCTGGGCTTAACGGGGGTTCAGGAGCCCGTCCTGGGCTTAACAGGGGTTCAGGAGCCCGTCCTCGGCTTAACGGGCGATCAGGAGCCCGTCCTGGGCTTAAAGGATGATCAGGAGCCCGTCCTGGGCTTAACGGAAGATCAGGAGCCCGTCCTGGGCTTAACGGAAGATCAGGAGCCCGTCCTGGGCTTAACGGAGGATCAGGAGCCCGTCCTGGGCTTAACGGGGGAACAGGAGCCCGTCCTGGGCTTAACGGAAGATCAGGAGCCCTTCCTGGGCTTAACGGAAGATCAGGAGCCCGTCCTGGGCTTAACAGAAGATCAGGAGCCCGTCCTGGGCTTAACGGAGGATCAGGAGCCCGTCCTGGGCTTAACGGGGGAACAGGAGCCCGTCCTGGGCTTAACGGGGGAACAGGAGCCCGTCCTGGGCTTAACGGGGGATCAGGAGCCCGTCCTGGGCTTAAAGGAGGATCAGGAGCCCGTCCTGGGCTTAAAGGAGGATCAGGAGCCCGTCCTGGGCTTAACGGGGGAACAGGAGCCCGTCCTGGGCTTAACGGGGAATCAGGAGCCCTTCCTGGGCTTAACAGAGGATCAGGAGCCCGTCCTAGGCTTACAGGAGGATCAGGAGCCCGTCCTGGGCTTAACGGAAGATCAGGAGCCCTTCCTGGGCTTAACGGAAGATCAGGAGCCCGTCCTGGGCTTAACGGAAGATCAGGAGCCCGTCCTGGGCTTAACGGAGGATCAGGAGCCCGTCCTGGGCTTAACGGGGGAACAGGAGCCCGTCCTGGGCTTAACAGAGGATCTGGCATAGGTGAATTGGAAACCCCCTCATTTTGACCCATTTGGCGCTCCACATTTTGCTCCCTCGTGGTGGGCAGTGTCGCCGGCTCTCGCACCTGGTCTGACGGGTTGCTCTCTGGCTCTCCGTCATCGGTGGGCTCGGGCTTATGCCTCGTACCGTGGGGAGATTGTAGGCTGGGCTCTGGGTCCAGAGTGGACCTGGCGAGATCCTCCATTGGGCCGACCGTGAGAGGTGACCCATTTCTCACCAGATTCCACTCTATGAATGCGGCGAAATCCTCCCGAGGACCATCTTCGGGCGACAACGCTCTGCACCTGGAGTTCAGGCTGGCGTGATAAAAGGTGCAGAGCGCGTGGTCCGGGTAGCTGGTGGCATTAGCTATCAAGAGAAACCGTCTGGTATGGTCCTCGAGAGACAGTCCCTCCTGCTCCAGCAGGAGGAGGAGGTATTCGGGGCGATAGAGGGGATCCATGACACACTACGGAAAGAAAAAGACTGTGAAAAAACGGAAAACAAAACGGGGGGAAAACACGCAGTTTTTTTAACTTTTTAGGTCGGGTCTTCTGTCACGGCTTACGCTGCTGGAAGGAACACGGAGCCGAGGGATAAACGAAACAAGGATTTATTAAATCAAACATGGGTTAGGTAAGTAGCAAATAACAGGTGGCAAGTGGCAAGTGGCAAGTAACAGGTAACAAGTAGACAAGCTGACAAGTAACAAGTAGACGAGTGGACAAGTAACTAGTAACGAGTAGACCCGACAAAACAGAACTGAAAGGACAAGGCTTTTATACAAGGGATAATGGGGAAACACAGGTGGATGGCATGACTAAATTACCAGGGACATGGAACACATGCGGAAATGACTAGACACACCTGGGAACTAATCAAACCACATAGAGACAGAAACTGGGTCACAGGGGCAAAAAACACACAAAATGAGTCCAGGTGTGTGACATCAGTTAAAAACCTCATAATCATGAAACGTTTACAATTAAGTTTTGCAACAACGCACCCAAATACAGTAACAGCAATAATGTGCATATGACGATTTAAGTCTTGAAGATATAAAGTAAATAAATTAGGTGTCATCAACGCAGAAACCATGATCCACTTACTATACATAATCCATTGCGATGTATTTGTTATTAAATGAACTTACGTTTCGCCAGATTGCCCTTCATTCAAGCCCTCGGTTTACCCGCGCTCATAACATTAACACAGAATCAGAACGACAAGGAGAATCGCTCTAACCGGCACGTGCCGCAGTTCAGTATCATCAGCTGCTCTACTCGTGGTCATGTTCTGTTAACTTCAAACTCAATTTGTGAATGTGTCATCAGTAACTATGAATACAGTACAGATATTTCATAAATCATCCCTTATTCCTATTAAACATAGAGTCTTTAGAGTCTTAATTATTGTCCAACTTCCCTGAAACCCCCTTTTGGCCTATACATTATCTACAATATACAGATTAGAAACATTCATCTTAAAAAAAAAAAAAAGGAAAATAAAATATAGTTTATCACACTTTCCAAGGTTTAACAAAATACTTAAAAAATTACACGCATGCGCAATTCATCGGTTCTCAAATCGGACGCGTCCGAAATAAACGGTTTTCGGTTCAGTGTACTGGTGATCCAGAAACCGATGCAACCGGTTCTTGACTCGAGAATGAGAATCAGCTCATCGGTTCTTAAATCGGACGCGTCCGACAGAAACGATTCTCGGTTCAGTGTACTGGTGATCCGAAAACCAATGCAACTGGTTCTTGACTAGAGAACGAGAACTGCTCCAGGAGTGGGCGTGTTCGTTCGTCATCTGGCTCGGCTCAGTGTTCATCTTCAGTTCGGTCTTCACAGCAATTCAGTCAGTGTACTGTTTGAGTAAATTCATTTCTCCGGGATATTGAGTGTCAGTCACGTTAAAAAAGGTAACAGCTTAAGTAATTTGTGGATTAATGCTTATTGGAGATGCGAACCGTTTCAAACGATTCAGTTCGATTTTGTGAACTGGTTCATCCGGTTCACTAAGAAGAACCGGTTAAATTGAACGATTCGTTCACGAATCGGACAACACTAGGATGTAGCTCGGAAGCGGGAGAGAGAAGGAGCTCTGGTGGTTTTCTTTTTGGGCTCACACGGTAGCATGCCTTTTTTTTTTTTTTTGTTAACCATGGTCAGGGTATTTTCTGGCAAACCGTTTACCAATCACGTTTCTCACTCGGCAAAGCAATCTGTGGTACACGGCTCTACCAACACACGATGAGTGACTCGCGAAGCACAAAGTTCCTCCGTGTTTTCTCAGCACTATATCATAGAAAATACGAGATTTGAGAAGTAGACGGCGGGGCAACATTTAAAACATTTCAAAGTTAAAGTTCATGCAAACACATTTTGATAGACAAGTTTCAGTCAAATATTTATGGTTAATGCCTATAACAAAACCCAGTGTTAAAGCAAAGCGCAAACAATTATATCTGGAACATTAGAATGGGCTAGGTGCACAAGATGGCGCCGGTGAGCTTCAGCGACGCGAGTGTGTGCATACTTATTTCCAGTCCTGTGACGCTCGCATTTACTATAAGGGAAACTTACATACGAAACTTGGCTAGATGGATATAATTAATGTTTTTCAAATTTAACAGCTAATAGTGGTATATCAAAGACACGAGGAAACATCCTCCCTACATTTTTGCATACCTCTGTGTGGAAATTCATCAAGATACAAGGTTTCTGACTGTCAAACGAGACAGATATTTCTGATAAAGTATGTATGTTTTATTAACTTTATTTGATAACAGTTTATAACAGTGTACAATTAAACGTAATGCTATTAAGGTAGGTTTGCATTAATTAAAAGATCGCTGTTTGCATGCAACATTTTATCTATGTTTTTATCATGTTTATCTGTTTTGTAAAATATCTGCAGCATCAATAATTTTGTCTATAAGCAGCGCATGTATTTTGTTACGAATTCTTCAGATAAAACAAATTTTAAAATTAGTCATGTATTAGTTGTATTATTTTACAGCCCGTTTTTTTTTCATTTCAAAATGTTTGATGCAAAGTTGACTATGTCAAATAATAAAATATGTTGTGAAAATGATGATGAAACAAACTAATGTACGTGCACAATTGAGAAATGTGAAGATAAATCACAGCCCATGTCTCACAAGGTCAACATTTCATTAACAAAGAAATAAAAATAATAATCAATGTAATACATACATTTTCTAGAAATAATTTATTTTTACATTTACATAATTGGTAAGGTAAAAATAAATTATGTATCTGTGTGTACACACCATGAGTTCAATTTTCATTTCGTGAACAGTAGGGAACATTAGTGTATTTAATTCATTCACCGGACCCAAACATACAGTTTCAAATGCACTGGCTCAGTTAACATTTATCGAATAGTAATAATAGTAGTGTAAATCATATTTGTATTTGAAGTGATATTATAAATCCTGTAAACATATATAGAAGGTAATATTTGGATTTCTCCGGTTCTCTGCACTGGCGTTTAGCACAATCGGAAGTATCAAAGCACACACTCGCAAGACCGGAAATCCAAGATGGCGGAGATATGCAACTATTTATTTATTTTTAATTTTTTTTTGTGCAAAAATTATACAAAAAAATGTACAAGCATATACATCTCACAACAATTACAAAAACAAATAAACATTCATAAGAATATGTAAAATAAAACAATTCATGCCTTTTTGTTCTTAATTTTATCTAATGTAGTACCATATTGTTTAATCTCTTTTATAAAATGTTCAAAGTTTGGCTTAGCTTTAGACCATTTTTTCACATGAATGTGATATTTTCCAAGCAAAATTAAAAGTTGCGTAAGAAAGCACATTGTACTTTTTGAATCAACATTGTCCTGTACAAAAAAAAAATACAATATCATACAGATCAATTTGTATACAGGTTCCAAACAATCTAGAAATGAAATTAGATACATCCAACCAAAACATTTTTGAATAAATACAATAAAAAAAAAGATGAGTCAAAGATTCTTTGGCAGTGCTACAGAATTCACATGTATTTTCAGTATTTAAATTGAAACGTTCGAGCAATTCCTTAACAGGGTAAATTTTGTGTAATATTTTATAGATACCTCTCTAATCTTGTTATTAATAAAAAACCTATTTGTTATTGACCATACTTTTTTCCAATTAACGTGTTCATATTTAGTAGACCAAAACATTGTTGAACATGGTAAATAGTTTGTTTTTAAAATGTTTCTAATATATTTATTACTACATTTATCTACTACAATATTAATATCTCCAATAAATATTGTATCACTACAAAAACTAGTTTGATGATCAATGCTAACAGGAGAGAATCCTGGATTTCGCAATAATGATACCACTCTGCCAGGGATTGCATCAAAGATAATAGAGTATTCTCTTGGCCTCACAGGGATCATAAATTTATTGAGAAATTCAGAATATGTTAAAAGGAGACCTTGTTCATTAAGCAACTGACTAACTGTAAGAATTCCACTGTCGTACCATGTCTGATTAAAGATTGACTTTTTTTTGTACAAGATATCTTTATTATTCCATATAAAATATCGGTGCGGTGAAAAGTTATTTTTATAGATGAATTGCCAAGCCAGCAGTGCCTGCTTATGAAAGTTTGCCATTTTCACTGGGATTTTTTCAACTGGAAAATTACATTTTAAAAGGAAATTAATGCCACCCAAAGAGTTAAATATGTAATTGGGGAAAACATTCCATACACTATCTTTATTTTTAATAAATTCAATTATCCATTTGATCTTAAACACATTATTAAGATCTGTAAAGTTTAAAACTTCAAGGCCACCAAAGTCGGAGATATGCAAACTACCCCATACTGTAGACTATCCAATATGCGTCACTTCCACGTATCCATTGTGGGCATAAAGAACACGTTTTTTAACGATCACATGCATAGTTACAGTATGTCCAATAACAATATAACACGATATAATAAAAATCAGAGATGGTTTAAATGTCCTTTGAAATCACGCTAACCAATTGTTTTTGTCACAGTGTCTGGGTTGTGTTCCCTGGGTGTCCACTAGATGTCCTCTTTTCCCACGGTGTCTTTCACTTCATTAATCACATTCCTCACGTCCCTGCTTAATTATTTTATAATTATTTAATTATAAATAATTATATTAGCACCCAGCTGTCACTAATTACCTATCATCACAGCCTGTCAGTTTCCCATTAGCATTTGTCTCTCCTTGTGTATATAACCCGGTCTGTCTTAGTATGTGTCTTAGTATGTGAGTCGTTGTGAATTCATGTCCGTCAATCTGTCTTGCCCGTGCCTTGTCTTCTTGTTCTTGTTCTTGTTCTTGTTCTGTTTATGTTTGGATGTATGTTTTGGTTTCGACCCCTGCCTGGACTGTTATTCTTTTGGATTAACCCTTGAATAAAGACTTATCTGCAATTGGTTCTATCTCCGTGCCTCATTGGATCCCTGCCGTGACAGTTTTGGTATGTGGGGCATTTTAAGTAGATCATTAATTAAAACATTTATATTAGCAGATTATTTTATTACTAATAAGATCAATAAAAGCAGTCAAAATTATTTTATAAATAAATTATATAAATAAATTACAATATCGTATTTTGGATTTAGGTTTTAGGACAGCTTTGATTAAAGGATTTGATCCACTTCAAACGTTGACTACTGTATAAACACACACACACACACACACAAAGAAAACAAGTAGTTAGAATATAAATATTTAGAATATAGAAAGAAAGTGGGTTTTTTTATGAAAAACAAGTAGCCTAAATAGAAAACGAACAGAAAGCAGGTAGAGGGTCAAGTGTTTTCTTTATTTAAATGCAAACATGTAAACAAATAGGTTCAGAATTATGTGAAGTTACATATTGACATTATTTTTAAAGTTACATTTTGTGACATAGGTAAGTATAGTTTCCAGATGTGAATGGGTGGGGGGTATTTTCTTCATCAAACCAAAGTCACAGTAAGTGATGTATCATTCCTGAATCCTGATATGAATCAGTCTTTGAAAGACCCATTATTAAAGACAATTCAGTGACAAATTATTAAACACAGACACTTTAATTTTTCCTGAATGAATCTGAATCTCGGACGAATAGATTGAATAAAAGGCTTCTTTATTAACACAGTAACTTACCGACATCTAGTGGCGATATTATTTTCATACGTATCATAAAGTAGGCATATCATTTCATTTTGTCATTACACATTTCTGTGTTAAAAATGTTGTATTAAACATTAATCTCATTTCATTATACATCTGTAATTGCTATGTAAAGGCATGTAAAGCCGTCTGATCAGCATTAAACTGTAAACAGGCCTACTACATCTAAAAGCAGCTTCAGACACAGCTTCTATCTCTGAAGGCTTAATTAATACTTATTTAATTGGTAACAGCCTATTGTCATATTACATGTATTCTAATTTAACATTATCATTTAAGAATTTTACATTAAATATGACATACATACAAACCCGATTGCAAAAAATTTGGGACGCTGTAAAAATTGTGAGTATATGGAATAATTTACTAATCTCATAAACTTATATTTTATTCACAATAGAATATAGATAATATATCAAATGTTGAAAGTGAGACATTTTGAAATGTCATGCCAAATATTGGCTCATTTTGGATTTCATGAGAGCTACACATTCCAAAAAAGTTGGGACAAGTAGCAATAAGAGGCTGGAAAAGTTAAATGTACATGTAAGTAACAGCTGGATGACCAATTTGCAACTTATTAGGTCAATTGGTAACATGATTGGGTATAAAAAGAGCCTCACAGAGTGGCAGTGTCTCTCAGAAGTCAAGATGGGCAGAGGATCACCAATTCCTCCAATGCTGCGGCAAAAAATAGTGGAGCAATATCAGAAAGGAGTTTCTCAGAGAATAATTTAAGAGTTTGAAGTTATCATCATCTACAGTGCATAATATCATCCAAAGATTCAGAGAATCTGCAACAATCTCTGTTCGTAAGGCTCAAGGCTGGAAAACCATACTGGATGCCCGTGATCTTCGGGCTCTTAGACAGCACTGCATCACATACAGGAATGCTACTGTATGGAAATCACAACATGGGAATACTTCCAGAAAACATTGTCGGTGAACACAATCCACCGTGACATTCGCCGTTGCCGGCTAAAACTCTATAGGTCAAAAAATAAGCCATACCTAAACATGATCCAGAAGCACAGGTGTTTTCTCTGGACCAAGGCTCATTTAAAATGGACTGTGGCAAAGTGGAAAACTGTTCTGTGGTCAGACCTATCAAAATTAGAATTTTCTTTTTTTTTTTGGAAAACTGGGACACCATGTCATTTGGACTAAAGAGGACAAGGACAACCCAAGTTGTTATCAGCGCTCAGTTCAGAAGCCTGCATCTCTGATGGGGTTGCATGATTGCATGTGACATGGGCAGCTTTCACATCTGGAAAGGTACCATCAATGCTGAAAGGTCTAAGGAGCTGGAAAATTTGAAACTTCCACATCATTGCATTCTGTTTTTATTCACAATGTCCCAACTTTTTTGGAATCGGGTTTGTATTTAGGCCTAATACGACATTGTTTAAATGGTTTATAAAAATTATTTTCCCCTAATGGGAACGCAAATTTCTGACACTGATAGAATCATTTCTGGTGAGTGCAGGTTTGAAGTAAATTTCATTTTTCAGATTTCTGAATTAAATTAAAAAACGATTGGGATGAAACCCTGATTTTATGCAGATTCTTCACAAAAACGACAGTCTTCTTTAGGCTATTCATTTATTTTATGTGAGAATTAAGAATAAAAAAAAAATCTGCTGGCAGAATTTGGAAGAATATAAATCATTAAAGCACAAACATCTGCAATTATCTTAAAGTAATTAGTCATTTTCCTATCAATACATAGTTGCTGAATATAATTTTTCACTTGCTGCCTTTTCAACCTAAGGAAATAGGCAGCAGAATTCTGCTCACTTGTCGCCAATTCAGATGAGATCTGATAAAGCCATGGATTTACAGAAGCCTACTAAGTGTATAGTTACTTCAACCCTGATACTACATAAGTAATTGATAACTGAAAACGCCACACAGCAGTAGATTAGCTGATGCTAGGATTAGACATAGCACAAGGAATAAATTAAAAAAACATTTTACAGATTGCAATGTAACGGTTAAAATAATGTAAATATGTAACTTCATAGTTCTGTGCATATTTGTTTACATGTGCACCACTGTTTGTAAGTGTGTATTGCTACTAGATCTTAAATTTCAAAGTACAGCTGTGCAATAAAGGTGTTCTATACTATAAATTCACTATAATGAAAGTGTGTAATATATTTAACTGATACAATAATTGCCAGGTAAAATACTATTACAAACATTATTACAGTATGTCAACCATTACATCTTTCATCTTTGACCCTCAAACTCTAGCACTGTCTATTCTAATTATATTTTATCTATTTTTTTTTTATTCTAACTGCTTGTTTTTCCTCCAACACTAAATTTCTGTATTCTTTTTAAATTCTTTCTATTTGTTTCTTTGTTTTCTTTGTATTGTATGTATTTATGGATGTGTGTTTTGTGTTTATATATATGTAACGAATTAAAACTTCCTAATTACGGTAAGGAGGCGGGAACCGGCGGACAATCAAACGGAAACTTTAATGACAAAATAAAGACAAAACAGTGCGTCAGCCCCTCACAGACGACTGACGCGCACAAATAAAAACCAAACACAACTTAAACCCAGGCCTGGTCCTCTCTCGTCCGTCACTGTCATCACTCCTGTTTTGTATCCTTCCATCTCCTACATGGGACTCGAGACCGGTGGGTCGAGCAGGTGTCGCTCATATCCAGAGGTGGGTAGAGTACCCAAAAACTGTACTCAAGTAAAAGTAAAAGTACTTATAGAAATATTTACTCAAGTAAAAGTAAAAGTACTAGTCTTGAATAGTTACTTGAGTAAGAGTAAAAGAGTATCGGATAAAAAATCTACTCAAGTAGTTAGTTCCTAGTTACTTTGGGTCATATATACTGAGCCTATTTTTATTTAGATATATAGATAAAATGTATGTAATGTATGTGTATGTGTATATATATATATATATATATATATATTTAATCAGCCTTTACTCCAGTCTTCAGTGTCACATAATCCTTCAGAAATCATTCCAATATGTTGATTTACTATCAGTGGTGTTCTTTTTTTTTATCTTTCTGTTCATCAAATAATCCTAAACAAAATCTCACAGGTTCCAAAAAAATATTAAGCAGCAAAACTGTTTCCAGCACTGGTAATAAATCAATATATTAGATTTATATTTTGAAGGATCATAACTCTGAAAACTGGAGTAACAGTTGATGAAAATTCGGATTTGCATCACAAAATAAATTATATTTTAAAGTATGTATTATATATGTATAAATAACCTCTGACACAGAGAAGAGAGAAAACTCCTCACATGACCGCTAAGTTACCGAACATCTGAACATAACAAACCAAATGCACATTGATGGATCTTCTTCTGTCTGCACGCAGAAGTATATTTCTGCAAGCGTAAATATTGTGTAAATATCATAATTAATTGTGTCTAGGCATATGGGGGTCATCATGTGACACACAGCAGCCAAAACAGCATATTGGCAAATTATTATTAAGCATTATTTTTTTTTTTTTATTAGAAACATTCCAAGATGCATGAAATATATAATGAAATATCTCGATTCTCGAGCCTAATTATGTAATTTATTATAAAACCCTTTCTAAGTAACAGATATAGGTGTCATGCCATAACATATTTTTAATACGGCTGACTTTATATTAAATGTGAATTTAACATTGAAAGTTAATGTTATATAAAAACTGCTACTAATCTTTCATTGTTCAGAAAGAGAACGAATAAAATTTACATTATTAAAGATCATTTTCACTGACAGTCTAGAGTTCAATCACTCTCAGAAATTCCCATTAAAATCACTGAAACTGTTAACACTGTGAAATCAATATCTTATTTACCGATTCGTACACACATCTGCAATTGGTTGTTTCTGACGAGAGAATTCGCCAGAAAGAGGTCTCCAGTCAGCGAGCGAGTGAAGGAAGCACCGGGATTTTAGCGATGACTCATCGGAACACCTCTGATTGGCCAATGCTTTAATAAGCTCAACAGAATCGTGTGTGATTGGTTATAATGCGCAGCGCTGTATACACACATCTATCTCTGGCTCAGCGCCAGCCAGCGAACACAGATCTGAATTTAGCAGCTGATGATATAACTTGCTGAACGTTCTCATGCCGGTGTGATTGTATTGAAATGAATAAAATATTAATCGGCTATTTTTTGTCTTTTGGAAGCTGCATTCAGCTTGGTTCCCTTCTGTTATAAGCCACACGTACAACAAACTAATGTCACAGGTATCGTGTACTGTAATCGAATGTAGCCCAAGTTATTACCTGTTGAACAGTAGACAGCATCATCTAATAAGGATCTCCATTGCTAGCAAATAATAGCCTTTGCAGATTTGCTTTCAATTCAGTGCAGTTCCATAGCCTCGTTTTCAACGCTGCTGATATTCTTAAACGTTACAACTCCGAGTGAACCGCTTTAGACGCTCAGTGCGTGCGGCAGGGAACTGAACGAATCATTCAAACTGATTCATGAACCAATTCAATCGTTTGCCAACTGGTTTGATCAAGCCTTTGAACAGAATTGACTCAAAAGAATGAATCATTCGCGAATGAACATCACTCATTTCTCATTGTCCAGAGAAAAGTAGACGTCGCGTTTGGAATAAACTGAAGCATTTATAGCATTAATTGCATTAATATAAAGTAACGAGAGTAACGAAGTAAAAGTACAGATTTTTTCCCAAAAATTTACTCAAGTAAGAGTAAAAAGTACCCATCTTTAAATATACTCCAAAAGTATTAGTTACCCAAAAAATTACTCAAGTAAATGTAATGAAGTAAATGTAACTCGTTACTACCCACCTCTACTCATATCCAATTACTCCACCGGCCTCGCTCCTGTTCCCACGGTTCTCGGCCCCGCCCCACTTTACAAATAGCAGCAGGCGCCGGCCCCCTGGCGACTCCTCAACTCCCTCACGGATGGCAGCTGCCCCTCCACATTACCAAAACAAGTGGTTAGCGTGATTTCAACACGACATTTAAACCATCTCTGATTTTTATTATATCGTGTTATATTGTTATTGGACATACTGTGATCGTTAAAAAAAAACTGCACGTGTTGGATATGCGGAAGTGATGCATATTGGATAGTCTACAGTATTCTAATGTTCCAGATATAATTTTTTGCGCTCTGCTTTAACACTGGGTTTTGAACCATAAATATTTGACTGAAACTTGTCTATCAAAATCTGTTTGCATGAACTTTAACTTTGAAATATTTTAAATGTTGCCCCGCCTTCTACTTCTCAAACCTCGTAGAAAATACCCTGACCAACCATTTGGTTTTCTATTGGAGGTTGTTACTTTTGAATAACGTGGAACTTGAGTTCTTACGTGTTTTTTTTGTATATTGCTTTATAAACCAGGGAGTAGTGAGTAGGAAAGTATGTCACGTGACTTCCATGGTAAGGAACGGTGCTACTTGTGTATGTTTTGGTTTTTATTTAGTGCAGGTTAGGTAGGGCGTGTTGTGCACCGTTGATTTTGTTTTTGTTTTATTTTTTTGGTTTAGTAGATTAGTGAGGATGGGGAATGTAGTTGGATAGTGGGTTTTGTTTTGTTTATTTCTTTAATTTAGCACCGCTCAGGTTCCTACTCCCTGGGCATGGTTTTTGTATTCCTCTTTTGTGCATGTTGGTGATATAAATGAATATATGTAATTTTATGAATCAAACCCTATTTTTGTCCTTGCGTCCTTTTTGCACCAGCACCTTAAAAACGTTAAAAGGGTTAATTAATATTATTTCATGTTGTGTTCCCTCATGCCCTTAGCCATTTCAGGGACGTAACAATGACCTAAAGCTATAGAGCTGATTGTTATATTATATAACATCCTATAACATTAAAATGACATTTTTAAATCTTACTCCAAAAAGAAAGAAAAAGGGATGGTAAACAGCATCAAATGCTGAAAACAAAGATGGAGAAATCCACCTTACTACAGATTTAATATCACCTCCTAAATGGTTTCTTTTGCCATCTTTCCATTTTTTTTTTTTTTTTGCACAGTAATCTTCATTGCAGTGTCATGCTCCATTACAAACATTAGGACAATGTACAAACAATGCACATGTAGAAACATTGGGGCTTTTATTCCACTGGCTGTATCTAAGGGGTGTAAATATTTGCAAAAATATGAAATTCAGGTTGATGAAAAGGGGATGTGTTTATGTCCAATCAGATGTTACTCATATGTGGGGAATCAACGGAAGGGGAAACAAGAGTTGTCAATTGGTGCAAACTGTGACGATTTAGGAACAGTGGAGCATGAGTTTCTGCATGCGCTGGGTTTCTGGCACGAGCAATCCAGATCTGACAGAGACGACTATGTCACCATCATGTGGGACCAGATTGAAGAGGGTAACTATTGAATTCTTAAATACACTCATCAATAATAACATCACTCTGTCTCACAAAACTCCTTACATCCATACATATAATTATATTAAATACAAAGTAATTTGTTCATCAACTAATTTGCGGTTTGTTTTTCACTTAGGTAAAGAGCAAAACTTTAATTCATATGATGAAACGGTGTCAAGCTCTCTCGGTGTCCCCTATGATTATGGTTCAGTCATGCACTACAGTAAGACATCCTTCAGCAAAGGCAGTGAACCAACCATTGTTACTAAAATACCAGAATTCTTGGATGTGATTGGTCAACACATGGAGTTTAGTGACAGTGACCTGATCAAGCTGAACCGCCTATACAATTGTAGTAAGTTTATGATTAAGCACTTTCTGTGAAATAATCCTCCATTGTTGTTTTTTTATAAATATATTGACATTAGTTTGACTGATAAGATAAAGCCTACTCGCTCAACTAATAATTTACTTCTCTCACTCATCTTGTTCTAAACATATTTTATAATTCTTCCAGCTACAGCCTCAATATTTCTGGACTCTTGCCAGTTTGAGGAGCCAAATATCTGTGGCATGATCCAGGGTGATGGTGGAAATGCCAAATGGGCTCGTGTACAAAGAGTAAAGGACGGTCCACAGACGGACTACACCAACCTGGGTCAATGTAAAGGTATGTACAGCCCTAACCACAAAATCATGTTTCAACCAAATTGAGTTTTGCATTTATTTACCAATGACAATTGCAATTTTTGAGCCACAGGATCACTAGCAATAAAACTTCATGCAAGTGAGTTAGGAGCATTTCACAATAGTTTTTTACCATTTATCATGCTCAGTAGCCTCACCCATTGTGAAACCTTATTTGTCCAAACTCCATACAAACACAAATATCTTTGGTTGTGATGCATCGAAAATACAGACTCGTCACTGTGAGTCACATCAAGCAGGAGTGTTGTGTGCATAATATTTAACTTTTTCACACAGCAAATATTTTTTTTTAAGTTTACACCAACTGTAAAAGAAAAAAAAATCTACTATTGCATTTTCATGACTTTACAAGAGGAATCAAAATATATAGAAGTATAAAAAATAAGTGCAAACTTACAGTCACTTTCTCAGCAGCTATATTAGAAACTTCATACTGTATGTTACACTGCCAGTGTCACACGGAAGACTATTTGTTTTAATTTTTGTTACATAACCACTTTGTAAAAAGTTTATTAAATCCATAATCCTGCATTGATACCTCTTTTTTGATAGTGGAAGTTTGGTCTTCATGATAAACACATTTTACTGATACCATAAGGAAATATTCTTTGACCTTGTCAAGACATTTCTTGTCAAGGATTGCAATATTACATGCAAAATTATTTTTAAACTCCATTATAAGGTAAGAAAGTGAGAATACTGGTTTAATGGTCTATTATCTAATAAAGTTTGTACTTCCACAGGGGTTGGGTTCTTCATGCATTTCAGTACAGCCACAGGAACCAAGGGTAAAAATGCTTTCCTGGAAAGTCGCCTCTTTCATCCCAAAAGACGCTCCCAATGCCTGCAGTTCTATCACTACAACAGCGGAAGCGTTGATGACCAGCTAAACATCTGGGTGCGTGAATACACAGTTAAAAACCCCAAAGGAGCTCTGAGACTCATTCAGAAGATAAGTGGTAATAATTTTTTGTTTAATACACCAATAGATTAATGCCTTTAGCCTATGTGTAACTTATACTTGTACAACCTAGGTGGACTTCGAGGCTCCTGGGAACTATACAATGTTACGCTAAATGTCTCTGATAAATTCAGAGTAGTGTTTGAAGGGGTTAAAGGAAGAAAACCATCAAAGGGTGGTCTGTCTCTGGACGACATCAACCTTTCAGAGACCAAGTGTCCTCAATTCACTTGGCGCATTCGTGATTTTACCAGGCTTCTCGCTACAACCCCTGCCGGTTCCAAAACCTACAGCCCCCGCTTCCTGTCCCCAGATGGTTACTCATTTCAGATTGGTTTGTACATTAATGGCTTGAAGGATAGTCCACATATGATGGCAATATACCTCCACTTGACCTCTGGACCCAAAGACAACAATCTCCAATGGCCATGTCCATGGCGTCAGGCATCTATGGAGCTGATGGACCAGAATCCAGACATCCAACATCGCATGAACAACATTAAGATGATCACTACAGATCCAAACATGACCTTCACAGACTGTAAGAAACAAAGTTATAGTTATGAGTCATTTTTATGTGCCATTAATGCTGATATGATAAATGCAGATACTTGGTTACAAATTTCTTATAGATACAATGCAATATGTGTTTTTAAATAGAATCTTCTCATTTTGTGCAGCCACATGTAATGTGAAGTATTTTTGGGACAACCCACGAAAAGTAGGCAGTCTAGTCACTGACACAGATGGTAGTAAATTCTACCGGGGGAGGGGTTACGGTACCAGCCATTACATCACACATGATCATCTGAAGAGTCGAAGCTTCATCAAAGGAGATGATGTCATCTTTCTCCTCTCCCTTGAAGGTGTGCAGTTCTTATTCAATACCAGTGAAATTCTTATGAAATATGACAAGAGTTTAAATTTCAACTTCATCAATAGATGTGACTGGACTTTTGGGGACTCAGACCAGAGAGTCTTGGAGACCGGAAATCAGAGACCTGCGATTAGAGATTGATGACCGTGATGCGGGGGAGCCAAAGAGACAGATGGTTGTATGCATCTATTTCCCAGTTTTCTCTTACTAAACTTGATAATTGTACCATTATTAAATGTAAATGTATGTACAGTAACTGCCATTCAGTGTTGTTGAGTAACTTACATGTAACCAAATTTTGTAACTTAATTACAAAACAAATGTTATAATCTGTTACAGGCACTGAGAGAAAAAAAATATGTGTAGTTAAATTACAGTTACCTATAAAAAATTACAGATTACAAAAAGGTTATCAGAATATTTTCACACACATACATATGATTGATTTCTTACAACTGTTTTATTTCCTATTTATGTCTAGCCTATGTATATGTTTTCTTTATTTAAAGACTGAAAGATTAACCCTGCCTGCTTTAAATGTTTGAAAATGATTAATCATCAAAAACATTAGAAATTGAGAAAAATAATCAAATGTAATCAGAAACATTACTTTATTAAAGCAATTGAAATACACTATTTATTAAATTTTACATAGGGTAACTTGTAATCTGTAAACTATTACATTTCCAAATTTCCAAACCTTCTCAACACTGCCCCCATTAAACTGAATTTTCTCTTACAGAACCCCACAGTCCTGGGACCATGGAATAAAAGATCCCCATGAGATGCAGCATACATCAAGAAGCCTCT
Source organism: Carassius carassius (assembly GCF_963082965.1). NCBI lineage: Eukaryota > Metazoa > Chordata > Actinopteri > Cypriniformes > Cyprinidae > Carassius > Carassius carassius. Next base: position 19,204,788 of record NC_081781.1, read on the forward strand.
ATGGAGAGAGAGAAATCTTTCAAGAATTGGCCGTATATTGTGAGCTGAACTGGAGCTGGAGCTACTGAATTATAACCTGCATTAAAAAAAAAAAAAAAAAACTGATAAGTACTATGCTCAAAAAACGTTATTACTAGATTACTAGCACTTCTCATGTTCATTGCCTCCTTAAGATGATTTTCTTCTTGTTTTCCTCATTTGTAAGTTGCTTTGGATAAAACTGCCTGCAAAATGAATAAATGTAAAAGCATCAAAACAAATAGTCAACCATCAATGCTCCCACAGTTTATTAGTGGTATATTGTAGTCTGTAACAAAGTGATGTTTTATAAATAATTGTAATGTAATTTACATTCCAGAATTTTCAAAAGATGCAGCTGTCCATTGGCACTGCTCTATGTGAGAAACATCACATTCTCTGAGATCATGACCTGGTTGTCATCCTGTAAATGTATGCCTGCGATTGGACTAGGTTTAACCAGATATGTAGTCTCGAACCAAAACTTTTCTGTTTGTTTGGAGTGTTTGTTTGTTTGTTTTCTCTTCTTAGTTTTTGTTATGGTTAGTTTGCAATAATATTTTATCAAAACCTACAGAAGTTGATCAGTGGATATCATTTTTGTCTTTCCAGGGGTAAGAGAGGGCTCTCTTTTGCTTTTGTGTATTTGTGTTTGCGAGTGTTTATTAATTTATTTATTGTTTTTCTGCATTTCTGCAAAAATGTTGTTGTACCGAAGTGCATTTTTCTGATTTTCTTTCCAACGCATTCATTATCTCTTCTCAGAATGTGCCCGTGCCATCTTTTTATTTATTTATTTTTTAACTCTCAGATTTCCACTTGCAGCTGTTTTCTGATATTGTCATTTTTTCTCCCGATCATATTTTGTTTGCCCTAAGGAGAATCGCAGCATCTTCATTTCTGCTACTTCCATCTGTCGTACTTATGCTTTTGTTACTGCCTCTGCTTCCTTCCATACAGCATTGCTGATCTGATCAGAGTCTAATGAAGTTTTCCTTTTACTCTGGGGGGTATCTTCTTCTCACACATCACTCCTGTTATTCTTTGCCAGCTGTTCCATCCTGCTTGAATCCTTGATACTTCACCCTCCATGTTCTTGAACTGTGGATCCCAGGTACTTGAACTCTTTAGCTCAACTCTTTTACTCAGTCTGATGACCTTCTTCTCCTGGGTGTCTTTGCAAGTTGCCATGTACTCAGTCTTCTTCTTACTAACCTTCATGCCTCTAATCTCTAGGGCTTTGGTCCAGCTTTTGAGTCTTTCTTCTGCTTTGGTTCTTGTTTTGTTGCACAGAAAAACATCATGAGCAAACATCTTGTCCCATGGTGTTTCCCTTCTCACAGCATCGGTCAGGCAGTCAATGATGGTGATAAAAATCAGCTGACTAAGCGCTGATACTTGGTGGACTCCAACACTTCACTTCAAAACTGTCTCTCAATCCACCTGCACATCTACCAAGACAGCAAGCAGTTTCAGCCCAGATCCAGCCCATATCTTGCCCGCATGGATTTCACGTCTGAGATGTTGGTTTATGAAATACAATTTTAAAAATAGTTCGATTTAAATTATAATCACACCGATTAAAAAAATCTGTTTCGGTAATTACAGGGCCTAACATTAACCCAACTGATAGTTGAGTTTTGTTGCAAAGCACAAAATTATGGTGAAATTAGATATCTAATAGATATGAATCTTTCATTTATAAAACCTGACAGATAGGTAACATTTTTCTCACTCTTGCAACACATGAACCAGGCATGGTATATTACTGTTCATGTGTATTACCATATATTAGAGCTGTCAGTCAATTAAAAAATAACTGGTCACATTTTTTTCATGAAATGAATCACAAATAATCCCACCTAACATTTCATTTTTAAATATACTTTGATTAAATTTTTTAATGAATGTAGAAACAACATGCATTAGTGTATTTTTAATATTAGTTTAATGGCATATTTTATGACTGAAGGCAAATATCACTGATACCATACTGATATCTCTTGTTTTCCCCACTAGTATTTAATCATTGACTAGCCATTCAACATTACAGTATAATTGAGAACTATCAGTTTGAACATTTATTAGATTAAAAAACCCAACTAATTTAAGTGAACTTAAAACAATCTTCACATAAACCCATTATAATAAATTTCATATTTAGCTGCCTGTGCCCTTGAATGAAGCTGTCAAACTCTGATCTTGAAGTTAAATATAGATGAATACTTAAAGCTACAAAATTATTGATTTCCTCTTTCTTTCTTTTGTTTTTTTTTATTAACAGAATTAACACAGCAGCTTGTGTTATTAGGTTTTTGGTTGCTTTTATTTTAAGAGCTGCCACTGCTGAACTAAATGGGGAACTGACACGCATCCTGTTTTTTTTTTTACTTCTTTTTACCTTTTCTGGCATGCTTCTGGTCTTAAAGTCTCTACTAATGAACTAACAAGTTGAATCAGGTGTGTTAGATGAGAAAGACAGTGCTGGGCTGCACCAGGACATTTTTGAAAGTCACTGCATTTCAGAGACGTGTTCTTAATGTGATTCAAACATAAATACTTATATGCATGCATACTTTAAACTTTATGTTAACTTTATTGTAACATTATGACATAACTGATGACATAACTATGACATTGCATGCTCATAGTTTCATTTGCACTTTAAACAAAAATTATATACAGTGCACGCCACTGCATTTGTCAGTGGAAATGAAGTGCATATGCTACGAGCACAGTATATGACTGACAGGACTGACAAAATCTCATCCGCAGGTCACTGTTTTTCTACTGAAGCTCCCTCATCACCTGTCCGTTTCCTTGCCCGTTTGACTTGCTCTGAGGTGGAGTGTGGGTCTGAATAGTCTCTCATTTGATGTGGTCATATAAAGACGTTCTGTGTCTAAATAAATAATTCTTGTCAGAAAAAAAAGCCCTAGAATCCCTATCCCTGCCCCTGCCCCTGCTTTAATTGCATTAAATATTTTAAACTCCTTTTATCACTTGCGATAACATAATGTTGACAGCACTAATTTTAGTATATTAATCTACAGTGGAAAATATTACTTTTCATCACAGACTGCAGAAAATGTGTACAATTAAAGAAATGGTTGACCCCAAAATGAACATTTACTGAAAATTGACTCTCAGGCAATCCAAGATATAGATGAGTTTTCCCTTCATCAGAACAGATTTAAACAAATTTAGCATGACATAATTTGCTCACCAGTGGATTCACTATGCAGTGAATGGGTGCCATCAGAATGAGATTCTAAACTTACAATCCTCTTTTGCAAAAAGCTGTGTGTTTGTAAGAAACAAATCCATCAATCCAGCCTGATCTCACAATCAAAACGTACATATTTAGACGTAAATTAAAACTGTCCAATACGTATGTGCCTTTACGTATTTACAGTGTCATTTACGTATTATCTGGACGTAATTACAGGTTCGATACGTATCGAAATTTACGTAAAAACAACCTCAAATACGTACAGATAGAACGTGTTCTCTGACCAGTCAGTTATCCATAGAAATTTGCTCATGAAGCTGCTTTTCAATGCGTATCAGATTACTTTTTTTTTTTTAAATATGTATGTATATTTTCCCTTTTTATAATTTTTTTTGATAAATGTAAGATCCCTATACCTCACCCGAACCTAAACCTACCCATTTTATACAGAATGTTAAAAGAATAAAACACAATTTTAGTAAAAATATAACATTAAAACGTTATTTTGAGCCACTAACGTTAATCTTACACCTACCCCTAAACCTACCCATAACCATTTCTTAAAACTACATAACGTTAATGTTATAAATAAACAAATAACAGACAAACAAACATAATGTTAATCATTTATTTTTTGCGAAAAAATATCAAAAGTGGTACCAAAAGTAGTTCAAATGATAATGAGTTCCAGTCGCAGTCCTCTCTGGAGGTAATAGTTTTTATAGGGTACAGAGCAGAATTTAATTTATTAATCCGTGAAATTATGAATCTGTCTTCTCTCCGTGAAGGCGCACTGGCGCAGTAGCAGTACTGATTTCAAATGATCAACTGAAACACGACATATCGCAATCTGTGACGAATTATGTGAGAACCAATGAGAGTTCGATGTTAGTGCCGTAAACATGTCGTAATGCTTTTGTGTATCTATGGTTTGCAGCATGCACAGAAATGTTATTTCCTATTAAGTAGATGAGTAAACTGCTTTCAATAAATTCAATAAAAACATTTATTGATATGACAATTAAATACAACAGATTTAAATCATTAAAGCCACGATTTTAATATTAATACATGGGAATTCATATAAATTCACACTTTACGTTAGATTATTTAAGTTTTTTTAGCTGCTAACACCTACGTATTTGTACGTTTTACTGCTATAATTACGTCTAAGTTGTACGTTTTTATGTGCATGAAAACGTAAGTAAATGTACGTGTGGTAGAACCACATTTAACGTAAAAATACACACGTATTCTCATGAGATCACGTTGATCAATCCATCCATCATCCATTTTTAACTTCAAACCTTTGCTTCTGGTTAAAATACACGAGAGTACAGTACTGATATCAGTCCAAAACAGTTATAAACAAAAATAATTTGGTTTTATCAACTGTTTGGACTCTCATTCTGACGACACCCATTCCCTGCAGAGGATCCAATGGTGACCAAGTGATTTAATGCTAAATTTCTCCAAATCTGTTCACATGAAGAAATAAACTTATCTATATCTTTGGATAGTTTGAGGGTGATTAAATATTTAGCAAATTTTCATGTTGGCTGGACTATTGCTTTAAAAATCATTCCAAGTCTTAGCCAAATCTTTATCAATAATTACTTTAATCATGCCTAATAAAATCACATTACCTATTAGTGTAATAAATCATACACTATCAGGTACAGGCTCATATCATTGCAGACTTGGCTCTTTTGTTCTATAAACTGGTTAATACACAATGCACTGATGTTCTGAAGAGAGCGTCTCAGAGTGAAGTTCTCATGGCGTCTCTCCATACATTACTGATTCTGTGTGGATGTGCCACAGCCCTGTGTTTGGTGAGTACAGAATTCAGACGTCATCAATTTTGTGATCATGTGTTGATTTATATTGTGCTTAACAGAAGCAAATGATCATACAGTATGTTATAGCATAACTAACACAGTTATGGTAAAATGTAATGGCCTTGTTCGAGACTGAATGAGTTTTATAATGAAATAGTCTTTGGTTATACAAGTTTGTTGTTGTAAATGTGCACCTTTGACACGTATCTATCTATAGTGACATGACATACAGCCAAGTATGGTGACCCATACTCAGAATTCATGCTCTGCATTTAACCCATCCAAAGTGCACACACAAACCGTGAACACACACCCAGAGCAGTGGGCAGCCATTTGTGCTGCAGCGCCCGGGGAGCAGTTAGGAGTTCGGTGCCTTGCTCAAGGAGACCTAAGTCATGGTATTGCCGGCCCAAGACTCAAACCCACAACCCTAGGGTTAGGAGTTAAACTCTCTGTATGATGTAATGATTTGATACTATACTATAATTTTTTAAGGCAATACAGAGATTGATGTGGATAGTGGAAAAGACCAGAATATATTTAATATAAATTAAGGTATGTTGAAACATTAAAGGTCCTGTTCTTCGTGATCCCATGTTTTAAACTTTAGTTAGTGTGTAATGTTGTTGTTAGAGTATAAATAATATCTGTAAAATTCTAAAGCTCAAAGTTAAATGCCAAGCGAGATATTTTATTTAATAGAATTCGCCTACAAAAAACGACCCGTTTGGACTACATCCCTCTAGTTCCTGCAGTAATAACGTCACTAAAACTGTTTTTTGACTAACCTCCGCCGACATGAACACCCAAACAGGGGGGCGTGGTCTTGTTGCGCTCCGACGGAGAAGGAGGAAGAGCTGCATTGGTGTTTGTCGCCATGTTGTCGAAACGCTGTTATTTTCATCTCCAATCATCTTTGTTTGGCCTTCCCAGGGACGCTGTACTTGGAGATTAATGGTTAAAATTTATGTTTAACTCGGTTCCTGAAAATTCCACTTGCACATATGGGGCATGTTGTAACATTGCGTTACAATGTGCTATTCTATGACATTGGTGATGTACTATACACTATTTACTTTAATTCATTTTAATGAGTAACAATGAGAAACATGTGAATGAAGACTGACAGTCAATGTTTAGTCAGTTTAATGTTTAGAAATTATTATTTGCTCATTTATGTGGGCCGTCACAAGCATGGTTGCAATGTGTTCATTGTCAAACTCTAAAATCTGATTATTTTTCATTCTTAAATTTTTTTTTTTTTATATATATATATTTTATTTTATTAACAAAATATTTTAGATTGTCATGTATATATTTTTTTCATTTGATCAGACATTTTAACCTTGTTGCATGTTGTCACATTTCACTTCCATTTTTTGAGGGTAGATAAAGAAAAATGTATACACTGTAATTATGAAACAAAGCAACATATTTATACTAGACAGGTGTAAAATTACTGTGGATTATGTGTGTGTGTGTGTGTGTGTGTGTGTGTGTGTGTGTGTGTGTGTGTGTACACAAACGGAAAGTCAAAAAGTGTTACTTTGTGCCCTGCTCTCCCCTGGCATTTAACACTAGTGCACAGACTTGTAGAACAAGTAGATTAGGTTACAGAATGAAATGAAATATTAATTATATACTATTTCATATAGTATAGTAGTAAACATTTTCCCAAATCATGCTATAAACATTTATAAGAGCACTAGAGAAAGTTATCAGATATAGCAATGGTTATTAATAAAAAACTATTACAGTAATATGCATTGTGGCATGAATAACAAACAACTGATATAATTATCCACTCCTAACTAAGGCCCCATGCTTTCAGGTAGTCTACATTCATAATCCTGTGAAGTTTTGGGGGGCTTTTTTAATGTTGTTAATGATTTCACCACCAACAACAGATCTAATATTCTCTCTGAGTTTCCATGTTCCATTATGAACATTAAATGGTTTTAACATGAATTAAACCAAAAATCATGGTTCTTGCAGCCATGGGAATCGCAAATTAACAATGGTTTTGTTACTTCAAATAATAATTTACAAAGAAGTATGAAGATGATATTTTTTGTGGTTTAAAAACAGATCTAGCCAGCAATAGAGCGAAAACACTAATGGTGCTAGCGGTGAACACTTACAGTGTTGCCCTTACGAAAAATACGTTTATTCAAATGTGATATTAGTACATTTCATTAAAACTAAAAATTGGAAAGTATGCTTTTAGTTTACTTTTTATGTACTTCTCAGAAATTGACTTTATGTATTCCTCAGAAATATATATAAATTGACATTTAAGCATACTTTACTTATAGAAAAAGTCTAAATATATTTGAGCTATACTTGTGCTCCTAGAAAATGTGTTTTAAATGTTATATGGTAGAGGGCGCTAGTACACATCTTCTGAACAGAATAAAAAAAAACACACACAAGTGAAGAAGAAAACGAAACAACAGATACTAACACATGTAATCTAACACGATCCTCTGACATGAAACAGCATAAAAACTGTAACATTATAGAATAAAATGTAGACCCATACTCAAGCTTTGGGGTGTTCATCGACTCTATCTATGTTCTGATTATCATCAAATTATGTTATGTTCTAAATAAAATTAAAAGTCTTTTTTCTGCTTTTTGTTCAAAAAGCTATTTCTTTATTTATTTTTTTATGAAACTTACCCACATTAAAGTGTTTTAAAAAAAGGTTGCATGAAGCTAGAATAAAATGTTTTTATTTACAAGCAGATACCCTGTTCTTTATTTGGATGTTTTGTTTGTTCAGATATTTATATAACAAAATATATACAAATTCAGACCTAAATAGGGACATAGTACTATACTTAAAGTATGATGTAAAGTTTTTTTGTTTTGTTTTTAGTATACTTGCAGTATAAAACTACTAAACTAGTATTTTACAGAGACTATACTTCAAAGTGTACAAAGTATTTAATTAGTAAACTAGTAAATCAGTATACCTGTAAGTTCACTTTTAGTATAATTAAAGTACAATCTACAAACATAGAGGTTAACTAGTTGTGTACTCAAAATTTGCTACTGTTATACATAAAGTATACTTAAAAGTGGGCCAATTTAGTCCCAAAGAGTATTGAAACAGTACACTTACAAGTATACTACTAGAACACTGATATTTGTATACTTGCTACATAAAGTATACTTAAAATATACTTGAACTTTACTTAAGTATACCTATTAAAATAAACGATGTATAAAACTTTTTAGAAAGGTTTTTTTTTACTCTGCAAGTGTAAAAAAAGTGTTTTTAAGTGTTTAACTCTATCTAGGGTGGAGCTGTATATAATCCAGAAAAAAGTGTTAACTTTCTCACTGTGAGTGTTAATATAACACTCTAAAATTTTCTGTAATAGATACCCTTAAAGGAGATGGATGTTGAGTATGCATTATGATTGGATGAGACAGAAACATCCTGGTTTGATTGGGATATAAATACTGAGTCGAAGTGTTCCTCTTTGTCACACACTGTGCAGATGCTCTGTATGATTGTCTGACTTTCTTTCTTATTCAATTATACAATACTCTCAGAGTTATTGCCTCACAATAAGAGTTGGAAACATTTTTCCATTACAAGGGTGAGTAAATCTTCAACAAATTTTATTTATTTGCATATATTTATTTGTGGGGGGTGGTAAGACTTTATATTGTGTCCCTATTGCCTGCGTACTTACATAGTAACTAAATGTGTACATAGTATGTAACCACAGTGTAAGTACACAATGGTACTTACCATTCAGGGGGAGGAGATGGGTAGGTTTAGGGGAGTAATGTGATCCAGAGGGTGGAGATGGGTACAGTAGGTTTAATGGAGGAAATGGGATCCATTGGGTGGAGATGGGTAGGTTTAGGGGAGGAAATGGGATCCAGGGGGTGGAGATGGGTAGGTTTAGGGGAGGAAATGGGATCCAGGGGGGTGGAGATGGGTATGTTTAGGGGAGGAAATGGGATCCAGAGGGAGGAGATGGGCACAGTAGGTTTAGTGGAGGAAATGTGATCCAGGGGGTGGAGATGGGTAGGTTTAATGGAGGAAATGGGATCCAGGGGGTGGAGATGGGTACAGTAGGTTTAATGGAGGAAATGTGATCCAGGGGGAGGAGATGGGAACAGTAGGTTTAATGGAGGAAATGGGATCCAGGGGGTGGAGATGGGTAGGTTTAGTGGAGGAAATGTGATCCAGGGGGTGGAGATGGGTACAGTAGGTTTATTGGACGAAATGGGATCCAGGGGGTGGATATGGGTAGGTTTAATGGAGGAAATGGGATCCAGGGGGTGGAGATGGGTACAGTAGGTTTAATGGAGGAAATGTGATCCAGGGGGTGGAGATGGGTAGGTTTAGGGGAGGAAATGTGATCCAGGGGGTGGAGATGGGTAGGTTTAGGGGAGGAAATGTGATCCAGGGGGTGGAGATGGGTAGGTTTAGGGGAGGAAATGTGATCCAGGGGTGGAGATGGGTAGGTTTAGGGGAGGAAATGGGATCCAGGGGGAGGAGATGGGTAGGTTTAGCGGAGGAAATGGGATCCAGGGGGAGGAGATGGGTAGGTTTAGAGGAGGAAATGGGATCCAGGGAGTGGAGATGGGTAGGTTTGGGGATATGTAAAGTGGGTGGAGTTGGTGCACCACTGTAATACCAGTGTACTTATATGGTAATTCCTCAGGAACTGTCCACTTAATATAAAAAGTAACATTCTGGACACCAACCACAAATTATATGTAAAGCCTAACTTACTGGTCGCTGCTGTGTAACATCAGAATAATTGCATGATAAATATAATATAAAGTGTAACACTTTCTTTACCAAAAGTGCTGTTAGCCCTGTAACACATTTGTACTTTCATTACCAAAAAGTGTTGTTACCAATGTCCTGTTACACGTCTAGTTACTATGTAAGTACACAGGTATTAAGGATGATTAATATAAAGTGGGACCTTGCAGACTAGGCTCTTTTGTTCTATAAATTGGTTAATACACAATGCACTGATGTTCTGAAGAGAGCGTCTCAGAGTGAAGTTCTCATGGCATCTCTCCATACATTGCTGATTCTGTGTGGATGTGCCACAGCCCTGTGTTTGGTGAGTATAGAATTCCGATGTCTGAGAAACAATTTTGCGATCATGTGTTTATTAATATTGTGATTAAGCAAAACTAACATGGCTATTGTTATATTAAAATACAATGACCTTGTTCAAGTCTGAATGAGTTTTATGATAGTTTGTGGTTATTTCATACCATATAAAAACTTGCACTGTAATAAATTGTTGTTGTAAATGTGCATATTTGCACATAAATGTTTTCTTTCAAAGCCAACATCTTCACTCACAGGTGAGCCATAACAATTTATATAAAAATATATTCAATAAACACAACTGTTTATTTTATTAATATTTATATAATATGTTTTGAATTTTACCTTTTTTGTAGGCAATACAGTGATTGATGTGGATAATGGAAAAGGCCAGGATATATTTGAAATAAATGAAGGTTTGTGGAAACATTAATATCACATCTTAAATCTGTAGCATAATTTCTATAACAGTTTTGCATTAACTGCTGTCTCATTCAACAGCGGCAGGACTTGACCTGGTGGAAGGAGACATTCTGATAAATGAGGTCAGTGTTTCTTTGAACAAATTCTCATGCCATTTTCCACAAACAGGATACAAATTAGGGCATGAATATCTGGGCCTAAAAAAAATAATACAATATTTTCTTAAGGACACTCTTAAACTTCAGAAAATGTCAACATTAACCTCAGGAGGTCAAACTAATGTGTAAATACAGTTAGATACACTAAACATCATAAAAATCAAAATAAATCCTTGTTTATATTTAACAGAATACAGAAACACTATTCTGGATGAAAAGTATCGCTGGCCGACCACTGTGCCATATGTCCTAGACTGCAGCCTTGGTCAGTGAATATAATAATAACTGATTCAGTTCTGTTGAATTTATGCTTTGACCTGTATATGATAATATAATTCTAACTTAATATTTGCTCCAAATTATGCACTCACTATACTCTCTTAGTTTTCTTTTCTGTCTTTAAAAAAAAATATTTATAGACATCAACGCTAAAGGTGTGGTACTGAGAGCACTTGAGCAATACAGACTCAAGACCTGTATTGACTTTAAACCCTGGGATGGAGAGCCAAACTACATTTTTGTATTTAAAGGCAAAGGGTAATAAAATTTCAAAACACTACACACATTTAAACTCATCTTCAAACATTGTGCAATAATCAAAACTCTATTTTTATAATACAAAATTCGCATTTAGAAAAAAAAAAACAAGCATGAAAGAGACGTAAATAGACGTAATTCTTGAAACAGACAGCAATATGGAAGTATCTGCTTAATCTTCTTCTTATTTTTGGCAACCTGGCAACTCTGTGCACGCTCTCTCTCTCTCTCTCTCTCTCTCTCTCTCTCTCTCTCTCCACTGTGGATAAATACGCTTGCTTTCTGAAAACACTCTTGCAGTTTAGTGATCTCCACTTAAATATTCTCAGAAAAGTGTAATTTATCAACTGTTAATTTACGACACACACACACATACACACACACAGAGAGAAAGAGAGAGAGGCTGTGCATGTATGAATAACCACCATTTTGCCGTGATTCTCTATTAACAGTGAAGCCATAGCTTTAATTCCTTTAGAAACTGATGGTACCAGATGGTACTGATGGATGTTGAGAAAGATGTAGCTCTTGAGCAATTACGTTTTTTAATTACTGCAGGGCAGTGCTAAAAAGTTTGCTCCTGAATGTCTGAGTGTGATCGCCATGGGATCTATGTGTGTGACAGAACTTAACGTCAAACTGCTTCTGGTTCACACAAATGCTGGCACACGCTTTGAACTTGTCCGCGCGCACCTAAGCAAACTAGCAGATGCAATATTTTCTACACACTGTAAAACCCGACATGTTAACTTAACTCAAACCGTTTGAGTAAACAGATTGCCTTGATTTAAACCATGTAAGGCCTAGTCCACACGGACACGGGTATTTTTATAACCAGAGTTTTTCCTCCTGCGTTTTAAAAAAAAATCCCGTCCACATGAAAACGTCAAAACATGCTATCAAGCGCTGTCAAGAGCATGCCACACCAGCAGGCGGCGATATAACCCAAATTGTAAAGTCACCTTGGCCAATCAGAAGCAGTCAGCAGCGCACAATCTGACGTCAAACACAGCGGATAACGGCGCACGCTCTGACGTCGCAAGGCAAAAACCCCGGTTATACTGTCCACACGACAACACTGCAACCGACGTTTCTGAAAATGCTCACCCTGGCCGTAGTTTTCAAAAATGTTCGGTTTCGGTGCCCTGAAACTGCGTTTTCATGTGGATGAAAGGCCGAACCGCGTAAAAAAAGTCACGGTTATAAAAATACCCGTGTCCGTGTGGACAGGGCCTAAGTTTTAAAACTTTGCATTCAAGTAATTAAGTGAATAACTAACTACAACTGACTTCAGACACAGCCTTAGATGAAATCAACTGAAATAAATTACATGAAATCTCTCAAGATCTGATTAAACAACCCCACAAACAGCATCACCAGCTCCACTTATTAATAACCAGACTGACTTTATTTCTGTCAGACGTCTACAGAAGATCTTATTGAGAATGAACTAAGGTTTAGATGTTGATTTATTGTTTCATTTGAAGTAACCATGTTAGAGATCAGTGTTTGCTTTAGTTGGGCTCTTGACCCTTGATTTTTGTCTTAGTCTTTTCTTTGGCTGTTATAACCGTGTGTTTCTAAAACACATTTGTTGTAATCCAAAAGCCCAAAAGAAATATCATCAGGTGTTAACCTGTACCTAGGTGTAGGTTGTTATACTCTATATTGGTGATGATAATCATCAATTATTGAACTGTACTGAGTCTAATCTCTGATGAAATAGGTGTTGTAAAATTTGATTATATAGTAAAAGTGATTCTAAGTGGAAGTGGTTCTGTGATAATCAGTTAATGACTTTTCAAACTGTGTGGTCTTCTATGGTTTCAAACAGTCACACAAAGACATCAATAATCAGAATATGAACCTCAACAATGGTGACCATAAAAAAAAGGCTGCAGAGCATGCTGGGAGCCATGGATGAGTTTTGTACTACAATAGTACCCAGCATGCATTGCAGCATGTTTTTTTCGTCACCACTGTAGAGGTTAATATTCTGATTATTAATGTCTGTGTTTGACCAATTACTGGCATAGAAGAACTAGGTCCACTTCTACTAATTGCACATTTATTAATCAGAGATTAGACTCTGTACAGATCAATAATTGTGAATAATAATGAATAACTATCATCACCTATATAAAGTATAACAACCTACATCTAGGTACAGGTTAACACCTGATGGCATTTCTTCTGGGTTTCTGAATTACAACAAATGTGTTTTAGAAACACATGGTTATAACAGCCAGAGAAAAGACTAAGACAAAAATCAAGGGTCAAGAGCCCAACTAAAGCAAACACTGATCTCTAACATGGTTACTTCAAATGAAACAATAAATCAACATCTAAACCTTAGTTCATTCTCAATAAGATCTTCTGTAGACGTCTGACAGAAATAAAGTCAGTCTGGTTATTAATAAGTGCAGCTGGTGATGCTGTTTGTGGGGTTGTTTAATCAGATCTTGAGAGATTTCATGTATTTTATTTCAGTTGATTTCATCTAAGGCTGTGTCTGAAGTCAGTTGTAGTTCTTGTGTTTCTCTTTTCTTCAGTGATTCTGTTTGTTAACAGCAGCTGTTCATCACTAATTCACAATTATCACTCAATTAATCACTTAATTACTTAATTGCAATGTACAGCTTCTTTCAGTGAACTCAACTGAATTAAGTTCAGAGTACTTATAACTGTTAGTTTTTTCAACTTAAATGGTTTAAGGCAATCGGTTTCCTCAAATGGTTTGAGTTAACATAACTTGTCAGGTTTGAGTGAGGCTGTGTCTGAAGTCAGCTGTAGTTCCTTTCTCTCTTTTCTTCAGTGATTCTGTTTGTTAACAGCAGCTGTTCATCACTAAAGCTCAATTATCACTCAATTAATCACTTAATTGCAATGTACATCTTCTTTCAGTGAACTCAACTGAATTAAGTTCAGAGTACTTATAACTGTTAGTTTTTTCAACTTAAATGGTTTAAGGCAATCGGTTGCCTCAAACGGTTTGAGTTAACATAACTTAAGGATATCTGTTTACTCAAACCGTTTGAGTTAAGTTTAATTGTCGGGTTTTAAAGTCAAGGCAATTGGTTTACTCAAACGATTTGAGTTAAGTTAACTTGTTGGGTTTTACAGTGCACAAATGTAAATATTGTAAGGGTAAGCCTTTCTTTAACCTTTTTCTGGAAGAGTTAAAACTATATGTGTTTGATTTCTGACTCTTCCATTAAGAAAGCTGTAAAAACGGTGAATCTTTTTAGAAGGTATATTATTTTCTTGCTCCCTGGCATTTAGTATATTAATGTCATTCTGCCTGCTCTGCCAATAGTTAAAAATGGCAATATACAGTAGTATACAGTCTTTCTTTAATAAACAGCTGTTTTACTAAATTCTGCTGAGGTGAAATTCAGTGCAGTCTTGTATCGTGATACGCATTGTATCATGACCTCTGTATCGTGACATTTGTATTGTGATATGTATCATATCAATACCTCTGTATCGTGATACGTATTGTATCGTGACTTTGTTGGTGATACACAGCCCTACTGACCATACCAACCCGGATTGTTAGAGATGGATTCATTAATATTTTATTTTGAATTAAGAAATTATTATATTATTTATTATATAAATTATTACATTATTAAATTATTATATTAACCATAGGCCTTGGCCACCAGACTGTATTACGTGCGATAGCCAGCATTCAAATCAAGTTTATCATGAATACATTTTTCCATCCAACACTCTTATAAGTCCATTGACTGTTCGGCTTTTTCCCGTATTATTTGTTTATTATTATTAGCCTATTAATATTGGTTATGTTTTTATTTTCATTTATATTATATATCCGAATACTTTTGTAAATAATAGCCTACTGTAAATGCTCAACATGCCAATAAAGCTTTGATTTTGCTGAATGGAATATTTGCTGCATTTGCTAGCATTTGCAGTTTAAATTTAACACATATTTAATTTTATTTTGGCTACTTAATAGACCATAATTATAAATACAATAGTGCTTAGTTGAGGAATTCATCATTTGTAAATGAAAACAAAACACAGTAATTTATCATCATATATGGGCATAAATACAATCATAAAGTCTAAACTTTCTTGGCATAATTGTTAGGCATTTATTTACAAAATATATGGTAGGCTAGCAAATGCTAGCATAATTATACAAAACATTAGGTAAAGCAATGCACAAATTTAAAGGAGAAATAAGCATATGTAACAATAAATATATAAATATAGTCCTAATAAGTTAATGTAATATTAATAATATTAATATACCAACATTAAATTAAATGTTTAATGTTAATAAAATGTTTTATCTATTTTTGATAATCCCGGGTTGCTATGGTCATGCAGGTGTATTTATATATTAAACTTGTGGCCCCAATAAAAATATGTCATTGCCTCAACATAAGAAGTCGTGGCCACAAGAAATGAATGTCTTTCCCTCAATATAGCATCTCGAGGCCACGACATAAAGATGTCGCTACCACGACAAAATTATTTCATTGCCACGACATAATATCATGTTCCCACTAGTTACTATGTAATTCCATCAAATGAATATCTCGTGGACATGACATTTATTATGTTCCTATGAGTGAACTGAACATTTCACCATTAAAAAAAAAAACAGCATAAGCATATAAACATTTTTAATATGAGCTTAAAATATCTGAGAGCACAAAAAAAAAACAGGGAAACATAGCCAAGGAAACATAATTTTGTGTTCAAGTTAGTTAATGTTTGAAATATTATCTCAGTTTGTGCAATACTATTTTAAAGTATGCTTATGCTTATATCATTACATATTACATTTACATTACATTTGCTTATTTCCCCTTTCAATTTGTGTATTGTTAAACCGAGGTCCTGACTCTCTGTGGTCAGTTAAAATTCCAGGATGTCTTTCGAAAAGAGTAGAGGTGTGACCTCAGCATCCTGGCTAAATTCACCCATTGGCCTCTGACCATCATGGCCTCCTAACAATCCCCATATCTGCTGATTGGCTTCATCACTCTGTCTCCTCTCCACCAGTAAGCTGGTGTGTGGTGGGCGTTCTGGCGCATCATCCAGGCTATGACTATGTAAGGCGCTTTGAGTGCCTAGAAAAGCGCTATATAAATGTAAGGAATTATTATTATTATTATTAATAAAGTTTTTAATATTGTTTAAAGTTTTGTTTCATGCTTATTTTTTTATATGTGTTTATACATTTTTGTATATACACGTATTATTTTTTGATCCGTGACAATTGTTTTCTATTCTAAAAACATTGCTTTTACATTTTTTTTTATTTCTTGCAATATAATTTTTCTTGCATTTTTACATTTTGGTTTCATACTTGTTATTTTATTATAATTTTTTTCTGTGACTGCAATACATTTGGCGGGATTCTGATCCCATACCGCGCCCCCCCCCCCCCCCCCCCCCCCCAAAAAAAACCAGCCGGTGGTCAAAGGGGTATTTGGCATGTACGGCACCAGGCCTTAATGATGAATTTGTGAGAACCATGGAAGGCTGGGTTCCATATTGAGACCTAAGCAGTAATCCTATGTGTATAGTCCACGGTATAGTCTTAGAGCCCGTGTTTCCCCGGCAGACTTCTCCCTTCCCAAGAGGATTTTAATCACCTTAAATTTCTCCATATACACCTAAATTGATGCTACATGTGCCTTTGCTTTCGAAAACTCCTTTGGGAAGGTTGGGGCTTCCGCAGTGTCCCTGTTCCAATCGGAATGTGTACATTATCCCAGTGTTATCCAATCTCACCTAGTGAGGTAGTGCTTTGACAATGGTGAGTGGAACTACTTGTTCCAAGCCCTGTCCTACACCTAATAGGTGCGCAGGCGGCTCGCACAGGGCGCTGGAAGGGGCAGGACCCATGGTGCTTTGGTAGGGATCCCAATTAGTCGGTCACCGACGTGATGTTGAGTGTGACCAACTGAAAGGGAACATATCAGTTACGTATGTTAACCCTCGTTCCCTGAAGGAGGAAATGGAGACATCACGTCCTGTCGCCACAGTTGCTGTACCACAGCTGAGCCGCCGGGTCACTGGCTCGGCTCCTCAGTGAAAACCTGGTATACATTGCACCTGCTGCCTTATTATAGTCAAGCTGTGATCAGCAGCTGGATGCAATACTTGGATGCCAGTGTGCATTGGCTTGTTTAGTTTACAGTCAAAGTAGATTGGTCTATCGAAGCGATATTCCAATTGGTTGGTTCCCTGACGTGACATCTTCGCTACTTCCTTCAGGGAACGAAGGTTACCACACGTAACAGAGATGTTTATAGTACGGTGTCTTGTATATTAAAGAGAAGAATCTTTAAGATAACTCTGTCTATCTATTAGCAGTCTAAGAAATGTACGGCATCTTTTTTTATATTTATCGTCAGAAATGTTTATTATATATAGTATGTTATATATAATCTCATTTCATGTATTACCATCTTTTTTAAAAGAAGAGAATGGTGTGTTTAATAAGTACAATAAACTTAAATGTTGATTACTTGTTTAAAATGATTTTTTTCTTTAATAGCATAATAGTAACATGCTGTCATATATAATTATATATTTTATGTATATATTTGCATATTCTTTAAAATAGTGATAAGTCTCTTTTTAAGTTAATATGTTTCTGTACTGTATATGTATGCTTGTTCGTGTGATTTATCAGAATACAAATTTTTATAGTGGCATGGATATTACACTGATATAACAGGGTAAAAGCAGTTTATGATGAAATTTCTTAAGCAGTCATAATTCAGATCGCTTAAAAACTTTTATCAATTTAATAAAAAATGTAAGTGCATGCAGAATTTTATTGTGTGGTGGTAGGTGTACAGTAAAGAATAAAAAAGACAATATATATATATACGTATATATAAATCTTTTGAAAAATATAAATTAATACTACATGATCTATATAATTTTTGTAATGTTAGGTTTAGGGGATGATACTGTATAAAAATCATTAATATAATGTAAATATGAATATTAAAGTTATACATATAATGTAGAAAATGTGTAGCAACAATTAATGTGAATTGAATGGAATGGAATTGTGCCTATGCAAAGTCTGCATAAAACATGTCAATGACATGTCCGGACATGTCGGGGTCCACAATAGCCCATATCATTCAGGCCTGTTAAATTATATATTTTTCCCGATCCTGGTAAAATGTACAACATTTAATTTTTTTTAGTGATGATTAAAACTAGTGTAAAAGGTTTGCATTGTTTTATATCATGTGATTACATAGTTAAATTATTTTTGTTTAAAAGTAGAAAATAAGACTTGGGGGCGATTGAAAGTGTACACGTGCATGAGAGGGAGGGGGGTGGTGTTGGGTGAAAGAGAATTGTTCTTTCAACCTAAACCAAGCACAATTTGGGAAATATTTCCCTCATTGAGCGGTCATTCCAGTATTAGAAGGAAACCTTTGTCTCGCAGAAAAAAAAATTTAAGGTTAATTTTATATATTTATTGTTTTATTTTCAATTTATTAATAGTCAAGTAACCTATTTTATGTAAATTATTTTATACAGCCAACAGATTATATGTATGATCTGTTCTCATGAAATGTTTAAAATTGTTTATTTATTATTGACCTTAAAACCAATATCAATATCAAAAAGTCAAAGCCATCAATCAAATTTTGACGTTTGGTGTAGCATACAGTATCTCTCTCTGACATGGACTGTACATTGAGATCGATTTAAAATTGTTTTCATGATTAAAATACAAGCAAGAATGCAAATTTCCCTGAAAATCCAAACAAATGTGAAATACATTTTTAAAACAGTTTAACAAAAAAAAAGGACATTAAATTTTAAACGTAACCTTAATTTTAAACAGAATATTGTCATGTTTGTTCTATTTTACAAATTTATAAGACTTCAGACGAAATCCGTATCATGGTGTGCATCTCCAAGCAACATACAGCGGTGTTTCATTAGTGCATGAATCTGCAGCTTTGAACGATTCGGAGAGTCAGTGATTATTAACCTATTCACAACTTAAGCATTTTGCTTTTGAATGAATGAATGAATGAATGAATGAATGACATGATGACTGGCTCATAAAGACAGTGATTGGCTGACACCTATTGGTGGTTTTATTTGTAAGTCTAAAAATAGCCTATCTCTTCTATTTGCCATGATTTATTTCTTTATTTATTACATTAATAATACACTTAATGGTGTGTTAAGAATAAAACATGCATATAAAACACGACATAAGATACAATTAATAATGATAGAAAATATTTGCCTATATAAATTGTAAAATGCACCTGTAAATCAATTTAAGGGGGCAAATATTGTCCTTTAATAGAAAAGTGTAACTGCGGTCTGTAACGACTGGTACACAGGAGACGAGAGATCCAAGAGCAGTGTGAGTTTAATGGGTAATCCAAAATCAGAATCAAACAAGCAGGGGGTCAAAACCAAAAATCAGTCCAAAACACAAACAAACAAGAACAGGAACTCGAAATACTAGGAACGCGAGGAAACCATGTAACGGAAAGTAAGGACTCCATGAAACAGACAGAAGTGCCTGAGGTGAGGTGCCTTGGGGAAGTGAGACCACTAGTGGACACCCGGGGAAACACAGACCAGACACCGTGTCACAGTCTAAGTGGAACAGAGGGGGTATGCAGAAGGATGTTTAATGCCCCAGCGGTACGCCGCTGTAAAACGTCTGAGAATCACTGTGTTATGTCATTCAGTAAAGTATTTAAATTGTCACAAAGCCATGCTAAAAACATTAATAAGAGTACTAGACAAAGTTATCATCTATACAGCAATGATTATTAATGAAAACTATGACAGTAATATGTATTGTTGCATGAACAGTGTTGGGGAGTAACTAGTTACATGTAACGGCGTTACGTAATTTAATTACAAAATTATTGTAACTGTAATTAGTTACAGTTACTGCGAAAAAATGAGTAATTAAATTACAGTTACTTATGAAATTTTTTAACGATTACAAAGGGGATTACATTTGAATGTTTACACGCATCCACATACAGATTTAACTGATTTATTTCCCAAATTGCACTGACTATTCTGAGACATACCGCCCTAATAATTTCTGGGATGCGGAAATACAGTCTGGTTCATAGAATCCAGTCATAAAAACGGAATGCCTAACGCGGACGGAATATGGCACATTTTGGATGACTAAATCAAAAGTAGGTCAGTACACTTGAATCAAAACATGACATCCTGTACCCACTAAATTACTAAAAGAGCTGTTGCCTGTAGCCGAAGAACCGCTTCTCAATATCATTAACTCGTCGTTATCTTTAGGTCACGTCCCAAAACCATTCAAGCTGGCGGTTATCAAGCCTCTTATTAAGAAACCAAAACTAGATCATAGTGTACTGGCAAATTATAGGCCTATTTCAAATCTTCCATTTATGTCTAAAATTTTAGAAAAAGTTGTGTCTGCTCAATTGAGCACCTTCCTGCATAAAAATGATCTGTATGAAGAATTTCAGTCAGGTTTTAGGCCCCACCATAGCACAGAAACTGCACTTGTTAAAATTACAAATGACCTGCTTCTTGCGTCAGATCAAGGCTGCATCTCATTTCTAGTCTTACTTGATCTTAGTGCTGCGTTCGACACCATAGATCATGACATACTCATAGATCGATTACAAAACTATACAGGTATTCAAGGGCAGGCTCTAAGATGGTTTAGATCCTACCTGTCCGATCGCTACCATTTTGTTTACTTAAATGGGGTGTCATCTCATTTATCATCAGTAAAATATGGAGTGCCACAAGGATCCGTCCTAGGTCCCCTTCTATTTTCAATATACATGTTGCCCCTTGGTAATATTATTAGAAAATACGGAATTAGCTTCCACTGTTATGCTGATGATACTCAGCTATATATTTCAACGAGACCAGATGAAACTTCCCAATTATCTAAGCTAACAGAGTGTGTTAAAAATGTAAAAGATTGGATGACAAATAATTTTCTCCAATTAAATTCGGATAAGACAGAGATATTAATTATTGGACCAAAAAACACCACACAGAATCTTGTAGATTACAATCTGCAACTAGACGGATGTACTGTTACTTCCTCTACAGTCAGAAATCTGGGTGTTATATTAGACAGCAATTTGTCTTTTGAAAATCATATTTCCAATGTTACAAAAACCGCATTCTTCCATCTTAGAAACATTGCCAAGCTACGAAACATGTTATCTGTTTCTGATGCAGAAAAGCTAGTTCATGCTTTCATGACCTCTAGACTGGACTATTGTAATGGACTTCTAGGTGGTTGTCCTGCTTCGTCAATAAACAAGCTACAGGTAGTCCAAAATGGAGCAGCTAGAGTCCTTACCAGGTCAAGAAAATATGATCATATTACCCCAATTTTACAGTCTCTGCACTGGCTACCTATTAAGTTCCGTATCTGTTACAAATTATCATTACTTACCTATAAGGCCCTAAATGGTTTAGCTCCTGCGTACCTAACTAGCCTTCTACCACGCTACAACCCATCACGCACCCTAAGGTCACAAAACGCTGGACTTTTGGTAGTTCCTAGGATAGCAAAGTCCACTAAAGGAGGTAGAGCTTTTTCACATTTGGCTCCCAAACTCTGGAATAGCCTTCCTGATAATGTTCGGGGTTCAGACACACTCTCTCTGTTTAAATCTAGATTAAAAACGCATCTCTTTCGCCAAGCATTCGAATAATGTATCTCTTAAATTGTGAGTGTAGTTGCATCTGCATTTTTATTCTTTAGCTTGGGTTAAACTAATTTTACTTTGTTGGATCAGCAGCTATGCTAATGATGTCTCTATTTTGTTTCTATGTTTTAAATCCCGTGGTAACTAGGATTTACACAAGCTCCAGTCTGGATCCAGAACACCTGAGAAGAGATGATGCTGACCCTCAGAGGACCCCAGATGATGCTAACCTTGAATCAACAAACAGAACTAACAATTATTGCTACATGTGTGACTGCATCCTATAATTACTATTAATTAATAATATTGATAGTTCATCATCTAGCTGACTACGTCTTGTATTATTATTATTATTTTTATTTTTCTAAAATCCTGTCAAACGTGCACAAACTACTAGCTACTACTAAATATTGTAGAAACATAATTTTCTGTAAAGTTGCTTTGTAATGATTTGTATTGTAAAAAGCGCTATACAAATAAACTTGAATTGAATTGAATTGAACATCGACTAGTGTCTGTGAATATTAAGCCACAAAAATGCAATATATGACTTGCACATTCTGCGTGTCTGTGGAAATCAGGCGCGGACTGGACACCGGGAGAACCGGGACAATTCCCGGTGGCCTGGCAGCCGATTTTGCCCCACTATTTAATATCATTATTGTATAATTGCCTGCCGAATGTACTAAAGCGATCATTTGCGAATCCGCCATTTGATAATAAAATCTCTAAGTCATGAATTGTTAGTCATGACTCGCGCGCTCTCCGCGCCTCCGCCAAACGGTTTGGATCAGACTCAGAGAGAGAGAGAGAGAGAGAGAGAGAGAGAGAGAGAGAGAGAGAGAGAGAGAGAGAGAGAGAGAGAGAGAGAGAGAGAGAGAGAGAGAGAGAGAGAGAGAGAGAGAGAGAGAGAGAGAGAGAGAGAGAGAGAGAGAGAGAGAGAGAGAGAGAGAGAGAGAGAGAGGACTGCTGGAGCAGAGAAGCAGAACTATACTGTTCAGGGTTTCAGGTCAGTTTCATCTGTAAAGATGCTTTTTTGTCTTTGTTTTTTTTATTTATTTAATCAAGCAGCAGCACGTTGCTCACCAGTCATCACTCAAAATACTATATAAAGGACATCATTATTATCTGTTGTAATGTTACAGTAGTAATTTAGCTGAAAAACAATCAGATTTTTTTATAGGTTTAGGGGGAGCTACGACAGACAACAAAACAACCCTTACGAAAATTAACATTTTAATATTTATCTATAAATCCAGAGAAAATGGTTACTATTGTTTAACTGTGATAACCAAAAATTTTAAATTATTTTACAAATGCATTTATTTAAAAATAAATACAAATTCATTAGCAAAAAAAAAAAGAAAAAAAAAATTAAACAAGGTTATTTTACTTTTATATAGGCTAATAAAATCAAGGTTAATTTTTGTAAGGGAAAAATATGACTCGTGTACAGTATTAGGATTTTTCTATAAAGATATTGTAGTATTGTAGAGTATTGTATTGTAAAGTATAGTTGTGTTCAATCTTGAGTATTAAAGTCACGAGAGAGATGGATAACAGGGCAAAATAAAGAGAAGTGAAGGTGCAGTTCAGGAGAGAACTTTTAATTATTTTGCATGTCCCCAAATTAAAGATTTAAAATAGATAAAAATCGTTAGATAAATGATTATAGACGAAATAGATAAAATAAAAAATAGTTTGGTCCATGAATTTGTTTGTATGAGTTTGAATTTTCCAGTCAGAATTTTTTTCCATGGTTTTTTTCCATGGTTTTTATTTCCAAAGACATGGTTTCATTTACTACACATAGGCCTACTGAAGCTCGCAGTGTTTTCAACCTCTGCTGCCTCAATATAGGAGTACACGAGCACATAAACATAATTTCTAGAACTGCTCTGTGTCACTTCATGTGCATTTTACTTATTTTTAGAAAACTATCATCATATACAAAGAGACAGCAAAAACACCAATGTTTAGGAGTTTATTACACAGAATACATCACATGCTTATTAGATAACTGTATTTAAGTTTATGTATATGCTTTTATTTATTATTCTTTAATTTTCACAAATTTAGAAAAGTAATCAAAAAGTACTCAAAAGTAATTAGTTACATTACTTTAATAAAGTAATTGAAAAAGTTACACTACTATTACATTTTAAACAGGGTAACTTGTAATCTGTAACCTATTACATTTCCAAAGTAACCTTCCCAACACTGTGCATGAATAATAAGCAACTGATAAAATAATCCACCTTCATAGTAAAGTATGAACAGATTTTGATACCATAAATAGGCTGTGATTTAAAAATGATCATCCCTCCCTTTTTTACAAGCATCTACATGCCCGTCTCTTTTTTTAATTGTTCATAGTTTATATTAGAGTTGTATTTGTAGGGGATGTTATAGCACAATTCTTTAACACCCGTAGTCCTAGTTCCCTAGTTTACTGCTATTTATACTCCACATTGTCTGACATGAATATTCCATTCATTCATAAAGATACAGCAGCGATTCTACAACAGGTTACATTTGAGAGATACAGAGTTACAAAATAGAGTAAATGAAGTAGCCTATAATATATTTAGTCTGATTAACATGACACACAGGTTTCAGGTTTCTGGATTTTACTTTTATCATTGTCATATTACACATTTTGCATTATGCTCTTTTTATGTAGTTTAAGTATTTTAGTTCTTACAATAATACATTTATTTCAATCCCCTGCTGAAAAAAAGGAACCATCACATAAGTTGTAATGGTTTTACTGGTTATAATGAAAATTGTGTTGGATTTAATGGAAACTGCAATGATGCCTGTTGGTCTCTGCTGGTAATTGGTCACCTTCTGTTCGTGGCTTTTGTTAAAACCACTAAATCCTAATTTATTATGTCCATAAACACTATTCAGGAAACTATTATTTTACGTAGTTGAAGGTTTGTAATGGTATTAATAGTGGAAATTCTTAGAATTTCTGTGATGGATTCTATTGTTTTTGTCAGCAGGGTCAACATGGGTTTTGTGATGTTATTCGCCATAAATGCGATAGGATTGCTGTAATATTGTGAAATACCTGAAGTAGCTACTGTTTGTACTGTAGTTGTAGTGGGCCTATTTGAGAGAAAATCGAGGGCTGTGTTTTTACTCACAGTCCATCCCTGTTTATTACGGATGAATGATTTTGATAATTTTTAGTCACATTTGTCTTATTTATCTCATTAATAATTCATGTTGATATGGGTGAGGAGAAGGCTGTGTATATGAATATGGACAAACTATCCATTTAAGACAAAATAACTCTTGCAAAGATTGTAAGATCCCTCTGCAGCCATTGATTTAAGATTGTTTTACATTTATCAATGCAAACTAATACACAATATCATTATTATTTTTGAATCAATATAGATAATAGCTCTGCAACCATTATAAACAGTCTTGAAAAACTACCACAACCTCATTGAATTCCCCTTTTAGTTGGGGAATATTTTACAGGTTCCATGACCTAAAGCTATAGAGCTGATTGTTATATTATATAACATTTAAATTAAATTCAAAAACAAAATTCTTAAAAAAGAAAGAAAAAGGGATGCTAAACAGCATCAAATGCTTTATAGAAATCAAAAAAAAAAATGCTCATATAAGGAGTTCCTTCCTCGTCTACGTCATTAGATCCACGATTGGAAAAAAAAAACAGCCGAAACTTGTACCAACCCGGAAGTACGACCTTCAGCACAGAAATTCTCAGTCATTTTTCTAAATTATTTTTTAAAACTTTGGCCATGTTTAGCATGAAAATCTGTCTCTTTAACACTGTGAACAACTCTGGATACATGAAACACCATTATAACCCCCCTTTAATATCACCTCCAAAATGGTTTCTTTTGCCATCTTTGCGTTATTTTGCACAATAATCTTCATTGCAGTGTCATGCTCCATTACAAACATTAGGACAATGTACAAACAATGCACATTATTTATTTATTTAACCAGGAAAGAGGACTCACTGAGATTAAAATCTCTTTTACAGGAGTGTCCTGGCCAAGATAGGCAGCTGAGTTTACATAGACAATTTTACATCGAAGTTACAACACACAAACATAAACAAACATCATTTCATAGATATAAAGAATATGCATCTGATTAGAAACATTTACACACCATTAATTTACTCTGATGATTGTTTAATAAATATTTAAAGTGACCGCAAGATACTAAATTTTTTAACTTCATCTCAGTCTGGAGAAGATTCCAATCTGAGTTCATATCAACCAATAGGATTCCATGTACGATGTCGCGTTTTCATTGGTCAGTCGTTAAAGCCTATTTCTGATTGGTTGTTGCCATTTTGACAGCGTTTATGCCAAAAGCAAAGAGAAAGAAATCGAAGAGAAGAGTACTTGGCAATGCGCGAATGCACTGGACGCAGTCTAAGCACATACACGCTTACATTAAGCGAAGAGGAGAGATTCGCGATTGCACTGAACACGTTTTAAGTGCAGGCATACTCTCTGAGCGAGCCCAGAGAAAATTCTTACAAGAGCAACGTGTATCTGAGAGCGCGTGCCCAGTTCCCGCACGCGAGCAGAGAGATTTGCGCTCTGCACATTATATTCTGCGCGCGAGCAGAGAGATTCACGCTCGCGCATTATATTAATGTACTTTCGCACTACAATTATGCGCTCACATATGACAGGGAAATAACACCATAGAAAGCAGACTGTAAAAAGGCTACAGATTGTTGCTTAGAGGAAGCTGAACAATATATAATAGTGTCATCAGCGTAAAAATGGAACCTTGTATTTTCAATATTAAAATCTAAACAATTTGTATATATGCTGAACAATAGTGGTCCTAGCACAGATCCTTGAGGGACTCCCCTAATGACCTCTAATGGATCTGACCGAATACCTTTCATCTGGACACATTGGGATATTCCCCTTAAATAAAAACTAAACCACAAGATAACATTTTCTGATAGTCCTACTGATCGAAGCCTTTTTAGTAACATATCATGATCCACAGTGTCGAAGGCCTTTGATAAGTCGACAAAAATAAATGCACAGTGTTTCTTGTCATCTAAGGACTCCACTATATCATTCAAAACTTTTAAAACGGCTGTAGACGTACTGTATCCTTTACGGAAACCGGATTGGTTAGTAGACAGAATATTATGAGTATTTAAATACTTTGTCAATTGCGCACTAACTAATTTTTCAAGATTTTCGAGATAGTACACAGTTTAGATATAGGTGTATAATTGTCCATTAAAGAAGGATCACCCCCTTTGGACAAAGGAACGACGAATGCTGACTTCCAGATCCTTGGAATTTTGTTAATAAAGAAAGGTTAAACAAATACGTCAGTGAGGGTGAAATAAGATCAGCCGCTAATTTTAAAAACAATGGAGCAATATCGTCAGGACCTGGTGATTTATTTAAATCCAGTTCCTTTAAAGCAGAACAGACGTGAGAGCAAGTAATTTGTTCAAAAGCAAACTCATTTTGCAATAGATTATGTTCTGCTTCAAGAAAATCCAAATTTGAATGTATATAACTATTTGTTTGAATTAAAGACCCCGATACTATAAAATTTTTATTAAAACTATTAAGCATTTGCTTTTTATCTACGATTTTAATAGAATCTTTAATAAAACTGGAAGGAAGGTCTGCAGTTTTATTACCAATTAAGAGCTTAATATCCCCCCAAAACTTCCTAGAGTTTGTTGAATTTATTGTAGTTTTATCAAGGAAATAATCTGATTTAGCCTTTCTGGTCACCACCGTGCATTTATTTCGAAGCTGTCTAAAGTGCAGCCTATCAGAACCTAGATTTGTTTGTCTAGCCTTAGTCCATGCAGCATCCCGTTCTTGAATGAGATCACATAATGCAATCGAGAACCATGGATTATCACGACATTTAACTCTAGGTTTTTTTATGGGTGCGTGCTTATTAACATAAAATTGTCATAAAAATATTCCCATGCGCAGTCAACATCCGGTATTAGAACAATTTTGTTCCAATCAATTTGAACAAGATCGTATAAGAATGCTTGTTCATAGAAATATTTCATGAAACGTCTCGTAATAATTTTTGGATTTTGCTGAGTTAACTTCATGTTTCTAACTACTGCCACAACACAGTGGTCACTAATATCATTGGCAAATACAGAAACTGACGAGTATTTATGTGGGACATTTGTAATAACAAGATCTATTAATGTCGATTTTTCCATAGATTTCGAGTTAGGCCTAGTTGGTGAATCTACTAATTGAAAAAGATTTAGATTGTCCAATTTAAGTTAAAATCACCTAATTAGACCAGTTCTTTATAATTTAAAGAAGCCAACGAATTCAATACTAAATGCAAAGTACAACTAGTTGCCGACAGAGGTCTATAACAACCAGCTATGGTGAGCTGCACGTTATTAGACACAGATAAATTTAGAGCTAATAATTCATATTGCTTAGCTATGGAAGTTGAAAGTAGCAATGTTGTCTCAAAATGTTCTTTGACATAAATTGCCACCCCTCCACCCCTTATTGGTCTATCAGCTCTAAAAACCTTGTATCCAGAAATACTAATTTCTTTGTCTGAGATCGATTTATTTAACCAAGATTCTGATATATGACATCCGCATTTGTATTTCTTGCCCAAATATATACCATATCTAATTTTGGCAACAGATTACGAACATTTAGATGAATAAAACCCAGTCCTGACCTGGATTTTAGTTCAGTCGGAGTAGTAAAATTTGAAGCAGCATAAGGTCCTGGGTTAGACAATACATTCCCAGACATTAATAATATTAAAACTATTAAGCACCTTCGTTTAACTAGATTACTCACTCTAATTCTAAAAATCGGCCGACAATTATATATATTAATAATACAATAATTCTCTTCCCTGGTTAAAGCACACCTTGTAAGATCAAAATACATAATATTTAAGGGATACAACAACCGATAATATTGTTCAGAAGAGACAATGTTAGTAGACAGTCCCTAGAGAGTCCAGTTTTTTTAATTGCACAACAATGGTAGAGCACCAGAAACATACCCACGGCCGCTGATGTAAACTTGGTACGGTGTCCAACAAAAAGAGCTCAGAAAGAGCACACATCCAACGGTTACACACCACATTTTTCGCCGAGTAATCTATAGCCACAGGGTCCATTTAAGTCCATACAAGTCGAAGCACGTACCGAAACTCCTTTGTACTTGACCAGGTTCACCAACCAACGCCCAAATTGCGGGACCGAGCAGCCATTTCTCAGGACTCAGATCGTTCCAAAAATGAAAAAAAAATAAAAATGTGCAGACAAATCCTGCTCTCCTTCGTGCACGTGCTGTTTCACAAAGTGGCTGCAACTACGAAGCTGTTTTCCCACGCTGTCAAGCCCGTGGATGCAAGGTTGACAAACTCCTTTGCGCATGACCAGGATCCCCAGCACACCGTCGAAAAAGCCAAGTTTCAAAATAAAAGCAGCAAATTCTAGATGTAGTTAGGGAACAATACCAATAAAGCAACAGCAAACAAGCCTTTGTTAAAAGGCTCGAATCCGAAGTTACAAAGACGTCTAAGGATAGACTACTGTTCTCCTTCACATGCGGGCTGCTTTCCCTCGCTGCCAGGCCCATAGAATTTGTGCTGAGCCCCAAGCATACGTTGGTTAACCAAAATTTACTATAATAAAAACGTTTGCGGAGGTTGAAATCATTTGTTTGTTGTATCTGTAGTCCATTCAAACATTTAAAACAAAATATAAAACATACAATAATAAAGAACAAAGAATAAAAACAGACACTGTTAAACGCAGACGCTGATAAACTAACAAGCTGCCATCTTGGAATCATGTACAAACATTGGGGCTTTTATTCCACTGGCTCTATCTAAGGGGTGTAAATATTTGCAAAAAGGTGAAATTCAGGTTGATGAAAAGGGGATGTGTTTATTTTCAATCAGATGTTACTCACAAGTGGGGAATCAACGGATGGGGAAACAAGAGTTGTCAATTGGTGCAGGCTGTGGCAATTTAGGAATAGTGGAGCATGAGTTTCTGCATGCGCTGGGTTTCTGGCACGAGCAATCCAGATCTGACAGAGACGACTATGTCACCATCATGTGGGACCAGATTGAAGAGGGTAACTATTGAATTCTTAAATACACTCATCAATTATAACATCACTCTGTCTCACAAAACTCCTAACATCTATACATATAGTTATATTAAATACAAAGTAATTTGTTCATCAACTAATTTGCGGTTTGTTTTTCACTTAGGTAAAGAGCACAACTTTATTTCATATGATGAAACGGTGTCAATCTCTCTCAGTGTGCCCTATGATTATGGTTCAGTCATGCACTACAGTAAGACAGACTTCAGCAAAGGCAATAAGTCAACCATTGTTACAAAAATACCAGAATTCTTGGATGTGATTGGTCAACGCATGGAGTTTAGTGACAGTGACCTGCTCAAGCTGAACCGCCTATACAATTGTAGTAAGTTTATGATTAAGCACTTTCTGTGAAATAATCCTCCATTGTTTTTTTTTTTATATAAATATATTGACATTAGTTTGACTGATAAGATAAAGACTACTTGTTCAACTAATACTTTGCTTCACATACTCATCTTGTTCTAAACATTTTTTTTATAATTCTTCTAGCTACAGCCTCTATTTTTCTGGACTCTTGCCAGTTTGAGGAGCCAAATATCTGTGGTATGATCCAGGGTGATGGTGGAAATGCCAAATGGGCTCGTGTACAAAGAGTAAAGGGCGGTCTACAAACAGACCACACCAACCTGGGTCATTGTAAAGGTATGTACACCCCTAACCACAAAATCAGGTTTCAACCAAACTGAGTTTTGCATTTATTTACCATGACAATTGCAATTTTTGAGCCACAGGATCAATAGCAATAAAACTTCATGCAAGTGAGTTAAGAGCATTTCACAATTGTTTTTTACCATTTATCATGCTCAGTAGCCTCACCCATTGTGGAACATTATTTTTCCAAACTCTATATAAACACAAATATCTTTGGTTGTGATGCATCAAAAATCCACTCTTGTCACTGTGAGTCACATCAACCAGGAGTTTTCTGTGTGTAATATTTAACTTTTTCACATAGCAAATATTATTTTTGCAAAGTTTACACCAACTTTAAAGGAAAAAAAATCTACTATTGCATTTTCATGACTTTACAAGATGAATTAAAATATATAGAAAGTAGTATAAAAAATAAGTGTCAAACTTACATTCACTTTCTCAGCAGCTATATTAGAAACAATAGGTTACTGTCGTAACCCCGGTTCTCTGAAACATTGAGTGGAGAGATCCACCAATGGGAAGGGCATCCGTATCTGACCTCTGCAGAAGTAACCAATTCCACCAAGTCTGGCTAGACAGACAGAAGCGCGCAGCCAATGCCAGGTAAGGCCCCGCCCCCTTAACTAAGGGCATATAATGGCTGTGGCGCTGCTATTCTCCAGTAAGTATATTCGCTTCTCGTGCTGCAAGTGGGGCAAAGCTGGTGGATCTCTCCACTCAATGTTTCAGAGAACCGGGGTTACGACAGTAACCTATTGTTCTCTTTCATCATCTCGTGTTCGAGATCCACCTATGGGAGAGACATGGACAGCTCCCCGATTGCCCAATACACTCACAGTGAGGTTCTGAAAGCCAGAGAAGGATGGTCGCCCCAAGGAGGCGGTGCCTGACACGCCCCAAAATCATGAAACTTCAATGCTGATGCACACACGACTGCTGTGCACATGCAGCACATGAAACATGTATGCAGCACACACATGATAATAACTCCAGCAACACCAATGTGCATATAAATACACCCAGAAAAGGAATGGAAATGCATGCTTGGTGACAAGAATGTGCATGGCCTGCTGGCCCATTCACTCCTTATTCGTTACTTTCAATGGGGTTGCAGGGAAGGGATAAGAAGACCCCACCCCTAAAACCGAATGTGCTACCGAGGTTCTGGTGACATCCAGCCAGTAATAACGCACAAAGGTATGAGGAGAAGCCCAACTGGCAGCGGAGCAGATGTCCTGCCGTGACACTCCCCTAAACAAAGCCCAAGAGGCGGCTATGCCCCTCGTGGAATGAGCTCTGATGTCCCCCGGGGACTTCACTCCTTTGGATTCATAAGCCAAAGCTATAGCATTCACAGGCCAATGTGAGATGCGTTGCTTAGATATGAGATTCCCTCTATGAGGGGGTGCCCATGAAATAAAGAGCTGGTCACTCTTCCGGAAAGCACTGGTCCTGGTCATATATGTCTGTAAAGCACAAATGGGACACGGAGCATTTAGGCTCTCATCCTCCAGGGAGGAAAAAGCGGACAGTTCCAACACCCCCGAAGTGAACGCAGGGAAGCACTTCGGCATGAAGGCCAGATTAGGCTTAAGGGAAACCTTATCTCCACTAAGAGAGAATTTAGTGCTAAAGGGATGAACCGACAGTGCATGTAGCTCACTGACACGTTTAGCCGATGCCAAGGCCAAGAGCAAAGCTGTCTTGAAAGACAGCAGCTTTAGGGAAATACATCCCAGAGGTTTAAAAGGATATTGAGATAAAGCCTCCAGCACCATGGAGAGGTCCCACTCTGCAACAGATTTCCTGATGACTGGCAAGGAGCGACGGGCACCCTTCATAAATCTGCGGATTAGAGGATGCTGCCCGACTGTTGAGCCCTCAAAACCCACATGACAGGCTGAAATCGCAGTCAAGTAGACCTTGATTGTAGAAAAAGAACTCCCTTTTTCCAATAGGTCTTGAAGGAAACATAAAATATCAGGAACTGAGAACTGATAAGATGTGAGACCACGCCCATCGTACCACCCTTCGAACACTTGCCACTTACAGCCATACAAGGACCACGTAGAAACGGCCCTGGCATTATGTATAGTAGCAATCACACAGGGCGAAAGCCCCAGTGCACTTAGGTTCGTCCTCTCACAGCCAGGCCCAAAGAGCCACCTTGTCTGGGCAGCGGGGAGGCGCCAAGGCTCAGCATATAACAGAGGGATTGTCTCCGCCAGCCATGGTGCTTTGGGCCACCTGGGTGCTATTAGAATGAGAGGCAGGCCCTGCTCTCTCACCCTGGCCAGTGTGGGAATTATCAGGTACAGGGGAGGAAAAGCATACAGCGGCACTCTGGGCCACGGTTGGGCCAGTGCATCTACCCCAAGTGAGTCATGCGTAACGACAGGAAAACTCATCTGCTCCACAGCAAATGCTTGTAAACTAGAGCGTGAAGTTTCGACGAGCGCACGCCGCCCTGACGGTTGATATAAGCCACTGCTGTGGTATTGTAGCAGCGTACGAGCACATGATGTCCCTGCAGGCGAGGCAGAAAACGATTCAGAGCCTTCCATACAGTCAGAAGCTCTAAATAATTTATGTGTGCTGAACGTAGTCTGCTCGGCCACAGACCGTTCACCATTCTGCCCCCCTGGGTGGCGCCCCAGCCTGTTAAGGACGCATCTGTCGTCACAACTTTCTTGTGCATAAAAGTCTGCGCTCTTCCAGTGGCGCAAGGCTGCCAAGCAGGCGCACGTCACTATTACAGAGCGGCAAAGATCACATGTCGGGTTGAAATGTAGTGACAAAACCCATTTCATGAACGCTCTCTTTCTCAGGAGTCCCAGCGGAACAACCTGGATAGATGAAGACATTAGACCCTACAGCCTGAGGCATGTGCAATATTCTACTTTCGCCCCCTCTCTGAAC
This sequence comes from Carassius carassius, assembly GCF_963082965.1. NCBI lineage: Eukaryota > Metazoa > Chordata > Actinopteri > Cypriniformes > Cyprinidae > Carassius > Carassius carassius. The sequence continues at coordinate 19,238,572 of NC_081781.1, forward strand.
TGCGACAGACAGTTCATTCGAGAGAGAACACGCTCTTGAGAGAGACGAGCTCGCATTGAGACTGAGTTCAACTCCAAACCCAGGAAAATTACATTCTGACTGGGTGTAAAATTGCTCTTACTCACATTCACTCTGAACCTGAGAGATGTGATGTGCGTGAGCACACGGCAGGTGTCCTGCAACACTTTCTTCTTTGATTCGGCTATGATGAGCCAATCGTCTATGTATGTCAGAATCCTCAGACCTGACATTCTCATGGGTGCTAAGCCCGCCTCTGCACACAGACAGAAACACCAGGGGCTTAGACTGAGCCCAAATGGCTTATCTGTGAATTCGTAACATGTGCCCTGTTAGGCAAAATGTAGAAACTTCCTGTGTGGCGGATAAATGCTTATATGGAAAAAAGCATCTTTCAGGTCGACCGATGTGAACCAGTCATTCTGTTTGATGGCGCGGGTGAGTGAGCCATGAGTCAGCATTCTGAATTTTTTTTCCTCAAATGTTTGTTCAACACACGAAGGTCCAAGATAGGGCGGAGAGAGACGTCCTTTTTTGGGACCAGGAAATAAGGAGAATAAAATCCCTGATTCGTCAGACTGGGGGGCACCACCTAAATCGCTCCCTTGTTTAGGAGGGAGGATATTTCCTCTTTCAGAATGTGTGCGGCGTTCTCTTCCGTGTGCGAAGAGAGAACGCCGCTGAAATGCGGGGGTTTCATTGTAAACTGCAGTCTGTATCCCTGCATTATAGTATGCATCACCCACTCGGGAGCCGAAACAGTTTGCCAAGCCCGTTCGTGACTCGCTAGTGTTGCCACCTGAGCCGCAGCGGAGCTGTGTAAGCCCAGCTGAACATCAGGTAGGCCGCTTACGTTTCAAGTCAACGGCGGTGGGGTTAGATGGTCCTCCAGCCACGGCGGGAGTTGATTTTCCCCAGTGCTTAGCAGGCGGTGGGTTATTCTGCCGTGGAGGGGGTTTGTTGCGGGGCCTTTCCTTGCCCTGGTGGAAATGCCGTCCCAAGGCAGGAGTCGCACAGGGGTTGCCTGGCGTGGGGCTGCCTTCCTAGGAAGTCATAACTTGAAGGCCTCATTTTCCTTCTTTTGTCGTCACACCGTTGTTGCATCAATGCGACGGCGGGGCCCAAGAGAGCTCAGCCGGGCTCCACCGATGCGTCGCAATGTGCCGCTTCTCACTGTCAGGAAGGCCACCACAGAAAGCGCCATAGAGCGCCCGCAGGCTTGGATGGCCCGCCGAGCATTACGGAGGACGAGGTCGTTCACCGTGAGGATCTCCTTCCACAATGGTAGAGAAGGAGTTCCCTTTTCCAGCTGTTGCCCTAATTCTTCCAAAACCTGGTAAGCGGAGAGGAGAGAAGAGACGTTCAGGGCCCTGAAAGCCAAGGCCGAGGACTTGTATGCTGCCTGGTGAACCGAGGCAGAAAAACTGTCCATCGTTTTGGGCAAGACCAGCTTAGGGGGAGCGAGCAGCCCACCTTGAGCGGGCTTAAGGTGCCTGGTGATGGAAGGCTCGATAGCGGGGGAGTCACCCATACCATGAGCTGTCATTTACTTTAACTCAAGGCCCGTAAGGCTGTGTTTGAAGTCGAGCGGGGCGCTCCAATTGTGCTCATGTGCTTAGCGCACGCTGGAAGGATGGGGAATAGTTGTTTGCTCGGACCGGGAGGAGGTCCCAACACTTTTCCGTCGTAAATATCCCTCTCCTGGTCGGTGGCACTCTGTGGAGCCAGCCACTCAATGTTGAGGCGAGCGGCCGCTCGCTCACAAACTTCCAGGAGGATGGACTGAGGCAGAGCTGCGTGGGCGCTAGCCTGGGGAACACCAGAGGGCGGGATGGCCTCCTCGTCCTCTGAGACCCCAAGAAGGGCCGCATCATTCTCATCACCGAAACCGGCCAGTTCGTCGGCAAGTGTGAGATTGCCCGTGAAGATGTCCTCTTCGGGGAATGTGGAATTGGGCTGGTCAGCCCAAATAAGTGAAGAGGAGCCCACAGAACACAGCAGAAGGCTGAAAAGACGACTGTCACGTCTGGCGGAGGCTGATCAGGCGATATGTCCTCCTGAAGACATGAAAATGAGCAGCATAATCCAACCGAACTGTGTCAGTGCAGAGATCGCGAGAAGCGAATGTCAACTGGAGAATAGCAGCGCCACAGCCATTATATGCCCTTAGGTAAGGGGCAGGGCCTTACCTGGAATTGGCTGCGCGCTTCTGTCTGTCTAGCCAGACTTGGTGCAATTGGATGCTTCTGCAGAGGTCAGGTACGGATACCCTTCCCATAGGTGAGATGATGAAAGAGAACTCCTTATGTTACACTCCCGGTGACACATGGAAGACTATTTGTTTTAATTTTTGTTACATAACCACTTTGTTAAAAGTTTATTAAATTCATAGTCCATTATCCTGCATTGATATCTCTTGCTCGATGGTGGAACTTTGGTCTTCATGATAAACACATTTTATTGAAACAGTGAGGAAATATTATTTGACCTTCTCTAGACATTTCTTGTCAAAGATTGTAATATGACATGCAAAATACTTTTTCAACTCCATTATAAGGTAAGACCGTGAGAAGACTGGCTTAATGGTCTATTATCTAATAAAGTTTATACTTCCACAGGGGTTGGGTTCTTCATGCATTTCAGCACAGCCACAGGAACCAAGGGTAAAAAAGCTTTCCTGGAAAGTCGCCTCTTTCATCCCAAAAGACGCTCCCAATGCAGTTCTATCACTACAACAGTGGGGGCGTTTATGACCAGCTAAACATCTGGGTGTGTGAATACACAATTAAAAAACCCAAAGGAGCCCTGAGACTCATTCAGAAGATCAGAGGTAATAATTATTTGTTTAAAACACCAATAGATAAATCCCTTTATCCTATGGGTAACTTAAACTTGTACAACCTAGGTGGACTTCGAGGCTCCTGGGAACTATATCATGTTACGCTAGATGTCTCTGATAAATTCAGAGTAGTATTTGAAGGAGTCAAAGGAAGAAAACCATCAAAGGGTGGTCTGTCTCTGGATGAAATCAACCTTTCAGAGACCAAGTGTCCTCAATTCACTTGGCGCATTCGTGATTTTACCAGGCTTCTCGCTACAACCCCTGCCGGTTCCAAAACCTACAGCCCCTGTTTCCTGTCCCCAGATGGTTACTTATTTCAGATTGGTTTGTACATTAATGGCTTGAAGGGTAGTCCAAATAAAACAGCTATCTACTTCCACTTAACCTCTGGCCCCAAAGACAACAATCTCCAATGGCCATGTCCATGGCGCCAGGCATCTATGGAGCTGATGGACCAGAATCCAGACATCCAACATCGCATGAACAACATTAATATGATTACGACAGATCCAGCCATGACCTTCACTGATTGTAAGATACAAAGTTATACATATGAGTCATTTTTATGTGCCATTAATGCTGATATGCTATTTTTAAATAGAATCTTCTCTCTTTGTGCAGCCACAGGTAATGTTAAGTATTTTTGGTACAACCCACGAAAAGTAGGCAGTCTAGTCACTGACACAGATGGTAGTAAATTCTACCGGGGTCCGGGTTACAGTACCAGCCATTACATCACACATGATCATCTGAAGAGTCGAAGCTTCATCAAAGGAGATGATGTCATCTTTCTCCTCTCCCTTGAAGGTGTGCAGTTCTTATTCAATACCAGTGAAATTCTTATGAAATATGACAAGAGTTTTAAATTTCAACTTCATCAATAGACGAACTGGACTTTTGGGGACTCAGACCAGAGTCTTGGAGCCCGGAAATCAGAGACCTGCGATTAGAGATTGATGACCGAGATGCGGGGGAGCCAGAGAGAGTTTTATTTATCTATATCCCAGTTTTCTCTTACTAAACTTGATAATTGTACCATTATTAAATGTAAATGTATGTACAGTAACTCCAATTTAGTGTTGGGGAGTAACTAGTTACATGTAAGCAAATTATGTAATTTAATTACAAAACAAATGTTATTATAAACTGTTACAGTTACTGAGAAAAGAAATGTGTATTCAAATTACAGTTACCTATAAAAATGTTAGATTACAAAAATAGTTTATCTGAATATTTTCACACACATACATATGATAGATATCTTTCCCAAATTGTATTGATTTTTTCTAAAATATGAGACAGCAACATTTCAAGAGTTTAGGATACAGAATAGGACAAATTTTTATTTTTTGACGGTTTTATTTCCTTTTTAGGTTTATGTATATGCTTTATTTATTCACTCTATAAGTTTGACAGTAATAAGTGTTAAATTCTGCTGAAAGATTAACCTGCCTGCTTTAAATGTTTGAAAATGATTAACCATCGAAAACATTAGAAATTTTGAAAAGTAATCAAAAATGATAAAATGTAATCAGAAACATTACTTTAATAAAGCAACTGAAATACACTATTTATTACATTTTACGTAGGGTAACTTGTAATCTATTACATTTCCAAATGAACATTCTCAACACTGCTCCCATTAAACTGAATTTTCTCTTACAGAACCCCACAGTCCTGGGACCATGGACTAAAAGATCCCCATGAGATGCAGGATACATAAAGAAGACTCACTGGAGAGAGAAAAATCTTTCCAGAATAGGCGGCATTGTGTCTTCATTACTGAGCTGGAGCTGCTGTATTATAACTTGCATACAAAAAAATACTGATAAGTACTATGCTCAAGAAACGTTATTACTAGATTACTAGCACTTCTCATGTTCATTCCCTCTTAAGAATGAATTTCTTGTTTTCCTCATTTGTAAGTTGCTTTGAATAAAACTGCCTGCAAAATGAATAAATGTAAAAGCATCAAAACAAATAGTCAACCATTAATGCTCCCACAGTTTATTAGTGGTATGTTGTAGTCTGTAACAAAGTGCTATATTATAAATAATTGTAATGTAATTTACATTCCAGAATTTTCAAAAGATGCAGCTGTCTATTGGCACTTGCTCTATATGAGAAACATCACATTCTCTGAGATCATGACCTGGTTGTCATCCTGTAAATGTATGCCTGCAACTGGACTGTAGGTTAAACCGACAGACAGACAGACAGACCTACCGACCGATCGATTTGTTTGTTTTCTTAGTTTTTGTTATGTTTTGTTTGCAGTAATATTTTATCAAAACCTACAGAGTTGATCGGTGGATATTATTTTAGTTTTTTTCCAGGGATTAGAGAGGACTCTCTTTTGCTTTTGTGTATTTGAGTTTGCGAGTGTTTAATAATTTATTGTTTTTCTACATTTCTCCAAAAATTTTGTTGTACCAAAGTGCAACTTTCTGATTTTCTTTCCAACACATTCATTATCTCTTCTCAGAATGTGCCCGTGCCATCTTTTTGTTTGTTTGTTTGTTTTTTTACTCTCAGCTGTCCACTTGCAGCTGTTTTCTAATATTGTCATTTTTTCTCCCAATCATATTTTGTTTGCCCTAAGGAGAATCGCATCATCTTCATCTCTGCTACTTCCATCTGTCGTACTTATGCTTTTGTTACTGCCACTGCTTCCATCCATACAGCATTGCTGGTCTGATCAGAGTCTAATAAAGTTTTCCTTTTACTCTGGGGGGTATCTTCTTCTCACACATCACTCCTGTTATTCTTTGCCAGCTGTTCCATCCTGCTTGAATCCTTGATACTTCACCCTCCATGTTCTTGAACTGTGGATCCCAGGTACTTGAACTCTTTAGCTCAACTCTTTTACTCAGTCTGATGACCTTCTTGTCCTGGGTGTCTTTGCCAGTTGCCATGTACTCAGTCTTCTTTCTACTAACCTTCATGCCTATATATACGGCTTTGGTCCAGCTTTCAAGTCTTTCTTCTGCTTCACTTCTTGTTTTGTTGCACAGAACAACATCTTCAGGAAACATCAAGTCCCATGGTGTTTCCCTTCTCACATCATTGGTCAGGCAGTCAATGATGGTGATGAAAATCAGCTGACTAAGCGCTGATCCTTGGTGGACTCCTTCACTTCAAAACTGTCTCTCCCCACCCTGACGGCTGAGCCGCTCACCTGCAGAGCCAGGTTGATGTAGTCCTCCAGAGTCTCCCCGGGGTGCCAGAATGGCATAAGGGACCTGAAGGGCTCGGCTAGGCCTCCCCAAAAGCACACCATAAGGCAGGTCCTCTCCGTAGCAGACAACTGAGCCGCCCCCACAAAGTCCCTGGCATAATCCTCGATGGTCCGATCTCCCTGTTGAACATTGAGAAACCTCCCTGCTGGACCCATGTTTGCTGGCTGGATTCTGTCACGGCGCGCTAGGACACGCAGAGGAAGAAACAGGGTCTGGGTCCAAGTGCAGGGAAGAAATTTATTTTTAATAAATGAGAACAAAAAGGCCAACAAGGCAAAAACAAAACAAAACCAAAACAACAGGGACATGAGCAGAAGCAACCGGAATGTAAAACATGAAGGACAAGCAACAACCAACAAATCACAATTAACATTAATCCAGCCAGACAGAGTGGTGTGAGAGAGGAGAATATATAGCCAAGGCAATGGGCACCAGGTGTGTGTGTGAGTGGGTGAAACAGGTTTGCGGATTGAAGGTAATGAGTCCGGGAATGAGAGAGAGAGAGAGAGAGAGAGAGAGAGAGAGAGAGAGAGAGAGAGAGAGAGAGAGACAGGTGGAGCAACTAAACAGTAATGAGGTGACAAGGTGGGCGGGGTCAGATAAGGACAGGAGAGAGCACATGGCACCAAACCAAAACAACACTCGCAGAAGACAGTGACAGAAAGAGAGAAGACTGTGACACAAGTACAGTTCTTTACTCAAGCAATGTAGCACTGAGAAGAAAAAAAGAAAAAAAAGAATATGGTTCACTTACAACCCAGCAAACATTGGTCCGACGGTGACGTCGTGTGGCCAGCCAAAAATAGTCGCGGTAGGACGGCATAAATCGGTAGAAATATGTAACACAGAACATTTCCTAAAAATGCATTCAGATATGTTTGTACATGTCTATAGTTCTATGGGGTTGCATGTATAATTGTTACTTTGTGTTACACCTTGATTAATACTGCAATAATTAATTTAAGTGCACCAAGTAGTTTTTAAGAGGTTTTAAAGAGGTTGTGAATAGACGTCCACTGACGTCTTTTACACGTCTGGTCATGGTTGTGAAAAGACGTCCAAGCAAGACTAACAGGAAAAAAGATTTTTTTTATACAAAGTAAATATATTTACTTTATCTTGTTTAAATAAATTATAATGACAAACTGCCCAGTGTGGTTAAGTGATTGCCATGCTACAATTTAGTCATCATTTCAACTTGTTTTATGTATTCATTGTTATTATTTTTATGGAATCTATGCGTCATGTAAAACAGATATATATCCGGTCACCATTTCGGTTGTATGTAATAACCAAAACGGTGCTGCCAAGATGTACTGTAGACACAAAACATAGTAATATATTTCGTAATTTAAAAAAAATAATAATAATAAATAAAAATTTCGTGATTTTACAAAATCCCGCGATAGGATAGATTATCTCGCGAGATCTTGCGGTCTTCCGGTTCCCGGTGAGGACTCGAAGAGGACTCAAGAAGGGAGATGTATCGATATATATTATATAAAATCTACTGTTGGGTAAGTACATTTTGTATTATTTGATTAACGTGCTTGAGTTTTACTTGTTTGACACGAAGGAACCGAGAGAAATGATGCCCACGTTGTCAACTGAAATTCACTGAGTATGGCTAAAATTCGCTAAGGTTAGAAGGCTAAAAGTTACTTATTGATGTAATTTTTATTGGCACGCTTTAATTAATTATTCAGGGGACATCACAGCCCTCCTGTCTTATCAGAAATGTCCTGTTTACTTTCTCACAGTTACACACCCAGTTAAGGGTGTTTCTCAACGGCAACACATTAAAACACAACATCTTTTATATAATAAAAATAAAATCAAATGCATGTTGATTGCCTTTTTCTAATGTTTCATTCATGATTCATTCGTCTTGTTCCAAGGTTTTTTATTTATTTTTTAGCTGTAGACCATCCATCCATCCATCCATCCATCTTCTTCCGCTTATCCGGGGCCGGGTCGCGGGGGCAGCAGTCTAAGCAGAGAACCCCAAACTTCCCTCTCCCTAGACACTTCCTCCAGCTCTTCTGGGGGGACACAACGAGGCGTTCCCAGGCCAGCCGGGAGACATAGTCTCTCCAGCGTGTCCTAGGTCTTCCCCGAGGACTCCTCCCAGTGGGACGCGCCCGGAACACCTTCCCGGGAAGGCGTCCAGGAGGCATCCGGAACAGATGCCCGAGCCACCTCAACTGACCCCTCTCTATGTGGAGGAGCAGCGGCTCTACTCTGAGCTCCTCCCGGGTGACTGAGCTTCTCACCCTATCTCTAAGGGATCGCCCAGCCACCCTGCGGAGAAAGCTCATTTCGGCCGCCTGTATCCGGGATCTTGTCCTGTCGGTCATGACCCAAAGCTCATGACCATAGGTGAGAGTAGGATTGTAGATTGACCGGTAAATCGAGAGCTTTGCCTTGCGGCTCAGCTCTTTCTTCACCACGACAGACCGGTACATCGACCGCATTACTGCAGAAGCTGCACCGATCCGTCTGTCAATCTCCCGTTCCATCCTTCCCTCACTCGTGAACAAGACCCCAAGATACTTAAACTCCTCCACTTGAGGCAGGAACTCTCCACCAACCTGAAGTGGGCAAGCCACCCTTTTCCGACTGAGGACCATGGCCTCGGATTTGGAGGTGCTGATTCTCATCCCAGCCGCTTCACACTCGGCTGCAAACCGTCCCAGTGCATGCTGAAGGTCCTGGCTTGATGAGGCCAACACGACAACATCATCCGCAAAGAGCAGAGACGAAATCGTGTTGTCACCAAACCTGACCCCCTCCGACCCCTGGCTGTGCCTAGAAATTCTGTCCATAAAAATCATGAACAGAACCGGCGACAAAGGGCAGCCCTGCCGGGGTCCAACACACACCGGGAACAAGTCTGACTTACTGCTGGCAATACAAACCAAGCTCCTGCTCCGGTCGTACAGGGACCGGATAGCCCTTAGCAAAGGGCCCCGGACCCCATACTCCCGGAGCACCCTCCACAGGCCGCCGCGAGGGACACAGTCGAATGCCTTCTCCAAATCCACAAAGCACATGTGGACTGGTTGGGCAAACTCCCATGAACCCTCCAGCACCCTGTAGAGGGTATAGAGCTGGTCCAGTGTTCCACGGCCTGGACGAAAACCACACTGTTCCTCCTGAATCCGAGGTTTTACTATTGGCCGGATTCTCCTCTCCAGTACCCTGGCATAGACTTTCCCAGGGAGGCTGAGAAGTGTGATCCCCCTGTAGTTGGAACACACCCTCCGGTCCCCCTTCTTAAAAAGAGGGACCACCCCGGTCTGCCATCCCAGAGGCACCGTCCCCGACTGCCACGCGATGTTGCAAAGGCGTGTCAGCCAAGACAGCCCCACAACATCCAGAGACTTGAGGTACTCAGGGCGGATCTCATCCACCCCCGGTGCCTTGCCACCAAGGAGTTTCTTGACTACCTCGGTGACTTCAGCTTGGGTGATGAACGAGTCCACATCTGAGCCCTCAGCCTCTGCTTCCTCAATGGAAGACGTGACAGCGGGATTGAGGAGATCCTCGAAGTATTCCTTCCACCGTCCAACGACATCCCCAGTTGAGGTCAACAGCTCCCCACCTCTACTGTAAACAGCGTTGGTAGGGCACTGCTTCCCTCTCCTGAGGCACCGGACGGTTTGCCAGAATCTCTTCGAGGCCGACCGATAGTCCTTCTCCATGGCCTCACCGAACTCCTCCCAGGCCCGAGTTTTTGCCTCCCCAACCACCCGGGCTGCAGTCCGCTTGGCCTGCCGGTACCTGTCAGCTGCCTCAGGAGTCCCACAAGCCAACCAGGCCCGATAGGACTCCTTTTTCAGCTTGACGGCATCCCTTACTTCCGGTGTCCACCACCGGGTTCGGGGATTGCCACCTCGACAGGCACCGGAGACCTTACGGCCACAGCGCCGAGCGGCCGCTTCAACAATGGAGGTGAAGAACATGGTCCTAGAGCTAGTTTCCGTGTCCAGGGATCGGGCTGTCGAGGCCCCCGCCTTCGACTGCCGCCCGATTCTCTACGCACCGGCCCCTTATGGTCCCTCCTGTAGGTGGTGAGCCCACGGGAAGGCGGCCCCACATCGCTCCTTCGGGCTGAGCCCGGCCGGACCCCGTGGGGGGAGGCCCGGCCACCAGGCGCTCGCATACGAGCCCCAACCCCGGGCCTGGCTCCAGGGTGGGGCCCCGGCTGCGCCATACCGGGCGACGTCACGGTCCTATGATTTAATTTCCTCATAAGGGGTTTCTGAACCGCTCTTAGTCTATAGACCATAGTCTGTAGACCATAAAGATATTTTGAAAATAAGTGCATGTCATTTATTTCAATTTTTTTATTTTATTTATTTAAAAAATAGATATATTCTCTTCCCTCAGATGCTGTGAAGAGGTGGAGGCTCTGAGACTGATGCAGCGATGGTAGAACACCTGAAGCTCGCTCCAGAAGAGCTGAGGGTGGAGGTTACAAGAAATGAGCCAAACTACTGTAATGTGTTTAGGGATAGTTCACCCAAAAATGAAAATAGTCATAATTTTCTCACCCTTATGTTACGATCATAATAATTTTTTCCTACAATGGCAGTTAATGGATTGTGAGATCTGCTTGGTTACAAATATTCTTCCAAATATCTTTGTGTTTATAAGACAACTGTGTAAGTCAATGACAAGATTAATAAAGACATGATAAAAAGAAACCATCTTTTAACATTTTAGTCGAAAACACGTGAACGCATTCTCAGAAATGTTATATTTTAATTCATGTCAGTTCTATATAGTTTAACATCATTTACGCTACTTTGATTTTATAAATAGCAATGATTTCAAACATATTTTATGATGAGGGTCTTCTCCCACTGCGCAATGTGACGTCGTAGGGACGTCATTTTCATGTAATTTTTGGATGTCCAAATTTGGTCCATTGAAGGGGTTGTTTTGTAACGCCAGGCGACGTCTTTCGCACGTCATTTTTCGACGTCCATCCACAAAAGTTTGTTTACAATAAATCGCGCTCAGTGCTCTCAAACAACACACACATGCTCTCAAACAAAAAGTTTGTTTACAATAAATCACGCTCAGTGCTCACTCACACGCTCAACCGCGCTCAGTGCTCAGTGCTCACACAATCGCGCTCAGTGCTCACTCACACGCTCAACCGCGCTCAGTGCTCACACAATCGCGCTCAGTACTCACTCACTCACACACACACACACACACTCACACACACACACACACCTTGCTTTGCCTGGGATTCGAACTCGTGTTCATCTGCTCCACGTGCCAACGCTCTACTGTTTGAGCTACAGCATCAGACTTGTATGCGTTTCCAGTTATCAGTCTAAATGTTGAATAATGATTATTAAATCAAACAATCGATCGAGTGATTTGAGGGTGAGAGAGTGAGATAATTTCTGATTATCGCGTTTAGGCTAAAAATAGGTTCGGCGCTTGGAACATAAGATCACGAGCATCTTGCAGTACATTTAAAATATTTTAAATATAATATTTTAAATATTTCAAAAATATATTACATTTTAAATATAGCGATTTAGAAACGTGGATGGAGCAGTGAATAGGTTCATTACACAGCAAAATGACATGACAAACTCGCGTTTTGGAAAAGAGCTCTTCATTTGTAAATTAAAAAAATTATAATAATCATGTAAATTTCCTGCACCTGTCATAGACGTCCAAATGACGTCCAAAAAATTACCCAGTTCAGGTCCAATGTTGAACGTCAATATGACGTCCAAGTTGGGTCATGGTTGGACGTCCAAATAGTGGACCTAGTTTGGACGTCGAAAAAAATTACCCAGTTCAAAAGTCCAATGTTGAACGTCTATATGACGTCCAAGTTGAGTCATGGTTGGACGTCCAAATAGTGGACCTGGTTTGGACGTCGAAAAAAATTACCCAGTTCAAAGGTCCAATGTTGAACGTCAATATGACATCCAAGTTGGGTCATGGTTGGACGTCCAAATAGTGGACCTAGTTTGGACGTCGAAAAAAATTACCCAGTTCAAAGGTCCAATGTTGAACGTCAATATGACGTCCAAGTTGGGTCATGGTTGGACGTCCAAATAGTGGACCTAGTTTGGACGTCGAAAAAAATTACCCAGTTCAAAAGTCCAATGTTGAACATCTATATGACGTCCAAGTTGAGTCATGGTTGGACGTCCAAATAGTGGACCTGGTTTGGACGTCGAAAAAAATTACCCAGTTCAAAGGTCCAATGTTGAACGTCAATATGACGTCCAAGTTGGGTCATGGTTGGACGTCCAAATAGTGGACCTAGTTTGGACGTCGAAAAAAATTACCCAGTTCAAAAGTCCAATGTTGAACGTCTATATGACGTCCAAGTTGAGTCATGGTTGGACGTCCAAATAGTGGACCGAGTTTGGACGTCGAATAGATGTCCAGAATTGGTCATGGACCGACGGACCCAATATAGATATGATTTGCACGTCTATCCGACGTCCAATGTTTAGTGGGTATGTTTTATGATTTTCTTGTCACATGAAAACAATGGCTCCTGCAAGGTGGTTATGCCACGTTCAAATATAATATTCTTAATATTATTTATATGATTAAAGTATTTAAAAATAAATGCAATTAATAAAAACATTAATAAACAAATACTGCGAAAATAGAAATTTTTGACAATAATAATGGACTTCAAGAGTATTTCAGCACTTTTTATTCAGTGATGACCCTCATTAAATCATATTTCTGACGAAAATGGTAGACCTGTAAACTTATTTCAGAAATCCAAAATGGATACAAAGATTACATTGAAAAACTAATTTTTTAAATAGATTTTTATCATCTTGAACATTCTTATTTGTCATTGACCCAGTAAAGCAAACGTGAAAACAATATCGTCAGAACATAGAAAGGTATACAGGTTTGAAACATGAGGGTGAGTAAATGACAGAATTTCCCCTTTATATAATAATTCAGTATTTTGTAATTGGTATTTTAGTTTGGTTAACAGATGCTAAACTGTTCAAAAACAATAAAATGTGCTAAATCAGAACATGCTTCTTTTTTGCATATGTCCACAAATAATGTGTTATTGTTTGTGATGTACTCTTGATTAAGACGTTTAATGGACGTTCATGTCTGAATGGACCGATCTAGAACTTTTGTCAAGATGTGTTAAATCTCAAGACATAGTTGATTGCCTTTCGCGATGTTACACAGTGGGTGTGTGATTATTTTATATGCAGGCTTATATATACATACACTTAAACTATGCAGCAACGCATTTAAACATTTAAACGACGACGTCCAGAAATCGACGCATTTGGACGTCCAGAAGACGACACATTTAGACGTCCAGGAGACGTGCAGAAAAGACGTGCAGTTCACGTCCAGAAGACGTCAAAGACGTCGGTTCAACTTTCATTTTGGAACTATTTTTCAAGACGGGACGTGTCGGACCGACGTCTTTTCAACGGTCAAAAGACGTCCAAATGTTTGCTGGGTAGACATATAAATACCTAGACGCCTCATTGGCCGCTCGACCGCACGTCAACGTCGCCACCATATTGGAGCGGGCAACTCTCATTACTCACATCAGGACAGAAGAAAACATACCTAATTCATCGACAGATTAACACATTAACAGATTAACATCAATAACATGTGTTATTATTTGTTGTGGAGTTCATCTGTAGGCTATAGTGCTATCAAAATGAAAAGCAGACTACAATTGTGTCACTTTTTGATTTGTATTTACTTGTTTTATTCAATTTTCTCAATTAAAGATGTATCATTTAGATTTTATCCCAGTATTTCAAAGGGAATGAGCTGTGTTCTGACCTGAGACACAAGAAAGAGAGAGAGAAAAGAACGAAATATGTTGGGATTGAACAAAGAGAAAGCAATAAAACAACTACATTTCATTTAATGTACATTCAAATTACATTACATGCATATGTCACAGTTATACTAAATTAACATTAGAATTGTAAACCGAAAAAAAACGACGAAATCAACAAGTGAGACAAATGTGAGCTTTCACAATTCCTTACGAAAATTAATAATTTTCCAAACCTAACTAAATAACTGGAGGCAAAGTTTTTTTTAGCTGCACGTAGATCACAAACCTCTGAAATCGGTTGATAAATGTGAACGTTATCGTGTTTTTATTCAGAAAAAACCGCAGCTCCCCCGTTTACTTTCATTTGTTTTTAAGGCAGTCTTGCCCTCACCTAACATGACGGACGCGTTGACGTATCGCGGCAACGGCTCAAAGCGGCCAATGAGGCGTCTAGGTATTTATATGTCTATGGGTGCGTCTGTCACCCAAGTAAACCCCACCCATTGTAGGTAATCATCGCGTGACTTCACTGACGGGGTTCGATCAAAATCTCATGTCTGCGGTTTTGATTAGGAAAAACAAAACAAATGTTATCGACGTCTATTAAGCAGGTAAGATGTGTTTGTTCAGTGTGTTTAGAAACATTATTTGATATATGTATACGATAAAAAAATTAAAGTTTAATATTTTGGCTGAAGTCATCTGAAACGAGACGAGTGAAACTTCTTTACTGATTCTAAGGCGCAGGTGAGGCAGAAAGCGGAAACAGAAGGATTGTGATTATGTATAATTGACAGATCTGCTTTTTAAAAATACAAACTACCTTAGCCTGCTCAAATCTTTGTAGTGTTAATTATGTATAACAATACAGATTGCAGGCTATTTTATAAATCTATAAAATAAATAAATCTATGGACCTCTGGATGTTACGGTGAGTCTGTGCACTCACACACACCCACAAAAAAAATACTAAATAAAACTTATATTCTATAATTGAGATATACATAAAATGTATGTACATAAATGTCATTAATGACAGTTATTACATCCCTTTTTATATTGGGGTCTCTGGGTTGCCTCAAAGTCAGTCTCTCTGGTTCTGTAAAATATGCAAACTTATGCTATAAGCACATAATGCACCAAAGCATATTTCCTTCATGAAGCAATGAGCCAGCCGTCCAGAAACCATCGTCCGCAGAGAGAGAGAAATGGGGGGTACTACAGTGAGAGGCGAGACCGAGAGCCCCGCAGCCAACGAGACAATCCTAGAGAGCGATCAGGCAGTGAGAGGTGAGATGACAGTCTGCCTTTTCAAATAAACATACACATTTAAACCGGATTGTTTTTCATCTTTTATAATTGTATCTGACCCAGGTCATCTGGCCAGCCGCCGTACTACCCCAGAGGTTCTCAGAGACATGTGAGGAGCGCTCCTCGAGAGGAGCACCGGGAGTCAAAGTGCTCTTACATCTGTTCCAGGAGAGGTAGGCATTCACAGACAGATGCAACTATGGAAGGGAGATGAATAATAGGATGAAAGGCAAACACTGCAGTGTGTATTTTAGAGTTAAGTATCCACAAAACCACGTCAAAATGTCTGAAACCAGTTTCAGTTAATTCTCTTAATTTGGGTGTCAGATTTTCAAACATGCACTCACACAGGTTTGGTTTCAGTCTAGCTCAAGTCACACCTTCTGACATGACACAATGTATTTTACCCCCCTTCCTCCTTTCCGCTGGTCTAACCGGTTTGGCTTTTTTAAGCTTGTTGATACCAATCTTTCATTTTCAAACCCTAAGAGATATGTAACAATTTTTTTTCTCATTCTCGCAATATACAGTGTATTACTGTTTATGTGTATTACTGTATGTCATTTTTATTTTAATATATTAAAAAAAGTTTTCACTTGCTGTTATGTTAGCAGGTGACCTGTATTTGCATGCTTGTATAAACAAAAGTTCATAAAATGGAGCACATACATGTCAGTATGTTTTTCTTTCACACTTAAAAACATGCTCAGTTGCACAAAATAAAACTGAAATTTAAGGGCACTTACAGATATATTGATTGTCTTTGTAGGAGTAAGGGGTTTTCTATAGTATTCTCGTCCCTTTTGACTTAAAGTCCAACCATTTTTCAACAAAATATATTTGAAGGCCCCCATGTTTCCTCTTGTATTTCTTCTGTTTTCAAACGGTTTTATTAACAGAATCTGGGGTTTTTGTATATTAAGCTAATTAAACAAGATTAATTACATGATTCTGTAAGGTTTAAGATTCTGATTCTCTATGTATTTTATTTGAGAAAAAAATACTTGAGGTAAAAAAAAAAAAATATATATATATATATATATATATATATTTAAAAAATGCATAAAAAGGATAAATCCTCTAGTAGTAATCCTCTAAAATTTATTTATTTAAGAGTAAAATATATAATTTTGGTTATTAATCCTAGTCAAACCAGGTATCGAGATCCTTGCAGGTGGTTCATTCTTTTGAATGGAGAGAATTCCATCATATTACCCTTCCAGTTTTGGCAGATATTGTTGTACATCTTAATCTAAAAGTGATGTTATGTCACCTCATCTTTTTAAGCCGATTTTTGCTAGTGTAGGGACCAAATGTCTTAGCCAGGACACCTGTCCAGCAGATTTGAAAGCATGCTACAGTAGGCCTAATTTGGCAATAGAGGATCATGTTAGAGCAGTCTCAAATGTACCTTTTTTATTCAAGGTAAGGGTCCTTAGAAAAAGTGCTCTTTAAGCAATTACAAGCAGATATCACTATGGATTAAATTGGGTGAGACCTTTTAGTCGGCCTTTAAGCCCTGCCATAGCACTGAGACACTGTTGGTCAAAGTGTTAATTGACATCTTCGTTTCACTGGATAATGGCGAAAATTATATTTCAAATTAGCTTGACCTTAGTGCAGCGTTTGATATGGTGGACCATGAGATTTTAATTAACCGCTTAGAACACTGGGCTGGCCTAAAAGGTAATGTTCTCAAATGGTTTAAGTCTTCTCTCACAAACAGAGTTTTTTTTGTTAGTATTGGGGGCTGTAATTCTTCAAGATTACATCTTCATTGGGGAGTCCCACAGAGATCAATTATTGCTCTTTATTCCCTTTATATGCTTTCTTTGGGGGCTATTTTTTTAGAAATATAAAATTATCATTCCATTGTTATGCTGATGATACGCAGATTTATTTGCCAGTGAGTGATTCAAATTCAAATTCACTTGATGCTCTATATCAGCATGCATTACAAGGTGTTAAGGACTGGCTGGCTGCACATTTTTTTTTAAGCTTAACAAAAACAAAACTAAAGTTATTGTGTTCAGCCCTAGAAAACATGTTGTGCTTTAGTGCTTTAATGCAACTTCTTTGACTGATTTTGTGAAATGTATTTAAAGGTGGTGAGACCAATTTATATATATATACAGGTCCTTCTCAAAAAAAATTGGCATATTGTGATAAAGTTCATTATTTTCCATAATGTAATGATAAAAATTAAACTTTCATATATTTTAGATTCATTGCACACCAACTGAAATATTTCAGGTCTTTTATTGTTTTAATACTGATGATTTTGGCATACAGCTCATGAAAACCCAAAATTCCTATCTCAAAAAATTAGCATATCATGAAAAGGTTCTCTAAACAAGCTATTAACCTAATCATCTGAATCAACGAATTAACTCTAAACACCTGCAAAAGATTCCTGAGGCTTTTAAAAACTCCCAGCCTGGTTCATTACTCAAAACCGCAATCATGGGTAAGACTGCTGTCCAGAAGGCCATCATTGACACCCTCAAGCAAGAGGGTAAGACACAGAAAGAAATTTCTGAACGAATAGGCTGTTCCCAGAGTGCTGTATCAAGGCACCTCATTGGGAAGTCTGTGGGAAGGAAAAAGTGTGGCAAAAAAACGCTGCACAACGAGAAGAGTTGACCGGACTCTGAGGAAGATTGTGGAGAAGGACCGATTCCAGACCTTGGGGGACCTGCGGAAGCAGTGGACTGAGTCTGGAGTAGAAACATCCAGAGCCACCAATGGGCTACAGGTGCCGCATTCCCCAGGTCAAGCCACTTTGGGCTACAGAGCAGCAGCACTGGACTGTTGCTCAGTGGTCCAAAGTACTTTTTTCAGATGAAAGCAAATTTTTCATGTCATTCGGAAATCAAGGTGCCAGAGTCTGGAATAAGACTGGGGAGAAGGAAATGCCAAAATGCCTGAAGTCCAGTGTCAAGTACCCACAGTCAGTGATGGTCTGGGGTGCCATGTCAGCTGCTGGTGTTGGTCCACTGTGTTTTATCAAGGGCAGGGTCAATGCAGCTAGATATCAGGAGATTTTGGAGCACTTCATGCTTCCATCTGCTGAAAAGCTTTATGGAGATGAAGATTTCGTTTTTCAGCACGACCTGGCACCTGCTCACAGTGCCAAAACCACTGGTAAATGGTTTACTGACCATGGTATTACTGTGCTCAATTGGCCTGCCAACTCTCCTGACCTGAACCCCATAGAGAATCTGTGGGATATTGTGAAGAGAAAGTTGAGAGACGCAAGACCCAACACTCTGGATGAGCTTAAGGCCGCTATCGAAGCATCCTGGGCCTCCATAACACCTCAGCAGTGCCACAGGCTGATTGCCTCCATGTCACGCCGCATTGAAGCAGTCATTTCTGCAAAAGGATTCCCAACCAAGTATTGCGTGCATAACTGAACATAATTATTTGAAGGTTGACTTTTTTTGTATTAAAAACACTTTTCTTTTATTGGTCGGATGAAATATGCTAATTTTTTGAGATAGGAATTTTGGGTTTTCATGAGCTGTATGCCAAAATCATCAGTATTAAAACACTAAAAGACCTGAAATATTTCAGTTGGTGTGCAATGAATCTAAAATATATGAAAGTTAAATTTTTATCATTACATTATGGAAAATAATGAACTTTATCACAATATGCAAATTTTTTTAGAAGGACCTGTATGTATATATATACACACACACATATCTGTTAGGGAAGACTAAACCATTTATTGTATATCATAATATTGGATAGAAACCCTATCCTTACAGAAAATTTAAATATGGGCATTCCTCACATGACTGATCATCATATTTGGAAGATTTAGGCATTCAAAAGTTAAGAAACCTCCTGCTCTATACATGTTTGCAGTTTCTAAGTTGCATGTGTTTCTGTGTTTGTTTCAGGTATTGTGTTAATATGTGCCGTGCTGACCAATGCGTTGGTGCTCATCTGTGTGGTGGCCGCTCACATGTCACAGCTGGGTATGTCTGCGATGGGTATGGGCGGAACGAGCTTTGTTGATGCCATCATTCCTTTTGAGGGGGTGGAGCTACAGCAGGTGCGTGAGCTTGACATGCAGTACGGACAGCTGAGAGCACCAGGAGTCTATGGCGGAGTGGCCTTCAGCCTTACCTTTGGTGCACTTTCACTCCTATTCATAGTGTCCAGCAGCAAACCCCCCCACAGGCTTCCACGGAAGCTCCTGATTGGACAGTTTGCATTCCAGATCATTGGTGCAGTTGCTTACGTGGTTGCGGTAGGTTTGTATCTGCACTTCGTGGTCTCGGTGAACTCAACTGATGTGTGCTCTCGGCGTGAACGACTGTATGCTCGTAATGGATATACCTGGATGAACTGTAGTGTGAATGGGGGGGATGCATCTGTTGCACTGTTTGGAATTATAACCGCAATTCTGTATGCTGTTGGGACCTTTTTTACGGGAAAAACAATCCAGGATGTCAGTCGTTACTTTAAGGAGCGTGACCGCTTTGAAGCCGAACGCAGAGAACAACCCAGAGCTCCTCTGAAAACACTTCTTGGTCCTGACGATTATGTCTGAGTTGTGCAGGAAAAATATGGACTCTGGAATGGATGTACATAAAAATGGTTTTTCTTTCTTTTTTCTTTTTTTAAAAAAAATCTGTTTTTAGAATTTATTTATTTTTGTACAATTTTTAATGGTTTTCAGGTTTCAGTTCAGTATAGTATTGATGATAACGTTTTTCATTTAGAAAACACTGAATAATTTCTGTATATAATAAATTAAAACTGTGGCATTTACCCTCATGAATAAACAACATAGTCTTAATATTCAATATATTTGTCAATATGTTTGTCTTGTTTCCAATTCAAATATCTACACAACCTTAATAGAAAATGAATTTACTTGAGATGCAAATTCAGATATGCGTGTTCAAAATAAATTAAGATAAGACAGATAAGCCCACTGGCAGTACACTTGTACACTTTTTTTTAGTGTACAGATGTTATACACTCACTTAATTTACATGAATTTTCACAGAAACAACACTTCTTATATAATTTTTGGATTTTGATTTAAGAATTTGTAGACCTTTGATTCTAGTTAAGCAGTTTATTTTGTATCATGTTTTGGATCCAGACTGGGGGTTGTTTAAATCCTAGGCAAAACTGTTCCAACCAAATACAATTAATTTATATCTTAAAATATCTCCTTTTGCATTTTGCAAAATAAAGTAAGTTATACAGTTTTGGAATGACACGAGAGTGAGTAAATGATGATTTTTTTTCTTCTTTGACTGATTATCCAGCAGGGGGCAGCAGATACACATGCATTTTTGGCCCCTCAGCCTGACCTCACATGTACTATGATACATCACCTTAAATAGCCTTCCCGCCGAATGTGACTTTAGTATTCATTATACAAATGTTTTATATAATCATTTTCGAGACATTATTAAAAACGATTTTGAAGTTTCCTTATGGATACAGCGTTGTTTGGAATCAACTAGCAGGTGTATTAAATAGCACTAACTGTACATACCTAACACAAGTTTCCACTGTTTTGTGAAGCTGTCACACTCCTTCATAGCTGTGATTGACAGCATAATCTCGCAACACCAGGCATCTCAAATGCACATGCTGGTAATATTTAACCATTATGACCCAGTTACAGTATATAGATGGGAAAAAAAAAATCACACATAGTTTTGTGAATTATCTAGAAATCAATGGGTTACTGATAATTCTGTGTATTTTAATGTCACCGTCAGTTCTATGTCAGGTCTGGTCTTTCTAATATGCAAAGAAAAAACCTAGACATTACTACATCATATGTCTACATTGTGTGACTCAGGGCTTTTTCTTTTGTAATAGGGAGGTGTGTTCCCCTGGTACTGTTTCTTTACTCATGCTTACCACACAGCAAGTGCTGACAACGGGTGAACACACGCACATACAGCACTACGGCCAAAGTACATGAGAGCTCAGACAAAGCCTTGTGCTGCATTTCTTTTCTCTTTTCTTGTTCACAGGTTTTCAGAAGACTATAGAGAGGAGATTTCAGCAAGACAGAAGGGTGAGTTCTTTCAGCTGATTCTATATTGTTCACTGAAGACAGCACTCAAGTGAGCCATTAGTATTTAATTTGAGTTTTTGTATCTTTTTTAATGAATCTAGTTGAAGGTGGAAGGTTAAAGACAGGTTAAGGATTAAACATACTGTAGATTAGTGACCAGATGTATGTACACTGACACGAGGAGCACATGGTGTAGGTGTGCAATCCTGAAAGTGAAGGTGGGTGAATCTGATCTGCTGTGTAATTTAAATATAAGGTTATATCTGTTTTGAATTACATGGACAATAAAGCTTTGCTTGAAGTGGAGAATGGGTAGGTTTGGAAGCAGGTATTTATACAGAGATGTAAATAGAAACGAGAAGCAAAGTCCTCTCTGTCTCTTTATGTGTTGTCAATAGGTGTGTCCACTTATTTCAAGTCCGCTCACAAAACAAACAGTCTGATTGGTCTAATATTGAGTCTTTCTTCAGTTCAATTGATCTGTTTTTACCTTATCACGTGCCAAGGGTCAGACAATGCCACTAAAGAGCCCCGTAGGCTGTCATGTGTTTGCGTATTGAAAGCTGTGTGGTCTTGCGCACTACATGTGTTTGTGGGTCAGAAAATAAGTAGGCAAAAATGGCTGAAAAAAGGAACTAATTTGGATGAACTTTGTAAAGCATTATATTTTGACTCTGCTTAGGCATACATGTATTGTAATTCACAAAGTAGTATTATTATGAACTTATTATGTCTTATCTTTTCAGAGTAAAAGGAAATAGTGAATAAAAAAATAGAGGAAGCGTCTTTGGTGTGAAAGAGTTTATCTTGTGACTCTGAATCTTTAATGAAGGAAATGTTGCTGCTTAATCAGACTGTGGTTTCAGTTTCCTTTTACGCGCTGGGTTTTAAATACAGATAATAATATTCTTCTTATTTTTTTTTTTTTTTCTACTTTTCAAATGTATGTCATAGCCTACTCTCTCCTGGTTGAAAAGTTTAACCTGTTAACTGTCACCCTGCGCCTCGGTGGGACGCCTACGTTTACTTCACTATTACAATTAAATCCTAATTTGAGGATTTAAATCTAATCCTAAAATGATGCTGGAAATTCAGCTTTTCCATCACATGAATAAATGATATATTAAAATATATTTTAATATAAAACATATTTTAAATTTCAATAATATTTTACTTAATATATTTTTAATGTGAATTCCACCTTTTTGAGTATGAGACTTTTTAATGATAGTTTATAGATTGTATTGTTTTACCCTTTAAACTTTATCATACAACTATCATAAATATTAGCAGTAACATTTAAAAAACTATGAACTAATAATAAATAAGTTTGATATTTATTTTCTGAAAAAAAAGATTTACATATTTGTGTTCTTGTGGCATAATTGAGATTGAATTTGATGTGTGAAGAAAAATCGAGCTAACTATGAATTACTTTTTTCATCTCATCATTTATCTTAGCTGTAATTTTGTCAAATAATGCGAGAAAAAAAAACAAAAAACTTTGACCTTTTAGAAAAAAAAAAGGAGATGACCATTTGACCACAGTGGAAATGCTGATGGTTGGAATTATATTTTCATAACGTCTGTAATAAAATCTCTGCCATCAGCATGTCCACTACAGAACACTACTACACATAAGACTTTCATAAACTGACTGAAGTGTCAGATTTCTCTTGTAAAGTATTTGTGTTCACATTATTGAACTGAAGCCTTTCTCATCCTCTCTGCAGATCTCTTTCCATGAGGGAACACTATCGTGATGGCGGAGGGATCTGAATTTGACCTGGACTACATTACGGAGTGTATCATTAGCATCACCTTCCACCAGTCCTGCACAGAGCAGACGTACCAGCACAACCTGCGCAGCATCACGCAGATGCTGCAGTCCAAACATGCGGATCGATACATGGTGAGCAGACAAGAAAACAAACGAGTCAGGTGTCATTGTGTTTGTTTGTTGACTGATAGTAGACTGTTGCTATTGGAGTCACATGGAACAAAACCTTTATTTTCCTGCACGCAGGTCATTAACTTATCCGAACACAGTGATGATCTCAGCAGGATGAACCACAGGGTAAAGTTAAACTGTGTCATGTGACTGTTAATGATGTGTAATGGTATGCATACTTCCATACTTCCATTCAAAAGTTTGGGGTTGGTAAGATTTGTAATGTTTTTGAAATAAGTCTCTCATGTTCACCAATTCTGCATTCATTTGATCCAAAATAGTAATATGGAAAAATATTATTATTCAAATATTATTAGATTATAGTATTTTATTGTAAAATAAAATTGTTATATGTTTTAAAATGTTTGATGGAAAAGCTGGTGATTTGCTGCTCAAAAAAAAAAAACATTTCTTATTATGAATCTTGAAAACTGCTTAATATTATTTTGTCATGGTGCATTGTGTCAGGATTTTTTGACTAATATAAGTTTAAAAGAACAGCATTTATTTGAAATAGAATTATTTGCTAAAATTATAAATGTCTTGTCTGACATTTTTGATACTGACTCATTTAATGCAATCTTGCTAAATAAAATTATTAATTTCTTAAAAAGAAACTGACCACAAACTTTTGAATGGAGGTATATGTTAAACTGTTACCTCACGTCTCTGACTGTTAGGTGGTGGATTTAGGATGGCCAGAAGGAAAAGCTCCATCGCTCCATCTGCTGTGTTCAGTGTGTAAAAACATGGACAGTTGGCTTAGGACACACTCTGAAAACGTGCTGCTGCTACACTGCAAAGTGAGATTTAAAGATATTTAAATATCATTCTCAGGTTTGAAGTCCATTAGGCCTATCTGTCTCTGGGACTTTGACTCCTGTAGGAATGTACATGTTGGTTAATGTCTTCCTGTGTCTCTCATAGGGCAGCAGAGACAGAGTGGGTGTGGTAATATCCTCTTACATCCAGCTATCTAATGTTTCCACCAGGTACCACTCAACAATTCATATTCATTGTTAACAAGTTAAAAAAAATCGTTAAAAAGACGACTGTCATCTCAGACAAGCTGCTTAATGAGTTAGTTCATCTCAATACAACAACAATTTTGGTTCTATTTCTATTTTTGGTCTCTCACCCTCATGCCATTTTAAACCTGTGTGAGTTTCTGTGCGATTAAAATAAATGGTCACTGGCAGAACATTGACAGAACATTGATTTTTTGGATCTACTGTTCTTTTAAGACCTTTAAATGGATTGTTTACTCAAAAATGAGAATTTTTGTCATCATTTGGTCGCCCTCATATTGTTCCAATGTAATTTCCTGCTGTAACATGATAATGTTTAATAGTAATCTTAATAGTTTCATCTGGCATAATTTCAAAAATCTGTGTTTAAATATATAAAAGCATTGTGAATTGATTGTGAACTGCATGTTGTGGCATGCACTTTATGTTAAATGATTGCATAGTTGACCAAACAAAAAGATTTGTTTATACTTTCGTTTGTGTCTTTCAGTGAGGAACGTGCGTTAGAGCTGTACTCCATGAA
Source organism: Carassius carassius (assembly GCF_963082965.1). Taxonomy (NCBI): domain Eukaryota; kingdom Metazoa; phylum Chordata; class Actinopteri; order Cypriniformes; family Cyprinidae; genus Carassius; species Carassius carassius. The sequence goes on from NC_081781.1 coordinate 19,263,382, forward strand.
GAAGTTCTGCAGTGATAAAATGGTTAGCCTTATGACTCCATCTCAGAAAAGGCAAGGCTCATTTGTTTATGCATTAACTTTCTTTTTCCCTTTGTTCCTGTTGCTTTTCACCTGGAAGCATACTGAGGTGTCGGTGCTGTTATGGCTGTCGGTCACTCAGCAGTCTGTCATGAGCGAAGGTTACACAGAGACACATTCATGAGAGGAAATCCCCCTATGCAATGTGGATGTCCTCATATTATTCCCACTTCCTTTTTCTGTGAAATATCTTCATTTTACAATTTCTTTTTTACATCACACTGAAAGACACCGCCTGTCATCCCTCATGCATGTGCAAATGTTTCCCCCCTGATGTTTAGTGCGCTATAATTTTCTATCCCTTATGTTCTTCTATCTCTATTGACTCTATAAACACTTTTTGGAAGATGAGTTATTGTAAAGCTTAAAAAATGGCAAAATAAATATTCTTCTCTGATCTTTTGCTTGAACAACACAAAGAAGCTGTTCTTGGCAACACTATAAAGAAACTATTTATTCTCTTTGATAGTTAGGTGTACCCAGAATAGCATTAAATCAATGGAGAAAGGTCAATTTTTTCGGCTTTCAGAATCAGTAATACTTTTCTTTGGAAGCTTGTTTCCACAACAGACTTTGTTCCTTCTCAGTTCTAAGTTTAGATTATATCTTGCAAGTTTATATCTAGCTGTTCTTTTTCTCAGAACTGTAGCGCCTCAGTTCAAGTGGCACTTGAACCGATCATCTTTTCCTCTTTACTAGTTATTATAGCACAAAATAAACATGAATGAACATCAGAAGGGTTCTTCTTTCAACTGCAGAAAGATGTCAATATACATAATTGTTCAAGTTCGAGTCCACCAACATTAATCTATTCTCCTGTCTGGTTTGTTTGTTTGACAAAATGGCAGAATCGGCATTATGATTGGTCATATTGCCATTGTCAATCAAACTCCTAGCGAGCTGTGAGGAAAAAGCAGAATTATAAGATAAATAGTCAGACTTGACTTTTTTCCCTCGTGGCGGAAACAAAAAACAGAATTGCGAAATGTAAAATTAGGGAACATTCAGAGAGAAAAGACACGTGTTAACTAACAGTTGCGAGTTTATAAAAAGTCAGAATTCCAAGAAAAAAGTAAGAATTTATATTGCAATTCTGACTGTTCCTCGTAATTCCGAGTCTTTGCAGTTTTTTTGAAAATTTTGAAAAAAAAACAAGACAGAATTTTGGGATAAAAAGTTGGAATTGCCTTTTTTTATTATTAATTATTGATTTTTTTATCTTGTGGTCGAAACGGGCGCCCATACTTTTCACACCTTTGGCTAGTTTATTTGGAAATATTCATGCATTCTTTCTTCCCCCTAAATCCTTTTGTTTTAAATGCTGAAAATAGCCAAATAAACCAGGATGATGCATCTTTTTACTGTTTTATTATTGACATCATCTGAAGTTGTGCTGGTGTTATGAGGCCTGATTTATTATTGTCTTGTCAATATGAGTGACTGAGGTGTTTGTGGATGTTTCAGGTATGTGCAGGTGTTTGGCAGACTCCTTACCCATCAGATCCGTTTAAACTCTTCCCCGCTCTTCATCCATGGCATTAATATCCATCCCATTCCTGACTTCCACCCTACAGGTGATAAAAACACCCATATGATGTACATCCAGTCTTTTAACCTTTAAGTGAAAGTGTTTTTAGTTTCCAAATAATTTTAAGAGTTTGTCATCCAATTTAGTATCTTAATGATTTATTTCGTACATTACCAGAGAACAGATCTTTCTCAGAATCTCTGTCTTCCAGTTTAAACAAATACTTCAGTAATCTTACTTAAATATTAGTTCACCCAAAAAGGAAAGTTCTGTTATCTTACTCTCATTTCTTTCTTCTGTGTAACACAAATGTAAATGTATGTAAATTGTATATGTAACCTAGATTTAGAAATTCTGTAAGAGTATTTCTGTATCAAATTCTTTCAAACCCATTTTATCTAAGCTCTGACCTCTATGTAAAAGTTACAGTTCTTAATTTACAATATGCATTCTGTATTTAGTTGAATATTTTCTATCATTATTTTAACAAAGGGAGTCGAAAAGAAACATCTGAGGCAAAGTTGAAACTCGAAACTTTACTGAGATCTCTGTTATGTTAACTATAACAAAAAGGTAATACAATTTTCCTCTGGGACTGTTTGTTTTCAGTGTGTCAGCTGTTTATCAGAGTGTATCAAGACACACAGACAGTTTACACATCAGGAATGCAGTAAGACACCATTATATGAATATAATGTAAAATTCTGAACATACTTTGTGTATCATCATGTTTATTCATGTATTTATAGTATGTGTATGTTTAGTGCTTGTGTATAACTCTCAGGCAGGTTGCTGTAGGTCAGACAGACAGAGTGTGTTTTGCTCTGGAGCCCCCACAGATGCTTAGAGGTGATTTCATGGTGAGATATCTCACAGACAGACAGACAGCACTAATCTTTTGAAAACTGCACACTGTAGCATCTTCATTTCTGCGTTCTCTGCAGATTGCGTGCTATCATATAAATGATACCATGATGACTCACGAGACCGTGTTTGGTGTGCAGTTCCACACTGGAACTCTGTATGGAGACCAACTGTCTTTGCAGAAAGAAGACCTTGATCATGCAAACGAAGGTACACAAAGTAGTTTTAGTAGTCAAATCCTTGCACTCAAAGTGTCGCAAAGTTTTTTGAAGATAGGAATCTAGGAAAGTATTTCCATTTGAATAATAGCAAGCCAAATAATGTTTATTTTGTATCCAGAACAAACTCTTTTTATCTTTTCAGATAAATCAATAGATATATTGTTCAAAATGTTGGCATCACATGTTTGAACCATAAATCTGGATGAGGAATGTTATTGGAAAATGTTCACAGTTGATGTGATGAACTATGGCTGTGATAAAAAATGTATTTACTTGGAGAACTGAAACTGAACTGAAATAAATCAAAATATATAAAGCTTAAACCTATATTATTTCAGCTAGTTGCTTATGTGTCAATTCTCATTTTCGTTTAGTTTAAGTTTATGTACTAAAATGTAAAAAAAAAAAAATAAACAGTATAAAAATGAATCATAAAACCAAAAAAATTACAAAAACATGGCAATTCTGGAAACTTTTAACTAAAATTAAAATCTAAATATTAATAAAAACGATTATAATATATCAGTGATACTAAAATAACACTGAAATGGACTGAATACAATCAAACTTTCTGAACTGTAAATGGTCTGCAAGGGAATTATTTTAAGAGTTAGAGAGGAATTAGCTCCCCATGTTATTTAAATAATGGGGAAAATACAAAGCGTCCATAATACATATTAATGTTTTTGTTTTATTGTAGAAATAATACCTGTCTTTGTCATTATATGTGTTTTCCTAAAGGAAAGAAACTGATTTCCTACATCCACTAACAGTTGTCTTCAGATACTCTTTGATATTTTGAATGTAATGTAGGGAAATTCATACTTTTTGGGGTCAACATACTCAATTGTTTTTAGTACAGGTTCCTTTTTCCTAGTGTATGAGTGTGCGTGTGACTGAGCATGTGAGCAAGTGCTTTCAGAGTGTTTTTGGTAAATAATGACAGAGAAGACACACAGTGACCCAAGCAGATCTTTGATTAGATCAGATTTTGCTCCTTACGTAATGGGAAGCCTTAATCAACTGTACCTTTGGATGGACAGAAGCCAAAACTGTCACATTGCTGTGACCAATGTGCTTACAAGTCACAGATAAATCAGCTGTCATTGAACTTGTGTGTGTTGATGTTCCCACATTGCTGTGCAGTGTAGTTTTTTCCATGCCTTTCATCCCTTTCAGTCATCATTTGCTCTTGTCTCCATTCAAGACCCAAGATTCCCAGGGGAAGGTGTGGTGGAGCTGCTCTTTTCAGAAATTGCCGACAGAAACCCATCCCTTGCTTCAGGTATCCTCACATTTCTCTGGAAAGAAAGGTGTTTTATGTGGATTATTCAATATAGCTGGTTCAGGAAGAAATTCATTTAGTTATAAATTAACACTCCGTGTATCTCCATTTTGAGATTTTGGCTACTGGAAGAACAGTTCAGCAGTTATCACTGAAAATGACCCTCTGGATTCACTAAAGGCTCAGTGGGGAAATCTTACAGAAGCAGGTAAAAGACTGGACTTCTCAAGCTCTTTATAATGTCTCCAATACTGCTCTTGAATAGAACTTAAATCTCTTTTCGAACTTTCTATTCATAAGAAATATGAAACTGCAAAATTGAACAACATACAGTAAAAAAAAGTATAAAATTATGGTTGTAGCCAACAGAACTTTTAAAACACAACAATTATCACTTTAATAAATCACTTTGTGATTTATTATTGTGAAAGTGTGTACAACAGTGATGATATTAGGATTTTAGATTGAAATAGAGAATTCACTCCAAATTGTTCTAATAATAAAAAAAAGTATTTCATGTTTAAAACAAAAAAGCATTAATGCAATAAGACCTTTAACTATTTTTACTGAGATTTAGCCCTTGTAATAATGTCCCATGAGATAACTAACCTCAATTACACTATACATGATATATAGCAAATTAAATGTGAGCTAAATTCCTGAAATAACAATTTTTCACAATATTTACCGAAAATTCACAAGTGTTGGTCTGTTTTAGAATATTACTTGGGAAAAGAATAAATCAAATTTAGTTTTTTACTACATACACTTTACTATATCTTTATTAACATACTGCAAGCACACTAAATCTAGCTTTGCATTCACTAATACAGAACATGTTTTATAGTACTTCATGTGCCTCTTGAGGGACTGAAACCACGGGAATGTGGGATTTATTTTAGGATAGAAAACAAAAGCATGAATGCACATGTAAGCAGTGTTTACTTCAGGATGCAAAGAATAGTTTTCTGAGACATGAAGGTTCGTAATGGTCTAGTAATTGTCAAGTTGGTCTGCTACAGGAAACACGTTTTACCTCTAATACTGTTATTAAGTCTGGGCACTGTGTGCTGAGGTTAATTGGAACATGAGACTGTGCGGGACTGTTCAGAATGAATGGAAAACTTAACCTACAATAATAGTAAAGTTCTTGTATTTGACCCTAACCTAATCTTGTTTGGCCTTAAGCCTCCAGACCATAATGATTCCAAACCAGGCCTGTCAGTTACCAGAGTATCGCCACAGCACTCAGCGCTGTTGCCCTGGCTGCATTCCTTGAGGGTTTGTAATTACTGTAAATGTTAAGGTTGCTGCACTAAATGAACTGTAGTAAAACAGAGCTGCTTAAACTACATGATGTTTTGTTGAGGAGAGCGAGTCAGGATGGAGACATAACTGACCCAAATTACTCATTTGTTATTCAAGAGCCAGACTAACAAGATGAGTTGTCTTCTAGGCAAGGAGAAGTAAGAGAGATGGAACAAATGTGCTGAATGGTATGTCAATGATGGCAACCATAATATTATTTTAGCATTTGTATTGTTTGTAATGTATCTATATCCCAGTCTAATAAGGTGATATGTAAAGATCAGCTTGATTTTACAAGTCTTGTGCCCAAGATTGTGAAACTACAGTGTGCTTTCAATGATGGCATCTTTACATATATATCCACTTTTCAGTCATCAGATATTTACTCTTTAAAATCAAGGTAACGGAGTTGATATTTTAAGATTGTATTGCAAAAAAAATCCTTGTCTTAATGTCTTGCAGGGATGATTTTATTGACAATTTATATTATTGCCATTATAACAAGGTTTTGGTTATTTTGAAGAAGTTTGTTGCAAGGTACCAGTTTCTATGATATTTCTGAAGTACACATGATCCTTCAGAAATCATGGTTGTAAAAAAAACTGTTGTAATGCTTAATATTTCTTTGTGGAAACTGTGATACATTTTTTTCCTCTGTATTCTTTGTTGAATTAAAAAAAAACAGCATTTATTTGAAATATTTTGCAACATACTGTAAGTGTATTTACTATCATTCTTTCTTAAAAGAAAATCTTACTAACCTCAATCTTTTCAACAGTAGGCTATTTTGATAAAAAAATTCAGTGTGGCTCAACTTACCCACTGGGCACATCTTACCCCAAATTTCTTTAAAGAGTAGAACTTAGTGAGTGTTTAACTCCACAAAATTGAACTTTGTTCTCCTTGTCCAGTTAAAGTTCAGTGATCAGGGAACAAATAAGTTGCACTTGTTATGTTTACTATTCACTTCTGCACATAGTCTAGGCTAGGGCAATGCACAAGACTCGGAAATTCCAGGGCCGGATATCTAAAGGTTGGGAGTTTCTGTGCACAACTGCAAAAAATCAATCCCAACAGTTTAATGCGTGTGTGCGTGTGTGTGTCATATGGGACTGAGGCTTGATGCACATCTGGTTGTGTGATTCCATCTCGAGCAGCCATGTAATTTAGAGATACCTCATGGTTGGAGCACAAACAGCCTTTACAATTTACAATGCATAAACTCAAATATAGAATTACACATGCTCAAAAACACAAACCTTATGTCTGTAATTATTGCCATTCATAGCGACAAACAGTCTGAAGGAATTCTGCTGCCAAATGACTAAAAGTTGCATGTTTGTTTTCCCTCTCTTTCGTTATCTTGCTTTTGCTTTCTTTCCATCTCTTTCATCATTGTGAGTTTCTTTTTACCTGCTACTCTTGTTCTTTACAATACCAATACCTTCCTTATCTTTCACTTTGTCTCTTTTGCGCTCCGTCCCTCCACCCACACATAACTCCGCCTTTGTGTTTACATTCCTTGCTCCATATTTGGAGGGTTCAAGGTCCTCCGAGCGTCCGTTCGCGCTCTACAACAAGCATATGTGTGTGTGTGTGTGTACAGCTGTATTCCGAGGAGCATTGGCTGGCTCGAGCGGAATAATGCTTCCCAAGCCAGGATTTTCCCGTACACCCAGGAGGGGCACCTGAAAGGGGTTACCTGTGTGGAGGTGGAGAGAGAGAGAGAGTGAGAGGTAGAGCGAGCAGTACTGTAAGAGGAAAAGGAGGAGGGAAAACGGGGGAAAGGGAGGAAAGAGATTGACTGAGAGAAAGAAAAAGAAGAAGAGGAAAGAAAAAGAGACCCAGGGGAGCTGTTATCACCTTATGGGAAAGAATGCAAGCTGCCTGTCTGTTTAAAACTGCACAAGGAGAGAAGGAGAGAAAGAGAGAGCAAGACAAAATGGGCACAGATGCCTGCAGGATGAACACGGTCAGGACCGCTTGACTCTTTCTTTATTCCTTCAAGAAATGTTGTTTTTTCTTTTTTTTTCTGTATGGTAGAGGCTCTGTTTCTCACTTGTGACCATGTCAGATACCTTTTTACTCTTCGTCATAGTTTCCATTGTCAAAGTCATCTCGGATACCTTTGGGGTCTGATTCGAGAGGATGTTTCTGGAAAGCATTAGGTTTGTGACTCTACATGCTTTTTTGAAGCGGTGCAGGGTGGTGGGATATACTTTCAGCAGCAACATGGTTGATTTATTTCAAGAGTTGCTGAAAGCTCTTGTGATAAACGAATGCAGTTAGGCTTCATTTATCAAGAAAAGTTGCAGCAGTAGGTCACTTTTAAAGTACTTTTCAGAGGAACAAGAAGTCTCAGGTTTTTCATTTGATGTTTTATGCAGTCTTAAGGCACTTGGCTAAAACATTTCTGGGCAGAATTTGAAGAAATATTAGTATGTTGTCCTTTTAATAATTTTTAATGTGGACTTTTTGTTAGGTGCAAAGTCAAAGTCAAGTTTGTTTTAATTTTTTGCAGTGCCGGATGATACATTAAAGTAGTTGGTTTTGATTCCAAGTGGTCTATTGAACATTTATTTTCGATTATGATAAAGTTTGTTTGATAGTATGATGACTATTGAATCTCAGTTGTTGGGTGTGTGTTTATATGCCTGTGTGAGTGTGTGAGAGAGAGTTGCCAGCTGTGGCTTTTTATCATGCATGCCTGGTATTTGGATTTCAGTCTCTTGAGACTAGGGAAGCTTTACTGGTTTAGTTAAAAAGGTCTGTGTTTTTCACCAGTTGACTCTAACCAGTTTTGTCATTGTGATCAATCCCAGTTTATATTAGGTGTCTTTACTTACCATGCTTGCATCAAAAAAATATAAATTCAATGTACTTAATGTGTTCATATTGTATTGCATAACAAATTTGTCACTATTGAGGTGACACGGTTAGCAGTTTTGTGGTGTGGTTAGTGCTAAGGGTTGTTTAAGGGGTAGTGTAAACAATGTAGTTACAGAAATTAATCACAGATGTAATTACATAAGGTTTTTTTATATATTAAAAGTGTGTATGTACACAGTTGTATCAAATTTATGTTAGTACATAGTAGTTAAAGACAGTATAATGTGTGTATGTGTGATAGGATTGTTTCTGTTTGACGAAACACAAATTGCACATAACTTATATCTATAGTGTCTATAGAGTGCTGCAATTATGACATATTTTCACCCTGGTTTTCTTGACAATAGCCTAATAGAATTTTTGATTATTTCAAAAATAAAGTTTACGATTTATAGATGTTTTGGTTATCATGTCAGTCTTCAAAAATAAACACAACTTGAATGAATTTTGAAGCCTAAATACCAGAAGGTAAAAGCTAAACATGGTCGAATGATTTCAGTGCCACCACCATTAAGTTTCCGACAACTCTTTCAATGTTTGTTTAAAAGTATTTTTCCTAAAAGTTTGAGTTAGAATAGTTCTTAAGAGCATGATTAACACAACGAGATGTAAGATCTTTATGTGAGAATATCTTGAGATTGTGTTAACCAAAACCTTTATTTTCAGCAAAACTTTTATTTCAGTATGCATTGAGAACTCAAAACCATTGCTAAAACTAAAAATGCCTACTTTTTGGGGTTTTACCTATAAAAACATATCTTCCATGGTGCACACTATTGTCAGATTGATCCAATTTTGAAATTAAACCAAAACAGATCATAACCATAACACATAGAGTGTGGTGTGATGTTAAATATCAGTGTTTGCATGTGTTTGTACAAGCCTGCATGTGTGATGCTGCCTTCTGGCTTCATGTTGTACAGTAGATATGTGTTATCAGTCAGGATCATTGCTGTGAGACTCTGAGTGTGTCGTGACACATGACACTATCTGCTGCGTCTTCGCTATAACACACACAACGGCCACACAAAGACATATTTAGGTTTGTGTGTTTGTGTGATGACTAAGGTGTCTGCAACTCTTTATAGACGTGTTAACATTTCCGCTGGAGTGGGTGAAGATAAGGGGATACAGGTCTGACTTTGTTTTCAACACCTATTTGTCACCATGGTAACTTTTGACACTTTAAAATAGTTATACATAAAGAAATGAGTAGTAATTTTAACAAACTTGTTTGAAATGAAGTACTTTCACATATCAGATGTCATGGATGCCAAATAACGACTGGGAAAATCTCTAAAATCTGCACTTTGCCTTTGTATGATGCTTCATCCACACCAACAGGTGTCAGTATAAATTATATAGGCTAGACAAAGATATATTTGAAAATGTTGTATCTATGTAAACTGGTAAATGCCACCTCAATGTCATTAAAACAATAAAAGTTAGGGGGATGTCAGTAAGAGAAAACATGGTGGACACCATAAATTCAGGATCTGTTTTGATGTTACATTTTGCTGAAATGTATTAAATTATTATTTAAAATAAAATAAAACACAATTTTGATGGTTTTGAACATTTCTGATATATATATAACTATTTAGTTTACAGCAACTTCACAAATTTAGTAACAACAACAACTTTGCTATTTATTCTAGCTTTATTTTGCTCCTTCCAAAGTGATTTGAACACACCTGAAATAATAATTCCATCTTCTACTTCTACATTTTAGGAGCACCTGAACACACCATAAGTCCTAAATGAGTTCCAAATTGTAGAGGTCAACTAATTCTCTAGTGATTGAACTAACTTTTCGTTTGTTCTTCCACAGCCAAGCAAAAAGAAGGTGCACGCTCTCTGAGCAGTGACTCTGGACTCTCCAACTCCTCCCAGTGGACTGGAGGACAAACCTCTGGGCTCCCAATCAGCTACGGCTCCGAGGAGCATCCACAGCTCCCCAGAGTGATCCCTGTGCTCAGAATGGAGGAGGAACAAGCTTCTCCTGGCATCACAAGATGTGACCCTAAAGCCAATCAAGCTACTTTTGATCATTCCAGTCATTTAAATGGTGAAACAATGTTCCTAGAACGAGAGACAGATATTATAGATGATGATGAAGACATCATCGCTCCGAATGCTGCTGTTTTAGACTATAAAGACACACTTTCTTCAAAGGAAATGTCTGGCTTGTCTTCAGGTGAATGTCAGAACTCTGTCCAATCAAATGATAGTCAAAGTGAAGCTCTTCCTGCTATATTTAGAGACGTGAATTCCTCTCACACACTCTCACACACTTCAGTTCCTTCTGGATATCAGACACATATATGGGTAAAACAGCAACAGTCCACGTCTTATATGCACACTCCATCAGACAGACTGGAACACAGAGAGGAGATGGAGCTCCTAAAAAGTGCAAGCAAACCTTCATTACCAGACAGTGGCTTTCCGGAGACACAGTCTGAGCCAGACAAGGATGATGAGTTTGCAACACTGGCTTTGGATGTTGATCAGTCAATCGAACAGCTCAATCAGCTGATCCTGGACCTTGACCCTGACTTTGAACCAGTCCCCACAAAGGCAAGGAGTCACATGACCCACTCGGCCTCCCTTCAGACCAATGGAATGACGCTTTCGGTTGGAAGGGCCAAATCCCTTCAGGCAGGTAAGAGCAAATCCTGATACATTGTATTGATTCCAACTGGCCAGCAATCCACCAAATACTTCTAGTTATGTTTTTGCACAAAATACTGTGATATTCTTTGAAATACACTGGTGTGTCATATAAATGACACAGTATATGAATATAGCAAGCATTGTGTAACATAGCAGAATTTCTACACATGCCCTGCAAATGAACCTTTTTATTACAGTAAGAGGCAATATTTGTTTACCTTTTTTTTTACCTATATTCTGTAGACTATGTTTGTTTTTCTAAACATAAAATGCACAGGATGCTGTGAATTCATATCAAATACTTTAAATATATATTTGAATTTAGATATATGCTCATAATTTCATTATCATGACTCTAAAATCAAATTTATATCAAATATAATGGTAAATAGATCTCATAAGGCAAACAATTTACAAAACAATTTTATATATTCTACAGTTCGAAAGTTGGGGGTCAAACACTTTTTTTTAAAGCATTAAATTCAAAGTTTCATCAAAACATCTGAATTTGTGCATTAACTTTAAAGACATGGATACTCTCGCAAAGATTTCTATTTTAAGCAAATGTTTTTCTTTTAAACTTTCTATAAATCAAATAATCTTTCAATCCCCTAAATTATTATTATTTTTTAAAACATCATCAACAAATCTTACTGAACCCAAATCTTAGAATGGTACAGTGTGTGTGTATAGATACATATTTATCACATTTCAAAAACATGTGGAATTTTTGGTGCTTTCAGTTGCAGTTTTGCCTTGTTCATTGGTTAATGTCTGAGCAAAAATTAATGTTTGTGGTGTCTGTTCGCAGGGGCCTAATTTATGTTAATAAATGCACACAAGTAACATACAATGGTCCCTTATGTGCAGCTCCTGACAGGTTTGCTTGTTACAGGTTCTGCCTTTCATTTGTGTGTGTGTGTGTGTGTGTGACAGAGAGAGAGAAAGTGAGTAAGTGTGTGTAAGTGTGGCTGTGCTTGAATATGTAAACATCCAGGTCTAGTATGGGAGTTTCACTTTTATGCTTTCATGCTTGTTTATTTATTTATTTATTAGAATTATAAATAAAACAATTTTTATATATGAGAGTCACTTAATGAGCATTTGATTTAATTTGAGTAAAACTATCCTCATATCATATACACACAGAAATGTAAAGGTATTCTCAGCTACCCGTAAAGATAAAAGTTTGGTTTAACTTGAATAATCACACAATATTTCTTGAATGTTTTAATTGTAATTATAAAATTATAATTAATAAAATTATATTAATAATAAATTATATTTAACCTTTATTTTCCAAAAAAATATATATTATTATTATTATTATTATTATTAATTAAAAGATAAATTGAATGTTTTATGCCTTGAAAATTTAAATCATAAGGCGATTGTAAGGATAAATTAAACTTGTTTTTATGCTTTAAAATGAATAGACATGCTAAAACACAAAATTTGGTAACAATAAAACATTTTTGGGCTCTAAACATGTCATTTTTGTTAAACTTTTAATTTATGTTAAACTGTTTAAGTTGTATGATTTTAATTAATTAGAGATGCTTTTTGATTAATACAATTTTATTTAACCATTAAAAAGGAGTCCAGGAAAAAGTAAACCTAGGGGAAACACTGTAGTCTATATGTAAACCTTGTGTTTTTTGACAATATTAGCGCAAAAGCTAGCTTAGTCCAGTAATCAGGAGCTGTCTGACAGGCGGTACCCCCTCAGAAAAACCACACGTCAGACCAGCGCAAGAATGAAATGTTTCAACGGCTCTAAAGCACATGCAAATAATATAGATAAGACAGCTGCACAAAAAAAAAAACTGACATTACCTCAACTAGTTTTTTAAATGAGAGAACTTTATCATCCAAAGGCAGCTACAAAACTAACATTTAAGTCTTTATTTCAGACATTCATACATTTTGGGATACACTGATCTTAACTATTCATGACATAATCCAATACAGATTTTTTTATGTATTTTATTTAAGCAAAAGACAAGAAATAATGAAAATATGAGAAGGAAGAATATGGTTAGTTGCTTCATTTAAATTAGACTGTATAATTTTAAAACCTGAAGTGAAAACAGAATGGTTTGACTTCAGCTTTGTGAAATCAGGCTACATACATATCAAACAGCAGATGGGCTGAATAAAAATGCAAATTCACACTATGTCATTCTCTGCAACCGCTCATTGGAAAGAGGTTATATTCTCTGCATATTGATAGCGACCCACTGATGCACGAAACTTATATGCAATATTAGAATGTTTGCAGAAGTGGACAGGACTGGATACAGTCCTTGCATGGCTCTAATACAAAAACACGCATTTTTTAAGGACCAAAGGGGACCAGGAAAAAGAGGACATATTGCCATCCTAGCCAAATTTGACATACAGTATTTTGAGATGGAGGATCCAGAACTGCATCTGAAAGAATGCACTATAGGACGATACAATATTTATTCAAATGCAGACCGTGGAGACCTTTTTATCGTGACGATCAAAAGACCATCATATCGCACACCTCTAAGCCGAACCAATGGGCAGCATGGGGGCAAACTGCAGTAGTCTGAAAAAGTTTGGATATTTGTCCTTCCATAGCCTACTTCATCTTTAAGTTTCTCAAGAGTAATCGGCGAGGCACATTTCATAAGGTCCATTTCAGCTGTCACAAGCCGAGGGTGAATCTTAAGGATCACATATATGCTTAAACTGAATTGCCTGTCCAATTCAATGTTTAATAACTTGCGAAAGCAGGAAAATAACGAAAAGAGAGTCTTCTCATGTCCTCTCAAGCGACTTGAGAGGATACGGGGCTTAAATAATTCATGTAGCCCAAAACATACTCATTTTAACCTCTAAAATAACAAGATAATACAAATAAAATTAGAAAATGTGAATTCTTTAATTTATATTTTTTATTTGGGCCAATGCTAAAGACCCCCCATGCCCCCCACACTCTGCCTATGGCTGACATAGTGTAAATGTGACCTCTAAGCTGCCTTTAAGTTTAAAATTGGACATAATCATATTTCTAGCAGTGTAATAACAATGCCCTTGCCAACCATTTAGTTACTCTTCATAATGTTATATTGACTGCTGCTTTTACCAAACACATCTGTGATGCAGTCTGCATGAACTCAATACTCTGTCTCCTTTGACCTGAGCATACTGAGCAGGTCTTGTTGCTTTTGAAATGTGTCCCCTGCCTTGCATGTGTCCCCTTTCTATTCTGTTATAAGATCCCAACATCCTTTCTTACTGGATCAGCCCATGTCAGAGCAACTCTGACACCTGGAATGAAGGGTCTTTGTGTAGAGCGGAGAGTTCATCCTGCTGAACAGAAATCTATGCAGCGTGTTATTATTACTGTAGTATGTCACCAGATATATGCCCTGCAGGGAGTGTGTTTGAATATACATGGTGTAAGGGCTGAGGAATGCCTTTGAAGTGAGCATCTACTGACAAAACATGTTGCCTTTCCCCATCGTTGAGTCTCATGGATTTTGTTTGTCTATTCAGTGATAGTAAACAGAGTTTGTACTGTTGCCCCTTTGTAATTAATTATTACCATGTTTTTTATAAAAAAAGATTGATTTTTATTTAAACTCAGAAATAATCCAATAAATAAATACAACAGAAATATAAAATTAAGATTTTTTTCAGAATCAAATTTTTGTTTAGGTCTCTACTCAAATAAGACAATTTGTGTCATTGATCATGTGATTCTTTTTATAGAGAGTTAGATGTTTTTAAAACTGATTAAGGTTTAAAATGATCTTTCTAGAGTTTTCTTGTATCTTAAGTGGTGCTGTCATTAAAGCAAAAGACATAAACTAAAGATAATTTTAAATTAAACTTTTTAGTCAAACTATTATAATATAATTTATAATGGTTAAAATGATTAAAAATAGAATAATTAGAATTATATCTAATATGCTGATTTATTATCAGTGCTGTTTTTTTTTTTTTTTAACCAATTCATTCGGAACCCTTTTTTTCAGGATTCTTTGATAAATAAAGAGTTAAAAAGAAGAGCATTTATTTAAAATAGAAATATTTTCTAACAATATATATTACTGTTTAAAATAAAACTGCTGTCAATCAATAAAAACTTTTAATCTAATTAATTACATATTTTCACTGTACAAACAAGGCATCTTGAAGATGACGTTGACTGCTAGAGTTGGTATCATGGGACGTGCTAGGTCGTACCTCCGGATTAACGTTAACTCCTGGATGCTTTGCATTGATGTGGTACTTTAGAGTGGATGAACTCCGGTGATATGCAAATTCATTGCTACAGACATTGCAGACGACTTTATTTTTATCAACACTTCCATCAGGCCGTTTTTTATAAGTAAATGTTCCAATCAATGATCCAGGCAGCGCCATCGCGTTCTCGTCTCCCTCCTTCATCTTACAGTCGAATGGTGGCTAGAACGGCTCCAGATTCAAAGGTCAATACGGAATGGATTAATCTGCGTAATTTTTTTTTACGCGTTATTTTTTCTCAGATTAATTAATCGAAATTAACGCGTTATTTTGACAGCCCTAGTTTAAAAGCTTGGGGTCAGAAATTTGTTATTCTTTCTTTTTTTGAAAAGAAATTAAAACTTTTATTCAGCAAAGATACTAGAAGTGATAGCATATTAGAAAAGATTCTATAAATTAAAATGCATAAATGCTGTTCTTTTTATTCATCAAAGAATCCTGAAAAAAGTATTGCAGGTTCCTAAATGAGTGAATAAATAAATAATATATATATATATATATGGCTGATGGGAATTCAGTTTTGCATCACATGTATTTATTTAATTTATGAAAAAAAATTATTTATAAAATTTTATAAAATGTATTACAATTTTTGTTTGTATTATTAATACTTTTTGTTTTACTACTACTACTACTACATTTATTAATTTAATTTAATTTAATTTAATTTAATTTAATTTAATTTAATTTAATTTAATTTAATTTAATTTAATTTATTATGTTTTTGTGGAATGTAATCCAACACAGCCCTGAAGTCAATGGCTTTTTTTTATGCAAGGTCATAAACTCCTCATAGATCTCATCTAAACAAGTGTTGTTTGAGAGCATGCTATTTTAGTTCCTGTTGTTTGTTTGATGTTGTTAGATGTTCTGAATGACCAGCCACAATTAAATGTGATCTGCCATGCATTGAATATGAACAGTGAATTCAGTGTCTCTGTCTGTACAGGTTGGAGGCAGAAACAGCTCAGTGATGTCTCTGAATACTCTGTGCAAAAGGTGGGTGGCGAACGAATGCAGAAAAACCAGAGAATCGTCTTTGGAATGCCATCGGTACAAATTCACAAATAGCCTCATAACTGTATAGCCTCAAAACTTAAACATTAAATATTTAACTCGAGACTAGTGCGATAAAATCGCTTACCAACCCTGTGCAAATTTTTGCCCAATGTCAACATAAAGTTGAATTTGAACTTGGAACATTGCTACCACAATGCCTCGTATGTTTTTGTCTGTTTCAGCGAGGTCTATATCACACTGATGCTGTTGACTTTGGTGACCTTCCTAAAGAGGTTGACAGTCCACTGTGGGTGGTTCTACATCAAGTTCCGCCCACACCGGCATTTCCTGTGACACCCCCCACTCCATATGGTAAGACCGACACTCAGTGTTGGGAAGGTTACTTTGGAAATGTAATAGGTTACAGATTACAAGTTACCCTATTTAAAATGTAATAGTAGTGTAACTTTTTTAATTACTTTAATAAAGTAATGTAACTAATTACTTTTGAGTACATTTTGATTACTTTTATAAATTTCTAATGAATGTTAATTTGCAACTGTTAATCATCTTCAACCATTTTACACCATGCAGGTTTAACCTTACAGTAGTGCTCAATAATGTCAGACTTTCACCATCCTTCATCACTTAAATTAAGATGATCACATTTGAACACATCCACCACACAATCAGACTTTACTTAGAGATTGATTTGAAGTTCAAAGCAGATTTAAAATCAAAAGAAATAGTTTATAGATACTGTTTTTGAAACCAAATCTTTGCATAACTACAGGCATCTAACTGCATCTAACAATGGTTTGGGGAAAAATAGTTAATAAAAAAATAAAAGCATATATATCAACTCAAATACGGTTATCTAATAAGCATGTGTCCTATTTTGTGTACTAAACTCCTGAAACACTGCTGTCTCTTTGTATATGATATGATGATAGTTTCTCAAAACAAGTAAAAAATGCTCATGAAGTGACTGTTCTGGAGATTAATTTCCATGAGGGGCGGACTGGGGAAAAAAATAGGCTGGGAAATCTCAAACTCATACACCCACAACCCATTCTGAAACATGGACAACCCTATTTTTTTTTTTTGGACCTTACATGAAAAAGATTTGAATCCTTAGGTTGGGGGACTTGCAACGTAATTAAGAGTTCTCTCCTGAACTGCATCTTCACTTCCATTATCCATCCATCTCTCTCATGACTTTAATACTGAAGATTTTTATTTGACTTTTACCATGTTTTGTAAGTGCAATTTTGTTTTTTTGGCAAATGAATTACCACTTGTATTTATTTTTACTACAAATTCCATAATTAAACCACGGTTAGTGCCATACCATAGGCTATATTAATTTTCCTAAGGGTTGTGTTTTTGTATCCACTAGCTCCCCCTAAACCTATGATAAAATATGATGATTTGTCTGCTAACTTACTACTGTAACATTACAAAAGATAATAATGACGTCGTTTATACAGTATTTTGAGTGATTGCGAGCAATGTGCTGCTGCTGCTTGACTAAGTAAACAAAGACAAAACTACATTAGCATATTTACAGATGAAACTGACCTGCACCTGAAACCCTGAACAGAAGTGTCGCTTCTCTGCTCCAGCTGTGCGCTTACACAGTTCACTCCGGTCTCTCTCTCTCGCATTGATTACTCGGAGTCTGATCCAAACCGTTCGGCGGAGGCGCGGAGAGCGCGCGAGCCCAACCATTGCCAGTCACGACTAACCGATTCATGATTTATTAGAAATGTAATCATCGAATGGCGGATTCGGAAATAATCGCTTTAGTATATTCGACCTGCAATTATACAATAACAATATTAAAGTAGAAGGCCAAATCGTCTGCCAGGCCACCGGGAATAGTCCTGGTTCTCCCGATGTCCAGTCAGCGCCTGATTTCCACAGACACGCAGAACGTGCAGGATTCATATTCAGTCTTTTTGCGGCTTAATATTCACAGACATCAGTCCATATCGGGTTTTGATTCAAGTGTACTGACCTACTTTTGATTTATTCGTCCAAAATGTGGCATATTGCGTCCGCGTTATAGGCTGAATTCCATTTTTATGACTCGATTCTACGAATGTGTTTTCCGCGTCTCAGAGATTATGGGCCATATGTCTTAGTGCAATTTGGAAAAGAAATAGGCTGTATGTGGATGTGTGTAAATATTCAAATGTAATCCTCTTTGTAATCGTTACAATTTTCATAAGTAACTGTAATTTAATTACTCATTTTTTCTTAGTAACTGTAACTGATTACTGTTACATTTATTTTGTAATTAAATTACGTAACGCCGTTACATGTAACTAGTTACTCCCCAACACTGCCGACACTGTACTTGATGTTTGTTATGTGAGTAAGCCTAAAGTACTATTATAGTGCCCTTGTCTGATCATTATTTGAAAATACAGTGGTGGCCAAAATTATTAGAACACTATTATTTTCAGCAGCTTAAAAACAGTGTTAATTGAGTTTTTTCTATAATTTTCTATAGTCTGTTGGTAGGAAATATCAGTTTACATTTCCAAACATTGATTTAAGCCATTAATTGTAATAATCCAGTGAGATCTTTGTTTGCACAACAAGGAGTTTGACAACAGCCAGTGCTAAGAAAAAGAACAAACTGAGACAGACTCAGACTCAGTCACAAGAACTGTGGCAAAGTCTCCAAGATGTTTCAAGAAACCTACCTGCAAAAATCTTACTGGATTTTTACAATTAATGACAAAATGAATGTTTGGAACTGTAAACCAATATTTCCTACTGACGCACTACAGCATAAGATAGAAATAACTGGCTTAAAAACCATTTTTAGCTGGTGAAAATATTAGTGTTCTTATAATTTTGGTCACCACTGTATATTTTTTTTTCAATAGCACATTTACAAAAAACATGCATTGCCCAAAGTACTTTTCAGTAGATGATCTAAACAGTATGAACATTTACATACACATACACACATTAAAACCTGGTAATGTATCATTTTAAAATGTCTTTATATGCAAATCAAACACATTCATTGTCAGAAAAAAAAAAACTTGGAAAATAATAACATAGTTGGGAAGTAGAAAACAGAAATGGCTCTATCATTTTTTGATCTTCAAGAATCTTAAAATTAATCCTAAAATAAAATGGCAACCAATGTGAAGACATTAAAACTGGAGTAATACTATTGCTCTTCTTTGTATGGGTCAGAAGCCTAGACGTATTAGTGATAAGATGCAGATGTACTGGCCAGAGAGGCTTTAACCTTGCCTAAGCAATGTACTAGTAAACAAAACAATTAAGACCCACTTGGAGTGCAATATATACAATAGTTTTGTATCATCAGCACATAAATGTTAAAAGTTTAGTATTTATGAGAAATTTATTCTACTGGACACATATACAATGGAAACAAAAATGGTCCAAGAATAGAACCCTGTGGCACACCACTGCTTAATGTATTTTATTGTCTCTTTCTCCTCATAGTGAAGAGTGGACATGACACCATCCCTTCAAGATCAGGTTCTCAAGCCAGTAGACACTACATGGGCTATCCAATATCGCAAGGTAATCAGTTGCCCACAGTGGCTACATCCTTATGCTACTTTTTTATACTGTATCTACAGTAGCAAAATCATGTTTATATCTACATAAGAGGACAAGAATATGTGTAGATACCAATTTGTGCATGTCTTTGGTTGATCTAGTCAGTAAAGTTTCCAGCTGTATCTCACACAAATGTGACTTGCTGCTGTCACAAATTCTGTGCTGCTCAAAATAATTCTGCTACAGGATGTGGCCCTCTGGGTCAGGGTGCATACTTCCTGTAACCTGGCGAGTCAGTGCTTTGGGAACTAGAGCTGTGCTTAGAATTAAGCCCAAAGTGCACTTCAGATTTGACACAAACTCTTAATGTATGCGTACAGCTGAACACATATCCTTCCAAAGTGTGCGCTGCATAGCAGTGCATTTGAAAGTTTCATCCTTGTCCAGCTATTTATCTCCAGACTTTATAAGCAAATAAAACGTCTTTGTACTTATTTAAACTAGACTTGTATGCATTTCTTAACAACCTCACGCAAGTCCTTGTCAATGCTAGCAGCTGTTATTATTGCAGTCTTGTCACTTTACAAATGCTATTCTGTCAGTCATTTCTTGATTTCCTTATTTAGTAGTCAAATTCATATTTGAATTCATATCAAAATCATTATAGTCAAAAATATCAGCACATTTGCAAAAACCCAAAGATTTATTTTGCACTCATAACAAATCATTCCATTGGTCATTTATGTAACTTTAATGGGGAAATACTATTGCCTGATTACATCTTTATAAGGCGGCACAAGAAAACATGATAGATTGGAAGAGCAAGGAAGACCATGTTAAATAACATTATATTATACAGCATGATTCACAGCTCCAAAAGATATTTTACAATTTTTCTTTTTTACTTTTTACAGAATCAATACATAAATAGATATAAAAAAGCATTTAATTAAATAGCATTAAATATCTTATATCTTATAAAATCTTATGGAATATAAAATATTCCAGATTTTAAATGGAAAACAGTAAACAAAGTGATAATGAAAAAGATTTGTTTCATTATACAACATTTAACACATCCGGCCTCCAGCAAGTTTGGCTCAGAGGAGGGAAGGATGTCTTGTATATTTTAATTTCCTGAAGTGGGAAGATTTGGAGGTTATGTAACATCAATCCATCTATGTTAGTGTCTAAACAGGAGAAAATAAAAGGTCTCACAGCCAAGCACTTTCTGACAGACAAATGCAAATATTTACACAGACATCTGAGGGGGAAGGAAGGGTAAACCACAGCCCCTTTAAATGAATATATGTGTTACAGTGGCTGAGGTCATCTCAGGGACAATATTATTTTCATAACAACAATCTTTAGATGAATATTGATTTCTTTGTAATTGAACATAGTTATAGAGTTAAAATTAGTTGTGTCCATTAATAAGTTTGTCCATGTATTTATTTATTTATCAATTTATTTATTTATTTTTATATACATTACTGTAAAAAAGATTGGGGTTGGTAAGTTTTTTAAATGTTTTTGAAAAAAAGTGTTTTAATCTCATCAAAGCTGCATTTATTTGATCAAAATTACAGTAATGTAATGGATTAGAAAATATTATTATTATTTTTTTTGTAACAGTGTATAAATCCATAGTGACTTTTGATCAATTTAATGCATCCTTTTTAAAATCATATTGACCCCAAATGTTCGAATGGTTTTGTAAAAAAACGTGAACTTTTTTTAAACAAGATAAATAAAAGTCTGGGACTGCCAGTTTATTTTAGTTAGTTAGTTAGTTAGTTAGTTAGCAGGTTTTCTCTGGAGTCTCAAAAGTTTTGATGGCCAGAATGATAACTAACAAAATACTGCTTAAGAAAATGTCTGTTTTTGCATAGAAGCAGATGTTGGGAGCAGCAGCACATGGTGGAGAGCATTATGTTGTCCATAAAAGGCCATCCTCACTCCTGACCCCAGTGCTGCGGTGAAACAGACTGTGAGAGTCTGCGGAGAACAATGCTTGAATGGCCTATCAAAGGCAGGAGAGCACTCATGAACTCAGATGGTAATGAGGCCATGGGGGTCTTTCACTGCCTTTCTGCCTCATGCCAGTTGGGGGCAGTCATCCTTCCTCCCTCTTCCTTTTCCTTCTGCCCTCCCCCTTCCCTCCCTCCTTCCCTCCTCAAAGCTGGAGTCAGTCAACCAGTGGCACAGTCCTTCTGGAAGAATGAAGTAGTTTTCCATCTGGGGTTTAACAGAATCTCAAAAACTCAATGACTTCATTCAGGCTAGACACAAATGAATAGAGAGAGAGGAAGGGTACAGTGTTAGACAGAACAGCAACTGTGTGACGTGCCGCCCGTGGTCAGTATTTGTGCTGGGAAGCAGACAGCACAGTAGAGAGAGCGAGATAGAGAGAGAAAATGTGAGGTGGAATAAGTGGCAAAGTAGATGTTACAGACTGGGGCCATGAAAGACTGAGACACAAAGAAAGCGTGCAGGAGTGTCAGAACACAGCAGTGTCCGGCAAGTCTAGCTTATCTTCTGTGGAAAAGTCTCTGTTGAGAAATACTTCAGCATGACTGCTTCTCTAGGTATGTGGGGAAAGATTTGGTGTCATTTTGACCCAACTTTTTGAGTTGTGCTTGTGTTTTTGCATGTGTGTGAGAATATGCCTCTGTGTTTGTATGCTAATACATCAGCCATTTGCTCTAGCCATCTCTGGCAGACTTGAGTTGTCTTCTTGTCAGCATGAAGTCTCTGTGAACACCCCCCTTACCATGGACAAGACTTTCTCTTCTCTTCTCTTCTCTTCTCTTCTCTTCTCTTCTCTTCTCTTCTCTTCTCTTCTCTTCTCTTCTCTTCTCTTCTCTTCTCTTCAGTATATCAGTCTTGTTTTCCAGTAAAAACATGTAAACATCCTCTGTACCTAATGGACAATTTGGTATGACATGCAGACTTGTTTTTGAGAAAGTATCCTTCATATTAATTTCTCTTGTTTTAAGCATTGATTACATTAAATGACATTTATGCTTAATATAAATATAACAAAAACCATAAATACCCAGCCCCTGGGTAAAAATAAAAATGTCCCAATGAACTCAGCATTTGGGGTTAACAAACAAAACAAATAACCCATATTTTTGTTTTTTTACTTTTTTTGTCTCAAAATTTAGACTTTTTCTTAGATTTTCTAAGTTTATATATTGCAATTGTGAGTTTCTAGACTCACAATTCTGAGTATTTTTCTCTACATTTTGAATAAAGATCTTACAATTTAGATTTTTCTTTCCCCAGAATTTAGTTTGTGCATCAGTCATAAAAAATAACTGTGAGATGAAGAATCCTATATAAACACTTTTTTTAAAGAAATATCAAAGTACATTGATATATGGAAGTTTTATTTTTTAATAATTTTTTTTATTATTTTACATTATAAATTCTATACATATTTATTTCATTCATTGAAATTAATTCTATAATTGTGTGTTACTTTTAAAAATGAACTTTATCTTGTTTTGAGGATGTTTAGATTTGTATTGGGTAACAAGACATAAATACTGATTGAAATATTTTTTATAGTGTAGTGTGTTCTCAAGTATATGGCAAGTTTGGCAAGACAAATTAATTTATATAGCACATTTGGAGAGGACGTTTATGTATTTGTGTGTGTGTGTGTGTGTGTGTGTGTGTGTGTGGTAGGCTCTTTTGGTTTGTTTACAAGTGAATGTTTCCTGTTTCAGCTGGCTTTTAGACTTGGGCACTTTGTCTGTAGATCTGAATGAGTCATTTGCATGGCCAAAACTTCACTGATAAAGACAAACACATCAGTGAAGTTTTGTGTTTTTGCTTAAACTGCCCTATATTTTGTTGGTTCTGTCAGTGTTTGGCATTCATCGTGTGCTTTCTCACACACCCAGCATATACTACTTCACCAGTGGGGTGTTTTGTTGAAAACATCTTGCATTCACTCTTTTCTAAAGCTCATTTACACTTGATTTGTCCCGTAAGTCACCTCAGATCGGTGATTTAGGCATGGCACTTTCTCATCTGGCCAGACAGATTTATCAAGCAACCATGGGAGGTACTAAAACAAAAGAGATGGATGCTCTTGTTGTGAGTGGTAAGTGAGCTCTCTGATGGAGGTAGAGTGGAGACAGTGGACACTGTTCTACCCTCTGTCTCTGGACAAAAGACAGTTTTGTTTGGGCCTGTGTTCAAATGAATGTGGATGGCGAAAGAATGTGTTGCGTAATCGTAGTATGAATCTCAGATCAGTTTGAGTTTAAGATTGAACAACACGCATCCAAATTATCCAAAACAAACTATTTGGTCTGTTTATTACTGTTCTTTTGCCAGGGTAGGACTCAAAATAGGAACAGGGACAACATTGATTAAATCAACAAAACACTGAATAAATCTTAATGTATGTTAATGTTCTTGACATATTTTTTTCTGTTTCTTTAAATCACAAATGAAAGTTTGATATGTGCGATTTGTCACTAAAAGGATAAGTGGATAGGTTGTGTAGAACATCTAGCGGAAGAAGTTGTGTATTTGGTTATGAATGAAGCTGACATTTAAGAGTAAGCCCAGGTGTCAGATATATAACTCAAACTAGAGCTTAATCTTATTGCAGACATATTTTACACATGTATCATGGAGTAATGCCTTTGACTGGAAAGTATTTAATTCTCCTGTGCTGAATTCTCTCTTTTTATTTTCCCCTCCACATATTCTCTCTGCTTCTCAACTTTGCAGCTTTGATCACAACAGCTGGACATTTTTCAACTTGGCTCACTGCATGTGTGCGTGTGCATTCCTCCTTTGAATGGCGAGTTTGTTAAGTCCGTAAAACTGAAGTCGTCCTTTGTTCTCGCTGGCATGCGGGAGATTTAATCCTGAAAGACCTGGTCTGAGCACACAAACACGCTTACACACACTTCTATCATCCTTCTCTTTCATTTGCCAGCCCAATGCCAAACTCTGTAGGATGTTGATATGACGTGCAAATAATGAACGGTTATACTGTATTTTCTGCAGGACTGTAGTTAATGTTAAACAGTCTGATACACATATGTACACACGTGCGAGTGTCTGGTTTACACTTTTTTATAATCTCATAAAAAAATATTTTCAAAGAGTTTTCTTTATTAATTGTAGATTCACACTGAAGGCATCAAAACTATGAATTAACACATGTGGAATTATATACATAACAAAAAAGTGTGAAACAACTGAAAATGTCATATTGTAGGTTCTTCAAAGTAGCCACCTTTTGCTTTGATTACTGCTTTGCACACTCTTGGCATTCTCTTGATGAGCTTCAAGAGGTAGTCACCTGAAATGGTCTTCCAACAGTCTTGAAGGAGTTCCCCGAGAGATGCTTAGCACTTGTTGGCCCTTTTGCCTTCTGTCTGCGGTCCAGCTCACCCCTAAACCATCTGGATTGGGTTCAGGTCCGGTGACTGTGGAGGCCAGGTCATCTGGCGCAGCACCCCATCACTCTCCTTCTTGGTCAAATAGCCCTTGATGCCTTCAGTGTTACTCTACAATTTTCATAGTCATGAAAATAAAGAAAACTCTTTGAATGAGAAGGTGTGTCCAAACTTTTGGTCTGTACTGTATATATAGTGTATAGTATATATAAGTGTTTTGATACATGAAGTGTAAATTTAAAAAAAGAACTGTAGCATCTGATCTCTTCATTTCAGTGCTGATTCATTTTTGGCATGTAATTTCTTGTTAGACCCTCAGACCTCTTTCTTCTGTCTCGAAGGGTCATCCAGATCTTCTTTTCTCTTTGAAGGGCCAGAATAGTTCAATAGATCATTGACCTCTTGGCTGCAATCCTTATGTTACCCTAACTTCTGTTGATGCCAGTGGATTCAAGCGAACTATGTTTGGATGCCTTTCTGCTTAATTTGAATCCATTTATTGATTTTAATGAACTTCAGTGCAAGTCCAGGCTGGTTTATTCTGTGTTTTGGCTGATTTAGCTGGTGGATCAGTGAAGTTGTGTTATTCAGTAGCAGTGTGTGGCTGGTGGACCAGCATGGGTCTTTCAGAAGAAACTGATTGGGAAAGGAAGCCTTGCTGGTTAAGCTAGTTAAGGAGCCTGGTGGGACATGCTGACCACCTGCATCCAAATCACAACACGTGAACAAGCAGACCAGACCACCCATCTGTGGGAAGCAGTTTTGGGATTCCTGTGTCTTGGGAATGAGTTTCAGGGTTTTTTGGGTGGGTCACAAGATCTATTTTTGGGAACACTTTAGACTCATCTGTATCCAGATGCTGTCTGTGTGTTTATAATTTTATGTATTACATTTTCAAAGACAACATCTCCTTGACAACATCTCACATGATGTGGTTAGGGGTGAAGTCATGGCTGAAGAAGAAGGTACCATCACATTATGGCATATGTTTGATTAGTAAATGTCTTCTGAAGGAAAACATTCATGGGAAATCCACCATTAAGATGTGGAGCTAATTGCTTTTTATATAATTATGGAATGAATGGTTACTTGGAACTGTTGGTTAAGTTGGCAATACTCAAAACAGCAGCCTGTTTCTCTCTTGGAGTTATACGACTTAAAATTACAAACATGTGAGGCCCTTTCATCATGAGGGACAAATTTGCCTCAAGGGCCAAGAAGTTTCATCATATTTCTTTATTATTTTTATTTTACATTGGACAAACAATTTTCATTGATCTGCTATTTTTTTAGATAGTTTTAGGAGTTTACAAAATGTATTGAGATTAAATTTTATTTTTTTTCCTTATTATCATATTTATTCCTTATTATCATTATCATAAATTTAAATTATTATAAATTTTAATTATACATTTATTTATTATTTTATTATTATTTTTATTTATTTTTTGCCAGTTTACAGAATTGTATTGGTCCATGCACACACATAAAACGTTAGAAATTATAAATAATAAATACAATTTTCAAAAGAGTGCAAAATGTTACTGCTACTTTGAAATTACATGATTGCTGAAAAAAGAATGCATAAATATTAGGGCTGTCAATCGATTAAAATATTTAATCGCGATTAATCGCATGATTGTCATGAGTTAACTCGCGATTAATCGCACATTTGTATCAGTTCTAAATGTACCTTAAATTAATACTTTTCAAGTTTTTAATACATTAATCAACATGGGAGTGGACAAATAGACGCTTTATGCAAATGCATGTTTATTATTAGTGAAACCATACTTAACATAGGATGAAGACTGGACATCTATCAAAAGGACCATAGTATCAAAAGTCATATGTTTATCAAAGAACTTGTTCATGTCTATTATACACATGAAAAAACAACAACATAGAAATAAACGGTTCCCATTACTTCTCTTTCTTTACTCAATTTACTTACACAAACCTATTTACATTTTTGCACGATAGGGCAGCTCACTTCTTGTAAACATGCTAACCTAAATGTACATTTATTATTACTGAAATCACCCTAAACAGAGCATAAAGAACATTGACATGTTTTACAAAGAACGTGTTCATGTCTATCAAACAGGTGGGAAAAAGAATACAAAAACCCACAGGTTCCTCACAGATTATTTCTCTTTCTTTGCACTGAGCCAGTTGCTCAAACAGACGAGCCTGTTTACATTTTCAGATGACAGGGCAGCTCGATTTTTCTGAACAACATGTCCTGAGAGTGAAAACAATCGTTCACAAGGTACGGATGTGGCAGGTGTTGATAAGTATATGCGTGCAAGGTAGGCCATCTCACTGTGTGCCCCTTCATGATTGGACCACCACTGCAGGGGACAGTCCTCTATGCCAGTGGTTCCCAAACTTTTCCATTCCACGACCCACCTAGACAAGTGTAATATATTTCACGACCCACCAAAATATTAAAAAAAAAAAAAAAACAACGAGTGAAATTACTTTAAACCTAATCTTACTTAAAATTTTTATGACAGAAATTAAGTATTTAAGAAAAATAACCATTTTATTTTAGAGTACAACTGAAAATTTCACTACAAATTTACAAGTTTTAATTTTTGTTTACTGGCGTTAAAATATGTAGTGTCCATAAAAACGTGAAGCAGGCTCACTCCAGTGAAGTGTGATCTGCGCTGCTGTGTTTTGTTGCATTCATGATCCTTCCGTGTGTGTCGGCGAGAACGGAGCACAATCCAACACTTTTTTAGAAAAGCATAAGAAGCAAAGCAGAACTATCTAAAACAGTTTGGAGATTAAAATAATTGTGAAATAGGTAAAAAAAGACCGATTGAACCTTTTAATGACATTGCTCTGAGACCTTCAAAACACGCAACGCACACGGACTTAATTGCAATTTGAAAATCACACTAAGGATATTGCAGTTCATTATTAATGTTGGTGGGCTATATCGTTGTGATGAGTGGGTTCCCAGTTCCCGCCTCCTTCTTCCTGTGATTGTGAAGATTTTAATGTTTTACACTGGTGCCGAAGCCAGGGAGGAAGGAGGGGCGCGCTGCCGAAGATCCTTCGCCGCTGGGGTGAATCCGCAGTGCCATCGAGCAGGGCGAAGGAGTCTGCCGCCGAGGGTGCTCGATGTGGTGGGCTGGAGTGAGTTGCCGGGGGGGGGGGGGGGGGGGCGAACTCACTCCAGCCCACCGCCTCGATGACTCCTTCGTGGAAAGAGGTGGGAACCGGCGGACAATCAAACAAAGTTTTAATAACCAAATAAACACAAAACAGCGCGACAGCCCCTCTCGGATGACTGCCGTGCACAAATAAAAAACAAACACAAAATAAAACCCAGGCCTGGTCCTCTCTCGTCCTTCACTGTCATCGCTCCTCTTTTGTATCTTTCCGATCTCCTCCGTGGTTCTTGAGACCGGTGAGTGTTGCTCATTTCCCAATCACTCCACCGGCCTAGCTCTGTTCCCATGGCACTAGGCCCCGCCCCACTCGTCACATTCGTGCAGCCCTAGACTGAACTGTGTTAGTGTCTGTGTGTCATTGAAACGCAAAATTAGCTGCAGCCAAGTGACTTTGTGCGACCCACCTTGTTCCATTCCGTGACCCACGAGTGGGTCGCGACCCACAGTTTGAAAACCCCTGCTCTATGCCAATAGAGGGCTCTGCCTTGTAGCGCTCCACACATTTCTCAATACAGTCCTCTTCATCATCATCAGATGAAGATTCTGGCACAGACATGAGACATGTTATCTTCTTAGGTGGTTCAGTTGTCACTGGTTTATCTGGCTGTGCAAGCCCCTCCCTCTGGAGCAAGGCACAGACTGAACTCCACACATCAGCTCTGTCAGCCCTGCTCAGACATTTGAGGTCCTTAAACCTAGGGTCCAGTGCTGATGCAACCCTCAGCCATGTGGTGTTGGTTTTTTCCTTCCGTTTGTCCATGTCAGTTGTGAAAGTTTCCTTAAACTTAATCATGTAGGCTGGGTCATCTTCTGAGACCTCCATCACACGTGATAGATGACACAACGCGGGCAGCACAACTGAGCAAGAAACAAATTTCTCTCCTCCTAAAAGTTCACTCACATACCTGGAATAATAGAGAAAAGCACTTTAGTTAGACATAATGAATCTCTCACTCACTTTCAATCTCTCACTCTTAACACACGCGCACACGCACACACACACACACACACACACACACACAAACCTAACCATCACAGAAAACTTTCTGCATTTTTACATTTTCAATACAACTCATTCTGTATGATTTATAAGCTGTTTAACTGGACCAACAAATGTCCCCACAAAAACAAGGATTTCAGACATTTCTATGATATTTTGTCCCCATACTGTATACACACACACACACACACACACACACATCAGAACATAAATCCACTCTATTATAAATGTCTCACACACACACACACAGTCAAGACACATCAGAACAACATAAATCCACTCTATTATAAAAATGTTACACACACACACACACAGACGTCCCCACTTTTGACACAACCTTACTTTGACTGAGAGACAAATATAATAATAATAAGAGTATCAATAAATTACCTGCAGTGTTCCAGCACAGTCTCCAACCTCTTCAGTTTATCAAATTCAGCTGCAGTTGGCATGTTGATGTTGCCTGCATGTAGGGCCAGTGCATCTCTCAATGGTTCTTGATTTCTCTGAACACGCTTTATCATTTCTAGGGTGCTGTTCCACCTAGTAGACACCTCCTGTACGAGTGACTCTTTCTTTTGAAGATGTTTGACTTGCTGCTGTTCAAGCTCGGCTGCGTTAGCAGGGCTATGCTTGAAATGACCCACTAACTTCCTGCATTTTGCCAAGGCGCCATCAAACGGGCTGTTTTGGAGAGAAACTGTGATGGCTCGGTGGAGGCTGTGTGCAATGCAAGGCATATGCTCGAACGGGAGCTGCCTGGCCGCTGCAATCATGTTGCGTGCACTATCAGTGGTCACTATTTTAATTTTGAGTTCAATGTTCCACTGTCTGGCTACTTGAAGAAAGTGCTCAGCGCAAACGTCAGCATAGTGTCTATCTTCTGTCTTCATAACGGTCAAAGCGTGAGACTGAAGTTTCCAGTGCGCGTCAAAATAATGTGCTGTGACGCCTAGGTAGCTATGGTTACTGAGGGAAGTCCAATAATCTCCGGTGAGCGCAACCGTGTTTGTCTGTCTCAATGCCTCCTGAACTTTAGCTTTCTCCTCTTCATATAAGTTGTGAATCTTGGTTGTAATGGTGGCTCTTGAAGGTAGTTCGTATGTAGAATCGTTAGATGCGATGTGAATAATTTCAAGTAGACCCTCGTCCTCGACCACATTAACTGGTCTACATGCTGTAGCCACCCATTTAGCTATAGTTGAGGTGAGTCTATTAGTTGTGGACTTATCCATCGATCTCCGCAGCAAACTTTGATCCATTGTGGTCTGCCTTTGACGAGGGGGAGGGGGGCTCTCCGTGTCAGTTGTATGCTTCGCCATCAAGTGATATTTTAAACTCGACGTGCTGCGGTGATAACTTAATTCACATCGACAATAAATGCAGATAACTTTTGTCTTGTCGACAGAACCATCAGACCTCGTTTTGTATATAAATTTTCCGTTCAGAAGACCCCTTTCTTTTTCCATTTCTGTTTGCTGCTGCATCTCTATCTCTCCAACTACGGGCTAGGCCACGGGTCAAACAGGTGATGCGCGCTGCGTTAATCGTGCGTTAAAAGAATTAGCGCCGTTAAAATGAATTTGAGTTCATGCGTTATTAACGCGCTAATTTTGACAGCACTAATAAATATATATTTTTTACTGGAGGAATATTTGAGAAAATATGAAAGATAATTTTAATAGATTTTTTTAATGAATCTAAAAATCTAATTTTAAGACCATCCAGTAAAATAATAACTTGTAATAGCAAATAGTAAACTAGTTTGTTTGTTTGTTTTGCCAGGATATATCATTAATGGGATTCTGCAAAAATAAAAATAAATAAATAAAAAAAGAATGTTTTGTTTGATTAAAAAAAGATTAATAATATTAAAAGATAATGAAAAATGTAATGTAATTCCATGAGAGCTGAAAATGTACACTTTTGCTGAAAAAAGGATCCAGGTAATGGCTCATTTATTTCTAACTGATTTTTTTTTAAAGACTATCAATTTCATTAAAACAGTTATTATATTAAGATGATGACTGGGCTTGTGTTTGTTGTGATTTACGATTTTTAACATATACGTGCAGAATATAGAAACTGTTCTGGGAGCAATGGGTCAGAAATATGTATGGACAGGTATTAGTGGCAATATCTGACAGTCAACAATTAGATATTTCAACTTCTTTTCTACAGTTGCTTCATTATGCCTCCGCTAAATACTGCTTAAAGCTATAGGTTTTTGTTCTCACATTTAATTGCAGACAAAGTTCATAGAGGATAGACCACAAAATTAATATGATTATATCCAGCCAGTTTCCAGACAGGGAAGGAGGGAGGGAGTGAGAGACAAACAGAGAGACATTCCTCCAGGGTCCCTCCCCTGTGGTTTGTTATGTGCACAATCTGAAGAATGTGTGTGTATGGTCTCCTGCCAAACCCACAAGCCCAACTCCCTTACAATGGTATATCCAATAATACCACTTGATTTATCACCTGGATTTGGCAACTAGAAGCAGGTTGCACAGAGCAGGTCTTCAAATATTTTGTGGACGTGTAATAATACATTGCTCATACTGAATGGAATCTTCAAGAGACATTAGTTGAAGGTGTGTGTGTGTGTGTGTTCAGGTCTTTAAAATCCTGTTGTGTATTTCCCTTCAGAGTCACGAGGATACGTGGACAGCATGACACATAGATCTATGTCATCCGACGGAGAGCTCTTCCATTCTGATGTCACAGGAAGTCCCGCCTCCTGTCAGAGGATGTTTGGATCTATGCACTCGATGTCCACCCCCAGCCCATTGGTCAACACAGACAGGTGCTGTCTGTCAATCATAATAGAGATGCTCAATATATTGGTACCATATCAGTCAGTCAATATTGGTTTTCCCAATTTCACATTTAGATTACATTTGCTATCATTAAATCATGAATTTAATTTAATAATGTAATAAACATACTTTTTTTTCATACATTATAATATTGTGATCCTTAAATACACAGTTTTTAGTTATTTAAAAAAAAATTGTGTTTATAAATTGTATATACGCAATAGTTGTTGTTGTTTTTTTATTATACTTAATTTTATTCATTAGGGACACACTAGATCGAGCAGAAGTGACATTTATAATGTTGTAAAAATATATATATTTCAATTAAATGCTATTCGTTTGAAGTTTCTATTCATCACAGAATCTTCAAGAAAATAACAGTTTCCACAAAAATAGTAAGCACTACAACGGTTTTCAACATTGATAAGGACTGAAAACATTTTCTTGAGCACCAAATAAATACATTAGAAAGATTTCCGAAGGATCATGTGACATTGAAGACTGGAATCATGGTTGCTGAAAATTTTGATTTGCCCCACATGAATAAATTACATTTTTAAATATAATTTCTGTTCCAAATAGAAATTAGTTCTTTAAATTGTAACAATATTTCACAATATTATATTAGTATTTGTGATCAAATAAATGCAGCCTTTGTGAGCATAAGATACTTATTTTAAAATAATAATAAATAAACAAATAAATAAATAATTGGATATAATTGGATTGGATTATACAAATCTTCAATCTTAATTTAATACACAATTCTTATAAATATATATGATTTGATTTTGCAAAAAAAAATATTTTGTTTTGTTTGATTAAAAAAAAATATATGTATATATAATATTAAAAGATAATGAAAATTGTAATGTAATTCCATGAGAGCTGAAAATGTACACTTTTGCTGAAAAAAGGATTAATTCTAATAGATTAAATTTTAAAGACAATTTCATTAAAACAGTTATTATTATAAGAAGATGACTGAGCTTGTGTTTGTTGTGCTTTAGGATTTTGAAGAAATATGAATGGACAGGTAGTGGAAATATCTGACTATATATAGCTTATAATTTTATATAATAACATAAAATATATAGTAATAGTTTTTGACTAGTACATTAACAAAATTGTTTTCAGTCAAGGTCAGTCAATACCTCTCTCACCCAATTGAAGTAAATCCTGGCTTTTCAGTAACACCAGGCTACTTGTGTGGTCTATTGTGTATCTAGTCTATATTTAACAATGTATAAACACATGGTGGGGTGTGTTTGTCTATGCACAGGATATGTAGGATAACTGTTTTCTATTCTCCATGCAGTCCCGCCCCAGCTCATTCCTGGTTAGAGGGTGGATCCAGCACCCCTTTGAGTCACTACACCCCTCAGCCCTCTCCACCCCTCACCCTCTCGGCCCCCAACTCCCACAGCTCCCCTCGCGGAGCCCCCCGCGGCCTGTCCTCCTCTCTGGATGTCGGGGGACTGGAGAGCAGCCTGCTGGAGGCGGTGGAGGGTCTGGAGGCTCTGGGTCTGGATGTGGCTCAGCGTCCCCATCTGCCCCTGAAGAGACGAGGGACTGAAGGCTCAGAGACCATGTTCCCGCTCAGCAGGAGTGCAGTCAGCACGTCCTATGCCAGTCACAACAGCTCACCTACCAGATCTACACCAAGTCCAGGTTTGTAGTGTGTCTATCTGTAAGCGCACACACAGGCACATTAACACGTCACATTAACGTGGTATTATTCTTCTTTGCAGATTTTATGGCCAGTAAACCAGAAAATGTGAAGTTTGTTCAAGACACGTCGAAGTTTTGGTACAAGCCAGACATCTCGAGAGAGCAAGGTAACAATATTAAAGCTAAATTCAGAGTCATGTTAAATGTATTGTTAACCTAAAAATTAAATGTTGTCATCATTTCCTCACCTTCATGTTGTTCCAAATCTGTATAAGTTTCTTTTTTATGTTGAAAACAAAAGAAGATATTTTGAAGAACCAAATAGTTTTTTTTTTATCCCCATTGACTTCCATAATAGGGGAATAAATACTATGGAAGTCAGAGGGGAACATCAACTGTTTGATTGCCAATATTCTTTAAAATATCTTCTTTTATATTCAGCATAAGAAAGAGACTCATACAGGTTTGGAATGACATGAGGATGAGTAAATGATGACAAAGTTTTAATTATTGGGTAAACTATCCCTTTAAATGTCTATGGCTGTGAGGGATATACATTATCATTCAAAAGATTGGGGTCGGTAATTGTTTTTTTTATGTTGTTGATACAGTAAAACATTAATATTGTGGGGAAAAAAGGAATTTAATATGAATTTCTATTTTAAATGTTTTTTATGTTTTTGTATTCCTGTGCTGCTCATTCTAATATTTATTATGATTTCAATGTTAAACACAGTTTTGATAATTTGTTTTGTGGAAGCTGTGGTTCTTTTTTTTTTTTTTTTCAGAATTCTTTGATGAATAGAAAATTCAGAGCATTTATTTGAAATCTATAAATATTTTGGCACATTATGAAAGTCTGTGCTGTCACTTTTGATCAACTGAATGTAATTTTGTTTAATGAATTCATTAATTTCTTTAAAAAAAGTTACTTCTGTCCCTCACAGCCTTGTTTTTTCACTTACTATATATGTATATTTTTTTAAAGTTCAGTTGTTTTCAATTATTTTAAGCCCCGTAAATTCTTTTTAAACTTCTTTTACTGGATTATTTTCTTCAGATTTATATCAAGCAGTTTAACTTTCACCAGTTTATTTGTCTCCTTGTCAGCATTTGTGCCAATGCTGCATTTTACACCTTTTAGTCCAGCATTCAAAATAACTGATTACAATATATACAAATTATTCATATTGTCACCATGGCTTCTGTGAAAGACATAGTGTTTTCTGTTTAATGGTGCTTTATAATGTATCTTGATCAACTGATTGTTCTCAAAGTAGCTTTCATTGCTCTATCTTTGTCTATCTCGGCTAAGGTTTTTAAGCGTTACTTCCTCTTTGCTTCTTCAATTATGACAGCAGAATGCACCACAAAACCTTAAGTCACTGGGGTATATTTTTAGCAGTAGCCCAAAAAAAACAAAAAAAAAACATTGTATGGGTCAAAATTATAGATTTTTCTTTTATGCCAAAAATCATAAGTATAGTAAGTAAAGATCGTGTTCCATGAAGATATTTTGTAAATTTCCTACCGTAAATGTCAAAACTTAACTTGATTTTTGATTATTAATATACATTGCTAAGAATTCATTTGAACAACTTCAAAGGCAATTTTCTCAATATTTCGATTTTTTTGCACCCTCAGATTCCAGATTTTCAAATAGTTGCACCTCTGACAAATATTGTCCGATCCTAATATATGATTCATCAATGGAAAGCTTATTTATCCAGCTTCCAGATTATGTATAAATATTAATTTTTGAAAAAAAAGATTTACACTTAAGACTGGTTTTGTGGTCCAGGGTCACATATATTTTCAAATGTTTCTTTTTTTTTTGTAGCTATTGCCATTCTCAAGGATAAAGAGCCAGGCTCCTTCATCATCAGAGACAGTCACTCATTCAGAGGAGCTTACGGATTGGCTATGAAGGTGGCCACGCCCCCACCCTCTGTTGTACAGCAAAGCAGAAAAAGTAAGAGAACTTTACAAACACATGACTTTTGATAACAACTCTCACATTTCCGCTCACTCGAGCTGAACAGTGACACAATGCGTTTTAAATGGCCACCTCTTTGTCTACATATATGAACTGTCCATAGAGTCTGAATATACAGGACAATTCCTTGAATAAAATTTTGCGGTGAAATTTTGATGGACTTTAAGACCATGGAGAGCAGGTCGTTCCAACACTATTGTGTGAGAAACAGCTGAATGAGTGTGAACACAGCTGGAGCGTTCATATCTAGAGCCCCTCCGTAAACACAGCCTGTATCTCAATCAGAGGAAGGAAGGCACACACACACACACACACACACTGTCTATCTCCTTCTGATTCACAATTCTAGGTGACTAGTATTAAGCTGTTTTTTTTCTGTACCATTGGAAATTAAATTTAGCTTTATCTTTAGAGATAAGAGTTCATTGTATGAAAACTTAATCTGAGTCTATTTTCAACATCAGATACACGCCTGGTGTTCACAAACTTGGACCGGTCAGTCAGGGTGAGGTATTATGGAGGAAGTAGGATGCATTCCCACATTCCAGATGAACTAATGATTAGAGTTAAATACAGGAAAGTCTTTCTGAAGGATCTCAAAGTTAGAAACAATCCAGTGAAATGCTGTTTATAACAACATCCCTGATCATTTCTGAGCAATTTTTATTGTTTGCATGGCACATTTCAGTGCAGATTGTTTTTGTTTGTTATTGAACAATTTAAAAAGACACACACACACACACACACACTAAGGGTCAGTCAGAGGCTGGAAAATGCTTATAAAATGCTCAATTATGAATGTATTACTAAACAAATACAGGCATTACAGCTGAGCTTTAAATAATTAAACAAATAAAAATAGCATGGTAGAATTCTTGAGGAGAAATAACAGTATAAACAAATAAGACAATTCTCAGTGAGACAACCATGGTGTTGAACTAAAGTTGCTTTTTTTGCAGACCACTGAAGTCTCTAACTTTTGCTCACAGACGTTGATATCTTAGGAAATCCAAGCGCAGTTGGAGACTATGTTAAGATCTCTTCTGAAACCATAGGAGCCACAAGTGAGATTAGTGAATCCTCAGGAGAAAAATCTGAGCTGGGTTTTTGTTCAGGAGAAGCAATCAAGCTCCATTTTGTTCATGATTTTTTTCTGTATATATGTGGGTCTTTTCACATTTGGTCAACACTTCTCCATCCATTTCCTCTTGCTACTACATATGTGTTGGCATTGCTTCTTTAGTAATTAAAAATATTTTTTTTCAAATGAAGTCATTTCCTGTCTCTTTGCACAGTGGGTGATCTGTCCAATGAGCTTGTGCGGCATTTCCTGATCGAGTGCACACAAAAGGGAGTGCGGTTAAAAGGCTGTCCCAATGAACCTTATTTTGGTAAGTATCTGTTCATGTCTGTGTGAAGGGTAATAAC
Source organism: Carassius carassius (assembly GCF_963082965.1). Taxonomy (NCBI): domain Eukaryota; kingdom Metazoa; phylum Chordata; class Actinopteri; order Cypriniformes; family Cyprinidae; genus Carassius; species Carassius carassius. The sequence goes on from NC_081781.1 coordinate 19,300,597, forward strand.
AGACACGAGAGCTGGTTAGAGCTTCATCATTGCACGGTCAGGAGCTCCCTCTAGTGGCTGAAGTCAGGAGCATCGTGCAACTGTTGCGCTTTTTTTTCACTCCCTCTAAAGTTTGGGGTCAGGAACTTTTTATAATAGGCTACTTTTATTCAACACGGATGCATTAAATCGATCAAAAATTACATTTATATAGTTGGAAAAGATTATTTTGAACTTTTCTATTTATCAAAGAATCTTGAAAAATATATAACTTGTAAAAAAACAACAACATTCAAATAATCACTTTTTAGCTAAATCAGCATATTATATCAGTATATGACACTGAAAACTGGAGTAATGGCTGCTGAGATTTCAGCTTTTTTATTGCCAAAATGTATTACATTATAAAATCTATTAAAATTCAGAAAAAAAAAATATTTTACTCTATTTTAATCAAATAAATCCATCTATAGTAAACATATCTTTCAATGTTATTGCCGACTCCAGGCTTCTGAACGGTAATGTATATATTTTAAAATTTAAGCAAAATTGTAACAACCTTGAATTGTTATTGTTTGGAAAATATGGTAAAACATTCAGCTTAAAAATATTGTTTCCCATATGTACATGAAGTCTCACAAACCTTGTGTAATATAACTTGTGTTTGTTTGTTTGCTGTTTTTTTTATTTTTATACTTGTATGTTTTAATTTGCCATGAAAGTAGCATTAAATGCTGGCATGGCATTAAATACATATATACTTCTACAGGAAGTCTCACAGCTTTGGTGTGTCAGCATTCAATCACACCCTTGGCTTTACCGTGCAGACTCATTATCCCAAACAGAGGTATGTTCTGATTTTAGTGTTTGTCTGTGTGAGTTTTATGTTTTTAGTGTTTTATGCTAACTGAAGACATATTTTAGATCCTCTAGAGGAGTTCAATGAGTCTTCATCACAGACATCTACAAACTCTGCAGCAGAGCTACTCAAACAGGGAGCAGGTAATGAAACGCCTGAACAATATCCGTGATTATTTGATCTCATCCGTGTGTTAATGTGTGTGTGTGTTGTTGCTCAGCGTGTAACGTGTGGTTCCTGGGCAGTGTGGATCTGGAGTCTCTGACAGGAGTTCAGGGTGTCCAGAAGGCCACCACTGGGATTTTCAGTATGGATCCAGCACCCACATCCACCGTCGTTCACTTTAAAGTGTCTGCACAGGGAATCACCCTCACGGACAACCAGAGGAAGTGAGTCTCTCTCTTTATATTGCAAAGATTGAGTTATATATAGATGTGTTTAGGGGGTGTTATTGATAATGTATTGCTGTCAGTGAAATGGGACGTTTATGTTTGCAATCTTTTGAATAATTATGTAGTGGAAATGAAAGCTAATCTTAGTTAGTGTAATCTCAATAATCACCTGTTGTTTTTGTGTGTAATTGGTCAAAGGTTTGTGGTCTGTAAAAATGTTTTCATGTTTTTAAAAGTGTCTTATGCTCACCAAAGCTACATTTAGTTGATTAAAAAACAGTAATGTTATGAAATATTGTTCCAATTTAAAATAACTGTCTTCTACTTGTGAATCATTTCAAATGTAATTTATCCCTTTGATGCAAAGCTGAATTTTCAGCATCATTTCTCCAGGCTTCAGTGTCACATGATCCTTCAGAAATCATTCTGATCTGTTGATTTGTTGCTCAAGAAACATTTGCATATTTTTGTGGAAACCATGTTACTTTTTTTCAAGATTCTTTGATGAATAGAAAGGTCAAAGGAGCTGCATTTATTTGAAATAGACAATAATTAAAAAAAATATTAAATGCCTTTACTTTTAATGCAAAGCAATGAAGAGTGATAAAAACATATCATGTATAATGTATAGACATATAATGTTGTCCTGAGTTTTTATATTACTGTGTGTTTCCAGATTGTTCTTCAGGAGACACTATGCTGTCAACACAGTGATATTCTGTGCCCTGGATCCTCAGGACAGGAGGTACGTAACACACACACACACACACACACACACACACACACAATCTTGCAATCTTGTTTGGACATTTGTTTGCCTGCTTTCCATTAATCTACAGTCTACCGGTTTTACACTTGTAAAGAATATTTCAGACTTCACAATATAATTGAATATTTTGGTGTAAATGGGTTTTTCTTGGATGTTCTGACTTCTTCCCTGCACTGCTCACAGGTGGACACGGGACGGCTGCACAGCTGCAAAGTACGTTTTAATCAGGCTGTCTCAGTTCAGTTCTGGAGTAGTGTCAGTTATGTATTTGAGTGTGTATATTTATTCATAGTTGTGTATGTGTGTGTGTAAAACAGGATCTTTGGCTTCATTGCGAGGAAAAGCGGGAGCAGCACAGAGAATGTGTGTCACCTGTTTGCCGAGCACGACCCTGAGCAGCCCGCCAGTGCTATTGTCAACTTTGTCTCTAAGGTGATGATCGGCTCTCAGAAGACCAAATAGAAAAATCATAAGCAGAGATTCCTGCTGAACTGTGAAGGGGACAGACTCTACATCCTTAAAATAAAATGTTGAAGAGGGAACCGAATTTACAGTTTCGCTACTGTTATCAGACCGCTTTTACTTGCTGATGGTGTAGAGACAGTGAGACGTCAGTATTGGAATAGATGAAACTTTATTTTATGTTGGATTCTCCCTGTTTTTTGAACAAGATACACAGGGATGACGCTAAACTTCATGGGGACCAGGAACAAGTTTTATAGGTGGGCTGCCCTATCTCAAGGACTGGGATAAAATTCCCAATTGTCCCACCTGATGACTACCCTAAACAAAAGAAAAAACATTCCACAGGAAGTCTTTGAAACCTATGCAGCACTGTTGCATCACAGGACACGTCCAGAAGAGGGCGTCATACTTCTCCAGCTCATTTTCGCACTGCCATAAACAGTCTGCTCAAAGCAAACTCGAAAGCCTAAGAGGAAAAACAACTTACTACCTTTTTTTTTTTTTTTTTTTTTGCTATTTTATTTGCAGTATTTCTGAGGTCCTAAGATTCGTTTGGAAATAAAAATGATTGAGGTGTAAATGTAGATTAATTTCCATGTTGTGTCTGGGCACATACATTCCCAAAATGCAGACCAAAGAGCATTTTGCATATCAATTTACAAAATCTAAATGTTTTTGGTTTTATATATGTGTATACATTATCAAATAATACTTTTAACATTTTTATAGCTCAAAATAATCAATTGTTGTTTATCTCTGAATTTGTTTATAAGTGCCGAGCTAACATTTTTCGATTAATGCTAAGTGGTTTCCTTAAAAAGCATATTTGCTTTGACTTTGTTTATATATTTGGAAATATTTATCATATAACTCATATTCTGTGTATACTCATCTCTTACTCATCTATGTGGCATGAGACTTAAGCCATCTAATTTTGATAGATCACCTCATTTGAGGTAAACAACATGACATGTGAACTCAGTACTTCTGACAATTTTTTTTTTTTAACTGACAGAGTAAGTAAATGCTTGATCAAAGAGGATTTTGCAAATAAATTTTTCACTTGGAATTCATCTGAATCAGACAAATGTGCCTGTGCCATTACTTTTCTTACTTTAAGAAGCAAGGACCATGTTTTTATCACAAAAGCTATTCTGTACTTTCTTTATACTGTCTAACGCATTGGTTTATTTGTTAATCAATAATTTATGGACTGTATACAGGCACATAATACAATATTAAAGAAATTTTACGGCACTAAATTGAGGCAGTTTTGGTCATATACTGTGTTAAAAGGATATATGTCATCAGTTTCTGACAACATCATGTTAGCGTGATGCTATAGGGAGATGAGAGGGTCTGTATTAGAAAGCAACAACTAACTTGGATCATGTGTGCCATAATAAACTATCACATTACAGCCTTACAGCCGTTTATGGATACCATAGGAATGAATGAGAAGTGCAGTAAGCTGAATCCCACCTGTCACAAAAAGTCAGTGACTTCTCTTATAAAACAGATTTTTTCGTGGTAAACTCTAAAAACTATGTACTGTAGTTCAGTCCAAAAGTATTGTCAAACATGTTGAAGATTAGCAGATAGGCTGTTGATTCATTAAAGGTGGGGTAAGTGATTTCTAGTAACCAATGGTGATATTTCAAATCACCAAAACAAACACACCCCTATTTTGATAGCGCTGCACCACACATACCTACACAACCCAGGCAACTATTATTGTGCCAGCTCGCCGAGGGTATGATGTCATCAATAAGTGAAAGCAATGTGTGTTTCTATGGTAATACAGGTTGAATGTGTTTTGATAGTACTGTGTTCCCTTACCAAAAAGTAGTATACTTCATGGTTATTTTATATAGGTATAGCTTTAGGGGAGAGCAGGGGCAAAAGTACCATTTTCCAGAAAAACATAATTTTAAAAGATAATGTAGTAGACGGATATATATATTTCTGCTGTGACCAGTAACTCAGAAGTGTGGTCTATCAATACCAGCTGGTATTTTGTAGAAATGTAGAAAGACTTCAGTATAATTTCTCTTTGAACATAAGTTGCACATTATTACTTTTGACCCCATCGGTTGGGACGAAAGTAACACACAGGTGGGTCAAAAGTGACAACAATATAAGCTAGATTTTTTTCTGTTACTCTTATTTTTATGAAGTATACCTGAAATGAACTATGACCTTGTTAATATATAACTGCAAACATATTTTTTCCTTTATTTTTGCAAAAAAAAAAAAAAAAATTAAATTATATTTTAGTTAAGTTTCATCAAATGAAAAGACTGTACAAACATAAATAGTTTAAAATATTTTTTATTGGCAATTTAAATGTACAATATAAAAATGTAATTACATTAGCATAATATAACATAACATAATGTAACAGTAGGCCTATTCATGTTTCCATCCAGTTGTTTTTATGCATAAATTCAAAATGTGCATTAAAACATCTGGAAACACTGCAAATTCATAGCTGGAGGTGTAAAAGCTAAGGTATGGCTAAAACCTAAATATAACTAAGGTAAATGCGACGTAGCAGCTGCACAGAGAGTGATGCTATTTAATTAAAGTTCAAGTATATTTTAAAGTATATTTTACATAGCAAGTATACAAATATCAGTGTTCTAGTAGTATACTTGTAAGTGTACTGTTTCAATACTCCTTGGGACTAAATTGGTCCACTTTTTTAGTATATAAAAGTATACTTTTAAGTATATTTAAAGTATAACAGTAGCAAACTTTGAGTACACAACTAGTTTACCTCTATGTGTGTAGTTTGTACTGCAATTATACTAAAAGTGAACTTATACTGTAGGTATACTGATAGTTTACTAATTCAATACTTTGTACACTTTGAAGTATAGTCTTAGTAAACTACTGCAGTTTGATACTGTTTTCTTCAAGTGAACTTTACATCATACTTTAAGTATACTACTATGTCCCTATTTAGGTTTGAATTTGTATATATTTTGTTATATGAATATCTGAACAAACAAAACATCCAAAGAAAGTACGGGGTATGTGCTTGTAAACAAAAACATTTTATTCTAGCTCCATGCAATCTTTTTTAAACCCTTTAATGTGGGTAAGTTTTATAAAAAAAATAAAGAAATAGTCTTTTTTCAGCTTTTTGTTCAAAAAGTTATGAATCAGATTCAGAATGATAATCAAAACGTAGATGAAGTCGATCAACACCCCAAAGCTTGACTGTAATTATTACCTCTTCATCGGTCTACATTTTTTTCCATAATGTTACAGTTTTTATGCTGTTTCATGTCAGAGGATCGTGTTAGATTACATGTGTTTGTATCTGTTGTTTCTTTTTTCTTCTTCACTTGTTTTTTTTTTATTCTGTGCAGAAGATGAATACTAGTGCCCTCTACTGTATAATAATAAAAACACAAATTCTAGGAGTATAGCTCAAATATAACTTTTTGTAAGTACATAAGTCAAGTATACTTAAATGACATTTTAAGTATATTTCTGAGGAGTACATAAAAAGTAAACTAAAAGCATACTTTCCTGTTTTTTAGTTAAAAAGAAGTATACTATTAGCACACTTGAACAAACTTTTTTCGTAAGGGTTTTTTAATGTGAATATACATATGTTTTAACAGAATATATTAGTTCTTTGAAACAAACCAAAAACCAATGTTACTCACCTACTGAGAAGAAACAAAGCAACCCCGGCATCCAATCACAGGCCTTCCTAGTCCTTGATTTCTCTCCAGCGATGGAAAGCTGGTCCGATATTTACACGTGTCATACTTCTTGCCTTATCATAAGCCTTGTTTTGTTCCACAGACGTTTTTCTCTTTTGTTTTTGTTTTTTATCCGCCATCTCTATCTTTCTGTTGTCGATTGGCTCGGCTAATGTCTGTCCTGTGCACTGAGCGCTCTCTCTCTCGTCACCATCATAAGAAGACACGCATGTTTGTTTTGGTACCCGGCCCGACTCAGTTTTCTAAAGCATTTTTTGAAAAAAATACACATACTTCTAAATGATAAGCCATTTCTCCTAAAAAGCTGTTTATTGCATAGTGAAGCCTCTCCATTGACATCCATTAAAAAAAATGGCTTCTGATCTCCTTTCTCACGTAGAAGAAGTGGTAGCATTAGCTATTATACTTTTTTGGCTTAAGGTTGCAGGCTTGCCTTCGAGTGGCTTTGGCAGAAGTATGCAAATACATATGTTAGGACAACCTATCGTAGCCCTCAAACCAAGGGATATGATTGGATAAACATTTCATGGTCCTATGGCTTCCACTGATGTTATATATATATATATATATATATATATATATATACATTTAGACCGCTTAACTTATTGATTGCTATCGAGATGTGAGGAGACTTTCAACCAGCATAACAAAAAGATGTAAATAATAATAATATTTTGAACCAAATCACCTGCCTTGCCTTTAACTTGTTCGGCAAGATTTTTCGCAAATGGTTGCTCTGCCTTAAGCCACTTTCATACATTACAGAACGAAAATTGTAACTTTATTAGCTTCCACACTAATGGATGATAATGTTCCTCTCATCTTAATTATGTGCTGCAGTAATGTTGTCTGCCACTTTAAATGCTCTAACCCTGTCATTTGTATTCTGGTTTGTTTCTAAATTGTTGTAAAAGTAATTCCAACTTTTCATTTCCGCTTCTCTATGTCATTGTCATTATATTTGTGGTGTGGAATATACTATTCTCACGGAATTAAAAAGAATATTAAAACAGTATATTGTTAGTTTCTCACTGATGTCCATTTAAATCTATTCTGAAATTATTTTTTGCAAGTAACCAAAATGTACTTCAGATGTAGTTGATGTTTTGAAGAGCACATAAATGCATGAAATAGACTTTAGTCTGGTTAGATGCCATATTGAAATGAATGCTAATGAAAACATGGTTGGGAGGAATATATTTACTGTCTTTACAATGCCACGCACAATTTTAAATACTGTTTTATGGATTTTTTGCCTACTGAAAATATTTCTGAACAATCGGCATGTTGTTAAACAACAGTACAATCCATTCAAAGCACTGTACTTGTCTCGCACAGCCTCATTTTTTATTCTTGTCAAAAATTAAATATGGCTACCCTAAGGATGTGTGCTATATTGTCTGCTGGAGGAAGTTCTAATATGGAATGATCAGCCACATGACATTTAGAACTGAGATGATTGGCTCAAAAAATCTCCATGGAGCAAAGATGGCAGCAATCAGGTTGTGCACTCCCAGGACTGCATGCTTCAGCTGAGCAACTGCCATTGAGATGAATGGGAATGTTAATGGCTAGCCACATCCAGGCATCCTATTTGGATAAACAGGATGAAATAAAGATTTATTTATCAGGTGGTAGGGATATTGTAGAGTATGTGTTGTATGACAAGAAAATGATACTGTGCTGTAGTTAAAACATGGATCATTTTTACTATGGTTTTACTGTAAATGTTGTACAAAAACAAGTATTGTTGTTATTATAGTTTCACTAACTCTTAATCTATGGTTAAAACAAATTTCTCTAATTTTGAAATTACTATATTTATACTGCAAATGTTGTAGTAAAACCATGTTGGTTTACTATGATTTTACTGGAAATGTTGTAGTAAAACCATGATTTACTATAGTTTTACTACAAAGTTCAAATGAAACAAATCATTCAATAATTTTTAATAAACAATCATTGTTAAACCATGGTTACTCTAGTAAAATCTGTAAATGCTGTATTAAAACCATAAGTATGTCCTTTACTAAACCTTTACTATAAAACACTTAAAGGGATAGTATACACAAAAACGAAAATTCAGTTATTAATTACTCACCCTCTTGTCATTCCAAACCCGTAAGACCTTTGTTCATCTTCGGAACACAAAGATATTGTCAGGATATATACGAGGACAACAAGGTAAGTAGGATTCAGAAAGCTTTAATAGTAGAATGGCAGGAGATCGTCAGATGAAACAGACAGATGCAGTAATAAGTGCGATGATGATATCTTGCAGAGAAATGCTTGGATGTAGAAAGGATATGCAAACCGGGATACACAGGAAAGGATCACAGGAGAATCGAAGAGTATTCAGGAGGAATTGCTGGGTCTTGGGCAGAGAAGCAGTAGGTAAGTTCTTATGCTGGAATTCCGTAGAGTAACACTGGAACAGCAGAGTATACGAATCTGGAAATCACAGAGAGAATGTAAGCAGGTCGGTTCCTAGTTCAAGGTTCGACGGAGACTGGATGAGAAGTATGCTCTTTTGTAGTGCTCAGTGGTGTGATTGAACGACAGGTGCAAGTGGTTAATACTCAGATGATTTTGATCTTTGTGCAGTGGGTGTGAATGAACCTGATTGATCCCTGACAGATATTTTTGATGAATTCAGAGAGCTCTCTGACCCTCCACAGACAACAAGGACCCCAATCAAGGTCCAGAAATGTAGCAAGGACATTGTTAAAATAATCCATGTGACATCAGTGGTTCAACCATAATTTTTCGAAGCTATGAAAATACTTTTTGTGTGCAATGAAAACAAAAATAACAGAATTTTAATTTTTGGGTGAAGTATCCCTTTAAGTGTTTCATAGTGAACTATCCTTTTAACTAGTAACACCATGGTTTATTTTGTAGTTAATATAGTTTTACTGTAAATGCTGTATTAAAACCAGCTATGGTGACTCTAGTTAAACCATGATTCATTTTTTAGTTACTACATACTCCCACAGTTTAATGATGGTTACTCTAGTAAAATCATGGTTAATTTTTGTAAGGGATCACAGTTTGACAATCTCAAAGACACTGATTCAGCATAATGTGGTAGACTGCAGGTGGCATGAGCTCACTGTATTCTCTGGAGAGAGAGGGTAGTATAATGGTTTGCTTATTCAGAGGTTTGGTCGAATAAAAAGATAGTGTCTCACTTGTTCAGAAGTGATTACTGATTAAACAAACTGCCCCTTTATATGGGCTATGGGCTAGGGGGTGGAGGTTGTTTCGTCTAAAACAAGAAAAAACGAGACACAAAGAAACTCAGAACATTTTCTGAGTCAGCTAAGTTGGATTTCTCCAGCGCAGCGCCCCCTATTGGCCCACCCTCCCAAATACAACAAGCACAGTGAGTGTTTCTTACTTTTCTGTTTCTTTAACCTTCTCACTATGGGTTTCAGTCTGATTGAGAGGAATGCCAGTCATGCAACTCTCCACACACACACACACACACACACACAATTCATCTCAACACCCCGCAGGTCTCCACATGTTTGCATAAACACACACATTGGAAAAGAGCCACAGTCGGGAGAGTTTGATTAAGCACTGTGAGTGTATTACACATATATAAAACAAAGAGCTGTGTGTGTGTAGAGCTGTGTATCAGGCATTCCTCTTCGTCAGACTCATGGTCACGACTAGGAGGTCTGTGTTTTTTTGTGAATGTTTAGTTTTGCACGTTTTGCTTGCCGTCTAGTTCCAGCATCTCACCGGGAGTGTGAGCTTTGGCCATAAAGGCACATTGTGAGGGGCGGCTGTGTCATAAGCGTGGCCCTGGGGTGGTATTTTCTGTATGGATACAGACTTTGACCCTGCAGCTTAATTATTTGTGGGTTGGGGGTGCAAGAGGTCGCTGAAAATTTGTATTTGAATGAAATGTGATAGACAGGGGTACGTGCGGTACGTGGTTTGGTGTTTGTGTCACATTTTGATACATTTCTGATCTTTTTTATTATTATTTTAACTTTATCACTGCTATGACCCTGTTGTTGTTGTTGTTTTAATGCAATTAAATGTTTCATACAAAATGCAATTCAAACATAAAATTACTTAAATAAACCTTTTCTATAATAAGATTTTTTGACATTAAAAAATGAAATTTTGTTTCAATATTCAATGTGTTAACAAATAGCTCAAAAGAAAACCCATCTTGACCCTATTGCTTTATTATTGTATATAAAAAATATATATTTTCATATATATGCAAAAAAATATATATATATATATATAATAAATTATATCACATATTGAACCCCTGCAGGTTTTTATGATTGTGTCTCAAGGTCAGATTAAATTATCAGATAATTCGACTTTTTATGACAAGACAAGGTTAGTTCATCTTGTGAAATGTCATGTGGTGTAACGTTATAAAACTTTATGAAAAGAGTACTGTTTATGAATTAATCATTAATGGTATTTTTAAAGAAATGTTTTAGATTGCAAAATATATTTAAAAACCTTTAAAAAATAGCGATATATCGAATAATATTAAGATTTGTACATTAGGTATTTAAGGTGTAAAAGCAACTGTAAAATGCATTTAACTTGATGATTACACCACATGATATATCTAGAGTTATTACATTGAAATTTTGCTTATAAATAATATAAACATTTATCTAATTCATATGAAACCTCCTTGAATACAGCAGGGTGGATTTCTATGCACTTGCACATTTTTTTTTTACCTAGATTTTTTTCCATTATCATGGACACATTTACAAAACTTTCTTACAAAACCCTCACTTGACCTTCATCACAATCCTATATATGTGCACAAACAAGTGTAAAGCCAAGAGCTTGTTGTATACCTCCTTCCTGTGTGTTTGTGAGTGTGTGAGTGGGTGAAACAGATCTGGTGGGGTGGGGGGGTTGAAGGGATGACCTCATCAGGAAAGGAAACTTTCCCACAGTCTTTACACAAAGCCCACTGTCAAAAGGTGAACTGAAAGAGAAAGAGAAGAAATTTAACACACTGGATAAAAAAGGCCTAATCTTAATATACAACCTCTCTAAAAAATCTCGGCTCAAATATTTAGCAGTGAATAAATGGTGGTTCTCACTCACGTCAAATTTGTTCCAGAAAAGATTCTTGAGACGATGTTGAGTTGCCATTTTGTCTTGTCTTATTGCCAAGCTCTTAACAGCCGTCATGAGAGGGATCATTGGTTTATCGTGCAAACAAATATTTTCTTAATGACTGTCAACGTATAATACATGACACATGTCTTTCTTAAACACACTTGACATGTTTAATTCCTGTCTTTGACACGTGAATGCACTTGGGCTTATAGCTGTAGGCGTTGCTGATTAGCTGAGGCATGCGATGGGTGATAATTACAGATGGAGGCCAAGCGCACGAGTTCTGCCTCTGCAGCAGTACACTGGACCGATGATGTTTTGCTATTAAACCGCCAAGTGTTTTTGTCTGGCTCGCAGATTGCAGTGGTTTCTAAATTAACCAAATGTGCTTCTTTCCTGGAAATGGGGTTTTATGCTTTTGCACTACACAACCTCCTCATGCAATATGACAGAGCCACATTCTTGGACCTCCTCTCAGACAGGCCGCAGATTGCAGAAAAACCATAGAAGTGTGTAAATTTTACCGTATGAATTATGAAAGTGCATGATGACATGCTAGATGAGGGATTCATAGTCTGGTAATGTCACATTCATTGGTGCTTGGACAATGATGAGGATGTCATAAAGAGAATACTGTAATGGGACTTAAATGCCTCAGTATTTTGGAATGAAACTTTTAGTGTTTGTGTGAATCATCTGTCATTCTTAATGAATTTCCTTGCTTGCCCAGACAGGTTTACACAGCTATGTTTACATGCACCCATATAAAACATTAGTACTCAGAGTGATGTCTCAATCGATTGAAACCCTTCACGTAAACAGCTGAATTGATCTGACTGAGCTGGAAATTCATTTCACATTGAATGCCCTAGTTTCATATAAACAACGTTCAGACTCTGAAATAGGATTGGATTCATTCAGGTTGATGAAAAGTAGTCCATGTAAATATACGTATTGACTTTTTTTTTAATTTGGCAGATGCTCTTGAAAGCAGAGCAAGTCATGATCTGTGTTTCCTTGGAATTGGACCTATTAGCCTGCTGGTCCTATAGTTCCATACATGTTCTACCAATATATATATATATATATATATATATATATATATATATATATATGTGTGTGTGTGTGTGTGTGTGTGTGTGTGTGTCTGTGTATCTTTATATACATATAAATATATACAGTACAAACATATGTCATATAAACAAATTTGTTATTTTGGACTTGATCAATCGCCATTAATCAATTTGAAATCCCTAAAATAAACAATAAAATTAAATTCAATTAAATAAATTGCCTCCTTTTATAGTTACTCTGTCAACTCATTTTGTGCAATTAGTTTAAGGAGGTCTCTAATACCATTAACATTCCTATTGATCTCAATGGCAGTTGATTGGCTGACGCAGAACCCCCTGAAGGTGTGGAAACTGCTTGCAGCCTCCTAAAACAGACACAAATAAAACTACAATGTAGTAAGTGCTATAATATAATTAACAACTACACTCTGAAAAATGTCGGGTTGTCGAATGCTGGGTTCGGTATTTTTGATATTTTTCTACCTAAGCACTGGGTTGAGCGTGTCTGCTGATAAAACAACGCAGCTGCTGAGTTACAGTCAGAGCGGGCTTTTTGCGTATTACAAGAGCGAGCGGTTCTCAGCACCACCGCTGGCGATTTGGTGCACTCTTTCTTGGAAAATAAAGGTTTGTATAGATTTATTTTTCTAATTTCTAAAGTCTTTAATGTAATGTCAATTATATCATTCTGCACAACGCAACATAAGGATGTGATGTCAACTGTGTCATCTCAGCAGCAGTCGTTTCACTCTGGAAACGCCTTCTAATAATTTTACTACAATAGATGACTTAAATTAAACAGTCCAGCTTGGTGGTGTAAAACAACTGGGTCAAAATAACCCAGCATGTGTTCTGTCCAGTATTTACCCAGCGCTGGGATGCCAAATAACCCAAGTTTGGTTGTTTTTAACACAGCATTTTTTAGAATGTACATTTTAGATACATGCAGTCCTGTTTCTCAAGAAATAGAACATAGTGTTAAAAAGCCCGTTCATAGGGTCAGTTCAAGTCAATATTTCAAAAAACAAAACATGTGCAATGTAAGCTGGATAAAAGTATGTCAAATTCATAAATGTAAGTTTATTTTTGAATCATTTATGCTGTTTGCAAAGTATGTCGGGTTAATTTTAAATAGCGGTCAGTGAAGAAATTTGCTTTTTGAATGGTGAATTTAAATACAGAACCAAATAGTTTCTTGATTTGAATGTTTCATTGTCATTAAAAACTGCAGGAAGTCAAAAGCATATGTGCACTTCAGATGAGCATGATGAGTGGGTATGTTTAAGTGGACATAGCATTGACCCGGGCCATTGGGTCTTAAGAACATTCCCTCTGTAGCACCCTTTCTCTCGTGACAATGAGCTCAGCAGTTTCTCCTCTCCTTGCTCAGAAACGGGGCCGTCACTCACTCACTCTCACGTTCCCTTTCAGCTGTAGCCTACGTGCTGTAAAGCACATGCTCGGTGCACTTTTGTGATCTGCTCCCTCTGTGTATTGTCTGTGATTTGAAATACACTCATACACGTTCACACAGAGACTTAATGAACCTGTGTGTGGGGGTGGGCAGGGTGATCACACTCACTTCTCGGCCGAAAAGAGGCCAACAGATTCGTTTTCATGACATCAGCATTTCTACAATACTGTTAATGAGGGAGTCCCTGTGTGAGTAAATTATTGAGGACTATCTGTTCCTACTTTTATCTTTGCTCTCTCATAATGTTTCTTTTTGGGTGCAGTTCATCAAATAAGGTATGGGTGATTTAATTCTGGTATTTTGGGTCTGTGAGGAAGAATTCAGATACAGCGTGTCAAGATATGTGGTTTGAGTTGTGTCAGTGTTAGCTGGATTAATGGTTTAGTGGCGTCAAGCTCTGCTGTAAAGCTGCCTTGCTTTCTACTGTCTGCATGCAGAGGCAGCTGCCTTCTAAGGCAACACAGACTATGAAATTTGATTTATCAAAACAAAAGTGACAGTTTTGAAACCCTGTACATAGGTACCTGCACGTAACACAAACAGTGAGTGCTCATCATGTAGAGCTCATCAGGAGACTTAATACAACTGAATACAGTGGAGTTTGGCATTAGCATGTTACTAAGCTAACGCCAAGATATGAATTTAATTTACTGAACTATTAATTTAACTAACTTGAACTGAATAAATGATAAGAATATTTATTTACACTTTTCTGTTATCTCTGTCTCTATCCATCATTTTGGTTACCTGTGAAATATATATATTGGCACATAGAGCTGTAATTATGCTGATTCACATTTGAAATGAATTTGGATTTGGACCGCTGCCTGGTCCAGTAACTCTGCGCTGGAAAGTGTTTACATAATATATTTTTTTTATTAATCAAACAAAGATCATAAAGTTTTACTGCTGACAGTTCGAGGTTTTTTTATTTATTTTTATTTTACATTTAGTCATATATGATCATAAAATGTTATCGTTTACATATATTTTGTTTTATTTATTATTATTATTATTTATATATATATATAATTTAAGATTATTTTAAATTATTTAGTCACAAAGAGTCTTTATTTATTTATTATTAATATATTATTTTATTTAGTCATATAGGATAATACAATGATATTGTTTACATATATTTTGTTGTTTTGCTTATTATTATTTAGCTTTTTTATTATTTAAGATAATTTATTATTTATGTACATTTTTAAATAGTATTATTTAGTCACAAAGGGGGCATTTATTTGTGTGTTTTTATATTACCTTTTTTATTTTATTAATATTTTGGCTAAGAGTGTGCATGTACACACACACATGCTTAACCAAAATAATACAATAATACAAAAAATAATCACAAAGTAATGAATATATATGTATATATATTAATGCTCTGCATTTATTTCACCAGTTCCTGTTGATTAGTGACTGTAAATTATGAGGCTGATTTATGTTACATCACATTCTGGTCTGTCTATAATGGAGATTAGTAATTATTGCATTATTGGATTTGGTGTATTGTTACTTTGGGAATGGATTTGGAGCTAAATGGCTATGCAATCATTGTTTTGTCACTACTGATTTATAGTTGAAAATCTAATATCGACCTCAGCGCTGGTCCAACACTGGCCCTTGATCCGGAGCAGCTGTGAGTTCTGACCCAGATTCCAACGGCTTGTTGAGAGGAAGAAGCATAGAAATCAGATAATCAGCCAGTGAAAGAGAGGACAGAGAGAGACTGAGGGAAAGAGAGAGAGAGAGAGAGAGAGAGAGAGAGAGAAGAAGAAATCAGGAGGAAAGATACAAGAGCAAGAGAGAGAAGAGGTGAATGAGAGACAGATGAGGTGAGTTTATAAATACTCTTAAAGGCAGGGTAGGTAAAAAAAATTATAAAAAACTTTTTTCCCAAATTTGTTTAAACTTTATTTATATATCAATACATAATTAAAATGTAAGTACTCTGAAAAAGAAAGTATAAAAATCGAGTGACTGTAGACCTCTCACGACTGTTTTAAAGACAGCTCATTATTTCCATTCACTCCACCCCCTCCCTTCTGGGCTCCTTCCAAAGCCTCTACCACGGCTCGCTAAGTAATGTTATGTTAGCTATATTACGCAGCTACGTGTGCTAATGACACATGCTTCATGAAAAAAATATGTATGATCAAAATACAAAAAGAAAGATTTACCTGTCCAGCAGAAATAAAGCCATCAAGCCCTCAGTTCTCGCCATCGCTGGAAAGCCACGCCGATATTAACTCGCATTTTATTTCTTTGTTTATCCAAATACTTTTTGTTCATTGCCTTTTCTTGTACTGTTACTGTCTTCCTTTTTTTGCCTGGTTTGCCTTCACTAACTGCATAGGCTGGTACTGTGAATTTTGCTTGCTGTTTCTCTGCCATTGTTTTGGTATTCCTAGGATCCGTGCCTGTTGAATTCCTCAAATCAAACGTGCATGCGCAAGTGGGCAGGTCATGTGTGGCAAAAGGGTGGTTGCCATGGTTGCGAGAGAGTGACAGTCGCCTAAGCCAATCCTATGTTTCGTCCCGAAATGGAAATAATGAGCTGTGTTTAATACAGATTAAACGGTCTAGAGTCACTCGATTTTTATACTCTTTTTATCAGAGTACTTACATTTTAATTATGCATTGATATATATAGAAAGTTTAAAGAAATTTGGAAGAAAGTTGTTTATACATGTATTACCTACCCTGCCTTTAAGGTCGTTTGGGATGACAGCATTGTCACAGGCCAAAAACCACTCATTCCCACAAACTTAAGAGGGGTCAAAACTGTCCTCTGGAAAATCCAACACTGGAGAGCAGAGAAAACCATAGCTTTAGATCAAAAGTGCACTTTGTGATTTTAATTTAAGTTGCACTATGGCAGTCGTATTTTAATTACTGACACCTAGTGGTGTGACTTTAGCACCATGCAAAGATTCCCGGTTATCAGTGAAATCGTTTAGATGCTGTATATGCAGTCAGTTACCATTCTTACCGTTTCTTCTGTGTTTTTATTAGGCTAATTTTATGAATGCACTCATTTTATTGATACACTGTTTAAAAGTTTTTGCTATTTTCTTTGCTATTACTGGAATAAGTTATAAATAAAATAATATAGAAAACGGTTATATATTATATATTAAATTATATTAAACTGTAATAATATTTCACAATATTGCTCTTTTTTTTACTGCATTTTTAAACAAACAATTGCAGCTATGATGAGTACAAGAGGCGTTTTTCAAAACCATGAATGTTTGATCTAGGTGAGTAGATGCAGTATTTCTTGTAAGGGCTGTATGTGTATGTATTTGGGTTGTAAATACCCAAGCAAGTGGTTATCAAAATCCATTTCTCTCAACAGTGGGCGAACCTGTAACCCCCCCAAGGTCAGAGGTCAAGACCCCCAGACAGGCCCACGAGAGTTTGCCTTTTAAAAGCGACCTCTTCTCACTCTAAATCCCTCAGCTGGGGGCATTACATCACCCTTTTCCCATCATTATCAGGGGTGCAGAGAGACTGACTCTGTCTTTGTGTATGCGGGGGTCAGTGGGTGAGAGATGGAGATGTCCAGGAACAGAAAGGGATAAAGAGATAGGATAGAAAAGTGGAACACAGAGATTCTATTTAAGTGACGAGAAACTCGTCTGTGCAGTCTGTGACCCAGCGCAAGTCTCTCTCCAATACACACACACACTCACACGCTCCATAGGAACAAAATGGCACTCTTGGTTTAGCCCAACAATGTCAGTGACACTCTAGTACCGGCTTATGGGTTTTATTGTTAGCATACAATCCTCTTGGCATTGTGCTTAACAATGCCCTCAGTTAATGGGCAGTCTAACCTACTTGCATTGTCTCTAATTGGTCTCTCTGGAGCAGGAAGAGAGAAAGAGAAGGACCAGGTTGGAGAGGGGAAGGAGCCGGGCTCAACCATCGCTTTAGTGCAGAGTCAGGGAACAGACATGGACAAAGGAGCTTTTGTGGCACCAGAGCCCAGAGTTCAGGAAATGCACCTGGTCCCCCTCTTTAGCTGATAAGAGCTCTCACTAGCCATTACCTCATCACACACACACACATGCAGGTAGCAGCACTCATGTAGACAAGACTGACATGCGCTAAAGCAATTTTCTGTAAGTATGTAAAATGAATTGACTTTCAAAGTTTTCAAATGTGCTTTACTGGTAAAATTAAGACCTATTTATGCATTCAGAAAAAAGTAGAAATTATATGTCATATTAAATATTAAATATACATGTTCAATCAAGAAAATTATTATTATTATTATTATTTATTTATTTATTAGAGTGCAAAACAAGAAGCTTAGAAGAATGGAC
This sequence comes from Carassius carassius, assembly GCF_963082965.1. Taxonomy (NCBI): domain Eukaryota; kingdom Metazoa; phylum Chordata; class Actinopteri; order Cypriniformes; family Cyprinidae; genus Carassius; species Carassius carassius. The sequence continues at coordinate 19,318,812 of NC_081781.1, forward strand.
AAGCTTCTATTTTCCATTAAATGATGATCAGGGTCTGTCAAACTGGATTTTTAGAGAGTAAAAAAAAATGTTTAAATAAATTTTTTTTATAGAGGTTTAGAGCCCCTGGTTCCCACCTATTGAGCTTGGGTCATAAATATTCATGATAAATACCACAATAAATACATAAATCAAAACAGTATGTTTCACAATTAATAAACTAATAATTAATTAAATATGCTCAACTAAAAAAAAAAACATTTAAAATTAACCTTTTCACTGGTGAGTTTAAAATACTCTAGCTGTACCCCGAGAGTTTTTTTTTTTTGGTGTTATTTTAGAATGTTTCCCTTACCGTTTCCATGGGAATGCATCAGGCATGTCATGTGACACACCGTAGCCACGAAAACCAACATTGTATATGACAGAAGGATCACTTTATTTAGTTTCTCTTTTTTTAATTAAAAATATTTACACACTTGCTTACCATGTCATTAACTATCTGATATTCAGATTCACAAATACGTGTTAGTGAGTGTGTTTTGTAGTCTAAAAACCGTCATAAATGAGCCTGATTGTTATCTATAACGTGAGATGGGCGCCGCCATGTTTGTTCGCGCTGCAGTTCAGAGAGTCCTGTCAGTCGGATTCACAGCACGTGAATTCATCGATTTCTCCCAAAAAACATGCAAGTAAGTGGGTGGTGAACTGAGAGAAGAACAGAGAAAACTGTATAGCTACTTACACTATGTGTATCTGATGAATAAAATACGTCGGCAAATTATATTTGAATGGATTGCTATTGCTGCTTCCATAGACATACCTGTGTATTTTACATACTCTAAGGCCCAATCCCAATTCTATTTTATACCCCTTCCCCTACCCCTCCGCCTACCCCTTCCCCTTGTCCCTTGAAACAGAGTGTCAAGGGGTAGGGGAGAAAATATTCCCCTAAGGATTGGGACACCACTACTATGAAGTCACACGCCATCATTCGTCGTCTAGCTCTTACAATACACACATATGCTGGTGTGCTGGTGTGCATTAGAGCCTTTAATTATCATTCTGTATTAATGAGCTGCTTACTGACACACACACATATTGGAAATCGCGCAGCTCACACATCCAGGAAAAAATAAACTTGTCAACGCTGGCCCACGACTTTTATTAAATACAGTTTAAATACTGAATTGCTACATTATATTTTCCAGCGACGAGAGGATACAATCGCTGTTTTTAAGTAAACTCACTCTAAAAATATGAACGCACAGACGCGAATACACGCATCTTCCTTCTCTATCTCTCTCTCTCTCTCTCTCTCTCTCTCTCTCTCTCTCTCTCTCTCTCGAATATGCAATATTTGAGAAAATGGTTTAGCGATTTCTAATTATTGGGGGGATTAGTCTACGGCAGTTATCGCCCTGATCAGACATATGCTGTGGCACTATCTGCAGTCTGTAATGATATGACGTTAGCAAATATTAGCGATTTTTTTCAAACATTTCTTTGAGTAACATGACCATTAATATGAACTCACAATTGAATGTAACATAAAACAAATGATTACTTTTCTTTAAAATATTTATTTATAAAAAAGCTTATATTTATGTGTCTTTTTGTTCGCTGTAGCAGCCATGTTTCCGAGATAATTCATACCCCTTCGTTTGAAGTGTGGTCCCGAAAAATCTTCATTTGAAGGGCTATCTGGCCCTTCCCCTTACCCCTTCCCCTCCAACCAAAAGAGAATCGAGACACCCCTGCCCCTTCACGTGAACGCGTGAAACGGAGGGGTAGGGCAAAGGGGAAGGGCAAAGGGGAAGGGCTAAGGGGTAGAATTGGGATTGGGCCTAAATGTATTGTTTTTCTAGTACTTATGTTTAATTAAATGTCTGAAACCTAAAATAAACATTATGTGGTTCAATCAGCTCAAATCAGCTTGAATTTGGCAGTTATGTGACGTCACCAAACGTTCTAGATCCCATACTCTCAGGGGCACAGAAATAAAAATCCCACATGTGGGACCTTACCGCTCAAAGGGTTAAATAGCTGCAACGTTAAGCCTTACATTATTTACTCCCTCTCTTCTTCTGGCTTTTGCTATGTCTTCCTCTAATTAGATGTTCCTGGCACGCTCTCGCTCTCTCTCTTCCTGTCCATCTTTTTATGGCCATGCCAGATATCCTCTTTTACACTGGCCTACTTTTCTATCTCACGGCGAGGAGCTCTCCTATGGATGGAGTTGGCGCTGAAAGAGGAAATAGTTCCAGACCAACAAGTGATCTGAATCTCCAGGGGGCTTTTATGAACAAGAAAAGGTGAGGAATTGTGCTGGTGGCATCAATGGTTTTCAGATCTGTACAAAACGTTGCCTTAACAGTGATCAGATATTCACACACATGCACACACACACATACTTCCCTTTTAGCATCTGAAGCTACAGGAATGAGGAGAGGGAAGGCTCTCTGGTATTTGGACTGTTTTGTAATCATCAGTCACACATGGTTTGTCAAAATAAAAACGATACTGAACCGCAGTGTAAAACTATGCTTTCTAATGTTTAGAAACCCAGATAGGTATTCAAAGACACCCAGAAAAAATGTTAAAAGGAGGCCAAAAAAAGCTATATCAAATTTGAAGTTTGCATTTAAGGTATTGCATCACAGATAATCAGTCTTGCTTAATGCATCAGTGTTTTACAACATCCATAGTCACGGCTGGTATGTATGTCTTGCAGTTCTACCAGATCATAACTTCTGAGTTTAGCATTGCTGGGATATGGCAAGGAAAGGCATCTAGTGAGGAATAATATAGAAAACATGATATGGTCTGTGCATGGAATTTGAGTGTTAAAAGCACGAGCGGGGGCTAAAATCAGCTAAATAGAGATTTGGTCTATGAATACACTCCAGGGTACTTACTTTTTCTGGCTTTTTATAGCTCAGATTGAGACTTAAATAGCTGGTGAGTTGGACTTTGTGAGGTTTTTCCATATGCAGCAGGGTGGAGAAATAAATTCTGATAAAAACGAGACATAAAAACACAGGTCTTAGTTTGCAAGTAAAAAAAAAAACGAACAAAAAAAAACTGTATATTATAAATATAGCTTAGAAAGAAAGATAGTTGAAGTTAAAAAGCCAAAGACAGAGAGTATGGGGAGAAAGAGGGAAAGTAATGCATTGGCACTTTTAAATAGACTTCATGGAACATCAAATCCCTTCCACCAAATCAGCTGATGCCTCATCATTTGCCAAGGGGGTGAGGAAAAGACATAAGTCTGTAGGGGGACAGGGGTGGAGGCCAAAGATGAGCATCAGTGACAGATCAGAATCTTCACACATTAACCATGAAAGAAAAAAAGAGTGATCTGCTATATTCATGGATTTTATTTTACTGAAACATTAAATCTTATTTTTATTTTTTTAAATAATTTTTTATCTTTAAATTACTTTTTAATGAATTGTAATTGACTACCTTTTGTTAAACTTTTTAATGGAATTTTACATTTTTCTCTCTTTTTTATTTAATATTTCTATTTACACAGCTGTTACTTTATTTTCCTTTTTTTTTCTTTACATGTAATTTCATAACTACTTATGTTGTCTTTAATGGATTTTTGGACTTCACTGAAACTTGTGTGTCATGGTTTTTAAATACATTTGTGATTACACATTTGTAATGACAAAGTTGCAATTTAGTAAGATACTTTAAATGTAATATCAAAAACTATGGCTATAATAAAAGTCACAGTATGTGCTTTAGTATGTTAATCAACACATTCAATTAAGTGTATTTCTTCAACGTACAAGATATTAAAACATAATTCTACATTTTTTTTATATTATTAAAATATAAAATTCGTAAAAAAAAAACTTTACCTTTTCTTCATTATTACAATAGACTATAATACTTTATTAAATTATCTGCAAGTACTTTTGTAAATATTTTTATAAGATTTGAAGAACACTACAAGTACACATTTACAGTAAATGCAGTTAATCATACTCCTTATTTACAAAGAAAAATAAGGTGCGAAATAGAGCAAGATGAATGTGATCAAATCCCTAACACACTAACACAAACTCTCTGTTCTGCTCTGGGAGTCACAGTTTCCCAAAATATATTGTGTTTATGAGGGAAGCAGGCCCTAAAGCAGTGATTTCTCAGAACCCCTGTCTCTAAATCTCTCTCTCTCTCTCTCTCTCTCTCTCTCTCTCTCTCTCTCTCTCTCTCTCTCTCTCTCTCTCTCTCTCTCTCTCTGTGTGTGTGTGTGTGTGTGTGTGTGTGTGTGTGTGTAACTGGCACAGTATTTAGATTCCTGAAATGTTCTAAATGCTGTTTGCCTCACTTCCTCCTGACTGATTCTCTTTGTGTGATATGATGACAGTCTCAAAAAAACAAGCTTCTCTGCCTTTCAGGAAAACACACAAAAAAAAGCAAATTAATTATTTCCTTTTTTACCTCGCTATCATAAAATTACCTGAAATGTCTTTAAAACAGACTGTGTAATAAGTCTGTCACCATTCTAAACACAGCCATTCATTTATTGTGCCCCCATGCAGTGTTTCTGTGAATGCAATGAGACTTCCACACATCCAACAGTAAATCTCTGCTGTCTGGGCTCAACTTACCATCAGGATGTGCTTCTGCTTTCTAAATATCTCCGTCTCCTCTCTTCTTGTTTTCTGCGCTCCATCATTACAGTCTCTCCTACATATAACCTCACTCTAATAATAAAAAAATAAAATAAAATACAATACAAATGTTTTTATTAATTCATTTAACAAAGGAGATATTTTAATTAAGAAGTAGTGTACAAAATGTTTTAACTATATACACTTGTACTTACATATTCTCAATTATATTCAGTTTGAGTTTATTTGTATAGTTTATTCTATTAAAAGAGACGAGTGTGTCAAAGCAATGTCAGTAACACACAGCTTTTAAAATAATGCAAGTTGTGTGGTCAGTAAATATCATGTAGTATTCAGTTAAGCAGACATAATGAACATGTAAGGCACTGATTATAGATGTGATCATAATGATTGCAACATCTTGCCTATTTAAATACAAATGTTGCAATCAGATGCATTGCTTGTGTTCCTGAAATCTGTATTAGGTCAAAATATGAATTGCATACAGATAACACTAACAGTACAGCATAAAAATACAGATACAGATAGATACAGATAGTATCTGTATTTTAAGTATTATAAGAATGAACCATTTCATATACCAAAACCAAAGTTCAAGGGTGAGTAATAAAGTTGATGTACAAACACAAACTTTCATGACCTCACACAACCATACAGAACTCTTACACAACACTAGATGATGTTTCCTCAGGGGCTAAAGATATGTGTTTGTACATAAGCAAATCCTCTTATGAAGTAGGTGATGAAAATCCTCGTTTGAGCATTTAATCTCTAGTCTGACGTTTGTGCATTTTATTGGTGCTTCTGTGACGTGACTTTAACACCAGCCTTGAATAGTTTACAGGCACCGAATGCCTTCCATAAATCGGTTGTCAAACGAATAGGTTATGAATTCATGTTTGGTGTGTATTCATTCATATGCATAACAGGCAAGTTCATTACATGTGCATTATTTCTCAATGAAAACCCGGATGGGTTTGCAACCAGCAGAGGGAAATTGCATCAGCGTTGTGGACAGATCAAGCATGAGGGCCATTCGCTGTCCGGTCATGAGAGGCATGACACATTCAAAAATAGCACACACTCACCCCGACACACTTTTACTGTGACACTTTCTAGATGTTACACAAGTAATACCCTAGCATAAACACTTTGGGCAAATTCCTTGTTAGCGTCACTTTGACCTATTCACCTTGGAAGGTGCCAATCTCATTGGCTGTTTGGAACAGCATAGTGAAATCAGTGTTGTTTTCATAATCTAACAGCAAATTTTTTCATAAATTGAACTGTGTACTGTCTCTTTGTTTGGTATTTGGTAAAAACCTAAAACGCTATAAAAAACCATGCAAATTGTATTCTGTAGATGCTTTTATCCGAAGCAGCTTTGCGTTGCACTCAACCTTATATATATATATATATATATATATGATTTTTTTTTTTCAATTCAATTTTTATCTTTCATATACTTTCTCATTAGCTATTATGTGAATTTTGGGAAATTGTATATATAAAGAAAACTTTGGATGGAAATGCAAGGATGTACATAAATCCTAAAAATGTGCATAAAAAAGATATGTAATCAATTGAGTTGAATATATTTTTATCCAATAAGAATCACATAAGCTATGATGGAAACACATTTACTAAAAAAATTCCTCAATGTGGATCCAAAAAAGTCACGTGACTTTGCCTCAACAGATCATATGATTGGATAAATGAACTAGCTAACTATTTGGTAATCACCTCCCATAACAGTCTCTAATAACTGTATTCCCAAACACCAGGCATCTGAATGCAAGATAAAATGACAGTATTCGTTATTGGGCTTCAACTGGGGCTAGTCATTTATTATGGAAAAAAAAGGTCAAATTTGACATCTTTCTCTCTTCTGGCTAACAAAATCAATTTCTCTTTCCATTCAACACTATAGAAGTTTAGCCAACTATGACTATTTCTACTTAATAGAACCAGATAAATATGAAAGGACCATTCATAATCAATTATAGGAATTATACACAAAAATATTATGAAACAACTGCTTAACTACATCTTACTGTTGAAACCTATGCCATTTTAAGTGTTTCCACATGACATTGCAGCGGTCAGGTGGCACAAGTCAGAGCTCTCTGAAAATTAGTTTACAAGTTGTAATTACGAGTTCTAGAGCATGAATGTTTTTTATGGAATCACATAATTACGGTAATTCTGACTCAGCATGAACACACCTTAACACCTTTTCATTTTTTACTTGCTCTTGCTAATTGGAGTTATACTGTATGTTTGATTTTGCAGATGTTTTGTCATTCACTGTGAATAAGAAGACTGATCAAGATTTTTGGCTCATTTTCCATAAGACGTGTACACTATATCTGTCAGCATTTATCTTGTCTTATTTTAGAAGTAAACTGATATAGAGATCAGTGCTAACACAGACATTAAAACCAGCTAAATTCAAATTTCAGTTTGATAGAGTTTTTAAGATTTCATTTGCTTCCTTGACAGTGAAGTATTTTTCCCAAAACACTCACAATTGGTCAACAAACAGATAGTCCCACCTCCAAATTTACACCATTGGTTGGAACAATCGGCGTACAACTAGTTATCTTACAGCTGTCTCAGCATATTATACTGAGACAAAATATTACTTTAATATTACTTTGAAAATGATCACATACTATATAAAGGTCTATCAAATAGAAAATATATCTATAAATAATGTTTCACAATTTACTTTATATTAATTGTGTTTATATATAGGTAAAGGGTCTATAAAAGGTAGGCTCAGACAGCTGCAAAGAATTCCCATTAATTACTTTTCTTATTTAATTTTAGAATCATAATAATAATAATGTTAATGATTAAAGGTCTTATAAAGTCTTAATATGTCATTCAGAAAAAGGAATGGAAAACTGCATATAACAGAGTGAAAGGTGGTCTGTGTGAATGTGTGTGTGTGTGTGTGTGTGTGTGTGTGTGTGTGTGTGTGTGTGTGTGTGTGCAAACAATTATTTAACCCTGAAGCATCATGGCTATGGGGGGAGTTAGGATTACCTTCGCCACAGTGGGCTGACTGACAGATTGCATCCGTTTTAGTCAAGACCCTCTGATTGGTCAATTCGATCTCCTGATACCCGTTGACCGCAGGACCTATGTCACACCATATGACGTGTGAAAATCTCAAACGCAATTACAAGCACATACACTTATCAATATAATCAATATTAGCATGAATAATACCTAGAAAAATCAATACCGGCAGCATCTGGGCAGCTAACTAAATATTTGTTATTTAAATTCAGTTTTATTAGTTAAACCTGAATCCTTTAAAAATTAAATTTTTTTTAATGTAGAATATAATTAAACTGATTTGAATCTCATCCAACAGAAAATCCCATCAAAAAGCGGCTTTCTGAAACGCACCATGTTGCTTTTCTTTCAGTAGCGTAGCACTTTTCAGTCTCCTTCAAGTAACCCTAATATGATGGTGGAAATGTTATTTGTCCAAATTCTCTGCTTTTTATGGCACTGGCAACATGTGTGTTTGTGTGTCTGTGCCGGCAATCCCATTTAAATTTGTGCTGGCCAGTGCACTGGCATATGTGTGTGCGTTTGCCCTAAAGTCGTTGTGGTTGGACGCCGTCCTTTTAACTTAATGAGAGTATGTTCTGTATGTCTCACTGGGGCACAAATACACGTTGTACAGACAGAGCAGTATATCATTACAAATCGCTTCAGAAAAGCCCAAACCAGACCCAGACGTGCACACCCACGCTCGCTTAACTCTACACACACCACAGGCTTGGTCTCTTCCACTCATACGCAGATACTTGCCCTCAGATACACACCCTGCGATTTTTAATAGACACAGGGACGCACATACATGCTATTAACTCAATGGCTTACATATGCACTTCTTAGATACTGACTTTTGTTGATCTTGAGCGGTGTTGAACCATAGCTGTGCAGTCTTCTGAAACTCTTCATTTAGCCCTAATGTAATGGTTCTGCATGGGATTTCTCACCTTTGCTTTTCTCTTTTTAATTTTGCGTAAAAAAAGTATTTTGGCCATGCAATAGGTTTTTTTTTGTTTTGTTTTTTTTTTGCGCTCAAAAGTGGTCAAACACTGAAAATGAATGGCAACTATAATGATGCAAATGTAAATAAGGATTGGATTTCAGTCTTTTCTTCACATAAAGCTTCAGAAGACTTGAAATATAGTACACACATTTTGTGTTATTTTTATTGTGTGCATTATTTATTTAAAAATTTTAAAAATCGTCCCTAGGTTACGAATGTAACCCTAGTTCCTCGAAGGAACGAGACGCTGCGTTGAGCGCTTTTGGGGAACGCCTTTGGCAAGAACAACTCTGAATATCGTGTGCAATCAGTCCAATGGAAGAGCGTGACGTCACAGACGGGTTGAAGTAACGACCATGAAGCTATAAAAGCACGTGTCGTGCAGCTGGCTTCAGCTTCGAGTAGGGAAGCAAGCGCCGGCAGGGGTGCCGGGAGTATGGCTCTGCGACGCAGCGTCTCGTTCCTTCGAGGAACTAGGGTTACATTCATAACCTAGGGACGTTCCTCTTCAGGAACTCGAGCTGCGTCGAGCGCTTTTGGGGAACGATGTGCCAACGCTGCCAGACTACCAAACCCCTGCCTAGTGTGTATCCAAAGAGCACAGCTAAGGCAAGAGGACAGAAGAGCCAGGAGCGGCTCGCATGTCAAGATTGTAAAATCTGGCAAATGTAGAGGCCGTGGACCATCCCGCAGCATTGCAGATGTCCAAGAGGGACACACCTGCTAGAAAGGCCTTAGAGGCAGCCATACCCCGCGTAGAGTGAGCCTTGGCTCCCAAAGGAAGGGGAAGACCAGAGGACTCATAGGAGACGTTGATAGCCTCGACTATCCAACGACTAAGGGTCTGCTTAGAGGCAGGGGAACCCTTTTTAGGAGGACCGTAGCAAACAAGCAATTGGTCAGATTTTCTCCACAGGGCAGCTCTGTGGACGTATGCGTCCAGTGCTCGAACCGGACACATACAATTTAGCTTTTCCTGGTCTGGCTCCCGAAAGGGAGGAGGATAGAAGGCCTGCAGTACGATAGGTTGTGGTGTAACAGAGGGAACTTTATGAACATAACCCACTCGAGGGTATAAGAATGCTTTGGCCATACCAGGGGCAAAGTCTAAGTAGTTAGGGGCCATCGAGAGGGCCTGAAGGTCTCCAACTCTCTTTAGAGACGTAATCGGCAGTAACAGGGCAGTCTTAAGGGTCAGATGTCTATCTGAAATATCTCGAATTGGCTCGAATGGAGCTTTGCAGAGAGCCTCTAATACCACAACCAAATCCCACTGGGGAATACGGGACCGTACTGGAGGTCTCAGCCTCAGTGCACCGGGAAGGAAACATGTAACTAGGGGGTTACACCTTTAGGGTGGAGTGAGTTAACCCTGCAGAGAGCCTAGCTTGTAGAAACTCCAGAACTGTACCAACTGGGCAGTTAACAGTAGAGCCCTGCACGGGCCTCAAATCTAGGCCCGAGCCCGGCCCTGGCCCAAGACGCTCAGGCCCTAGCCCGACCCGTGTCCGACAGCTCATCAGAATTATCAGCCCGAGTCCGACACGAGCCTGTGTTTTTATTTATTTATTTATTTATTTTATTACACAGCAGAAGCCTGCCCTATTTGCAACAATTAAAAAGGGGTAAGTTTTGTGTTATGTTTCTTTTCTTTTCTTTATCAAGGTAATTTAGAAAAATGTTTGGAGCATTTTTTTTAAATGAAGATTTATGTTAATCAGCCGAGCCAACAGCGAGTAGCCTAAAACATATTTAATCAATTAAGCCTCTCAAATTAACGCTAATACTTTACTTGACTACAATAAAATCCATAGATATAAAACACTTCAAGCATATCACACAGACAGTTAGTTTAATATATGTTTATTTATTAAACCACAGTGAGTAAAATAAAAAAATTGAAATACTGAGGCAGACTTGCAACAGCGCTCGCAAACGAAATGAGAAATAGCCTACAATCTAAACAAATTAAATTAATTAAAAACAAACTTGCAGGTTATCTTACCTCAAAAATGCACCACTTAACATGTCCATTCTTTTTTCCATTAGTTTCCAACAGTTAAACGAAAATAAAGTCCAGTCAAATGAAAAGTTAGAACAGTCTCTTACAGAGCATCGTGGAGAAAAAGAATAGCATCCAGAGTGGAAGGTTTTAACCCAGTCCTCCTCTCTTCTATCACTCTTCCCGCTGCGCTGAAGACACGTTCGCTGCTGCTGCTGGCGGGACACTAAACACAGAGCGAGCCAGTCTTGACAGTTGCGGTAGCAGGTTCTCGTGCTGTTTCCACCATAGCAGCACATCTCGTCCATCACCTTCCATGTTGTGTTTGAGGCGCATGTATTGCTGTACCTCATCGTCGTCATCCTTGTACTGCTCCACAATGTTTTCAAACTCCGCCAGCCCTCTCTTCTTTCCTGCGTGTCCCGCAACAACAGGTGCAGACACAGAAATGCTCGCCGCTGAATCATCATTTTATAATTATTAGTTGGACAACTAGGTTATGATTAATACATTAATTTAGAGGCCTATAATAGCTACTACAATAAGTGGATATAAGTGAAGTATAATCGTGGGTCGCGCTGACGGAAAAGCGTGCGTGCGTGCGTGAGACTGTCGTGTCAGTATGTCAGTATAATTATAACGGGTTGAATTATCAGATTATGAAAGTTATGAGGTTATGAAATGTCTATGTTTGTTTTTCTATCGTCGACGTGAACTTCTCTTTTTTTAATTTTTATTAATGTCTAAAAATATAAATAGAAGGATAACCCAAAAAAGGCCCGAGGCCCGGCCCGCATGTGAGCTATAACGTGAAAATTGGCCCGAAGCCCGGCCCTAGGGGCATAAATAAGTCGGGGCCCATCGGCCTCGGGCTGAAATGCAGGGCTCTAGTTAACAGGGTCAAGCTGGCGGTCTCTGCACCATGAGGTGAAGAGTTTCCACCTCAGGGCGTACAGTTTCCTCGTAGAGGGAGCTCTGGATTGGAGGAGGGTCTCAACAACCTCAGTTGAGAGACCGGAAGCTATGAATTGTGTCCCCTCAGGGGCCACACCCATAACTTCCACAGCTCCGGGCGAGGATGCATTATTCTGCCCTGCGCCTGAGAGAGTAGATCTGTCCTGATCGGAATCTCCCATGGAGAGCCGTCGAGGAGAGAGATCAGATCTGCGAACCATACTCGGCCCGGCCAGAATGGGGCTACTAGCAACAGACGGACCCCGTCCCGGCGTACTCTCACCAGAACTCCCGGGAGCAGAGCGATGGGGGGAAAGGCGTACAGACGAAGCCTCGGCCAAGTCTGTGTCATGGCATCTTGTCCCAGTGGAGCTGGGTGAACTAGAGAGAACCAGAGGGGACATTGCGATGTCTCTCGAGTCGCGAAGAGGTCCACCTGAGCTTTGCCAAATATCTGCCATATCTGCTTCACCACCTCGGGATGAAGCATCCATTCCCCGGGCCTCGGCCCCTGCCTCGACAGCAGGTCTGCTCCCACATTCAATCTCCCAGGAATATACAGTGCTCTTAACGAGAGGAGTTTGCCCTGGGACCACAGGAGGATCTGGTGTACCAGCTTGTATAAGGGGCGTGAACGCAGACCTCCCTGGTGATTGAAATAAGAGACCACAGATGTGTTGTCGGTGCGCACTAACACATGACAGCCTCTCAGGTCTGGGAGGAAATATTTCAATGCTCGATACACTGCTAGCATTTCTAGACAATTGATGTGCCATGTCAGATGGCGACCGCTCCACAGACCGCGGGCAGGGTGGCCACTCATGACCGCACCCCAACCGGTGAGGGACGCGTCTATCGCTAGCGTTACACGGCGACCAAGAGCTCCCAGCACCGGGCCCTGATTCAAGAACCAAGGTTTCTTCCATATGTCTAAGGCACGAAGGCATCGCCGCGTGACCTTGATAGTTCGGAATGGATTTCCCCTCGGGGAAAACCCCTTGGTCTTGAGCCACCACTGTAGGGGCCTCATGTGCAGGAGGCCAAAAGGTATCACGTTGGACGCAGCTGCCATGAGCCCTAACTGCGTGACAGTGAGTGGCCTTCTCTGACTCTCTTGACTGAGGAAAGGATTGACTCGATCCGAGCAGGAGACATACGTGCCTGCATCGTGATCGAATCCCATATTACGCCTAGATAGGTGGTTCTCTGAACTGGAGAAAGTACACTCTTCTTGGCGTTCAGTCTCAAACACAGCTCCCCCATTTGGGCGAGAACGACACCTCGATGTCGAACCGCCAACTGCTCTGACTGAGCTAAAATCAACCAATCGTCGATATAATTCAGAATGCGGATGCCCTGCATACAGAGGGGTACCAGAGCCGCATCTACACATTTCGTGAACGTGCGGGGTGAGAGTGCAAGGCCGAAGGGAAGTACTCGATATTGGTAGGCTTTACCCCCAAAAGCGAACCTCAGAAACTTCCTGTGTTGTGGAAGGATGGATATGTGGAAGTATGCATCTTTGAGATCTATTGTGACAAACCAGTCCTCGGATCTGATTTGAGCTGCAACCTGTTTGACAGTGAGCATTTTGAACTTCAGTGACATTACTGAGAGGTTTAATTGACGTAAGTCTAAGATCGTACGCAACCCTCCATCCTTCTTTGGAACTATGAAATACCGGCTGTAAAATCCGGACTCCCTGTCTAGAGGAGGGACCACCTCGATGGCCTCCTTCCTTAATAGGGTATTCACTTCTTGTTCCATCACCAGAGCCTGCTGGGGGCCGACGACTGTCAGTGTAACCCCATTGAACCTCGGCGGTGGACGGCCGAACTGAATACAATAGCCTCTTTCTACTGTGTGCAGGACCCATTGAGACACATTTGGCAGTAGTTTCCATGCTGCTAAATAATGTACTAAGGGAATCAGTCTCTCGAGACTGATCTCTGGTGTAAGAGGCCCCCGAAGGGGTGGCAAGCTTCCCAGCTCCGCTACGCTCGCAGGCGGACATAACTGGGAGTGACACTCGCGGGAGACCGCTGTGCCCTGAAACACTGGCTGGGTTGGCAGACCGGCCTCTAGAGGGCGCTGGGGTGAGACGGGCACCGTATAATGAGGTGGACACCGCTCTACCCCAGTAGGGGCTACCCTCATGGTCACTGCACCTGTGGCGTCAGGACCTCTTTGTCGAGGACTTCCTAGCTTCGATAATTGCACGAAGATCTGACTTTGCTTTGGAAGTCCCCGACTCAGCTTTTGAGCCTCGCGGTATGAGGAGCTCGCTTGTGGCGTGGGTATCTCCCGTCCAGATAACCCACGAGAGCGACGAGGGAGGAAACTCTGGAACGCCGCCTGTTTGCGCGCCTCCTGGAACCTGTCGACGATGGTATTGACTGTGTCGCCGAACAGGCCCGAGGCTTGAAGCGGAGCGTCCAGGAGGCAGACCCTGTCACGCTCTCTTATCTGAGACAGGGTCAGCCATAAGTGCCTCTCCGCGGCCACCAAGGCTGCCATAGACTGCCCAACCGCGCGAGCGGTCTCTTTGGTGGCACGGAGGGAGAGATCAGCGGCCCGTCTAAGCTCTGCAATATCGTCGGACTTGATCCCCTCTCCCTCGTCTACATCTCTCAGCAGGTCAGCCTGATATGCTTGGAGGATGGCCATAGTGTGAAGGCATGCCCCCGCCTGACCTGCTGCCACATAGCCCTTGCCCATTAACGTAGATGTCATTTTTAACGGTTTTGTGGCCAAGGCCGGAGCCTTCAGAGACGACGCCGATAATGCAGACTGCATTATTTTATTTATTATTTAATATAATAAGCAAATATTTTAAAATATATTTACAATTTTAAACAACTGTTTTCTATTTCAGTATATTTTCAGCCTCATTACTCCAGTCTTCAGTGTCACATGATCCTTCAGAAATTATTCTAATATGCTGATTTGCTGCATAAAGCAATATCTTCTCTTCCGTGTCTGTTGTGAGTGCGACTGCTCTGAGTGTTGACGTATGATGCTGCTGACATGTTTTCTGGTGTGCCCAATAACAAAGATAACACGTCAGCAGCGTCATACATCAGCAGAGTTACTGCAGTGTTGTAAACACGCTCACAACAGACCCGAAAGAGAAGACAATGCTGAATAAAGTCGTAATTTTTGTTATTTTTGGACCAAAATGTATTTTCGATGCTTCAACAAATTCTAACTGACCCTCTGATGTCACATCCCACATGGAAAGAACCTATATGTGGATATATGCGAATATATGAAACCTATATGCTGTGTATATGCACATATATGCTGCATATATGCACATATATGATAATATATATGCAGCATATATGCGTATATATACTGCATGCTGCATATATGCCGTATATATGCCACATATAGGCAAAATTGAGGTGCATATATGTGCATATACAGGAAATATAGGTCCCCTGTAATGCTTCATCATATCCACATATAAGCCCTATACATACAGGATATGTCTTCTATATAGCTAATGGCAGGATCTGGTCATTTTGTAGCTCATATCTCATTTTTGACTGTTATACATGATGCCTAGATCATATTTTCTATTATCAAAGCAAAAACTAAGAATTAACGAAAAAAATTATGTGAGAACTTATGTATGTGCGAACATGTGAAATTGGTATCACATGTAATTGGCATGTTATGGAATTTAACTATGGCAATATATTAACATGATATACAGACCCGGACAGTAACGATGTACATTAACTTGAGTACAGTACTTAAGTACAATTTTGAGGGATCTGTACTTTACTCGAGTATCATTTTTGGGGAGTACTTCTTCGGCCCCGTCCACACGGAGACGGACCCCCAATCTTTTTTACCCTCGTCTCAAGAAATATTCACGTCCACACAAAACCGATGTAGTAAACATGCCAGACCAGCATGTGGCGCTGTAATTCTGCCACAGAGATACACTTAAAACGGAGAAGAAGACATGGATTTGCTGATAAACCTTGCGCGTGGTACACAAACGAACATGGAACAATACATTTATTTATCCGTGTTAATGTTAGTTAATAAAAAATACAATCGTTCAGTGTTTGTTCATGTTTTTGTTGCTGTTACGTTATGAAGGGGGTTTGACTAGGGGCAAGACGTGGGCTGAAAACGTCATATTTTCAGAAAATGTACGGATTCGCCGTCCAGACGAAACGCAAAGGCGGCGTTTTCAAATATATCCACTCTGGGACCCAGTTTCAAAACATCGGTCCCACTCTTCCAAAACGCCAGATCCGTGTGGACGAAAATGCCTATCCGCTAAAAAATTTGTGCGCCGAAAAAAAAAAGGAAAAAATAAAAATCGGACACCCTATCAAATGTCATTTGATAGTGCAGGAAGGAAGAGGAGGAGGAGGAGGCGGCGGAGGAGGAGGAGGATGATGAGGCACGTCATGACAGACCTTCAAAGAATAATAAAGGTTTTTTTTTTCTGTTCAGTTTTTTTGTCTTATTTTTGTTCTTGTACTATTTGATTGTTCTTGTAAATACATAATGTACATTTCTATATTTTGGACTTTTATTTATGTTGCCTAGCAGGTTTTTGTCTTATTTTTGCTCTTGTACTATATTTTTTGTTTTGTACTATTTGATTGATCTTGAGTAAATAAATGATGAACATTTCTACATTTTGGACTTTTATTTATGTTGCCTAGCAGCTATGGATTTAAATTTTACTATTATAGGTGAACATATAGGTGCATATATACGTGCATATATGTAGCTATATAGGTATATGTATGCACATATATATGTGTGCATATATGTGTATATATATGTGTACATATATGTGTATATATATGTGTACATATATATGTGTACATATATGTGTAAATATATGTGTGCATATATGTGTACATATATATGTGTGCATATATGTACATATAATATAGGAAAACGGCCAATTTTATATATGTCACATATATTAAAAGCGTATATTGAAACATATTTGTTTATTTAGGTTCTTTCCAGTGGGATGGACTACTTTGATGATGTTTTTCTTACCTTTCTGGACATGGACAGTAGACCGTACACACAGTTTCAATGGAGGGACTGAGAGCTCTCGGACTAAATCTAAAATATCTTAAAATGTGTTCCGAAGATGAACGGAGGTCTCACTGGTTTGGAACAACATGAGGGTGAGTCATTAATGACATAATTTTTGGGTGAACTAACCCTTCAAGAAACATTTATTATTATCCATGTTCAAAACAGTTGTCATAATTTTAGGATAAATAGAAAGTTCGATTCAACATTTGTTTGGACTAGAAATGTCTTTACTGTCACTTTTGGCCAAATTATTGCATCCTTGCTGAATAAAAAATAAAAAAAAATAATAATAAATCTTTACACGGCACTATGTGTATAATGTACCCATTATGCCCCTTTTTCCAATCATGTAATATTAGGCTTAGGTTCTCCCCAGAATCTGTCCATGAAGTTTCAGCTCAAAATACCCCACAGATCATTAAATATATCACTTTGAAAATGCCTATATTGAGTGGAAGCAGAAACAGGCTTTTTTCGTGCATGTCTCTTTAAATGCAATTGAGCATTTATTATACCTCAGATTTTCTTAAAAAAAAAAAAAACATATGTTTGGTTTTCATTATCATTTCTAATGTACTGAAGGCCATATGAGTTTAAACTTCTGATATACAGTTTTCTGTGAGCACACATCCGAAAGCACACTGACAGAGAGCAACTGTCACATGGCACTTAACACACAAGTTTATGTTAAAAATACATGTGACCACCCTACATATAGTTTGGGTCACAAATTAAATTATTTATATATATTTCATTTTTATTTTTACACATTACTTTCTATTTACATGCATGTATATAAGTTTTATTTTAATTACTTAAATATATGATGAGTTTGCACTGTGTAGTTCAGCTGCATTTTCTGAACTCAGGGTGACAGTTGAGAGAGTAGAGTTACCATGACGATTGCAGTGCATCCTCAGACAACAAAGAGGACCGTTAAGGAAACAACTAATTCTTGTCTCTCTCTCTCATTTAATGTCAAGTTGATTACTGCTTACAGTCTTCCCGACTGCCCGGGACCTGTAACAGATTTTGGGGGCTCGTCCGGGATGACTGTGCAAAGAACGTATGCCTCTGTGCCTAAATCACTCTATCAGGAAGTCAAGGAGTACATTCAAGACTTGTTGGTTAGAGGTTGGATTGTTAAGTCCAAGTCACCATACTCTGCTCCTGTTGTATGCGTAAGAAAGATGGTTCACTTAGACTTTGCATTGACTACCGTATGCTTAATAAGAAGACATTACCACACAGACATCCTTTGCCTCGTATACAAGATATTACAGATACTTTAGGGGGTTACAGCTGGTTTTCCATCCTTGACCAAGGGAAGGCATACCACCAAGGGTTTATGGCTGAGGGATCCCGACATCTGAGGGCTTTCGTTACACCAGTGGTTCCCAACCTTTTTCAACTCGCGGCCCACACAACCAAACATATATGTTTGCGCAGCCCACTGCAAAAAAATTTATAAATAACTAACCCCACTATTGTTGGGTTAATAACTTAGTTCTCAGAAGCTAGATTGTTAACTGTATTTATTGAATGAACTAGGGCTGTGCGATATGGACAAAAAAAAAAAAAACATATCGCGATTTCTTTGATCAATTTTGCTCTTTCGATTTTAATCACAATTTTGATGCACACATATATGCTTTACAGTCATAAATGCATTCAGGATGAATTTGAAACATATTTCCAAAAGAAAACCAATTAGAGCTTTATCAAAAAGTTGTAACGTCTCTAGAACAGACATTAGTCAAAATAATCACTATAGTAAAGGTGTAACAACATTTATAGACTTATGGCAAAAAAATAAATAAAAAATAAATATATACAGTATGTGTGTGCGGTGCAGAAGCAGCAGAGAGAGCGCATTATTGTAACGCGAAAGCACATTACAATAATGCACGAGCACGAATCTCTCAGCTCGCACGCAGATATCCTTTTGCGCTGTCACTAAACCAGTCGTGCTTCCTCAGATACACGCTGCTCTCACCCGGTGAGAGTGTGCGCACTTAAAACGTGTCTCCTCTCACTTAAACTGCATCCTGTGCACTCACAACTCTCTCTATGCTCATGTGCTAGATATTAATTATTTTCGCACGTTTTTATTTCTAGCCTTTTACCGCGTGCAGTGTGAACGCTCTGATCCGTCAACATGGGCTCGGAAAAAGGGCGCATCACAGACAGAGTGTGAACCTGGAGTTACGCATATGCCCGGTCTGTTCTGTCCTCACACTAGGCGCAATGCATTCTGTTTGGTTCCACGGTTAAGGCCGTGGAAAATCATCATGCTATAAAGCGATTTAGAAATCGCGCAGGCTTAAATCATTATTTTATGACGATTTCTATTAATCGCACAGTCCTAGAATGAACTGGAAATGAACAGAAAATAACTCGGGCTGCACCGCTCAGCAAAACAGGAAACCAGATCCAGTCAGAGCTCGGCAGCGGGTAGACAGTCAGCAAAGCAAGCAGTCAGGAGGAAACATGTTAACAGCATTTATGCATGTTTGAATATGTTGTTCTGTAGCATATGCAAGATAAATTGGCGGTTTATTCTTAAACCAATCAGCGAGCTCGAATAGTGGAAGCATAGTTACAGTTTAATATTTATTTTTTGTTATTTAATTATATAAAATATATTATTATTTATTTTATTAGTAATTGGCGGCCCACCTGCAATACCATCGCGACCCACTAGGGGGCCGCGGCCCACAGGTTGAAAACCACTGCGTTACACCATGGGGGTTATATGAGTGGTTAAGGATTCCTTTTGGGCTGACCAACGCACCTGCTGCATTCCAGAGAAGCATGGAAGTGATGCTGGACTCCCTTCGAGATGATTGTTGCATACCTTACCTGGATGACATACTCTGTTATGCAAAGAATTTTGAAGACCACCTTGAAAGACTTAGAAGGGTCTTAAAAGCACTATAACAGCATGGGGTGAAACTTAGACCAAAAAAATGTGAGTTCTTCAAAAGAGAGGTTCGCTATGTGGGACGACTCATTTCTGCTGAAGGTGTCCGCATTGACGCCAAAGACATCAACGCCATTTTGTCAGTTGGAGAAAAGTTACCAAGCACCATTGGAGAAGTGCGAAGATTGCTGGTATTCTTAAGCTATTACAGAACATACATCCAGGACTTCTCTAGAATTGCCAAACCCCTCTATGATCTTCTGCAAGTAAAGAACAATAATACAGACAGACTAATGGAAAGAAACAACAAAACCAAAGGGAAAGGTAACCAGCTTCCTTCTAAAACACCAGTGGTCTGGACTGAAGAACACAAGAACACCCTGGGAACACTGATTTACATTCTTACCCATCCACCTGTGCTGGCTTATCCTGATTTCAACTCGCCCTTCACTCTTCATACTGATGCATCTCAGAAGGGTTTGGGGGCAGTTCTCTATCAATGGCAAAACGGAAAGTTAAGGGTCATTGCTTATGGATCCAGAAGAGTTCTTTCCCCAGCAGAGAAAAATTACAATCTTCACTCTGGCAAGCTTGAATTCCTAGCTTTAAAGTGGGCTATATGTGAGAAACTCCGGGATTATCTGTTTTATGCACCTCACTACACTGTGTACACTGATAATAACCCCCTAACCTATGTGATGAGCACTGCCAAGCTCAATGTTGTGGGCCACCGTTGGGTGGGAGAATTGTCCGATTTCCATTTTGACATCAAGTATAGACCAGGAAAGGAAAATATAGATGCTGACACTCTCTCTCATTGTCCTCTGGACATAGAATGGTATGTGGCCTCATGTTCAGGAGAAATGTCAGTTGATGCAGTCCGTGCAACTTGGGAAGGGAGCCAGGTAGCAAAGAAAAAGGATGTAGCCTGGATAGCTACTCTCATTACAGCTCAGAACTCTGATATTACCAACACATGCCCAGAATCGTCTCACCATAGTTTTCTGTCAACAATACATCACAGTGAGTTACAGAGAACCCAGAAAGAAGATCCTGCAATTGGGGACATATTAAAACTTAAAGTAAACAACCAAACTCTCACCAGTGAAATCAGAAGAGGGTTACATGGCCCAGTCAAGAAATTATTACATGAGTGGAAAAAACTGCTAGTTGAAAATGGCTTGCTGTATCGAAGGACCACTCACCAGAAACAACTGGTCTTACCTGCTGAATTTAAGAAAAATGTCCTGAAGCATCTTCATGATGACATGGGTCATGTGGGCACAGAAAGGGTGATACATCTGGCAAGAGAGAGATTTTATTGGCCACATATGAAAATGGATATCGAACATTATGTTACCAGAAGATGTTCATGCATTAAGCAAAAGAAGCCTGTTACCCATGAGAGAGCTCCAATGGGAAGCATTACAACTACTTTTCCTCTTGAACTCGTTTCCATAGATTATCTACACCTGGAGAGAAGTAAAGATGGTTTTGAGTACATACTGGTTGTAATTGATCACTTTGCCCGGTATGCTCAAGCTTATGCAACCAAGAACAAGGCTGGAAGAACTGCGGCAGAAAAGATATTCAATGATTTTATTCCACGCTATGGATATCCAAATAAATTACATCATGACCAAGGAAGAGAGTTTGAGAATGAACTGTTCAAGACCTTGAATAGACTGTCTGGAGTTGGAAACTCAAGGACCACACCCTATCATCCCCAAGGTAACCCAGCTGAGCGATTCAATAGGACTCTCTTACAAATGCTGAGTACACTCCAAGAGAAGGAAAAGGATAACTGGAAAGAACATCTAGCATGTGTTGTCCATGCTTATAACTGCACGAGACATGAGGCAACTGGATTTTCACCCTTCTACTTAATGTTTGGCCGATCTCCTCGTCTGCCAGTTGATCTACTGTTTGGATTGAATTCAGAAGAAACAGATGACTCTCCAACAAGATATGCTGATAAATGGGCTGCACGAATGAAAGAAGCATACAGAATTGCAAGTGGAAACAGTAAACTGTCTAGCGAAAAAGGAAAAAAATATTATGACAGTCAGTCAAGTGGAATCACACTGCATCCTGGAGAAAGAGTACTTGTCCAGAATATTATGAGAAAAGGTGGACCAGAAAAACTTAAGTCTTACTGGGAGAAACAAATCTACATCATTAAAGAACAACTAAATGACAGCCCAGTATATAGAGTCAGTCCAGAAAATGATACGTCAAAAATTCGTACTCTACACAGAAATCTGCTACACCTTGTAAATGACTTACCTGTTGACCTACCTGTTTCATCACCTGTATCCGAGATGCCACCTGCAGCAAGAAAGGGGAACAATATAAAGACAAGGTCTAAAACAAAGAGAGATACTTCATCAAACAGTGATGTGACTGATTCTGAAGAAGAAAATACATACTACTGGTTAAGGATACAAGAGAGTACACAGAAAAGAGAAAGAAATGTACAACCTATGTTGTCAAAGGAGAGTGATCCAACTTACCAACTATCATCTGAAGAACTTACACTTCCCAGTCCGAGAAGGCCTATAAGTGCAAATAGACAAAGCAAACAAAAAGAGCAACTTACAGAAACACAAAAAGATGAGGAACATCTACCTGCAGAAACACAAGCGGATGAAGAATACTTGCCTGTAGATGAGGATGTACTCATACCAGAGAGCATCCATGAAAATGGAGGCATTCCTGTTTTCCAAACTAACTCACATACAACTAATGAAAATCCCCCTTCAATACAACCCAGAAGATCTACAAGACATCAAAGACCAGCACAGAGACTCACCTACTCACATTTAGGTCAGCCATCATTATAAACACACGCAGCAGTTAACACTTTAGGGTTGTATGGGACACCAGCCATGCCAGCAAGCAGTTATTCCCAATACTACACTTCTCCAACACCAACATACATACCATTATTCTACATATCTGCTCCTTTCATACCAGACAATTACACCATTATACGTCTATTGAGAGATAAAAGGAACCAACAAGTTAATATGGTTATTTTAAGAATATTTGGAGGCATTAGCTTCTTTGTTTTTATTAAAATTATTTATATATATTTCATTTTTATTTTTACACATTACTTTCTATTTACATGTATGTATATAAGTTTTGTTTTAATTACTTAAATATATGATGAGTTTGCACTGTGTAGTTCAGCTGCATTTTCTGAACTCTGGGTGACAGTTGAGAGAGTAGAGTTACCATGACGATTGCAGCGCATCCTCAGACAACAAAGAGGACCATTAAGGAAACAACTAATCTACTCTCTCTCTCTCATTTAATGTCAAGTTGATTACTGCTTACAGTCTTCCCGACTGCCCGGGACCTGTAACATACACATAGGTTACAGAAATGTTATCTCGTTATTTCTGTGAAGGTAAATCACATGTCTATATATCTGTGTATATGTGACAGCAGTGTAATATACAGTACCAACACTGCTGTTTACACTGTTAAAGGTACAATTTGTAAGATATTTGCAGTAAAATATCCAAAAACCACTAGGCTAGTGTTATATATTTTTTCCAGCTGATTACTAACAATATCTCTAATATTTTCAACTACTTGAAAATCATGAGAAAATTCCCATTCTAAACAGTGACATGGGGCAGTGCAGTCGCCTGTCAATGACGTTAGTTACCCTTTGTTACCGCCTTTACTGACGTAGAAACCACATGACAACAATGTCGCGGACAAATGCAGAAGTAGTATCTAGCATCCAGCAAACCACTAGCTTGCTTCAAGCAGTTCCTTATTTACTTCTTGCACGTTTTATGGTGGATTGTGTTACTTATTTATGGAACATAATTACTGTTTACCACTAATTCTGTCGACAAGGACAGCTCCCGTAAACGTAAGCATATGGGGCAACCAAACTACCCAAGAAGAGTTTGGGACAAGAGGAGAGAAAGAGCAAGGATCAATATCGGGGTTGTATTTTCTAGATGGAGAGAGCTTCACGACAAACTTCAACTAGAAAGAGATGCCGATCTCGCTTGTGTTTTACTCGACAGGTGAGTTGTTTTGATTCATATATTTAAAGAAAACGTATGCTATTATAACGATCGACAAGATTAACATTATAGGGCATACACGCCAAATGAGGGGCATCACGTCTCTAGACCCGCACGAGGAAGCATCTGATCCATAGTCTGATCACGTCTTTGCATTGAATTTGTATGCGCGTTTGCTATGTATGCCCAACTATTATGTTTGATTGTACACGAGTGTATATATTTGTTGAACACTTGGTAATCGTTTTCATATCGTCTGATTGATGGCTGTCAGCGGTTGGGTAGAAGACAACAAATCACATCATTCCACACACTTTTTTAGCGTCATCAAACCACGCGATTGTTATTGTTTTGTTAGTGCGCCCTCTAGTGGCAGGTCCTACGACCTGTACCTTTAATATGACCCAATCAATAAAATAAGAACAAAAAATCACTAACTGCTCTGGACTGAATAACATCTATAGCTTTAATAAAGTAAAGGTGATTTTGCATATTAGCTGCCCTTTCTAAACATTTCAATGGCAGTGTATAATTTTCAAGAGCATCATGAACATTTTCATGAAACAACTTCTTTTGAGTTTCACAGAAGAAAGAAAGTTAGGTTTGGAATGATATGACTTCAAACAATAATCGTTGTCAGTTTGGGGTAAACGATCACTTTAATTCTAAGATTTGCAAAATTTGGACTAGCATGTGTGCACATGACTGCTTTTGTGCATGTCCATTAATCATGTTTAGTATTTGCTTAGAGCTAATAAATTCAGGTTTAACCAAAAATGGAATGAAAAATAAGGTCAGTGAGGGTACATGATGCAGAGCACTGAACTGTACGACCCTGACCACCTGCTGCTCGACTGCGTCTCCTCACACCTCGGGTAACTTCATTAGGTCAAACACACTGGTTGGCCGCAAAGTTAACCGAATTTCCATCTAACAAGATAGAATCTTTTCTAACGGCATTTGGTGCTGATATTCTGGATTTAGGAAGAATGTGTTCTCTATAGAGCCACATATTTTTACATTCTAATGAATCACACTGTAGATATTCTTCCAGACTTAAATCTGATGATCTAATAAATCATGTGTAATAAGTATTTCTAGAGGAATGCTTTTAATAAAAAAAAAAGTAAATCCAATAAAAGTAATCAAGTTTTTATTGCACCCAGATGAGACGTCCTTCTTTACTCGATCATTAGATCCAGCTTTCCACAGCCATGCATTTGTGTGTTTGCATTTAGCTGCTTTTATTGTGGCCAAATTGTTTTGATTTCAGAAATAACAGTTGATGGTTACACATAATTATAAAGAATTTAGCAATTACTGATCCAGTACTGATAAAATCTAAATGTCAGAGCCAAATGTGTCATACACGCACGCAGCACAATGACGAGTCAGCATTTCCCTGAGATTTATGTGAAGCTTAAACACTCCAGTTCCAAAATTTAGATGTGTCAAGGAGATGAATAGGGTGCCTATGCGGTGTACGGTGATGAGGTCATTAGTGTTACTGGCTTTTACAACGCTATATGCAATAAATGTACATTTGCATTTAGAATTACAATTTATTTTCTGTCGCTTAAGCAGCATCTTAATCCTCTTCTTCTTTTAATTTTTATGGTGAGATTTGGGATTTTAAGAATCTACAAAACGGATTATACATGCAATTTTCTTTTGACTAATAAACAAAAAAAATAACGAGCTAAATTATTAACACTAAATAAATAAATAAATAAATGCACTTTCAGTTTTCTGTCAATTTTATGATAATCTGTGGAATTTTCAAATGACTAACAAACTACAAAATAACTACCTAAACTAATTAAAAAACCACTTTCAGTGTGTATATAATATATGAAGCTTTATACTAGCGAATTATGAACTACCTACCTACCAATGTACCTACCTAATAACTAACTAAATAAATAAAGAAACATAGGAACTTTCTACTAACAAACTATAAACCAACCAACTAAACAAACAAACAAATAAATGCAGTTTAAACTTTCTGATAATTAATTTTTTCTGATAATCTGTGGAATTTTACTAATGGGTAATGAGCTAATAAACTATAAACTAACTCAATTAAACTGAACTAAAGAAATCCATGTTTATGGAGTTTTCTGCGGTAACTGAAAATAAACTTTGGAACTTTTTACTTACTATTAAACTAACAAACTATGTAGTAACTTGCTTACTAACTATATACATACATACATATACAGTGCATACAAACCTAAATAAATGCACTTCTGTTTTCAAAAACAATTAAATGTGCTGTTTTTCCCAGTGAATACTATTAAGCTGATCAGCACTTAAGCTATGCTTACATACTGTATTTTCCACTGAAAGCACAGAACATCCTTTAATAAGGCGTCCTTTGATGAGGATCATTGTTATAGTTCATGGCAGAACAGTATGTCCTGGATATCTTATTGAACTGAGCATACCATGAGATTTTAACCGGCTTTTCCAGGAACCGCCCCTCATAACATTCTCACAGCCAGAGTCTTTTTGCTGATGTATGTATTGGGATATATGTACGGCGTGAAATGAAGCGAGTTTGAATCAATTCCAAACGTCTGCACACACTAATCTAGACAACAGCCTAGACATTTTCTACACATATGCAGCCAACATAGGTATACTGAACACATGTTCACATACATCAGGCCTAAGTTTGTTCAGTTTTCTACTTTGTTCAAACATAAATATTTCAGATGTGGCTGAGCATGATTCATGTGTGTGTCTGTGCAGAAAGTCAAGTCAAGGCTTTTCAGTCTAATAATTTTTTTCATTAAATAGTTCAAGAGCAAAATATAATAAGATATATTTCAGAAACATTTGCTGTAAACCAAATGTGCATCTAGAGCAGAGGTCACATATAACCATTCAATAGTTTGGGATTGGTAGGATATTTTAGTTTTGAAAGTCTCTTATGTTCACCAAGGCTGCATTTATTTGATCAGAAATACAGTAATACTGTGAAATATTATTACAATTCAAAATAAATGTTTTCTACTTTAGTATATTTCAAATGTAATGAAATGTAATTTATATAATTTATATTGAAATGTATATGATATGTAATTGATTCCTGTAATGCAAAGCTGAATTTTCAGTGTCATTATTTCAGTCTTCATTGTCACATGATCCTGCAGAATTCATTGTAGTATGCCGATTTGCTTCTCAAGAAACATAATGATTATTAAAAATGTCGAAAACATTTGTGCTGCTTAATACTTGTGTGGAAACGGTGATACACTTTTCTTCAGAATTCCTTACATTGGCATGTGTGAATTTGTGTGTTTGCTCATATAAGTGTGTGTAATTCCATTGGGGGTTGTTTGTTTTGTGACTGTTTGCAGCGTCTGGTCATGTGTTGAAAGATCTTCAGTTCAGGGGTCTCTTAGCAAGGCACAGGCTAAACATCCTATAAGCTGGAAATTTAGAACAAAGAAACGTTATGATACACAAAAAACCCCACAACAGCGCCCTTTCTGGTTAAGAATGCAGCATGTACTGATGTTGCATTATCAATGGCACATTAGCTTGATTTCACACTTCATAAAATGCATTTGAATTCTTGCACTGAGTTTGTTTTAGACCCACCATTACCACAAGATGCCCCTACCACATCACATTCTCCTCCATTTGCCATTGTTTTTTTTTTCCATCCCACACTCTTTAATTTTACCCACATCTGTATCGCTCGTTCCTCCCTCTCTTTTGCTCTCTAAGATAAAAGGTTAAGAGATGTGTTTCCCGCTGACTCCGAAATGGCTAAAACCTCATTTGAGTGTTTCATGGAATTCAGCTCCAGATGTTTCCCAAGAAACCCTTTACACACTAACCACAGCATCCGTCATGGATGAACCCCTGCCATAGATTTATTGACAGACATTGTTCCAGTTTGTTCCTGAAAAGCAGCTGCTCTGTGAGACTGAATAACATCTTTGAGTTACGCAGCTGTCCGAACTTTAATAGGCCTAATAAAGTTGTATTAAAATGAATGGCATTGAATTACAGTAACAACCTAGATTTTTATGAAGTCAAATGAGGACTTTTGGCCTCTAAATGTGTAAGTATTTTGGCACTTTATCATCCTTTATGAGCCTGATCAAAATAAAAATAATAGCGCACCTTTTCTAAACAGATCGAACAATTTGACATATCATTCACGTCTGTAGCACAAGAATTTAGGGGCAAGTAAAAAGGCAAAGTTTAATACTTAAAAAACCCATTACTTTTGAAAAACCCATAACAAGAACCACTAATGACACTAGAGCACACAAATGGCCAAATTCACACTGCATAAACTCCGATATTTGGTTTTACAGTAGAGAGGGGTGATACACATTCATGGTGTGACTTTAACCATAAATGGAAAACCCTGGGAAAGGGTGAATGCCCTCCAAAGGGAAACACAATCATTCTCCGTCCAAGAAAACAGCAACAAAAATACCAGGCTGGGATGGCGACTTGGAAAAATATGTTTTATGGAGTGGCAAGAAGGAAAAATAAAATAAAAGCAAACAAAAGCTGGCGAGTTAAAGAGCAGAACGAACTGGTTTCCATTTATAGAGCTGCTAGAGAAAAAAATAAAAATACATTTTAAGCTTTTAACAAATTGACATGCCAGATTACTCATACTTAGGACCTCTAGTAGAAAACGTGAGTAATAGAAAACCTGACCATCTCAAATAATCCCATACATAGATATAGTCATTTCTTATTATATAGAAAGGAATTCACTACAAATGAAATACCACTGTTCTTATATTGCTTTTAAGCTTTTACCGCATTTAATTTCACACTAATGAATTTAGGAAAATCAGTTAACTGTGCAAAATCTGGAACAATATTTGTCAAATCATCCACAAACTCTGTGCTGAATTAATTTACACAGCATAATTCCCATCTGTTTGACAGAAAAGAGATAACAAGCTGAAATAAAATGAACTAGTATTTATTTTATTGCATGCATGCCATGTAGTTTATACTATTAACACCTATTTAAAACAGTCACAAAAATATGCCAGATGATTTCTACAATCTGACATATACTTTACTGGGACATCTGGCACAATTAATGCCAAAACTGCTCTCATTTGCACCACATGTCTGAATATATGCTCAGTTAAAGTGCAGTTGTTTTTTTAGATTTAGCCTAACTGATGACATTTTGCCAACTGTTTCATGAATACAGTAAATTTACACCAGTGCTGGGAAGGTTACTTTGGAAATGTAATAGGTTACAGATTACAAGTTACCCTAAAATATAATAAGTAAACTATTTCAATTACTTTATTAAAGTAATGTAACTGATTACATTTGATAACTTTATTTAACAAATGATTTCAACTGTAAATCACTTTTACAGCAGGCAGGGTTAACCTTACAGTAGACATTTGAAATTCTTCATCACTTGAATTCAGATAATAAAAATAATTTTAAAGAACACACTTTTAGCACCTCCTTTTACTTGGAGATCATTCTGAGGTTAAATACATGCAGATTTAAAATCATAAGCTCTAGTTTACTAGCTATGATACTACTTTTGAAATCAAATCTTTGCATAGCTATGACAGGAAACATCTAGCAAGGCTTCTAAAAAAAAAATAAAAAAAATAAAGCATTTACATAAACGCAAATAGTAAATTGAAAACAGTTATCGAACAGGCATGTGTCCTACTCTATGTCCTAAACTCCTGAAACACTGGTGTCTCACTGTATTTAGAGCTGTCAATGCAATTTGGGAAAAAATCTATCAAATCTGTGTGTGTGTGTGTGTGTGTGTGTGTGTGTGTGTGTGTGTGTGTGTGTGTGTGTGTGTGTGTGTGTGTGTGTGTGTGAGTGAGTGTGAGTGATACATTTTAGTTGTACCCCCGTTTGTAATTGTTAACATTTTTATATGTAAATGTAATTTAATTACATACCATACACAAGTCCGTTACATGTAATCAGTTATTCCTCAGAGTCCCTGACACTGATTTAGACATATACTCTGTTTACATACCGTTTTTGTCTTCTATAGTAGGGAAGTATGTGATTTCAGCTACAGTGAGTGACTTATTTAAATTAAAGAAAAAACTTGTTAGTGACTGTTCACCACACTGTCCACTCCTAAGCAGTTCTCTACAAGGGAAGTACAAGAGAAGAATTTGCAGATCTTGCTGAGGTGGCTTTTTTGCTCACCACCACAGCTACTTGGACTTAAGGACACCCTGGAGACTGCGTTGGCATGCTTATTCTCAAGTGCATTTGCAGACTCCAGTGTCCCATAGCTAATGTGCGACCCCAAACCCTTCCCTTCTCTTCTACCCTTCACATTCTTGTCATGATTGGCGGACTGTCAGCCTGTAAGTGATAGAGACTGTCAGTTCTGTCATCACAGAGAGTGAGTTAGGGAGCTCAAGACTTTGTTTCCACCAAACGAGCCTGGCAGGGGATAAAAGTGGCTGGCGTGGGAATTTTATTTACACTGTTCCAGCCTAACATCACTGCCAAACAATACTTAAACGCGCACACACACACACACACACAAACACATACAGATACCCTCCACACCAGCCGCCTCAGTTACCAAGAGACGTTCTGAGAATAAGCATTTTAGGAGAAAGCATCACATGTAACTTTTGTCCAAAAGGCAATCCCAGAATGCACTGAGATAGTTAACAGATCAGTAAACATAAATCTAAGATGGCTTACAAGAAGAGAAGAACGTTGTATTAAACTCTTATTGGGTTTCAAATAAAAAATGACTCCACAAGGCAAGACAATTGTTAGTTGTTGCTCAAAATAGTTCAGCGCAATTAAAATGTATTATTTTACGCAGTGTTGTTTGTGACACACATTTTTTTGGCTTGAGCAGTGCACTGTCAACTTAGGTATAACTTCCTCATCTCAAAATCCATTCAATAACTGATAAACAGGACCGTACTGTACATCACAATACAAAAGAAAAGCCATGGAATCATCAGAAACTCTGTGACTCTAATATGTTATGTTAGCACACTTAAATATCAGTACAAGCCCACAGTCAGTTGTGGAGGGTTTAGGTAGACGAAATGATTGATGTATGACATACATCACCAGAGAGAATTATTTATTTATTTATATTTTACCAGAAAATGTAATTATGACATTTTGATTAAACATTATGAGATTAAAAAAAAAATGGATGATTCTTTCACAATAAAACAACACCAAAATAGCACTTACAAAATATCTAGGGTGAATTTAGATTTCATACTGACTTCCAAGTCCAAGATGGACGAGTTGAGGAAGTCGTTCACAAAGCAAAACTTCGCTCACAAATGCTATAAGGCATTATATTAACATGAAATGAAAATGACATCAACAATTTTCTGAAGACAGTCAGTTTCCTTCACAGACATGTTTACTCAATGAAGTAAAAGCCTTTTGGAAAATGTATTTGCTGCAGTCAGTTTTGATATGCCACAAATAAATCAATGTATGGGAAACCCAACTTCAATCTGCTCATAACTTTAACTTTAAATGCGTTTGCAGTTGACGCCACTAGCCAGACCAATAAAAAAAACACAGACTGGAAGTTAATTTCGGGCTATGTGCATGGGTCCCGATGAAACCATCTAGAGTTTTGCTATTCTCTGCTCTCAAACACTGGGGGCATGTCCGCTGGTGGTGTTGAAACCACACCCACTCACGGGAAAGCTGCCATCTCTCTCAACTTTCAAATATTGCTACACCTGAATGGATCTTCCCTCTAGAAGCTTAATTGGATTTACACAGCCATATGGTATAGCTTGCTAGCAAACAGTAGGCAGTATTAACTAACAACAATTACAGTAACTCACGAATGAGCGAGCAAACCACCGATACTAAGCGCTCTAAACTCTAAAGGGGTCGTGCTCAGTGGCTCCATTGCATCATCAAAATATGATTTCAGGACCGCGCACAAAATCCTGAACACGAAAATTCTGAAAAAAAATTCTAACATTTATGATGTGTTTAGAAACAATTCTCTAAATGGTCTGTACACAGACTTTAATAGAGTAGTGTGTTGTTAGCTTATAGCAACATGTTATTGTCAAACCCTGTAGATGCACTGCTCACATGAGTTCCCTGACCAAGATGGTGGACATGGTTAGAGAAAAGTTGATTAAGTGAAAAAATGGTTCTCTCAATGGTGAAAAGAACAAATAATTTAATAATAGCCAATATTTGTTTGTGCTATGCAATTTTATTCTTATTAGAGCTGTATGCTTTTAGTTTAGTTACATGCTAGATGGATCTCTTCTTCAAGTGCTATTTGTGTTATGCTGCCTTGGTAGAGTTCCAAATCGGTCACTTATGAGGTTCCATGACCGTCTCGATGCTGCCTTAGAAGGCATATGCAGTATGCATAGTGAACTTAGAAGATGTGTGTGTGTGTGTGTGTGTGTGTGTGTGTGTGTGTGTGTGTGTGTGTGTGTGTGTGTGTGTGTGAGAGAGAGAGAGAGAGAGAGAGAGAGAGAGAGAGAGCATGTGGTGAATGGGCACAGTGTTGGGCTAAACCTTTATTGGGTCTGTTCCATCTGTTTTGGCTCATACTCAAACCATGCAGTGCAAAGTCATGCTCGGATCTCACACATTCCTTCAGCTTTATACGCTCTACTGTGTGCTCACTATTTCCATCTTCAGAATTGCTCTCACAGAGAAGCTTTTCCAAAAATAGAGTGAAGCTTAGAGAGCTTATCGCAAAAACACAAAATGATTATGTTCAGTCCGTTTTGCTTCTGATATTTCTCACAGTGACAAACCACCTGTGCTTCATGCCTGCTTTCTCTAAATCGGTGTGAGCTCCCTCCATTTCCATTCTGATCTCACTCTGTAGCCAAGCAAAAGCAAGTCTTTTCTGCTACCCCCAACCAATTACCTTCACTCATTACCTTTTTTTGTTTGTTTTGTTTTTTGCTGCTGCTGCTGCTGCAATAGCCAAACAGCAAGTGATTATAACACGGTGGAATTTGATCTCTGCGCTGTTAAGTCGCATGCTGTGACTGTAATTATTCGTTCCTGAAGAGAGAGGCACAACAGAAGAACAGAGCACAGAAACATTCAGGACATATTCAGTTCTGGACTGTGAGCGCAGTGTGCATTTGGTTTCCTTCCTGGTTGAATTACAGTTGCTATCGAAATCTGGAGAGGCTTTGGGAAATGGTCCATGGAAAGATGATGTTGTTCTTCACAGGCAATGAGTTTGTTTGAGCCAGATCTGAAAAATAATGTCTTCGTGAGTTTAGATTCAGTGAGGCCATTTATCTGATAATGTTGTTTACATTTTTAGCCTGCAAATGGGCACAGAGGCCTCACATTGAACGCTTTCTTGGCTCGGAGTGTGCGAGGGGCATGGTCGTAGATTTGGCCATGTGCAATGCAAAACAACTATTGAATGTACAATATAAGTATTGTATGTTTCTATGCAGTATTTATATTTTATATGTCTTCATAACTTAAATTACCAGTTTGTTAGGTGCTGTTTAGAATGAGTTGTTTATTCTTGGCACATCTAAGTGGTGTGTATTTTTAGTTTACATTTTAAAGCCACAATATGTTTAATTTTATACTTAAAATCATTTACTTTTTTTTTTTTGTTGTTGTTGTTGTTGTAGTTGTTTTTTAACATACTGTGTACATATTTTTGCTTTTAATTCATTTAAATAAAGCATATTAAAAAATAAAATAAAAAAACAGCATACTTAAAGTTTCATAAAGTATTTAAATATAATATATTTTACAAAATATATATCTGAAATAGTGTCTACTTTAGGGACTTTTCTACCTCAAGGATCATTTTAACCCCCATTAGCATTACTGAAATAGAAATAAGATTATTGATAATTATATGAGAAAGAAAGAAAGAAAGAAAGAAAGAAAGAAAGAAAGAAAGAAAGAAAGAAAGAAAGAAAGAAAATTGTCCTGAAAATAATGATATAACACATTACATCTTCTTTATGCAAAATATGATCTTTTCTCATCTTTCAGTTGTAAGGTTAAATAACTTTAAATAAAATTTTACATTTTGTGACAATGACACAAATACTCTTCCTAAACAAGAACATCTGATCATCTGCAGAGACAGCTGGTAGACAAGAGAGTGCTGTGCTGGTGTCTGAGGCAAATTTTTGATGTGTAAATGAGGAAATGAATAAAATGCTGTTTGAATTCTTAACCCAAGGCATTGTAAATCTTTTTTTTTTATGATTTCTTTGTGTCACAACATGATGACTGAAGCCAAATCAAATCTTATTAAAAACACATGGTATCCTAAAATAAGTGAAATACGGATACTTTAAGAAAATTTGCTTCCCAGCTGTTACACAAAGGGGAACATGTGCATAACAGAAACAGGCACACTGCGAAAAATGTAAAAATTGAGAAAACTTAAAAGTTTAAGGCAGCCAGCTTCAGCAGATGTTTGAGTTTTCTCAGCCTTTTATTGTAGCTATAAACTGAAAACAACAAGTTGAGAAAACTAAAAACTGGTTGCCTTAAACGATTAAGTTTTCTCAACTTCCTATTTTGCTCTCTGTTAGAACAAATCAAACCCTTAGTAGGAGATGCACTGCACATATGCTTGCAAGACAAAAACATTTGAGCCAGTATGTGTAATGTGACAGAAAACCTAAATGCCAGCAATAAATCATGTAATGTACATGTTTAGTGCATTAATGCATATTTGTATGTGATTTATAATATAAAGTGGCAATGCCATCAGGGATGTGTTGTTTTCTATAAAACTCCCTTGGAGGAACGAAACAAATAAATTAACTCCTCCACCCCCTTTCTCTCATTCCCTCCATCCCACTCCAGAAACCACCGAAGAAACCTAATATTAAATGAGTGTCACAGTAACGGCTGTCAAATGTGACACACAGCAGAGCAGGAAGGACAATTAATGATTTACCATCCAATTCTGAGAGCAGCCAGAGGAATGTGAATGAGAGACAGAGTGTTGGAGACGTGCTGACACTCAAATAAAAAGTGTGAGATTCAGATAGATTATAGAGTATATGAAGACTAAGAGACACTTAAAATGTAGGCCCGCAGCTTGGCATCTGTCCTTTGGAGCACAGCGTTTTCAATAAACATTCAGCCAGCTGCAATAATATTCACAGAAATAAACACTCAGACTCGCACACACCGGCAAACAGGCGCTTCTAAATGCGATCCAATGATTTTGAGAAGTTACACGTTTACTGGCTTGCACTGATAAGGAATCGTTATTATGATCCAAGGCAATAACCCAGTCATGGATGGCACCGTCAATCACTATCTTATCAGATTTTACAGTCGTGCTCTGTTTGATTTTCGGTCTTTGTTGCTCCGTGCAGAAACACTAGGCAGGCGCTGTGCATTCCATTCCCAAAATGCTCCTGGAGACTAGAGGAGAGCCCTCACGTGTCGCTTCTCTAAACAGAAGGAATTCCTGAGGTACACAGACAGACAGACAATAAGAAATCAAGAGCAGGAGAGCGAGGGAGAAATATGCAGAGTCATAAGAAAACTAATCTTAGTAGCAGAGGGTGTTGTTAGTGGGGTTGTATGTGCTGGGGGGTATTTCCTTACCCCCTCTGCTTGTTTTCAGTGGGCCAGTCTCAACACTGGGGTCTGCAGGCAGGCCTGTAGGCCTTTATTTTCCCAAAGCTGGAGCCACCGAGCTGTATAGCCTGTACAGACTTTGTGTTATTACAGAGCAGAGGCAAGAGGGGAGTTCAGCGCTGAAGCAGCACAATCCAACATCCAACCCACACTCTAATCATCTCTTACCACCCAGTGAGAAGGAGAGATTGACTGAAAAAGAGAAAGGATGCAGGCCTGTCGTGAACATTCACGGGTCAACATTATTCTCCCACAGGCCCAGTGAGGAGTCACGGGGGTCAAGGTTACTAGTTGGATGGATGAGTGGATGGTGAAAAGTTGCAAATGGTCAGTGAAGATTCTGTATGGATGAATGGGCTGATCTTGGTACAGCAGGTGTCATGAGACCGCTAATGCCTGACCACCCAAAGTGCATTTTCCACAATATTCTGAGAGTTCCTCTAATATTCATTGGTGAAAATTGGTCCGGGCTGGCTTTTTAATGTTTTGTACACATTACAAGAAGACACCGAAACCATTGGATTAGGTTGCCATTGTATTTTTGTTCTGAAAATAAACAGATGCATCCGTCAGGCCATTTCAACAGACTATTTGATTATTTTGAGTCAAGTCTAAACGTATTTCTCAGAGCATGATTTCAAAAAATATTTGTGTAATGTTTTTGAAATATATACAGTGGATTTCATTAATTTTGACTTAAAATTTGGTGAACATTTTATTTGCTGTTATTTTTTTCCATAAATATTAAGCTGATGTTTCTATTGTTCTATTGTTAACAGTTTTCTTTTTGTCTGTATCGAATGTACCATGACCCTAAAGAGGACTAGTGGTTTGGCTTACAGTCTTTTCAATAGCACACACTCTATAAAGGGTTTAGATCCTGTAATTTTCGCAACACAACTTTCAAATTGTTTTACAGTGTTTCTTTCCATAAAGATGTTTTGTTGTTAAACAACAGTAAAGTCCATTGAACACGCTACTTCTATCCTTCACTGCCTTGTTTTCATTATGGTGAAAATTTTTTATATAGTGCTACCCTTAATATTTACTTTAAAATAAATTCAGATGTCTAATATCATCAGAAAATATATGTAACCTTGGATAACAAGACCAGTCATAATTAGCACGGGTATATTTGTAGCAATAGCCAACAATACACAGTATGGGTCAAAATTATCGATTTTTCTTTTATGCCAGAAATCATTAGGATATTAAGTAGGCTAAAGATCATGATCCATGAAGATATTTTGTACATTTCATACCCTAATTATATATCAAAATTGTATTTTTGATTAGTAATAGGATATGCATTTAAGAACTTCATTTGGACAATTTTAAAGGCAATTTTCTAAATATTAATTAATTATTTTATTTTATTTTATTTTATTTTATTATTGGGGCATCCAAGCAGTTGAATGTTCTAATTTTTACTAGTCTACATAAGTTCATTTTATTTTGATGTGTATGTTTGATGTTGCCTATTTCATATGTTGGTTACATTACCTTAGCGGCGTCACTCGCTACCTTTTTCAGCTTTCCAAATAATGACCGGTCTAAAAGCCCTCGCAAGATTTCCCTGTTTTCCACCCACGTCTCTTTTGTTGAATGGTTTCACTAATTATGCGCGCGGTCCCTTAAGACCGAGACCGGTGACTACATAATTCATACCGAGGGGAGTGACTTAGTGCCCGTGCTTCTCCTGCCTGTATAAAACCTGAAGTTCCACTCAAACTCACTTACAGATGGAGAGACCCAGCCGCTTCGTTCACAGTCCTGTCAAACCGACGTGACAGCACAAGCCAAAGCGCCGCTACTTTCCCAAGGCATATGTTGAGTGCTCGGGCTTTAGTGTAATCATATATCCAGGTGAGGTGATCTGACGCACCGTTTTTCCACGCATCTACCCCCTTCAGCGCCTCGGCTCCATGACGGGACTGTGTGCGCTCTGCCTGACCGCGCTGCTCGCAGCATTCGCCCGGCGGGCTGAAAGCGTCAGCCCAGTGGTCCGCTGCGAGCCATGCGACGACGGGGCGATGGTGCTGTGTAAACCGCTGCCCCGGGACTGCCCCGAGCCGGTAAAGGAGCCAGGCTGCGGGTGCTGCATGACTTGCCCGCTAACCGAGGGCCAGGCGTGCGGAGTGTACACAGGGCGCTGCGGTACCGGGCTGAGCTGTCAGCATCGCCCCGGGGAAAGCAAACCTCTGCAGGCTCTGCTGGAGGGACGGGGCGTGTGTGCGAAGGCACCGGACAAAAAGCCCAGCGGCAATCAATCGCACGGACACGGTAAGCGCACACGGTTTGTCTGTAAATAACTCACAGCCGTCATTTCACCATTAGAGTACCGTATGCGCAGTATGCTATTTATTCAGTGACTTTAATGGGAGCAGACTTCTTGTGAGTTAAATTAAAACTTTGTAGCATATACCTGCGGTTTGTTTAATAAAGGATAAATAAAGACCGGACTTTATGTCCGATACACTCTCGAGTAGCATACTGTTGCTATGGTTACCTCTTAAGACGAGGGATATTTGTTCAGAAGTGCATTCTGACTGACCTGTAATATAACTTTTTGGTTTACTGAAACGTTTGTAAGTAAACATTTATACATGCAAGTAGGTGCATAAGCAGACATGGGCTACTATATACACATATACTTTCTTTCAACAAAACCAGCATAATCCAGCCTATGATGGTCCCCGAGATTGGTTGGGCTATTAGATAAAAATGATAACCAGGTAGACCAGGTAGGACCAGTAAACTATTTTAGTATATATATATATATATATAATAATTTAAAAAAAAAAAAATGTTTTTTTATTTTTTTTTCAGCAGTGAAGCATGTGCTTAGTGGGGTCGGACACCCAACCCCCCCCCCCCCCCCCACCCCACCACCCCCCATAATTTACAGTGTGTTTATGTGTGGTGTCTTAAACATCCCATCAAACACTATCCATACTGTTGGGCGTATGGCTTGTGTTTCAATTGTATATCAGTGTGAGTTTACGCTGCTGTGTACAACATGGTTTATATGTTTACTGGTTAATAATGCTGCATGTCTTTCTCTCTCTGTATGGTGGGGGGGGGGCTTTTCCACTGAATTTTCATAAGATACATCACATACCACAGCTTCACTGCATTCATGCCACAATATAGACATTAACATCTCTAAACAGGTTTTTTAGAGTTGTGGGTTACTCTAGATAAACAAGATAAGCTACCCATGTTGACATCCTGATATATATTTTCTGCATGACAACACATTTTTCTTGTTTTTTTAATGCATTACATTGGTAATACATCCCAACAAGTTATTTTCTGCCTGACGAGATATTGTATTTTTAAACATGACTACTGGTAGGTCATCTTGAGCAGGTAGGTCAGAGTTTCAGAACACCGGCATGACGCAGCGACCTCCGGTCACAGGCAGTCGTCATGAAGTCCAGCCACCGAGAGACGGCCCCACACTACTGCCGTTGTTCTCGAGGTTCAGCGCTACAGCGGCCTCTCTATGCTGTTTTATGTGTGTGGTGTGTATGTGTGTATGTGAGAGAGAGAGCCAGAGATGGAGAGAGAAACAGCTCTGTGTATCTGTGTGTGTGTGTGCACTAAAATTTGGCTTCACCAACCCAATCGTTAAGAATGCCACATTCGTTTATATATAGTCTCTGCAGAAGAGCGGAGATCACCGTTTTGTGAATGATGCTCTCTAGATGTTTACTGGCTCAGGAACTTTCATTGAGAGGGTCAAGAAACAAGCAAAATGGAAATGATTGGCATAGGATTTCTAACAAAGTCCTTACCTTGCGGACGAGCTAAGAAAAGATCCAGCGGCACCTTTGTCAAAGGTTTTATTGTGCATCACTTAGTATGCATTTATTAGCTTGCACCAAGCCAACACATTCATCCTAGCGAATTCCTTTAAGACAGGGAAGGCTGCGGACCCACACGACCAAAATAAGTAGCGTTCTTGGTCATAACTGACGTCAAACTAGCTGACTGACTTTGTTTTTATCCTCTCTAGTTATTTGATAGAGCCGCTGTGGTGTGTTGAAGCAATCAAGCATGACATTGTCACACACACAAAGGCTATTGTTAGGACCCAGAGTCACTTTTAAAAAGCAGTTTTGGGGCGCCAACTGTTTTACAGTAGTGCCTTACCTCATGTTTTCTCCCTCCGCTGCCCTTTCATTTGAGCCCATGATGCTTTTCAGTGCTCCTTTCCCATCATACCACACTTTATGGTAATTACACACTCTGGCCAACCAGAAAGCAGAGCTCCATTGCCATGGTGTGTGGCTCCACCCCATGGCCTGCAACACATGAATTATAATATTTTTGCAGGGCTTGATTGGTCTGGTAGCAGTGTGGCCCTGTGTGATTCTGGGTGGGAACGGTGGAGAAAGAGGAATGAAAGATCATGAGGTTATGAGTTATGACGTTGTTTGTGCTTATGCAGTTATATACTTAATTGGCAGATTCATTCTCGTCCAGAGCCTTGGTAGTGAAATTCACCTGCCTTGTGCCCAGTCACTCATTTTACTTTTGAGAAGAAAAAAAACCCTGCGTCTGTTTCACCCTCTCATTCACGTTCTACCCGTTTCACCAGAATGATAAATTGTTTGCTCATTTAGGATTGAACAAATAGTGAGGTTGAGTGACTCAAAACGGGCCACTGGTTGCTGGAAAAAGGCATAAAAA
The DNA here is from genome assembly GCF_963082965.1 of Carassius carassius. Classification (NCBI taxonomy): domain Eukaryota; kingdom Metazoa; phylum Chordata; class Actinopteri; order Cypriniformes; family Cyprinidae; genus Carassius; species Carassius carassius. Next base: position 19,358,863 of record NC_081781.1, read on the forward strand.
ATTCTAAAAGTTTACAGTGGGGTTCAATTTTAATGTTTTTCAAGTTCCTTAGTTAGATGGCCCTCCATTCTCTTCCTCTGTCCTGGATTTGTTTATGTGGAAGGTACGGTGGGTCATGCAAGGGAAGCAGGCATTGACATGTCGCACGTGTTATTAGATGTCATTATATGCGATCATTACAATTGCTTACCTTGTTCGAGTTTGTTATGTTGCAGAAGTTGCTGTTGATGTTGTTATTGTTGTTGTTGTTGTTGTTATGTCATCGTCAATGAAGGCTTAGTTTAATTCTGGTTTGGAGAGCAGCTTCCATGGCTACAGAGGAGTGTTTGGTATGCCACAAGTGCACACTTATTCACATACACACACGTGGAAAACCTGTTTTCACTTAACTCTTTCACTCTGCTGAATCCTGTCCACTATCTCTACAGTTCTTCACAATATTCAGATCTTGTGCACCTTCATCTATCTCTCGATGCCAGTCCTGTTCCACCACCCTCTTTCCCAGTCTTTCTCTCTCACTTTCCATATTTAAAAGCCCATTTTGTTTGTCTTTTTTTCTAAATATCTATTTCTCTTCTCCTCCAGCTGTTTATTAGTCTCTCATTCCTGCGAGAACTCTGCTTTGTTTTGTTCGGCCAGAGACTGAATATTTATTCAACAGACAAGAGCTGTAAAACCCCAAGAGGACAGCATGTTTAAACAGTGCCGTAATTCATCTTCGCCCACTGCTCTCGCCAGGCATTTGTTGAAGCTGACAAATGCACTCCTTGCTGGACCCTTTACTGGTCAACCCTTTTACTTGCATTTGAGAAATTGCCATGCAGTTAGTAAAAACAGTAATTAGTTTGCATTTTGGGACATTGTATCTCAAGTGCTTGAATTTGTCCACAGTAAATGGCTGCTCAAAGGCACATTTAAAAGAGTGATGAAGTTGTCCTGCGAAATCTGTGCCAGCAACAAGCTCTCTACATTTAGCTTAGAGGCAGAGGTTTTCTTATCAAAATGACATACAAGAGCAAATATTTTGTTAGGGGAAATTAAAGGGAATTTGCATCAACATCTACTTACTGTATCCTTGCTCCAAACGTATAAAGCCCTTACGTTATCTAGAGATATCTAAGAATGTCCTTGCTGCTCTTTTACATAAAAGGATAATGGTTGGTGACTGGACATGGTCATGCTTCAAAAAGGCACCATAAAAGTAGTCTATATGCTTTTGTGCATAAAAAGGCATACAAATGTTTTCTGGGAGGAACAAACCCACTCTTAACTTGCTATTCACTTTCTAATCCTCTTCATGTTTCTGCACATTCCAAATTTGCACCTTCATGATACTGTATATACAGGAACCAATGGAATTTGTGTATGGTCTCAAGCGTGCTATGCATTATAAAGTAGTTATTTCATACCGAAACTGGTTACCTTCCATTTTCATTGTAAGCCTTATCATTTTCCTCAATAATTTCTTTTGAGTTACAAAATGACACTTGTTTTTAATGAGATAAGGATGAGTAGATGATGACCGAGGTTGACCTATTCTTAAAATGGATCAAGTAGTTAAAAGTAAATAATAATTAAGTGAAATAGGGATGTTGATACAAATGCACTAATAATACATCTAAATGTTATTTAGTAGAATGAGTATAGGGTTCACGTATTGAGGAATGGTGTGGGATGAGAGGAAAGGACATTTAGACCACAATGAAACCACATTTGCATTGAATAGGTTTTGTGAGCAGCCACAGCAAAGCTTCAGCTGGGCACAGAGAGGAAAGCATGGATGTTTGTTGGTTAGACCATTCTACCGGACCATGTTAGTTGAAGGCAGGCAAACGCTTCGTCCTGTAGCTGTATTTGGTTTCTGGGTTTCGGGTCAGGTGGTCTGTCCTCTGCTTATAATGATTGTAACTCGGTGCAATGTAAATACTCACACTCCTCTGCTTCCCTATCCCCCTTTCTATATCTTTTTCTCTTCTGTTACTTTTTACTCTGTCTTTCTGATGAGCTTTTACACTTTCTATTGTAAATGCTTGCTTGTAAAAACAAGTAAAATGCCTATTCTGGCGGGAAAGAATCTTAGAATAGAGCTGTTCAGTCTGTAGTCCTAAAAGCTGGAAGACAATTAGCCTTTTCTAGCCACGGGTTCCCTCTGGAATTTCAGATGTTTTTTTAGAAATGTGGTTTTTCGATTTATGAGTGAAATAAGGCCTGCGGTAAACATTACTTGCAGAGATTTTAATGTTTTGCTCTACTCAATAAATTACATAGTCATAGCTCAAAACTGAATTTGGAAGCTTCTGGGTTTTTTTTTTCAGACAACAATTGTAGCAACTTACATTTTAAATAAACACAACAACTTCACAATTCTGGTTTTAGGTAGGACTCAATAAGTCTTTTCAAAAAGTGTTAGTCACATTGAACCTTACTCATAAATTTAAAACCACTATGCTAAAACCCCAATCCATAATAAATTCCCAGGAAAGTAGCCATCTTGGCTGGCCTACAAATTGATGTCATCGGTGATCTACTTTATATGTTAATAGATTAGGATTATGCTATTCCAGGGCTGTCAAATTCTGCCTCTGGAGTGCCGCTATCCTGCAGAGTTTAGACCAGTACTCATTAAACACACTTAAACACACTTAAACAAGCTAATCAAGATCTTCTAGAAGCTTCTAGGCACATGTATTTAGGCAGGTTGGAAATAAACTCCACAGGATATTGGCCCTCCAGGATCAGGATTGGACCCCCTGTGCTTTTCTGTTTCATATGAAAAGATACAGTTGTACAAATGTTGTTTTTGCTGCTTTTGTTAATAGTCAGATTGTTCATATTTATGAATACACTTATCTTTTGATTCAGATAACCCTGAAGAGGAAGGAGAGGAACATATCTCCAATGGTACCAGGGCAACTGGCGCCGGGGGCGCTGAGACAGTCCAGGACACAACAATTGTTTCTGGAGACACACAGGGAGGGCCGAGGATGGCAATAGAGTCCATAGATCCTATGTCGCACCACAAAGAGGAGACGATCAAAAGAGATCAGTTAAAGATACGTCAGATCTTTAAAGGGGAACCAGTTTCCAGAGGGGTTCATACAGATATTCACAACTTCAGTCTGGAGTCAAAGAGAGAAACTGAATATGTAAGCACTCACAATTCTTCCACCAACCTACAATTTTAAGACAAAGTATGTATTGGAGTGTACATTCTTTTGCCATTCTACTTGTTTGCATGTCCAATCTCCTCACATGTTTGCAAGTTTATAATTCTGCATTCTCTGTGTGTACAGGGCCCATGTCGTCGGGAGATGGAGAGTGTTATGAAGAATTTAAAGATCTCAAATGTGCTGAACCCAAGAGGCTTCCGCATTCCAAACTGCGACCAAAAGGGTTTCTACAAGAAAAAACAGGTAATTACCTTTTACCCGAATGCCTTGACTTTTCTTTTGCAGATGCTTTCTATTTAAAGTTTCTTACTTTGCACCAATTACAGGGCCTATCCCCCTTGTGGCTAAGTACCTTGCTCAGGGGGGAAACCGGCATCCTATTTTTAGACCATCCTTACCTGGGATCAAACATGCAACCTTTGTATAATCAGCCCAGATTCTCAAACTATTATTCTACCACCATCTGTGTACAAAACGATAAGTAACTGTCATGGCAACTGTCACAACAGTATCGGAAAAATAGGTGGGGGCCTATCTGTATGTGCATGCTGGTTCTTGAAAGTATCTGTTGTTTCCTCAACTGACAGGGTGCATGAGTGAGTCTGAACAAAGTGGTTAGTGGGGGCAAATGCAATTCTCGGAAATTTGTGAGTCACCCGCAACCCCCTATTAAGAACATGAGTCAAAAGGCCTTGTCTGAATGGCCCTAATGAGTTTGGGTGAATTTGGAAAACCTCTCTGACAGATACCACAGTGACCCCGAAGGCCTAATGACAACACTGGAGACCTAGAGATGGAAATGTTTCAAAAAGAGGATGAGATTTAGAGTCAATGTGAAACACGTGTTGTTAAGCAGATGCTTCATGCTGAAACTACAGAGTATGAAGTCTACCCTGATATGCACACATATAACCAAACACATGCTTAGTAGCATGTACAGGTAGTTCCATTGAACATGTAACCCACTGAAGGGACCCTCTGTTTCTGAAGAAAACAGGCTGTGCTCTAGTGCTAAGATCTCAGAGTGACGAGAAAGTGATAAGTTCAGGTCCCAAGAAGCATGTTCTGCAAACCCTTAAGGGGAAAGACAAGGGCCTTGCAGATGGTTTGCATAAATACCTAAGAGAGATTCATAGTGGCACCTGTATCAAATAAAGTTTTGGAGACCATTCTCATGCTCTAACAGTAAGTGTAGGTGCAAATCTGGCTTTGACATTTTCCAATCCTGTTCCTGCCCTCTGTTCATGATTATCCATTTAAAATCCATGTTTGAAAGAAAGGACAGTGACAGGTTAACAATTCAACTAATCAATGTCTAGTGGTTTTACAGCGCCAGCAAAAGACAAACCGTATATTTGAGCACAAACAACATAAATTCAAACCATGCCATATCCTTTTCCTGTATCTGGCTTGCACAAATAGAGTCTAGTTTGTTTTGTAAAATCAAACCTCTACGCTTGGATCTCTGGTAATAATAGAAGAACATCTGTATGACAGGCTGTGTCCACACATGATGAAGATCAAGCCGATCAGATTCCCCTCTGACTGAATCCAACTGAAATTTCTTTGCTTACATCCTGGTGATTTAAGCCAAAACCTAAGTCTTGGTCGACCCTAAGATCAAAGTCATTCATTTTTATTTTGGCATTAAAAACAAACATGCACAAACTCCTGTACATACATTCTCACACAAGTGAACTGTAGATGTCCTGGATGCCTGGTGGTGCCTACACATTTCCCGGAATAAGATCTGTAATGGGAGCATTTGTATACGTATGTGGGAGTATGTGTGTCTGAAGGCCATTCCTGGGGAGAGCAGAGTCCAATCCATGCTAATTTTAACCTTGATTATATGAATTGGCTCTGTGTGTTAGCGGAGGCCCCCAGGGCCGCCAACCCCCTTTACTCTTCCCAATCCAGATGCATCTCTCTTCCAGGTAACTGTACTCATGCGCTGGGCTGGAGCATTGCTCTGCCCCCTCATCTACTGGCTTTCCTTGCTCTCCCATGGTCAGGCAGTCCACTTAGGCTCTCACGCTGAATAGGATCTCAGTGATGCGGGGTGAGAGGCTAGAAGAGAATGCCAGGCATGCTGGGAATGATCCAGGGTGCACATGCTTCCACTCAAAAAGATTCTGACTTGCATATCATATTTGTTATCTTTTTACCCTCTGTGCTTGCAGTTGCACCAAAATGACTATATAATGATAATGTACTCCAGGGTCAGCTTTTATCCCAAACGGCATACTACTTAACAGACACAAACACACATGCACACACTGCTTGTGTAGTCTGGCAAAGAAAACAACCACTGTTCTAATTCGCATGCAGTTGTTGCATTCACATATTGTGTATGTGTGTGCGTTTTTTATGAGTCTTTATGAGTGTTTACCCTGTGGCTGCTTTTAATGACCTTCCGCCTTCCTGCTGCCCATAAGGGCATCATTATGGGCCAACGTTGACTGAGTCTTGCTATGTGATACACACACACACACACACATATATATATATATATATATACATACAGTTACACAGACATGTATACAGATAGTCTCTTTCTCCCGCTTTACATAGATATCACAGGTCTGTTGTAACTTGCAACCTCCGGAAATTGCGATGCTGACTACTTATGCTATTCTGTTTTTCTCTGATACTGATACAGACACATACACACATATACAGAATGTGTAGACATGCAATAATCAATCATCAATCAGGCCACTATGCATTTTAAGGGTATGTACAGTATTATAATATGTAATGTTCTTGACTCTAGTCATATGTGACAGGACTTTAACTATGTTGTTATGTGGATAAAGATTTGTCACTAATTTGATTTCACTCGGCGTCAGCAAATAAATAGAAATTGTGCGTTCAGTTGAGAAAAAAACCCTGATTTACATTAACATATCACTTTTATTGCCTGGTTAGGACACTGTGGTACAATGAAATACCTAGCTTTAGTCATTATTAGTCCCCTTTACATCAAACGGAAAGCATCTTGTGTGACTGTACAGTCTGAATGGAACATTCCCATAATACATAGCAGCTCTGCACTGAGTAGTTTCCTGCCTGGCTTATTTTTTTCTGGAATAAGCAGGATCTGGATCCACTTCCTCTGGAATTGGATCCAGCACCTATTTGTAGCATGTAGTCGATCCCCCCACCTTATACGCCTCTGGAAGAAATTGATGCAATGACCATATGTTTAATGAATAAGCAAGTATAATATTAATGTGATCGATAACTTGCAATATTAAAAAGAACAAAAGGTAACCATAATTCATTAATTATTAAGAACAGAATTTTTATATCTAATGTACGTTTATAAGCAAGACTGTGATGCACGTTTTTAATTTATTTCATACAATTGATTTATTCCAGTCCAGGTTCCGGGACTTCATAATTTACAAATTAAGCACTGGCTTCCTGTACACTCATTCTTTCTCTTTTGTTCAGATGCAGACAAACTCATGACCAAACAAATAAGAAGTCTAGTGATATGTTACTTATTTAGTAAAATACAAATATTTGTTATAGGGAAAAAAAATTAAATGGGTGGGAGACAATTGAAATTGAAAGATTGAGTGTAGCATTTGAAGCAGCCCCTTGTAGAGGCCAGGTTTCATTCCCAGACTGCTCTTGTTCTGCTTGAGGTATTTTAATTTGGTACTCTTTCAATAAAACTGCTTTTGATCTCTTTTTCACTCTCTCTCTCTTTCTCTCTGACTCATGCACTCCACAATGTCTGTTTATCTTTCTTTCCTTCGTTCTTTCTTGTTTGTTACCTCATTTCCCCTTGTGTCTGAAAGAATAGATTTTCATTAATGAATGTACCACATGAGGATGTGTGTGTGTGTCGGTGGGTGTGGATGTTTGTTTGTGTGTGTATGTTTGTGTTTGTTTTGCTTGTGTAGTATAATAAAATAAGCTCCAGATGACTTTGAATCTATGCCAGTTTCCTAAAATAGACCTAGAAGCCCTTTAACAGTCCATGGCAAATATTTTAGCTTGGTCAAATTTAACTGTTTTTTTGTACAGAAAATCACAATTTCATCAGCAGCAGGCTGACAGAGACATTAGGGCTACACAATTATGACAAAAATCATAATTGTCGATAATTCCCTTGAAATTGTTATTGCGATTATTAATTATGATTATCCCAATTTACAATTTCAAGCTGAAAACACTAACTGAAAAACTTTTAGTGCTTTTCTATTGTATTAAGCCTCTATTGCAACTATACATCAGATTGGTTTCTTCTTTAAATTATATTATTTATATATATATATATATATATATATATATATATATATATATATATATATATATATATATATATATATATATTTACACACTGAACTTTACACACGCTTGATAGCGCAACACTCTAGCAGTTGAGCTACAGGAACACTATATATATATATATATATATATATATATATATATATATATATATATATATATATATGAATGGTATTATAATTACACTAAAACTAAAAATAAGATAATGGGAAAAACTCTCAAGATAACATGTAGAAAAAAAAACATTCTTCAATTTAAAAAATTAGATACCTATTTAGTAAAACTTGTAGTCTACAATTAGTAATCCGTAAATACAAAAAGTCTGTTTGAGGGATCCATATTAGATAGCACATAAAAACATGCTCATCGTAACTAAGAATATCTTAAGTTAGCTTATCAAAAGAGATTTTCTTAACTAGCTTTTGTTAGTGCTAAGCTAGTAGACTAATGGCACTTTTCCACTGCGTGGTACGATACGGCTCAGTACGGCATGGCGCAACTCAGCTCAGTTTGCGATTCCACTGCAGTTTAGTACCTCTTTAGAGTGGGTGGGATTATTCATATATAGTAATAGTTGTGCTACCTCTACTACTGCAACACGTGAAAAACTTTTTCATTCCGCGTCGCCTCATCAAGCTCTCGCTGGATTCATTAGCATGTAGCATTAGCATACACACATAGTTCAACACACATTGAGTATGCAACATTTGACACATACGCACTAAAAAGATTAATTCTTGTCCAATGTCTGTGCCTTTACACTTCAAAAGTTATGTGATAAAAATTTACTTATTTTTTAAATAGAATTGCACACAAGCACTTATTAGTGTGCATAGTGTTCTGATGATAAAATCTGCATCGCATACAATACGCATACCCTAGCAATCACTTAAAAAAAAAAAAAAAAAAAAAAACTAATTATACTTTGGCCTTATCAATACATTTTTTGTCTCAGCCAGTACAATTGCTTTGGGGTCCAAGAGGGATAGATATTTGTGAGGGGATATTGGGATTTACATAAAAATAATAAATAATTGCACCCTAAAATTATCAATTGAAACTCCCCAAGAGCAGATGAATAATATACACACTGAATATAAATTAAATGGGATATTTTATAGTTGTGCATTATATATATATATTTCAATGCATTTCACTTGCTCTGTCCCTCTTTTCCTAACATACTTCCCCTTAAATCCCCTCTGGCATTTCTTTACCCCAATCTCTCTCTCTCGTTCTCTCTCTGGCTCTAGTATCCGTGTTACTAGCTCTCACATAAGTGTGATGCGATGAGAAATGTGTTTATGCCACTGTCTCTTCCATTTGGAGCATGTTGTCTGTTTTGCATATACCTGTCCAAGTATCATATGGTTATGCATTTCTCTTCCTGTCTCACCCACTGTGTCCGCAGTGCAGTCCATCCAAAGGCCGCAGAAGAGGCTACTGCTGGTGCGTAGACAAGTATGGACAACCCATACCCGGCTACGACGGAAAGGAGAAAGTCCACTGCATTAACATGGAGACAAAGTGAAGGGGAGAGAGAGGCAGAGCGGTGGAAACAGGGAGACAAAGAGGGATATCTCCCCTTAAGAACTACATAAATACAAATTCAAAAGTGCTGTCCCAAAGCTGACCTCCCACTTGTATGCTGAGGCATGGACTCACGTGACCAGAACCTCACTTTACACTTCAGGAGAGTGGGGAGAACAAGAGGAGGAGACACAGAGTGTCATGTCTTCAGTTTTGGACTGTATCCTGAGAGGGAAGTGTGAACATAGTCTAAAGTACAAACAAATTTTAACTCCGTAACGGCACGCTATGTACTCTTGTGTACATGAGGGAGGTTGTGTACTTGTTCCGTCTCTCTCTTCTGCTACAGCATGTATCGCTCTCTGCGGGCGGCTCTCTCTAAGTCCTACTTCCTGTTTCTGCCCTCCTGGTGTAGGGTCGTTTAAACTGGGCATGCTCCGTGGCACTAGGCGGCTCTAGCCATAGACTCCATCTGAAGCACAAGCACTTCATGCACTTTGGCCCCTCCTGAACACGTAATCCAGCCTGTCACTAGGCCAACAGATAAATATAACAATTAGACCAATTGTAAACGATTCTATACCAGGACATATTTAGATGTACACCCTTTTTGTTTATATTATCTTACATCGGAGGCAGAGCTGTTAGCTTGTGTTGTCGGGACAGCATTGATATGCACCGCATGGGCATTATCTCACTTTCAAAACATTATGAAGCACTTTGATTGTAGCTCCAGTCGCTGACTATCATTGTCCATCACATTTCTAGCATGTATTTTGCGCGACGTCTTGTTTATGGGTTTGAATGTAACCATAACGCCACAGTGCCCTGAATTACCGTTGCAAAATCAGTGTTGCTATGGCAGTTTGTGAAATCGATGCCTTAACAAAAACCCGTGTGGAAATGTGTCGCAGGTTTGTTCGCCCTCTGCCTCTCTAAAAATCCATATTGATCGCCCCAGTAGTAAAGCTACAGGCTAACATGGCGGCCATGTTCGATAACCAGGGCTAGTGTTGTCTCAAAACTGACCTCCTGAGAAAAGACTTGAAAGGTGGAGGGTGCCAGAGAGGTAGCCCACACGTTAGCTTATTAGCATAGTGTCAACAAAAAGCTCACCCTTTTCCTAAACAGCTTAAGAAAAGACGAACAAAAATATTTGGTGCTACACCTTATCTGACTTGATTATGGGGAAAGAGCATACGAGTGTGCTAAGCTATTAGCCCTTCCTTAACTTGTAATTTTGTCTTGTGAATTTTTTTTTATATGAATATATACAGTATATTGTTTCAGACCAGCTAAAGAGGCATGTGAACTTTATGCTAAAAAGATTATTTATCCAAGAAAGAAATATAAGCTGATCCAAACTTTGTTTTTGAGAACAATTCAGTGACCCGTTGATTGCACAGTAGTGAAACATAGAACTCAGCATATTTTTGGGAATATAATCACTAAAGTCTTTGGTTTTTGTTTTAGGTTTGTTGTTTATCTACAGTGCGTAGTACGATGTGTCTTTTGTTAGCTTAGCGAAGATGCTGTCCTCGAATCGTTTTGTGTAAGGTTTAGTTTAAATCTTCAGGTTATGTAGGCCTTCTACGGTATGAATTAAGCTAAATCTAAGCTTAACTTTAGCTAACCTAAGCTAAACTAAGCTAAATTAAAGTGAACGCCAAGATTCAGTAAAGCTGAGGCCAAGCTTGTGTTTCAAAGAACATCAAGGTCAATGTTCAAGCTAGTTGATCTTCAAGAAAGCTTGCCACATTCATTCTGTGCAATGCCAGGGTCTCTCACCCGCAAGTCACTTTTAAAGATCCCTCCGTTCACGGGTAATTGCTTTTTTTTTTTTGCTTTTTTTTTCATTTAAATTTTGATTCTTTAAAAAGCTTTTATGTTACTAAACTAGAAATTATACAGCTATCACTTTCTTCAAGAAAGGAAATATTTTTTGTCCAAATATAATTTGTATTTAATGCCTTGTTTGTTTGTTTTTTTAATAAAAAATGTAAACACTCTTTTATTTACACTATGACAGAATTAATGTAATTTCACAGCTTCTACAAAATTTAAGGGATTGTTCACCCTAAATTGAAAATTCTGTACAAGTTGTACATAGAGTGAAACTCAGTGGAGTCCAGTGTTGTTCAACTGTTGTCGAGATCAACCGACAAAAGCAGTTTTTTAAAATGTCTTCTTCCACAAAATAAAGAAATAAAGGTTTTGGAATGACACAAGGGTGAGAAAATTACAGATTTTTTTGTTATTCATGGGTGAACTATTCCTAAAGTGTATTCAGTTTGGATTTGTTTTTAACATTTGGAGCCCATTCATTCATTTTAGATAAGGTGAATAGTGTCACCATCAAGAGTTCCAAAACAATGGTTCTTTCACAGAAAGTGTATTTGTTAGCTACAGTAATTTTGTCATTAGTATAACAGAGTGCCAGGGGCAATGGAGATTTAAAATCTTGTGTGTAACAGGTCAACATCTTTGAAGCGCTTCATTTCACACTCTAGCTTGAGCCCCACACAGGTCATTACTCCTTAAATCTACACACAGAGACCCCATTCACATTAGCATAGTTATTTGCTTGTCCGAGGCATGTCAGCGCAGCCAATTCTAAAAAAGAAGCTGCGATGCTACAATTCATGAAATGAAATCGCTCAAACACTCAAGAAGGTACTCTTTTTTTTCCTCCCAATTTAATTTTAGGTGTCTATAATGAATTCTAAAATTCCATGAAAATACCACAACAAAGTGTTACAATTACCTTCCATATCGTGTTTGTTTGCTTCTAATTGGGTAATTTAGACACCCCCAATGTCTGGCTGGATTATTTCAATGAAGCAACTAAATTTTGTCTCCTGCGGTTTACAGGACTGAGATTAAGGTGTAAAGGGTGGTGCCACGGAGGCTGGTCATCAGGAAAAAGGAGGGAGGGGGGTTCTGCTGGCCGGCCAGCACAAACACAGCCCAGGTCAAAGGCACCATAGAGAGAGTGGAGCCCGGTTCCCCAAAATACTGAGCTATAGTTAGTCTGGCTCATTTGAGATTACCACGATAAGGACACACATATGCGCCCACACACACGGTTCTCCCTGCAGGCAGTTTTAAATATAGACAAGACAGAACATAATCAAGCCTTAGCAGGAGAAATCGAGAAAGGTATGGGAATTTTTTGCACTTTGTGGTTTTTGTTAACCAGCTCTTTTATGTTCAGGTGTTTTTTTTTTTTTTTACCTGACAATACTAATTGAGTTTGATTAAGTCTTGCTTCATAGTTCACTGCAGCTTCTCGTCTGACCCGAGGGTGAGTTTAAACAGCTGACAATGAGGTGCTTGTAAAGATGATTTATTAAATAGTTATTTTTTACCCACAATGACTTACAATTACAAACCATGAAAAATATATTATACACATGAGCGACTGCTTTGGAGTGAAGCAACGTCTGAATCTCTTTTCCTCATCACTTAAAAAAATAATAAATGGACCACAGTATTAGACAACACAAACATGATCGACAAATACAGTAAGACTGTAATCTCACTTTGATGATACAGACAAGCAATTTACAAACACTTGATAAAGAAAAAAAAAATCTTAACTTAAAAGACAGAGAGGTAGGAACAGGCAGTTACCCGTTTCAAAAGCTATGAAAATCCATACTCTTGCATGTAAAAAACACAGGATTGTTGGGAAAAAAAGATTCCCACTTTTATGCCCATCTAATCTCAATATTTATAAACAAAAACAAAGAATTAATTATTAAAATATGATGATGATGATAATAATAACATATACAGTATAAAAATATGGCAATGTAAGGACAGTGACAAAGAGGTTTGGTCATGCAGTGCTTTTTTTCCATAACAGTCCTTTCCAACAAAGCAAGCCTGAAGGAAATCTAAGACAAGAGACATCTATATACAGCAAATATACAGATTTACACCATACAAAAATATATATAAGACATAAAGAATAAATATTCTTATTCAGATATCGAAATTAATACATTCAGTTTAAATAAATAAGTATTGGTTACTTCATGTAAAATACATTTTCTTTTTTTTTTCTTTTTTACAGAAAAATATTTTTTTTTTTTTGAGTTTTGGGAGTTTACCAATCAAAAACAGTGTACCTGAATTAAATACCACCACTAAAAATAAATAAATACTAAGATATTTTTAAAAATATATAATGATAAAAATCAGTGGTATAATATGTATGTTTATGAGAGAGAGATCAGTGGTTGAGCACTTCAGATCCTCCAGCATGTGTGTGTGTGTGTGTGTGTGTGTGTGTGTGTGTGTGTGTGTGTGTGTGTGTGTGAGACAGATTAGTGGTTGAGTTCCTCGGGACACTCGGCATCTGCTGGCAGGTCACTTGATCCAGGAATCTTCTTCCCATTCCAGGATGACACACACCAACACTTCCCCCTCTGACCATCCAGAGATGATTCACACTGCGGGGAGAACGAGACAGAGAGAGTGAGCGTGAGACGGGTTATTTCATTCTCTAGAAACACAAGCTTGCATGCACAGCCTAGTTCTCAGTGAAGTGTGGTTCTAACACTTGGACATCACACATATATCATCGTGTTGATGAATATCACACGTTAAGCTTTAGATACCAACACACAAACTCTCAATGTGAAATCAAGATGTCAGGTGGTTTCTGTAACACATACTTGCACACAAGGCCCTTCTTCTTACCTGTTTGACTTTGTAGCGACCGTGTTTGTCACAATTTGGAAGGTAGAATCTGGTCATTTTGTCTCCCAGTTTCTGCTGTGATTTAGTGATCTTGTCAAGGGCTGTCTGCAGGTCAATATGACAAGGACCCTAGAAAGATCAAATATAGTTATTTAGAAACATTTTTCAAATAAAACACAGTTTTTCAAAAAAAAAAATTAAATATTTATATATATATATATGTTTACATTTCAATTGTTTAGGAAATTATTATTAACAAAAACTATAACAATAATAAGTATAATTGGTGGTTTATGTTGTCGCTGTTGTAAGAATAATACATTTCAACTACTTTTACAACAACTACTACTAATAATGATTATTGTAATAAATATAATTATTAAGAAAAATTTTATTTGTTGTTATTTTGATATAATTGTGCCATTTTTTTCATTGTTTAATCATTTCTGGTTATTGTTATTATCATTTACAACCTCAAGAACAATTTTTTCGGCTAAATATAGTCACTCTTAAATGCAGCTGCTGTGAAAAAGTGCATCAAATGATGCATCCTAATTCCACTTGCAGCATATACGAAAACATTGCAAGAAACCTTCTACTGTCCTCTGGTGGCCGCACATTGTACCAGAGTCTCATTTTACTAAGCCTTTATGCATATCCAAACAACTTTGGCGCTTTAGATTCACCTGTTGTATGAGTTTATTGCGTATTGCCTTGATTTTGGCCTTCATGCTCTCTTTAGAAGCGATGACCCGCGGGTCGAAGGGCTTGCCGTGGCCGGGCACGAACACCACTGGGCCGCCTTCATTCACTGCGGTTGGCCCGTTGTGTAACTCCGGCTGATCTGAAAGAAAAGGAAAGGACAGAATTATTGGCGGGGTCCCTTGAACAGACTTTAGTTAAAGTAGTTTCCCATTTTAATTGTCTCTTCAGAATGCTACATACAGGTTTTAAACTTTGTTTTTAAACGTTTGTGCTAAATCGATAACTTAGTCAGAGCTAATATTTCCCAAAATGGCGCTAAATTAACAGAATCCCTAGAGTACGTAACCATAACAACGGAACGTCTCTCACGCGCTTTCCGCCGAGATTCTTTTTGACCGGCAAATCGACACAATGTGACAAGTCTGTTCTTTTGTAGCCTATAATTGTCTTTATAAATTTACATACCACGAAACTTTGTGTTGTTGTTGTTGTTGTTTTTTTAAGAAAGTTTTGTTTGTTTTTTTTGCTTAATATAATTGAGTTTGCGCCAATTTGCATTGGGCTATACTAACCTCGACAGATTGCGCCCTTTTGCTTTTAATAGCTAATGAAGCAGACATTTATTTAGATATGAATATTTCTTTTTTAAAACTGCAATTCCATTACAATAGTCGATCCTATTGTTCGCTATATTTATTCGCTGAAGATGCATATCTATCTATACATCTAGAATATTCAAGTGAGTTGTTAACGCTGATGAAATCTCGCGAAGGGTTGAATCAGCGAGATCACATGATGCAATGAACTATTAGGACGCAGAGCTGCGGTGCAGTCATGTTAAACGCGGGTACCTGGCGTGTTGTCGCTTTGGTTCTGATCAGGCTCGGGGTTCTCGGTGCACACCGCCTGTCCTCGGGTGAGCGCGTGGAGGGGCCGGGCTTCTCCAGGTTTGGGCAAGCAGCGGAGCCCCGAGCCACAGGGCGCAGTGTAGATTCCGCACGAGTCACCTCTCTTCAACGCGCAGGCGAGGCAGCAGCCACAGCCCGGCTCTCGAAGCACCTCCTCACAGCCGGCATCCACCGCTGGACACTCGGCCAGCCGCTCCGGGGAGCACGGGACGCAGCGGATCGGTTCCAGCCCAACCACTGGAGAAGCCCGGAGCCCCGGCGCTGACAGGAGTGCGCTGAATGCTGCCACCCAGAAAAAGTTCAGAAGCAGTCTGTTCATCCCAAAGCAAGGCTCAGAATAAATAGATAAATAAATAAATATCAGTTGAAGTGAACTGAGGAGTTCCTCGCTGGCTTTGTGCTCTCCAAAATGACTAGCTCTCTCCGGGTCGCCTCGCGTTATTTATACGCGCCCTGGGTCCCGCTGACACGCTCATGTTTGACGCATTGGCAATATTAATGATTTCTTAAATGATCTCCCTCTGCTCCTATTGGCTGGTGGAGATCCAGTCCTAGGTGTTTCCTTGAACACAGTGCGTAAAATGCGTCACTGTGTCGGAACATAATGTGTATAATAGTGAAAACGTGCGCTTAGGCTACCCCAAAACATCATTTCGGAAATAACAACAAGGTGTCTTCTCCATAGATTCAATCCGTCTATTTGCAGACTAAATACGAACTGTGTTCTTTATGAAAATAAACTAACTTAAATGTATTAGTTTTAAAATATAGATATATTAAACAGGACATTCAGTATACATAAAAAAAAGTTTTTGTTTGTTTAAACAGTTTATTAAATATTATATTTTTGTCTAAATTCCTTATACATGAATGCAAATGCACAAGGCTATTAGAAAACTATTAGTTAAACCAGGCAGTAAAGCATTGAAATAATGATTTTGAACTATATTCCGCTACCTCATTTTGGACCATCATTCATTTATGATATTGAACAACAACAACAACAAAATGAAAGTAGGAATATTTCTAGCTCTTTCCAAACAAATTTTCCAGGTTCAGGTTCAGGTTCATTTCACAGCTATTCAGGTTCTATTCACAGCTTACTGAAGCTGAAGAATTGAGTAATGTAATTTGTGATTAATTTTAGGACAGCCGAGCTCATCACTCATTAAGTTCCCTCTTGAAATCTCTTATACAACCCATTTCTAATGCAAAATTGTCGCATTCCGTTCCTTTGGTCCGGGATTCAATTTGACGCGTTTATTTGGCGCAGTAATGAGATGATAGACCGCGCGCTCCAACATCTCTGTGGCACCGCGTGCACTCGCATCGTGGTACGTGACCTCACTCAGGTCAGGACGGGACCCCGTTTTGGACAGCTCGAGAACACTCGAGAATAATAGCTGCGCGAAAAAAAAAACCACATAGCCAGCTACACGTCTCCTCCTCTCCTCGACGCGCGTCGCGAGGCCCTTTGTCGTGCTTTCGCCACGGAGTTTATGAATGGGCTACAGGATGTAACACTCAGCTGGAGAAGGTTGCTTTAATAATGTGTCAACCGCGGGGGTCTCAAATGTCTCTGCGAGAAGTTTTGTGAGATCACATGATCCACGCAATTGTCTTTCGGAGTTGCATCATTTATTTATTTATTTTTTCCTCAGAGCGTGGAGAGTTTCTCTGCGTGTCACGTGACAGATTTGTCTGTTCACGCGCGTGTGGAAGCTCGCGTATCTGCTGACGGAGATAAATATGCACGCGCGTCATACCGGTAACAGTACCTACTCTACTCCTCCAACAAAAACCCCAGGCATGACTGCCAAGAATTCATTTAGAATGAATAACCTGAAGTGTACATGTTGTCAGACTATATAGGAGCTTATTAGAGTGTCAAACCCGTTTTCTACAAAGCCTGCAGTTGTTATTAAGCCAGTAAAACCATATAAAAATAATACCTATAAATGAATAACAAATAAATACATATAGCATCTCCCCCCCACACACACACACACACACACACACACACACACAAAGTTCATTCAGTTATTATAAGGGGGAAATGTGTTTTTGATAATACCACCCTCATGTTACATCATGTTCTTTCTTTATCATGCCATAACCATGCAAACGTCCAAGTTTTTCATGTTGGTGGTCACTAATGTCTATGACGATAATTTTGCAGCCTAATTCTCAACGGTTAGACACTGATTTGGAAGTGCTTTATCACTGAGGACACAGATATATTTTTGCTTAAGAGAGTTCGAGATAAAATAAAAAAACACATTTGCTCATCTGTGATGTATGGAAGCCCATTTCTGCCATGTAAGAAAAAGAAAAAAAGCCATAATTTAGACTTTTTAAGTCATGGACTGTTTCTTACGCGTCGGAAATGGGCTTCCATAGTGATGCAGCAATTTTTATACTCAATTATTAATAATAATGATGTTTTTTTCAGCATCATTACTCAATTCTTCAGTGTCACATGCTCCTTCAGAAATCATTCTAATATGCTGATTTGCTGTTTGAGAAACATTTCTTATTATTATCAATGTTGAAAACAGTCATCCATGCTTAATATTCTTGTGGAAACCAAAACAGAATGCCGATAGAAAGTAAAATAAACAGCATTCATTTGAAATATAAATCTAATGTAACATTTTAAAATGTCTTTACTGTCATTTTTGACAATTTCATGCATTTAATGATTTTTGATAATACCACACCAAGAAAAAAAAAACTTTACATTTGAGATCTTAAGAACACTACTTTTGTTTAACGAAAATATCAAAAATAATAATAATAATATTAAATAAAAGAACAAAAAAAGGCATTCCATATGAGTTATAAATATTTACACCCCTTGTTAAGTTTTAGTTTATTTGTTCTTTATTAATCCACATCACCACCAAACAAAAGTTTTTGTTTGCTGTCGTTCCTAAATCTTTAAGAAAAAGACATTTCCAGCGTCTGGAAAGAGCTGGGGTTATGTTTACAGTGCGTGTAACTTAAACAAGAGTGCACTTGTGCATGTCACTAAATAGCAAGTGGTGTTTTTGCCTTAGTATGACAGGTGTTAGTTTTTTTGTCCGGCAGAAGCCATGTGCATCTACGTTTCCATTCACGGTGTGGCTTCTATGTTTGTGTTTTCAGCTCAAATGAGACAAAACAAACCAGTCAGACATTTAGCTTAAAAAATATAACCCTCTTTAGGCAATAAAATCATGAAAACATCAGGTCAGTGTCCTTAAATAACTATCAAAATGGAGTACCCCCACTCCACCCCCGACAAGCCAACCTTTATTAACAGCCTACTCAAATGACCTTGTTTTTCTGAATAAAAGAATGTGGGAGTGTCTTGAGCCTTGTGGGAGTGCAATTACTGACAGAATATCCTAAGACTCTTGAATTTGGTTTTCCATGACAAGCTTAATGAAGTAAATCCGTTGTTAAAGTGAGCCATTTAGACATGTTGTCTCGAGAATCTCTTGAGGCTGGTGTCACTAATGTTTTCGTAACTTTGAGATCAAAGAGTCCGAAAAAAAAGTTATCAAAATAGTGTCATTTAGGGTCAGGGCCAGACCCAGTTTGAAAGAGGGAGAAACAACATGCACACCCACAATGACATCAGCAGATCCAACATAAAGAGCAGGACATAAAAGGTCATGTGCATTGCAAAAGCTCTCATGTTCAACTCCAAAAGAAGACAAAAACATTCAGAATGACACAGGAGAATTGCTGGTTAAATAACAGAAGTGCGGAGCACTCGCATTAAAAAACAAAACAAAAAAAATAATAAAATGGACAAGCATTTGCTTTTAAGTCATGACCACTCTCTGAATTTGTATTTTTTAAAATTAGCACAAAACAAACTATACTGTATATACCTGCAGCTCTAGAGTTTGTGACATATTGTTTATCTGTTGGTCATACATCTTGATGTGTTCACTAAACCTAAACTCTGAAATGCAGAGAAACTCATCTGAGCTTGTGTTTCAGTCTCCCGCTTTCACATACATGTAAATGGAAGTCACCGTAACAAAAGTTTAGTGTGACCAAATGTTAGTGTCTTAAAAGCTTAATTTGGCACAGAGAGCTTAAATTATGATGCTGGATGTGACTTTTTTTAGTCTTTGCCTTTGTAATGGCTATAATTCTCTCTTTTATGATCAAGGGGTGAAAGTTTAGATGGTTAGCATAATGGCAGGTTAGCCCCTACTGGTAGATGTTGTAATAACAGAATCGTGACCCACAAAACATTTAATATGTATATTGCTTACATTTCATATATATAGTATAGTAAATATAGTAGATTTTTACTGGTAGTCGATTTGCTTTCAGAGGCCTTTAAAAGCATAAATTAGACATTTTTCCATGTGTGTTGACTCTCATCATAGCTCAGGATAGTCGCTAGTGAAGGGCTTGGGGTTGTCTGATTTCTATCAGCCATTAAATGTTGTTATGACATCATGCCATTGTAGTCACATGAAATGTATGGCTTGTTTGATTGGCTTAAAACGTTCTTTGGTCACAAAAAATCAAATTGCATACTTTCAGGAGGTCCTGGACTAGTAAAGGTTCATTGAGATGAATGCTAATGGACAACTTTCTCCAGGTATAGACTTATTTGTCCAGCCAAGGCTTGTTGGAAAAATGTTCCTGTGGTGATATTTCTGCTAAATACATTATTGCATGTGACTTTAAAAGTTAATGTCCAGTGAGTGGTGCTAAATGTGTGTTCAGTTTTATCTAAAGCAGATGAAGATGAATCTGTTAACTTTTTATTACATTGGTTGTTGTACATAAATAGGCAGTCTGGAAATTAAATGTCCAGTGAGTAACGCTAAAATCTTAATACTCTATGGTGTTTGAAAATAACGCACCACCTACACTAAACCCTCAACCAATAATGTTAACAAAAGTAGATCAAATGTGAGATCAAAACGTATTTATTTAAAGGAATAGTACAAGGGTATTTAAATTCCATTATCATGTACTTACCATCATGTTGTTCCAAACCTGTATGAGTCACTTTTTTTATCTGCTGAACACAAAAAAGTTGCCAGTAGACGTTGCTTTCAATAATATTTTTTCCCTACTATGGTCAATGGCTAGATGAAACTGCTTGTTACCAACATTCTACAAATATCTTTTGTGTTCAGCAGAACAAAAGAAAATCATACAGGTTTGGAACATCCTGAAGAGGAATAAATAATATATGGCTTTTTTAAAATAGTAAACTTGCTCAGGAGCTCACCTGGTTCTTATGTGATTAAAATGTTAAAATGCATTAGTATTTCAAATCATAGTTTGGACTATGATAAACGTGTTTTAAGATTATAACATAGTAATGTGCAAGGAACTGAGTGAAAAAAAAAGTTTTTTATTAATAAGTACTCTGCCCCATCATCATAATTTGTGTAAAAAGGAATAAAAGTGTTTTTTTTTACAGCAACCAGTGCTCATTTCAGTTAGAAACTGCAGTGAATCTTATGTATTTGTATTTTAGTTTTGGAACATTGTAAGTAGAGGCACTTTTTCCAGTGAGTATATGGTGTTTTTATATCTTTGAAAAGAAGGGGGGGAAGAAAAAGAAAGATGATACTGCAGATTGAGAATCAACCATTCTGTTTCATACGATTGTGTGACATGATAAACTGCACCTCTATCTGATCTGTTCTATATATAGTTCACACTACTGGAGAGGTTAAGTAAGGTAATACGAGAGAAAACATTTTTTCCATTCCTGCTCCTTAAAAGCATGATTGTGGAATGTTCTTTAGGGTCAGGCATGGCTAAGGATGATAATCTAGTGATTAATGCATCTTAAATCCTTCCAGATGTCTGTGGAACACACATATGAAGAGATCTATCAGTTTAGTACGGTACCAGCAGAACTGAAATGTGAGATGAAAGAAGTGACACATACACAAGTTCACATGTACACACACACAGTCTGTCACACACTCGCCACCTTTCACCCACATTGTCCACCAAGAGTTGAATAAAATGTTCGCTGGTTGTGAATACATGACTTTGGATCAGAAATCTCATAGATGATTGTGGGTGTGACCACACGTTTGTTGTTTAAAGAAGCAGCTGTTCCGGTGCCAGATCTCTTGTCACAGCGTGCATTTCCATCAATTCTCATGAAAGCCTTTATTCCCGAGATGTACACACACATATAGGATGACTCTTGCCTCGCTGGACCCAAGAACTTTCTTTCCTTCTCGTGGTTAATGTTACGTACACCATGTAGCCTACTTCAGGAAATCATCTGTAAGTGAACGGCAGTTTAACTCTATTATCAGCTTGGATGTGTGTTTGTGGTTATTTGCGCATAATGCTTAGAAGTCAAAGTGTCAAAATGGTTTTATATGTGTGTGTGTGTGTGGGAAAACTTTTTCATATGCGCTCTCATGCGCAGGCCTCCATTGTGTGAGGCTTCCTCTGGCTCGTCTCTCCAGCCAGCATGGAAATGGCCAAACGAGTGGTGTTTATTTGGTCAACGGTAAAGTCCAGGCATATCTAACACTCATTTATATACATACACTCACACACACAGTCTCTTCATCTGTGTCAATTCAAGCTGGGCAATCCCACATTTCTTGGATTCAGCAAACGTGATTATGCCTTTATCTTTATCACCAGAGATGGATAGATTTTTGACAGATGTTGTAATGCTAACTTTTGACTTCTGTTCCGCCTGTTACAGATCACTTGTTAAACCTGACAGAATTTAAGTAACCTGCAGTACAGTACAATGATGTTGACACGTCAGAGTCGAGCCACTCCTGTAGAATGCAAGTTTCATGATGCAGGCCAAACGTAATCTGCAGAAATACAGTTTGGGGTTGGTTAAAATATTTATATGTATATAAAATAAAAATGACTGGCTAAGTGGGCTCCGGCAAAGACTGCCATGGTGTCTTCTGGCTATAACTCGGCACGTCACGACATTGGCGAAGACAGCACCGCAGCTGAGCAGTTACAAGCCACTCTAGAGGGAGGTAGGGTTCCCATCCTGGGATCACTTCCGGCCAGCTTGCTGCGCCAGCAGTCACCAGCCTGCACGTCTCAGATTCTGAGCTTGCTGGCAACGGTCACTGTTGGAAGAGAGAGTGGGATCGGTCACACAAGCTTTTCTCACTATAATCCATTCATTGTGATGGTATGTCACAGACGTCAAGTACTGCGGCGATGGGCAAGTGGCAACGGGTGCAGGTGGAGGATACCACTGGGAGCACTTAACCTAACAAACTTAACAGTAACAAACCTGCACATAGGCGGACTGGGTGTGATGGTCGTCTGATGCTGACCTGGAATGACAGCACCATCCGTATCCTGCCCAGGTGTCAGAGCAGCCCTTTTTAGGGACAGCGCTGCTCTCTTCCACGGAAGAAGGGGATAGAAAAGGTTCCCTAAACATCGCTCATTCCACTTACTCTGCTGGTTCACCGCGACCATCTGAGTATCCAATTCTGCGGTAGACAAAAAGTACAAAAGATTAAGACTAAACTGTGTCTAGCCTCTTGGAATGTGCGCACACTTTTGGACTCTGCCAATCGTCACGAACGGAGAACTGCAATCATTGCCCGTGAACTGGCGAGATACAGAATCGACATTGCTGCTCTCAGTGAGACGAGAATTTCTGGAGAAACCAAACTCACAGAAGTCAACGGCGGCTATACATTCTTCTGTATTGGGCAGCCCGATGGTCAGCCAAGGCAGGCTGGAGTTGGATTTGCAGTGAAGACATTATTGCTACCACTCTTAGAAGTGCAACCTCGCGGCCTGTCGCCAAGGTTGATGACCTTGCAGCTGATGCTTAAGAATGGCAATAGTGCTGTTTTGATTAGTGCCTATGCACCCACAATGACTGCCAGTGATGACCAGAAGGAGTCTTTCTATGAACACCTTAACACTGCCTTACGCTCAGTGCCTCATAAACACCGGCTCTTCCTTATGGGAGATTTCAATGCACATGTGGGACGTGATGTCATTGCATGGCCGAAAGTCTTGGGGCAACACTCAGTAGGAAACGAGAACACTAACGGTACGCTGCTGCTGGAGATATGTGCGCAACATGAGCTGGCGATCACAAACTCTTTCTATCAGCAGGCGAACAAGTACAAGACCACGTGGCAACATCCTCGATCAAAGCACTGCCACGTGTTGGATTACATCATCACCTGGCAGGAACATCTCAGGGAGGTCCATATAACTCGAGTCATGCGAGGCACAAGCTGTTGGTCTGACCACCGACTGCTGCGTAGTGTGATGTCTCTGGATCTAGCTCCATCTCGTCAACATAAAGCCAAAAGGCAAAAGCGACTGGATGTTTCTAAGCTTTGTGTTGACTCTTGCCATACTAACTTCTGTCAGACTCTTTCAGACAGGCTCAGCACACTGGATAATCAAGCTGCCAATAATGCTGAGGAGACATGGTCCAAAATCAGAGATATCACGTACAACACAGCTGCTGAAGTCCTCGGCTTCACCAAATCCAAACATAAGGACTGGTTTGACGATCAGGATGTCGAAGCGCAAGCCCTGTTGAACACAATGCACACAGCTCCCTTGGCATGGGTAAATGATAAATCTAGCACTGCAAAGAAGTCAGCATATACTCGAGCAAGAAATACAGCACAGACCTGCCTGCGTGAAATGAAGAACAGATGGTGGCAGTCAAAAGCTGAGGAACTTCAGTCTGCTGCAGACCGACATGATATGAAGACATTCTATCGTGGTCTTAAGACAGTCCATGGGCCCCTGAGAGCTGGTTCTACACCTGTACGTGCTATTGACGGAACCCTACTTACTGACAAGGCTGAGATCCTCAGACGCTGGGTCGACCACTTTCAATTGGTATTGAACCAGCCAGCTGCTTTTGATGACTCAGTGCTTGGTGACATAGCGCAGCGGCCAACGGCCTCAGATCTGGACGACACTCCGTCGCTCGAAGAAATCGCACGTGCCATTGAGCAGATGCCCCCTGGTAAAGCCCCGGGTTCTGATGGCATTCAAAGTGAGGTGCTGAAGGAAGGCGGACAATCTCTTCTTGCCGCACTCAACGCATTATTCTGTAAAATATGGAGCGAGGAAGCTGTGCCTCAAGATTTTAAAGACGCATTGATTGTTCACATCTACAAGCGCAATGGAGACAGAGCCTGCTGTGATAATCATCGTGGCATCTCGTTGCTCTCCATTGCAGGCAAAGTTTTGGCACGAATTCTGCTGAACCGCCTCCAACGACACATTCATGACAGTGAAATCATCCCAGAAAGTCAGTGTGGATTTCGTGTAGGCCGCGGTACTATGGACATGGTGTTTAGGCAGTGTGCTAGGCAGATCCAGGAGAAGTGCCGAGAACAACACCTTGACCTTTATATGATCTTTATTGACCTCACAAAAGCCTTCAACTCAGTTTCCCGCACCGGGCTTTGGCTCATTCTTCATAAGGTTGGATGTCCAGAGAAATTCATTAATATTGTCCGTTCATTTCATGATGGCATGCTTGGTCAGGTTCTGGATGATGGCAAACTGTCTGACCCATTTGGCATCTCCACTGGCACCAAACAAGGCTGTGTGCTTGCCCCACTGTTATTCAGTATCTTCTTTTCCATGGTGCTGTCCGTGGCTTTTAAGAACTGCGACATGGGCATTCCAATCCAGTTCCGTACAGATGGCTGTGTCTTCAATCTACGCAGGCTCCAGGCTCATACAAAGACACATTCAGCAATTCTGCGTGACCTCCTATATTCAGATGATTGTGCACTGATGGCGCACACCCTTACCGAAGCTCAGTCACTATTCGATCGTTTTAGAACTGCAGCTTCTAGGTTTGGGCTTACTGTCAGTCTAAAGAAGACAGAAGTCATGCTTCAAGCGGTGAACAAGTCAAACTCCAATCCACCGGTAATCACTGCAGGTAAGACAGTGCTGGCGGCCGTTGACAAATTCTGCTACCTCGGTAGCATTCTTGCAGCTGATACAACAGCGGACTCCGACATCAGTGCCCGCATCGCAAAAGCTAGTTTTGCCTTCGGTCGACTGTCCAAGAGAGTATGGGATGAGCACGGCATTCGACTGGACACAAAGGTGGCAGTATATAAGGCAGTCATCCTCAATGTGCTGTTGTATGGATCTGAGTCCTGGACCATTTATCGCCGGCAGATTACCAAACTTGATCAGTTCCATATGCGCTGTCTCCGTCGTATTGCACATGTTAAATGGCAGGACAAGGCCCCAAATACTGAGGTACTTCAGACCTGTGGCATCACTGGTATTGAGGCCTTCCTGCTTGCTGCGCAGTTTCACTGGTCTGGACATGTTGTACGTATGGCAGACTCATGCATACCGAAGCAGGTTTTTTATGGACAGCTCCAGAGTGGCATGCGCTCTCAAGGAGGGCAACTAAAACGCTACAAGGACGGCCTCAAAGCCAATTTGAAACTGTGCAATATGGACCCAAATGACCTTGAAGAGATGGCTGCAGACAGGACATCATGGCGAGCACAGTGCCTCCTTTGAGCTCAGCCGTATTGTTACTGCTGTAGACAAAGGAAGACGCAGAAAGCACAATGCCTTAACATCTAGAACAACATCTAGCCAGTTTGTGTGCGACACCTGTGGCCGGTCATGTGCGTCAAGGATCGGCCTCTATTCACATCGTAGGACGCACCAACAACAACAACTGTGACGAGATCTGTCGTGTCGACAGCTCAGACCAAGATGTATATAAAAGCAGTCTCTAATGATCATCAGGGCTGCATTTGTTTGAAAAATACAAATATACAGTATTTATCAATGTTGAAAACAGTTGTGCTGCTATAGTATTTTTTTTTTATAAATGTGTTTACTGCCCAAAAAAATCTTCAAATTTTTGAAAATTTTTAGCATTTCTGCAGTGTTTTTCTTTGTTTGTTTTTTTTTTTTTTGGAGAAAATGTGTGGTTCTCTTACGAGAGTTCTCTCGTACTGCGTCTTAGCTAAGACGCTACGGGAAAAGTCTCTTTTCACGAAATACTGAAGCAAAAAATTATCCTTAATTTTGAATTTTTGCAAAATTTGAAGCCCATTTGAAGCAGTACACAGCCATAGGCAAGTCGATCGCGCGCACTGCATAGTAAACGTGCCCACTCCTCAGTGCCCACAATCACTATGTCACACGCGTCATGTGGTTTCTGTAAAAACGAAACCCGTGCACGTTCATCCGGCCACGGCCGATGGTGCTATAAAGGTAGTGACGATGCCCTCTCCTCAGTGCCCATCTCCACATGTAAGCACAGCTCTGCACACAGGGCACGCGCCTATAAGATCGACTCAGGTCAGTCGCGCGCACCACATAGTAAACATGCCCACTTCTCAGTGCCCACAGACACTATGTCACACACGGCGCGTGGTTTCTGTAAAAACGAAACCCATGCACGTACGCTCTGCCCAGGCAGACAGCGAGTCGAAAGCAGTAAATGTGTACACTTGCAGCCCACAGTTACTCGCAGACATCACGAGTCCCACGGGACCCGCTCAGCCCTCCCTCAATCGGTTAAGTGCCGGGACGGGGTCGAGGAGGATCGATCTGCCCGCTGTGATCAGCGCGCTCCCCGCCTCAGATGCCACAGGCGTAAAGCCCATGGTGCAGCGCACCCAAGCGCCGCCGTTGCCCAGTCAACAGAGCGCGCTTCGCATCCAGCCCTTAGCCATTCATGCAGATGCATGGTCAGCGCTTCCAGGGGTTTCGGATTGGGTGCTAGGCATTATAAAGAGAGGCTACTCGCTACAGTTTTTTTCAACGCCCTCCGCGCTTTTTAGCGCGCGTCGAAACCACGGTCAAAACAGAAGTAGCACACATACTTCGGGCCGAAATATCAAAACTGTTGAGCTAAGGGGCTGTAGAGCCTGTGTCTCAAGCTCAAAGCGAGGGGGGGGGGCTGTACAGCAGATACTTTCTAGTGCCCAAGAAAGACGGGGGTCTCAGGCCCATACTGGATCTAAGACAGCTGAACAAGGCATTGGTGAAACGCAGTTTCAGAATGCTTACGACCAGGAAGCTCCTCGTGCATATTCGCAGAGGAGACTGGTTCATGTCAATAGATCTGAAGGACGCATATTTTCAAATACAGATAGCGTCAAGTCACAGGCGATATTTGAGATTCGCCTTCGAGGGCCAGGCATACCAGTCTACAGTCCTGCCGTTCGGCTTGTCCGTAGCTCCTCGTACGTTTACGAGGTGCATGGACGCAGTGCTCGCTCCTCTCAGACTCAGAGGCATGCGAGTGCTGAACTATTTGGACGACTGGCTGATTCTGACTCAATCACGAGCGGAGCTCGTGGAGCACAGGGCAGTTTTACTCGATCACCTCGAGAAACTCGGTCTCAGTGTCAACTGGACGAAGAGTTCGCTGAACCCCAGTCAGACGATACTGTTTTTGGGTTTAGCTCTGGACTCAAGTTCCATGACGGCGCGGCTGTCACCACAGTGCGCGTTGGGCATTCAGCGCGCGGCGAGTTCCCTCCGCTGCGGCGCGACCGCTTCGCTCAGAGAATGTCAGAGGATGCTGTGTCTCATGGCCTCAGCATCTCAGGTACTGCAGTTGGGCCTGCTCCACATGCGCCCCCTGCAGTTCTGGCTGAAAGCGCGGGTACCACATGGAGCATGGGTATCTGGTCGACTGCGTCTTAAGGTCAATCAGGGCTGCGTTACAGCCCTGAAACCCTGGACAGCAAACGACTGGTACCAATCAGGTGTAAGCCTGGGGACTTCCTCGAAAGTGAAGATGGTGTCGACGGACGCCTCCACTTCGGGATAGGGAGCGCTGTTCGAGGGCAGACTGTCCTTTGGCCTGTGGTCAGAACGGGAAAAGCTCCAACATATCAACTGTCTGGAAATGCTGGCAGTGGAGAACGTGCTGATTCGCTTTTGTCCCCGAATCAAGGGCCGCCACGTCTTAGTCCGTTCGGACAACATGTCCGTGGTGTCCGGCATAAATTGCCAGGGCGGTCTCGGGTCCCGAAACCTGTACAGGCTGATGGAACGCCTCCTGTTTTGGGCTCTGCGCAACTTGCGCTCGCTGAGGGCAGTTCATGTGACTGGGCTACAGAATCTGGGTCCAGACAGGCTGTCCAGAAACAACATTCCCACGGGCGAATGGTCTCTACACCCGCAAACAGTCCGGCTGTTGTGGAAGAGATTTGGCAGGGCGGAGGTGGACCTCTTCGCGTCCCACGAAAACGCTTACTGCCCCGCGTTCTTTCCAAGAACGAAAGCGCGCTGTCACGGAGATGGCTGTGCTGCCCGCTTTATGCTTTCCCTCCCGTCTCCCTCCTTCCGCAGGTGATAGAACGGATGAGAGAAACGAGATGTTCAATACTGCTTGTAGCACCTTTTTGGAAGAACCAACCATGGTTCCCAGATTTGATGCAGTTAGCAGACATCGCCCCGTGGCCAGTGCCGTTGAGGAGGGACCTCAATGGTCATCCGCTTCCTTAGAGGAGCTAGGAGGCTGAATCCTCCCAGACCTCCGTCAGTCCCTATATGGGACATCGCAGCGGTTTTGGAGGCCATGAAGGGTCCCCCTTTTGAGCCTATCCAATCGATTAGCCTCCAGAATCTGTCGTTCAAGACAGTATTCTTGTTGGCTCTCGCTTCAGTGAAGCGTCTGGGTGACCTGCACGCGCTCTCGGTGAGCCAGTCGTGCTTGGAGTTATAATGCCTAATGACTCAAGGGTCATACTCAAACCTAGGCACGGTTATGTGCCAAAGTCCCTTAACACGCCGTTTCGGGCTCAGGTTATTGCCCTGTCTGACCTGTCGGTGTCAGGAGAGGATGGAGTCTCGAGTCTTCTTTGCCCTGTTAGGGTTTTAAGAGCTTATGTGTCTCGCTCCGCTGTCTTTCGACAGACTGAGCAGCTGTTCAGTGGACGTTCAGTGGACGTTCCAAGGGAATGGCTGTTTCAAGACTCTATCCAGATGGTTAGTTGAATCCATAGCGTTAGCTTACGCTTCCAGGGGCCTTCAGTGCTCACTGGGCGTCAGAGCACACTCCACAGGGGGGCGTCACCTCGTCGTGGGCGTGGTCTACTGGGATCTCCTTGCAGGATATATGTATGGCGGCAGGTTGGGCCTCGCCGTCTACATTTATCTGGTTCTATAACCTGGAGGTTCCCGCCTTGCAAGCAAGGCTGCTGTCGGTATAGCCGAATCAGGGCCCTGATGGGAATTCTGAGTTCGTGAGCGTTATGCGCTGCCGACTGTTATATGGGCAGTATTGTGTAAGACCCGCATTGCCACATTGGTCAGGCCTTGCCTCGATTGTGTGATGTTGTATTGCCGCATCTACGGGTGCTGCTAGATATGGGACGGAGGGCTCCCCCCCTCTCCTGTCCCGGACTCTCTGTGAGCCCCTCGGGTGACTGTGCACTGGAAATCCTGGGCGTTGCTTCAGGTTTATTGGTGTGTGATCCCTGCGCGCACGGCGCTTTACATGGGGTTCCCGTAGCGTCGCAGTACGAGAGAACTCTCGTAAGAGAACGTACTCCGTTACTAACGTAACCTCGGTTCTCTCTAGAAGAGGGAACGAGTACTGCGTTCTCTGCCGGGCGTACGATTCACTCTGGTTCGCTCTGGCGATGAAATAAATCAGGTGAGTCAGCCTTTTCGAGCTCCTTTTATAGGGTTGGGCCACACCCGTTTCGGCGGGAAGTGGCGTGGAGGGCACCAAGCGCCCTTATTGGTCTGATATTGCATCAGCCTGCGCTCGATAGGCTGTGCACTTGCCGCAGAGCAGCCAATGAACGAGCGAGCCGTCTCGCCTATGGCTGTGTACTGCTGCAAATGCGCTTTACAAAAATTCAAAATTAAGGATAATTTTTAGCTTCAGTATTTCGTGAAAAGAGACTTTTCCCGTAGAGTCTTAGCTAAGACGCAGTACTCGTTCCCTCTTCTAGAGAGAACCGAGGTTACGTTAGTAACCGAGTACGATTTCTGTGACATAATTAAACTAATTATTATTTACAAAAAGGAAAAGTTGGCAAATCAAAGTGTCAGATGAACAAAACATGTAATTAATGCATGTTCTCAACAACAGTGAGATTATTAAATTAGCCAAAATATTCAATTAAAATTTTTTTTTTCTTTCTTTCTTTTTTTTTATCTGTGGTACTCAATTAAATTTTGCAGGTCTAGATACCATGTCAGTCTGCTAATTATATTACATATATGTCCCACTTTCTACAGTCTTTCTCTATAATTGTTTTTGTTAAAAAGCATAAAAAGACCAATTAAATTAAAAAGTAACCTTTCAACAGTAATTTTCGACACTAATTTAACCAATTATAAAAATACCTCCCTCCTAGCAAGCTCTGACTATAGCATAAAGAATGCCATTTATTGCCGTGATCCTTCATAAAACATTCAATTTTTATGACAATGACCTCTTGTGCCACATAGTTCTCTGATTATTCCTGATCACCTGCCTCAGTAAAATCTTACAACTAAAAGTCTTATAGCTAATACTTAAATTAATTATTATACAGGTGAATCATGTTTTTTTTTTTTTTTTTTTTTTGGTGGCAGTAAAGTGGATTGATGATCTGCCAAAAGCCCAATAGACTGCGAATACATAATACTCATCGTATTCTGAAATGAATGGAGGAGTCTGTTTCGCTGCTATTTTGGTGTCTTTCAGGTTGCCAAGTTTGAGCTCGTTAATCCGTGCAACTGAGTTTCATTGTGATTGATGATGCAGATTGCACTTTCTAACAAGTAGACATTGCCGAAAGCCATCGTTGTATTTTTGAGGGCAAACTGGAACGTGTGGCACTTTCACAAAAGAGTACAAGACTGAATCTCATGAAAAGAAAACTTTTTATTTTATTTTTTTACAAATGGTCTGTGAAAAGAGCTACGTGTGTATGTGTGTGAGAGAGAGAGTTTTATTAAAATTTTTTCTTGGTTCAAATATTAAGGGAACAATCAGTTGCGAACATTATTATTATTATTTTGCGAACATTATGGGATTTTTTACTTTAATTATTACTTTACTCTGAAAATTCTTAAACAAGGAGTAACCTAGTAACAAGTTAGACAAACATCCAACTTACATTTAAGGGGGAGAAATGGTTCTATGAATGTTTAAATAATGTTTTTGTGATAATAATTTGAAAACTTTATTAGACCAGATAATCTTTAATAAACTTTCTATTAATGTTACTATGAAAGAAGGGTTGTTAATAACTTTCAGAGAACCTTTAAAAAATGTAAGTCAGTTTTGTTACTCTGAGTCAATGTTCTCTGTTTTGTGATTTATTATTTATTTTTTTTCAAAATAAATAAAATTAAATTAAGTGGTTTTGAGATATTGAGCTTCAAAGTTTTTGTATTCCATTCTACTTTTTCATAGAACTTTTTTGTTTTCAAAATAAATTCCCAAAATGTACACAACTTTAGTAAAAACATCACATCATGTAAATAAGTCACAGAATAAGAATATGCAAATAACTAAATTTTCACAAAAATGTCAGATAGAACCTTATAATTCCAAGGTGATGAAATATAACTAAAAAACTATAATAGATTGGTATCTTGGGCTTTGGAAGTTTGAACTTATGTTCTTTCTTATTGACAAAGTTTTCTATACATTTAAGAAAAAAAATTGTTTGAATATCAGTAGCTTTTCTAGCATGGTTGAAGTGTTGAAGAGTTTTAAATGTTTAAAACTATTTACTTTTCTTGGCTGGGTTAATTTTATAGTACATAAAAGTTTATGAGCATATCAAATAGGAAACTCGTGTATAATGCAAAGAACATGTGTTCAGCAATTCAATAGTGATTTATCTGAACACAATCAGTGTTCAGTGTAAGACAATCAGTGTAATTACACAATCAGTGCTTGACAGTTTTATTTGTGTGTTTTATGATCTTAAAATAGACCACGCCATGCCTTGCATAAAATCAAAATACAACACGCTTTCATCAGTGCACACAAAAACAGTCTTTGAGTCCACCATTGGATCCTCTTATCAGATATGCTTTCTGCACTCAATAGCCTTGAACTGTATGCCTGCCTGAAAGCAATTGTGAAAGTGTTTTGTCACAATTGTTCAGTTGGCTAACTCAAAGTGGAAATTGATTATTAGCCCCACGCTGATCTGAGGCCATCTTATCCAATCAAGTAGCTGCGTCGTTGTGATCTCAACAGCAGATGGGTTTGAGGTGTGCAAGCTGATGACCTGTTAGCGCTGCTGTTTATCTTGGCATGTCAGCCATAAAAAAAGTCATGAGTCATTTCCTCCCTGCAGGTAATAAACACTCCTACGCCTTACTCATCAGCATTTACACAGAATACACACACATCTTCATTTAGCAGGAAATGTTTAGAGTTTCCAGTAAGAGGGGGCCGACTGTTAAAAAGGGGAAAAAACAAGTTCTGGCAAGACATTTGATGGGAGGTAAAATGGGAGTGAGCGATAGCATCTTCGTATGAAAGTAATTGTAAGCGCTGAGGGCATAGATTATCATTTGAGAGATGAGGAAAGGAATGGGCTTGGTTAAGAACTGGAAAAGCAAGCCCAGGCCTGATCTGACACCGCTACAGTATGTGAGTTACATGACAGACTGCAGATCTTCCATAAGCAAAGCTCCTTGTTAACTCACAATGGGTTCAGTAGGCTGGGCTGATTATTCCATTGCATTCACTCCAGCATAGGGGTGCAGGTAATTCAGCAGGGATAGTTTGCACATGCAAAAAATATATATTCTGTCATCATTTTCTCACCCTCATGTTGTTTCAAACCCATATCACATTATTTCTTCCATGGAACACTCATCAAGATGTTTTTTTTTTTTTTTTTGAGCAAGAGAAGACATGACTGAAAGGAAAATAAACACTTTCTAATAATAGAATTGTTTATAAGAGTGTAAAATGTGTTAGTCTAGTGCTTAAAGGGACAGTTCAGCCAAAAATGAAAATTCTGTCATCATTTACTCACCCTCATGTTGTTCCAAACCTGTAAGAGTTTCCTTCTTCTCTTGAGAATAAAATATATTTTGAAGAATAATCAAAATTCTAAAAGTTTGAAAAAAAAAAAAAAAGTTTGTGGAAACAATGGAAGTGTTGCCCCCTTAGTCAACAACAATGACAACCTTTGCTTTTCTGTAGATTTGTTCGGCAAGTGGTGTTTTCTTTTTTGTTTTTTTTCTGCAACAGATTTGGGCTGCAAGCTTTAACACAAACAAGCGTTAACTGCCGCTCGCTGGTGGACCCCCCAAAACATACTGTAAAACAAGTGGACACAACCATATATACTTCAACAATGTACTGGCACATTTTCAATGTCACTTTAGCACTACATTAATCTCTGAGCGTTTCGTCCAGCCTTTCAAATATCTCTTAAGCTGGCAAAAATTATAATTCTGCTATATAGCATTACTACGACTGTAGAATTACAATACCCTTACCTGTTTATAACCCACTTAACGAAAATATCCCTTTGAACTTAACTATTTCTAAACTTACTTAGTATAAAGGATACAGATTCAGGTGATCAGTGCTAAGCTGAGGTTGTACACAGCAGGTAACCACATCAGTATTTCCACCACAAACACTCCAGTTCACTGGTCGAAGTGTGGGCTCACCCACGGTGTCAAACATGTAGAGATTCCTAGGCCGCATGTTTAAGGCAGAAATTCTCCTCATTGGTTCTGATGCAAAGTCACCCTCTTCATGTTCTGCTTCTCCTTTGGTTCCTTCCTCCTGCTCCTGATCCCCTTGAAAATCTCCCAGTACCTGTTCATCAGATTCCTCTGGGTGCCCCTCCAGGTCAGGTAGGTTTACAGATTCGTAACCGATTTCTTCAGTGTCAGGTTCCCTCTTAGGTTTTCTGTTTCTCTCCCATCATCTTGGTTGGAATTCTGCTGCACATGGATCCAGATATGTTCCTGTTCTCTGCATTGGAATCCACAAGTCAAACTCTTCATTGCAGGAATTGTCCGTGCTGTCATGGTGAGTATTCCATTGTGGTTGTGCTTCATGTTTTGACCTGTTGCTCTGACCTCCTTTTCTTTCCGAAGGAACATCGGCTGTCATCTGCTCATTAACCAGGTAAGGACAAGGTAATAGGAAGTTTTGGTGTAGCACTCTTTCCTTTCCAGTCCCATCCAGTGGTACTACTTCATACACTGGGCCATCCTCTCCTCTCCTTCCTTTCACCACTTATGTTTGTTTTTCCCAGTACGTTCGCAGCTTTCCTGGGCTGCCTCTTTCTGACAGGTTCCTCACCAACCCATGATCACCTGGCTCCAAGACAGAACTCAGTGCCTTCCATTTGTAATTCCTCTACCCCATTGCAGCAACCTTCTCCATGTTCTTTGTTGCAATCTAATATGCTTTTTGCATGTTTAGACCCCTTCTATCTTTCAGCATATTCAGTATGAGACTGAGTGTTCTTAACTTGCTTTTTTGGGAGCACCAGATAAATGGGGAGGACTGGTTCTCGACCAAAGAGGAGGAAGAAAAGAGAAAATCCCATTGACTCGTGCACCGTAGAATTATAGGTATGGACAACTTTGTTAAAGTGGTCTGCCCAATTCAACTTCTCTGTCTTCTCTAGGGTCCTCAACATCCCCCTATTGAACCTCTCTGCCGGGTTAGCTTTGGGATTGTAGGGAGTGTACGTGAATGCCTAATCCCAAAGTAACTATGTAGCTTTTGAAATAGGCTGTTCTTGAACTCCCTCCCCTGCTCATGGTGGATCTTTGTTGGAAAACCAAAGCGCGTGATGAAATCTTCAAAGATCTTCTGGGCTGCTGTCTTTCCAGACTTGTTTTTGGTGGTGTATGCCTGGGAAAACTTTGAAAAATGATCTATGACCACGAGGATATACTCTGCTGCACCTCTACTTTTCTCCAGGTGGAGGTAATCGACCGAGACCATCTCAAATAGGGCGTTTGTTTTAATGCTCTGGATTGGGATTCTGGTGATCCATTTTGGATTCTTCTATCTAAGGCATTGACACACTCTTGTTATAAAAAAAACCTCTCATCTTAGAAAAACTCTCAGCAGAGATCAGTTAGTTACTCACTTTCCGTGCTGAAGCTGAGATCGTTCAGCAGTTTAAGTGAAAGTTAACATGCCTAGCGTTTTGACTCATACATTTTACTTCACACCCTGATGTCACGTGTCTTTACGGGTCCTTTATGGGTTGTGTGTGAACGCACACACATATTCAGGGTAATCACTGGCAGTGTGAAAGTGCAAAATCTAGCGACCCGGGAACAATTGCCGGGACATATTACCCATGTATTTTCCGGAATCGCAGTGTGGGGCTCAGGTGATGCCATTCTCTTAAGAGTAGTCTCATAGCTTTCGGTTCCTTCAATTTGTCTTTGTGTTTGAGGTAGAGTTGTTTCAGCTGGGCATTCCTGATATCCAGACATATTAGCCGTCGACCAGTCTCTGATCCACACTTCAGCTCTTCAGGCATGACATCTATGTTGCAGGTGAATATTATGCCGATATCCAATCCACGTCTCCCCATCGCTGTGCTTTTAGGGCTTCCCTGATTGATTTCAGAACTTCTGGCTCACAATCCTGAGTAAACTCTCTGATTGTGACTTCAATGGGCACTGGTCTCTGTGACAATAAGTCTGCATCCTGATTTGCTGTCCCTGGTCTATACTTCAAGGTGAAACTGTAGTCTGCAATATCCCGTTGCCCCGCTGTGTTGAGCTTTGCAGTTTTCATGTCATATGTCAACGGGTTGTTATCAATGTAGACAGTGAAATGTGGTGCATGAAGCAGGTAGTCATGAAAATGCTCTGTGATCATCCATTTGAGCCTCAGGAACTCCAGCTTCCTTTCGGCAGGGATCAGAGTCCGAGACCCATAACCCACTACCTGAAGTTTGCCTCCCTGTCATTGGTACAGTACGGCTCCTAGCCCTTCTTCTGAAACATCCACGTGAAGAACAAATGGCTTCTAGAAGTCTTGGTACACCATAATGGTTGGGCTTGACAACTCTGCAATCAGCTTCTCCAGCTCTCCCTGATGTCTACCTGTCCACTCTAATGGCTATGATGGAGGTGTTTATGAGAAAGAAATTCCTTTCTTTCCTGACAAGCCGATTTCAACCTCAAAATGTACACTTTTAAATATACCAATACTGTTATCTCAAACACGGAGAGGCTTCTCCGTGATCTCAGCTAACAGATTCTGCAAAAAAAAGAAAATCACCAATTTAAAAAAAAAAAAAAAATGCTTCTTTCTCATTTTGCTCGAAAGTTGTGCTGCCGACTTGTGTCATTGGTTTCCGTGACGGGTCACATTTTGAATTTTTCCTGTCTGTTTTGGCACATTCTGATTCTATTACCATGACTTTCACATTTTTTTCTGATGCAGTTCCCATAACCCCCACATTTAGCTTGAGCAGTTCACACAAACTTCTCAGTTGCGAAGCGGGAGTTATTTACTCTCAATTTAATTTAGCATAGCCTCCCACACAGGGCAACATTATTGCCACTCACTGAACAGTCTCATGTATATTTTTCCACCGTTTCACAGTTCTCTTTTTTCATAACTCACGGTTTGTCTTTTTTGTCGTTTGACTTCACTCACTTGTCTTTCCCCTCGTGCTGAAGTCACAGGTCATTTCATCACTCGCTGGCCACTCCATTGCCGCATTTGCTGCTTTTTTCCTTCTGAAATCTGTCAAAAACCGAGCAGAAACATCAGTTTTATGTTGCCCCTTGGACAATAATCATGACAACCTTTGCTTTTCTGTAGATGTATTCACCCGGTTGTTTTTTTTTTTTTTAATGAAACCAATTAAATAATTATTTGAGGTCATTACAGAAGTCGATGGCTACCATCAACTTACACACACTCATCAAAATATATTCTATTGTGTTCAACAGAAGAACAACTCATAAAGTTTCAGAACAAGGTGTCCAAACTCGGTCCTGGATAGCTCCAACTTACCTCAACACACCTGCCACACCAGCTTGATAATCTGCTTTAGGTGTGTTAAATTAGGGTTGATGTTAAACTTTGCAGGACACTGGCCCTCCAGGACCAAGTTTTGACAGCCCTGGTTTAGAACAACTTGAAGGTGAGTAAATGATGACACAATTTTCATTTTGGGTGAACTGTTCTTTTATGTTGTGCTTTTGAAATTATATTCAAACCCTGGGACCCTAATTATTGAAAAACATTCAAGTAAAAAAAAAAAAGAAGAAAAAAAAAAGTATTTGACCCACTGGCAAATACACTTCTATTCAAATTCTAAGATCAATAAAAATATTATTATTTATTTTTTTATTTTTTTCACAAATTAAAACTTTTATCCAGCAAGAATGCATTACATTGAACAACGGTGACAGTAAGGACATTTCTAATGTTACAAATGTAATTTTTTTATGCATTAGAAAATGACTTACAATTGCCACAGCACTGTTTTTATGGTGTAATGGCTGCTTAAAATTCAGCTATCACAGAATTAAATTACATTTCAATATTACTATATTAAATCACCATAAATATATTAATAAACAAAAGTTATTTTCCATTGTTAGAATATTTGTTATAACAGTATTTTCACAGTATTTAGATGCAGCCTTGCATGCTGAGCATAAGAGACTTCTTTCAAAAATGAAAAAAATTAAAATAAATAAAAAAATTAAAAATTAAAAAATCTTACCAAACCCAAACTTTTGAATCAAGCAAAATGCAAAACTTGACAGCTGTGAGCATCATGCAATTTTATTTCTATGAAAAAATCTCATTCATGTTGATTCAAATATAGCATGTCAAGATTGTATTGGATTTGCATTAACCCTTTTTTTTTGGTTTAGAAAAACATGAAGTTGAGTAAATATTACCAAACTATAATTTTTAAAGGAACAGTTCAGCTATCCGGTGCTTTGTGATTGGCAGAATGCCTCAAGCATGTGATGGAAATGTTACGCCCCTTGCCATACTGTGATGCATGATCCCCGACACAACAAACAACAATCGCTACTCCACACCAGCGGTTCTCAATTCCAGTCCTTGTGCCCACCAGCTCTGCATATTTTTTATGTCTCTCTTTGCTAACACCTAATTCAAATAATCAGCTCGTAAGAAGTGAACTCCGCGCATGAAGTGCTCCCATTGACATTGTCCCTACAATACAATTTAATTCAAGTTTATTTGTATAGCGCTTTTTACAATACAAATCGTTACAAAGCAACTTTACAGAAAATTATGTTTCTACAATTTTTAGTAATAGCTTATAAGTGGTGACTGTCAGTTTGTGCACGTATGACAGGATTTTTAGAAAAATTAATACAAGACGTAGTCAGCAAGACGATGAACATTATTAATATTATTAACAATTATTATATGATGCAGTCACACTTGTAGCAATATTTGTTAGTTCTGTTTGTTGATTCAGGGTTAGCATCATCTGGGGTCCTTTGAGGGTCAGCATCATCTCTTCTCAGGTGTTCTGGATCCAGACTGGAGCTTGTGTAAATCCTAGTTACCACGGGATGCAAATCCTGTGGCAAAACCATAGACTGTATAAAAACATGGACGTAGTGTCCGTGACGTCACCCGTAGACTCCTGAAGAGAGTTTTTGAAGCCTAAAGTGTGCAGAGCGAGCCGTCGCCATCTTGGCAGTGCGTCACTGCGTGACTCTCCCGGACAATCGAAAATGGGCAAAAGGGCAGGAGCTGGTTGCTGAAGCCACGCCCACCTAGCGCGACAGCTGTGAAAGCAGTGGCAATTCACCTGTCACTCAAGTGGCCACGCCCTTAATTATGCAGAACTTTAAGGCCTAATATAATTTAAACGGATGAGTTATAAAAAAAATTCACCCCCCTCACAGTTGTCATGAAGGGCAAAATTAGCTATGTAGACCAAAATAATTTTTTGCACCAGGCTGATGTTTTTTTCTGCTGTAAAGTTGGGCATTTTAACATGGGGAGTCTATGGGATTGACTCTTTTTTGCAGACAGCCTCAAGCGGCCAGTCGATGAATTGCAGTTTTAGTCAATTCCTTATTGGCTTCACTAGAGAGAGCGGGAGGTTGCCGCTCGGGCAAAACATAGAAACAAATAGAGACATCAATAGCATAGCTGCTGATCCAACAAAGTAAAATTAATTAGTTTAACCCAAGCTAAAGAATAAAAATGCGCATTTGATCAGATGCAACTACACTCACAATTTAAGATACATTATTCAAATGATTGGCGAAAGAGATGCGTTTTTAATCTAGATTTAAACAGAGAGAGTGTGTCTGAACCCCGAACATTTTCAGGAAGGCTATTCCAGAGTTTGGGAGCCAAATGTGAAAAAGCTCCAATTTAATTGGAGAAAATTATTTGTTATCCAATCTTTTACATTTTTAACACACTCTGTTAGCTTAGATAATTTAGAAGTTTCATCTGGTCTCGTTGAGATATATAGCTGAGTATCATCAGCATAACAGTGGAAGCTAATTCCGTATTTTCTAATAATATTACCAAGGGGCAACATGTATATTGAAAATAGAAGGGGACCTAGGACTGATCCTTGTGGACACTTCATATTTTACTGATGATAAATGAGATGACTCCCCATTTAAGTAAACAAAATGTTAGCGATCGGACAGGTAGGATCTAAACCATCTTAGAGCCTGCCCTTGAATACCTGTATAGTTTTGTAATCAATCTATGAGTATGTCATGATCTATGGTGTCGAACGCAGCACTAAGATCAAGTAAGACTAGAAATGAGATGCAGCCTTGATCTGACGCAAGAAGCAGGTCATTTGTAATTTTAACAAGTGCAGTTTCTGTGATATGGTGGGGCCTGAAACCTGACTGAAATTCTTCATACAGATCATTTTTGTGCAGGAAGGAAGCAGACACAACTTTTTCTAAAATTTTAGACATAAATGGAAGATTTGAAATAGGCCTATAATTTGCCAATTCACTAGGATCTAGTGTTGGTTTCTTAATAAGAGGCTTAATAACCGCCAGCTTGAATGGTTTTGGGACGTGACCTAAAGACAACGACGAGTTAATGATATTGAGAAGCGGTTTTTCGGCTACAGGTAACAACTCTTTCAGTAATTTAGTGGGTACAGGATCTAATAAACATGTTGTTGGTTTAGATACAGTGATAAGTATATTTAGCTCTTCCTGTCCTATATTTGTAAAGCACTGCAATTTATCTTTGGGTGCGATGGATGTGTTCATTGCTCCCTACTCCCTGAGCAGGGGAAATCTGTTAAAGTTTACCTCACAACATTCATTTACGGATTTACGCTGCGCAACGTCTTCATACAAAATAAATACAATTTAAATTCACATCTTGCACACTTCAATGCAATTTAAATGGAACATATACATTCACTTCGAACTTGAATCATGGTATAATATCCTGTATTGTCCTTCGCAGGGCAGTTACGTTCGAATAGAACAAATGTCTGAAGTCATAAGAGAAACATACAAAATGTGTAGAGCAGGGGGTCGTGAGGACTGGAATTGAGAACTGCTGCTCTACACTGCTCAAAACTTGTGTTTGAATCATTATTGACAAATCCTTTGCATATGTAAATGTACTTACAAACTGTGAGTCAGAACAGCCGGCATCATAGTCTTCTCTCCCAGGATCAGGAAACAATCCTCCATAAAATGCACTTCACACATCTGAATATTTGGGGTAAACTGTTCTGGAACAGTGTTGTAAATACAACTTAACCACTGATTTCTAGTTGTGTCCTCTTTTGGAAGATCAAACAAAGTATTTTCGCTTTCACAACGAAATAGCGTCTCCATGACATGGTGCTGGCAGCAACAGCAAGAATCAAAGGTACTTCTTCTTTCTTTGCATGAACATCTGGGTGGCGTTATGCAAATCTTCCCACATCATGACGTAGACATGTGGGGGCATGTTTAAATGAGGCATTTTAGGAGAGCGGGGATGAGTCTTAACTTTTATTAAGAATATCTATTTGGATATTTGGAGATTTTATATATCTAATATCTAATATCTATTTCTAACTTTACAGATCTTTTCTATGCACCCAGAGCTTGGAACACTCCAAATGGAAAGGAAAACATGATTTGATGAATATATGGGTCAAATATGACCCTGCAAAGACAGCAATGTAATTACCATGTTCAAAGCCCAGACTGTTAAGATGTTAATTGTATGTGATATCACTGGTTCAACTGTAATTTTATGAAGCTACGAGAATATTTTTTCAAATAGTCAAAAACTATTTAAAAATCTATGTCAGAATGCCAGTTCCTGCATCAGCAGTACAACATGCATGCATGCTGATACTCTCATGGGCTACCTTTCTGGGCTTCGAATTTAATTTGTGTTCTGAAAATGAAAGAAGGTTTTACGAGTTTAGAACAACATGAGAGTGAGTAATTAATGACTGAATTTTTATTTTGAGTGAACTACCCCTTTAAAGTGGAATTAATTTTGCAGTCATAGAGTATGAAGTCTATTTAAACTCCTATTTAAATGTTGTTGGGTAGGGAAGGATGGTTTATACTACAACATAAAGGCCCTACATTGCAGGTTAATGTCAATTTGACACTATATTTTTAAGACTGACAATTTGACCCCAGCAGGCCATAATAATCAGTAAATATGGCGATGATCATGGGTAATGCTGAAAGGTCCATCCATCCTAACACCCTGATATGATTGTGCATATGTACGTTTTCTTTCATAAATAACATTTGCAAGACGTTTCCGGCAGTACGATGTGTCACATCCTATCTATTTGCTGCTTACACATGCCAGCCTGATAAGACTTCTTTGTTTTCCCCTGTTCCCCAAAATGCTTTGGAACGGGCACATCCTGTATATGAAAAAATGCAGTTCCCGGTCGGAAAGCTGTGGAAGTATGCAGAAAAGAGTACTGGGACAATAGGCCGGATCTATGGCAGTTCCTAAAGCCTCGATGTTCTGAAGCACTTCTGTTTATTTCACACATTAATCTAATGCAAATAGCCAGGCAGGAACAAACAGTCTTTTGTGGGAGAGGAAACTGGTTCATAAACTCAACTCAACTCAACAAAACAATAAATAAATAAATTAAATATGAAGACATTGACTTATTTGGAAGAGGAAGCATTTCCATCAGTTTCTTTAAGATAAAATAAATGAAAATATAATTAAATTCGATTTATATATATATATATATATAAATTTTCTAGTCTAGTCTCAAGTCAACAAAATCAAATAAAATATTCACATGAGAGGGTCTGAATCTTCCTTGTTTGTCCCATTTATTTTTCTTTAGTTATACAATGTCAGAACTCCCAGGTCATTCACTCTCACAATCAGTCCATAGACTGACGTCTCCTTATTCAAGGTCAAGGCCACGGCCATGACAACACAACAATTGCAAAGATAACACAGAATCCCCATGTCATCTCTCATTGTTATTTTATTCCCGAACAGTGCAAACACAGGTATAAAAGTGCAAACACAGGTATTTCATCTCAATATGAAATTTACATTCACATAGAACCATCGCAATAAATACATTGCAACCCCAAAAATAGCACAAATATTACAAATCATCAATAAAATACTCTTTTCGTTTACTCTACAATATATTTAATACGTACAATAATTTTGACCCGTATCAAATATGAAAATATCTAATCGACATGAAAATCTATTCTATGATTTTACTGTGCACACTTTATGTATTAATAAAGTTAATATATCATTAATGTTTATAACAGCAGTAAGTTAGGCCACTTTAGTCAAAATAGATCATATTAAGCCATATCAAATAGAACCATTTAGCTGTTTGGCTACATTTGTTGGATCATAGAATCTGAAATATTCAGTGATACGATAAGCATTTTGGCATTTGGCATTCATATTCATTAAAGAAAAAACAAAAAAAATCTATTTATATGAAACTCGAATGAACAGCTCCTTACTTTACGTTAATAAATATGCAAAATTCCGTACATGGCAAATGAAGCTAAATGCAGCGAAAAATAGAATCGAAGAGAGCATTCCTGATTACGTAGCTTAACAT
Organism: Carassius carassius; assembly: GCF_963082965.1. Classification (NCBI taxonomy): domain Eukaryota; kingdom Metazoa; phylum Chordata; class Actinopteri; order Cypriniformes; family Cyprinidae; genus Carassius; species Carassius carassius. Next base: position 19,402,225 of record NC_081781.1, read on the forward strand.
GTATTAAACGTCGAAAAATATAAAGGAATAGCCCATTTGCGAGTCGGTATTGAGCCCCATGTGGTTCAATCAGTCCATATGAGAGTTAAGTTCGAAACGGAACCGAATGCACACAATGTTGCAAAGTTGCGCTAGAAAAGAACACCGTTTGAAATGTTGGTAACCGTATGTGTTGGCACATATTCAAAGAAATACACTTTCTCCAACAGACCCTGGATAAAAAGGCAGTCACTTCAAGAGCTTGACAAGGCGCCAATGCTACAAAACTCCCAGAAAGCTTTGCCCACAGCACCACACACGGACCAGGTAAGAAGATACACCTTCAGATAATGAAGAAAAAGATGGTTCGTTTCATCAAGGCCATTATTATGGGCTCATGCAGTGCTACTAAAGCATGTTTCGCAACATGTCTTCAACACTTGTCACCCTCAGTTGTGTTTTTGCAATAGGCATGCATTAGAGACACAAATCAGTAATCAAATAGAGCGACGTGACAGAATTACGGCATGCTGAAAGGGACATGCAGAACGGCATGCTTGAAGCCAAACTTCTTTCGCTAGGCATCATGGGAAATCTATCAAAGATACAGTAATAGCACAGAAAAAAAAAAACTAAAGATCATTCTGAAATCTGAAATGAGGCTTGTGAGGCTTTCCAAACCAAGAGCAGGTTTGAGACGTTCACATGCTCTGAAACAGATGCACTAAAATCCAGATGTTTAACCTAAGATCTAGAGAGTACATGACACATCCAGCACTAAAATATCATGCATGTTCAACCGTGTGGGAAAGATCGTTCTGCAAGCACAGTGAGAGATGCTACCTTTGATAGGAGAATCTGAAAGCGAAGTGCCACCACCGACAAAATAGATGTGGAATAAATGTATATTAAGCCATTTGATTACATACTGGAAGCCAATTTGGTTGCTTTTTGTGAATAGTATTATCGGTGACAGCCTTGATTGTGCTGGCTTCTCAATTGTACTGGTATTTCACATCACTGACGCTTAAATGCAATGGGATCGCTTGTCGTGTTATTACTGGAAAGGATATCCCAGAGGGCAAAGGGCAGCAGCAAGTGCATACAGATGTTTTGTGCAAGCACCAAGTGCGTACACACATCACATAACAGGAAAACTGTGCTGAATCAACCCACACAAAGTTAAACATTTACCCACGTCACAGACTCGACCGAGTTTCTGTAAATGATTACAAAACAGGATTGCGTTAACATTCGCTAGTAAATCATTGCAGTCTCTGATTCACTGCGGTTGTTTAGTATTTCTGCCTCTCTCTCTGCAACCGCAGACGAGTGCTTGAAAGCCGAAGAGCTGGGAATAACTTTGCTATCAGGTCTGTAAAACCCGTGACGTGTTCTTCATGTAAACAATTTATCCAACGCAGATCTCAATATGAGCAACCAGCTTTTCTTTTGTCTCGGTGGGAAAAACCCGACATGTGTTCCGTCGTCTCAGAAACTGTCCTGACTCAGTCTCGTACAAAATACAGCGCTGTTTTAAAATGAAATGTTTGGTCCTCACCATTCACATGTTCAAAATATTCACCACCGTGGCATCTCTTGACATTTTTAGATGCAAGATAACACAGACAGACACACACACACACTCACACACGGTGGGTACTTGTCTCCTCGGCTGGTGTGAAGCTGCTTTTTGCAGTAGATCGCATGCTCCCATTTAGGAGACCCTGATATCCTGTTTGTCGGGGAAGACTCATTAAAACACATGCATACGTGGACACAGAAAGACATACTTGCTTATTATGTACTTGCGTAAAGGGGGAGGAGCTTTCTTGGTTTGGCACGTTTGAATGTGCAAAGACTGTCTCGTCTCTCCTCATTTTTCATCTCGCTCCTACCTTATGCTCGGTTTCCCTCCCTGCCTCTGATTTAATAATGCATCAATTGATCACCGTAGAGCCCGTCTCCTTGTCGATCACACCTCCATGTCAACGGACACAGAGGGAAGGTACAGAATGCTGTTGTTTGGGGTGCTAATGTGCCCTACAGTGTGACTTTTCACCCCATAGCTGCTGACAGCGGGCGCTGATCCCAGTTTGGTCCGGATGCAAGGGCTCGACCCACACTCAGGGATCTTGGATTGTGTGTGCTGTGCGCCTTGCATGGTTCGGCCTTCCAGAAAGTAGGTGAGCATTTGACCTTTGCCCTTCACACTGACCTGGCCACGACACTGGAAGTGATAATAACCGGAGAGTAGGCGGAAGACGTCCTCGGTCACCTGGGAAGAAGAGGCCAATGAAGTCAGATTTGTTTGTTTGAGTGGTGTGCTGGATTGTTTAAATGATGGTTTATTTGTTTTACCTGTATTTTTCCCTGAACTCCAGTGCTGTCCATTCTGCTGGCAACGTTGACTGTGTTTCCCCAAATGTCGTACTGAGGCCTGCGAGCCCCGATTACACCAGCAACTACTGGACCCACGTTGATACCTGATCAATGATCAACAAAAATAAGTAATCAGATTTAATGTCCTTTTATCTGCCATTTTTACATGTAAAACAAATTTTGTTAAAAAATTAGGGTTGGTAAGATTTTTTTAATTTTTAATTGTGATTTTTATTGCTTCTATATATTACATAGTGTGTTTGCGTGTGTGTGTGTGTGTGTGTGTGTGTGTGTGTGTGTGTGTGTGTGTGTGTGTGTGTGTGTGTGTGTGTGTGTGTGTGTGCGTGTGCGTCTGTGTGTGTGTGTGTGCGTGTGTGTGTGTGTGTGTGTGTGTGTGTGTGTGTGTGTGTGTGTGCGTGTGTGTGTGTGTGTCAAACCAAAATGTATTCAGACACCTTCAACGTTTCTCACGCTATCAGTTTATTTGATACAGTTTAGAAAATGGTAACAAAATATGACAAGAACTCAGAGTTAAACTGTGTCAGAACAAATTCATATTGATAATGTCTGATCGCTTTGATAGAAAAGTATGTAATGAATTAGGCTGAATAGCTGTCAACTGTTAAATTTAAAGAACAGGAACAGAAAAGTACCAGGATGATTGACAAAGTAGTCCATGTGACCTCAGTGGTTCAACCGTAATATTACGAAGTTATGAGAATACTTTTTTGCCCAAAGAAAACAAAAATAATGACTATAATTTATAGTCTCTACTGTGTCACCTGTGGACGCGTGTTCACGACAGTACCATGACGCAAGCATGTGGATCTGACCAAGATCCGGCGTGATGACATTGAACACAAGGCACGGCGTATGTGTTCAATGTCATCATGTATTCTCATAGCTTCGTAACATTACAGTTGAACCACTGATGTCACATGGACTACTTTCATTTTGGTACTTTTCTGTTCCCAGACCGTAGTAGTTCCCTTGCTGTCTATGGGAGGGTCAGAGAGCCCTCAGATTTCATCAAAAATCTCTTACATTTTGTTCCAAAGATTAAAGAAGGTCTTACAGGTTTAGAACAACACGAGAGTGAGCAATTAAGGACAGAAATTTCTTTTTTTAGGTGAACTATCCCTTTAAGTACACAGTTAGATAATAGCAATTTAGGTCAACCAATTGCTAAGAAATATTTAATTTTGTTCAGTCTGTGGTGTAAGAAGGTCACATTAGCAATTAAAAAAACACTTAAGCAAAACATGTTTAGGTCAAAGTGTCTGAATAATTTTTGGTCCCAATGTTTTAGCAATTTTACTGTTAGTTCACTGTTTAAAGAATTTGGGTATATTATGTCACAGTTTACTTAATTTTGCTATCCTCACTTACATAAATTAACTAAAAAATATATTTTATACATAAATATCTTTTCACACTGAGGACAACTTATGGACTCATATGCAACTATTACAGAAGGTTCAAATGCTCACTGATGCTCCAGAAGGAAAAACCATGCATTAAGAGATGGGAGTGAAAACTTTGAATGGAACAGAATGGAGATGTGTATATTTTTCATAATTTGCCTAAATATCATATTTTTTTTATTTAGTACTGGCCTTCAGATGCTACAGAAGATAGTTGCATGTTTTTCAGAAGACAATGCACACACACACACACTACTACAGTAAAATACAGTAAAAAACATAATATTGTGAAATATTTTTACAATTTAAAATAATAATTTCAATTTATATTTTCAAATGTAATATATTCCTGTAATGGTACAGCTGAAATTTCAGCATCATTATTTTAGAGCACGATCCTTCAGAAATCATTCTATGATGATTTGCTGGTAAAGATTCGATTCATATAAGTATCAATGTTGAAGTAGTTCAAAAAATTGTAAATATATATTTTTTAAACTGCTCAATATTTTTGTGGAAACAGTGATTTAATTCACTAAAAACAGGTAGTGTGGCATTGAAAGAGGCCAGTAGTTGTTAAAAAAATAAACAAATACTAATATAAATTGTAGAATTTCATTTTTCATGACCATGTAGCCTTGGTTAAATCAGCAAAAAAAATGTGATTCGGAGGTGGAGAAAGCGATTACATTTTGTCATTAGTATATTGACAAAATTCCTTCTCGTAACTGCAGTTTGAAATTTTGCAAATGTGACTTGTCAAGTGGCTTAAAAATGTAATTACAGATTGATCATTTGGGACAGTTTTACAGGATTGTGCCCTTCTCATTAAAAATGATTTGTAGCAGGAATGTTTTTCTGAGCAGCTCCCTGTGCTAAAGAAAAAATTAATTCTACTCAGCACCTAGAGGCCATCAGAACTGAAGGGATGGATATTGTGTTAACAGCAGGGTACCAGTAGTGAGGTGTTTAAATTCATGACATTTTCTCAAGAAGTGTGTATGTAGTGTACATTGTTCATGCATGTGCGTAACTCTGTGTTTGTTATATGTAATCTGTTCCTTAGAAAACATGTTACACTCAGGACATCCTACTGGATGCGGGATGTCCGGCACAATGTCCACACTTACTGAGGTATTTCCTCCATTTTAACAAAAGCACACACACTCATCTACACAAACTAACACACACAAACAGACATGGTTGACACCTCGCTTTAACAAGGTCACTAACCAACTCGAAGCACAAAATCATTGTAGGACTGGTAGTTGATCGCATCCAGTACATCAAACATCTCGATGGCGAAATCAGCCACTCTGCACAGGTGCTCAGAAATAGACTTCTTTACCTATTCAGAGAGAAAACAGAAAGACATTATTCATGTACCACCACCTCTACATTTGTTCTGAGATGATGGTAATTAACAGAGTAATTGTTGGATTGTTTTATAATCAGAATATGGGAGTATTTCTGCCAAAAAAAACAAAAGTTATGCTATAAACGCAACCATTTGAAGTTTTTGTGAAACACAAAAGAAGATATTTTGAAGAATGTTAATGCTGCTCTTTTTCCCCTTCAAACAACGTATAATAGTGACCTGGAGCTGTCAATCTCCAAAACAGACAAAAAAATCTTCCAAGTTTTCTGAAGTCACATGACAGCTTTGTGTCGAAACAGACTGTTACAGTTACTCTCTCAAAATCTTGACCTATGCCATAAATTATATCAATCTGGTTATCATGTGTCTGAATATGAGGAAGGTCAAATATGATTTCTGGTCCACTTGCTTTAGGTGCATGGAAAATGGAAGCTTGAACATTCTGAGCATTATTTTTTTTTTTCAATTGAGGAATTTTACAGGTTTAGAGTGAAGTGAGGATGAAATCATTATGAGATATCATAATTTCATATCACTAACACATTCATAATTTTCATATCACTAATCTGAGGGAGAGGTCATCAAAAATTGTCATCATCTACTTACCCTCATGTTGTTCCAAACCTGTATGGCTTATGTAGGAACTTAAAAAACTATATTTTGAGAAATGTCTCTTTATTTATTTATTTTTCAATAGGCAAGGCAAGGCAAGTTTATTTATATAGCACATTTCGTACACAATGGTAATTCAAAGTGCTTTACATAAAAGAAAGTAAAATAGTAATGAAGAAAAATAATAACAAGAATAAAACAAGCCATTTTAAAACTTTTAAAATTATTAAAACTGTACTTATTTAAAATGAATTTAAAACAGTTAGAAAATGATTTTACATAAAATTAAATAAAAAAAAACAGTGAAAATATATATTGCAATCAGTTCGGACATTGCACAGTGCTCATTCAATAAATGCACAGCTAAACAGATGAGTTTTAAGTCTAGATTTAAATGTGACTAGTGTTTTAGCACATCTGATCTCTTCTGGAAGCTGATTCCAACTGCGGGCGGCATAGTAACTAAAGGAGGACTCCCATTGTTTTGTGTGAACCCTTGGTATTTCTAACTGACTCGATCCTAATGATCTGAGTGCTCTGTTAGGTTTATATTCAGTGAGTATATCTGCAATATACAATAAACAAATTCTTCAAGTCAATTGGCTCCGAAATGGTTTGTTTCCCAACATTCTTCAACATACCCTCTTTCTTCATCAGAAGAAAGAAATGCATACAGATTCAGAGCAACATGAGAGTGAGTAAATGATGACAGAATTTTCATTTTCATGTTAACTATCCCTTTAATTAAGCCGTGGGCTGTGTTTATGTTAGTTTTAGGGTGAGGAGAAAATATCATTACCTCGGTATAAAAATCGATGAGAAAAGTCTCCACTATGACAGAAAAACAAACATGCACATGCGTTTGCATTTGATATTAGTTTTGCTTTCAAGGCAGTGGCAGGTTTGAGTGGTGCCATGACATGATTTTCATCTTTCAAGGCCAAATGCAAATACACCCAAACTGAGATTACCTTGAAAATACACACACGCCCGCACACGCGTGCACACACACACACACACGCGCGCGCGCGCACACACACACACACAGTCACACAAACACACACACACAATGATTTCTGCAAGATCATGTGACACTGAATGACTGCAGAAAGTTTAGCTTTGCAACACAAGAATTAATTACATTTTAAAATATATTCCAAAAGAGACCAGTTATTTTACATTTTAATAATAATATTTCACAATATTGCAGATTTTTTACTATTTTTGATCAAATAAATGCTGCCTTAATAGACATAATAATAATAATAACAACAATAATAATAATAATCTTACAAACCCCAAACTTTAGAACAGTGCATTCTCTAAATCTAAGTCTTTTTGCTTCTCAAATAATATATCGTTTTAAAGTTGTTTAGATCATTTTATTGAAAAACATGGCAAAAATTCTGATTTAGAAAAATATTTTTTTGCTGTGTTTGCACACATACACTCTCTGTGTACCTTTGATCCCGCGGTGGGGACGAGGCCGACCGCAGCCATGTAAGTACTCCCAATAGTTTTGATCTTCTCAATGTCTCTGTAGCATTCCTTATCCATAAGCTACAGACATAGAAAGAGAGAGATGATGTGATGGGAGAAATAAATGAAGCCTATGTGGGATTAAGGTAACTTGCACACTGAGCCAAAACATACATATCTCGGGCTGGGAGACTAGAAATTCTCACCGCATCAAAGTCAGCGATGATCTCGTTTAGCAGCCGGAGGCATTCCACACCCATGTTGTTTCCATCCAGCTCAATGTAGAAGTCATTAAAGTTGGGGATTGAGGCGAACAGGACGCCCACCTGAGAGTAAGACTGATAATACAGGTCCTAGAACAGTAGAGCAGGAAAGCAATGAGACCCTCAGGGGACGATACCACTGATCCAGGCTGAGCTGATATATAACAGCAGTTAAAGAAGTTAAGTCTACAGTAATTAGTCACGACATGCATGAATTGGACAAGTTGATTTTGGTCAAAGCAAAACTTGCTTTTGGCATTAAAATGTAGAGTGCATTAGATTGACCCTTCCATCTCAAATCAAAGATTCAACAGCATCACAGTGGTTTATGAGCATATAAAAGGGGTTTTCTTGCTCTTCTGAAATAGAAGGATTTGATTTACTATGTAGACATATCGGCCACGTACACACTGCAAACTTTTGGGAATAACAACCGCATTTAAATACAGAAGTGACTCCCTTTAATTACCATTCTACAGTATATGTATGGAGTATAGGAGTCACTCCCAAAATTATGATTTTGGAAATAACCATAGCAACAATTTGGTGTTTCATGGCTGCAAACAAGAAACATGGCACCAAAAGATTAATAAAACGGTGTTATTTTGTTTTCCAAACTAATATTAGTGTTTACATGCATGTTTGATTTTAGACAGGCTAATTTGTCAATGCAATAATCTGTTTTTTAAGTGTGACATAAATTCTTTCATCTGGCTGAAATCATATACAGAGGTTAGTCATTTTACACTACCATTCAAAGGTTTGGGGTCTGTAGGAGTTTTGATAAGTTAAATTTAATTAAGTCAAAAGTTTATAAAAATAAAAGATAATTATAATAATAATAAAAATACAGCAACAATAACATTGTGAAATATTACACTTTAAAATACCATGTAAAACACTTTTTTATGATAATTAAATACAATTTTAAACAGTTTCTATTCTAATATAATTGAATATATATATATTTTTTGTGGTGCCAAAACCATCAGCCATTTCTTTAGTTTTTTATTTTTAGATTTTGTCATATGACCATTCAGAAATTATCATTCTTATCATTCTAATCATTCTTATTATCAATGTTGAACATTGTGTTGTTTGTGCTTCTTATTTTTTTATTTTTTTTATCTTTGCTTAAAACTGCATTTCAAAGGGTTATTAAAGAGTATAATGCATTCTAATTATTCATAATATGCGTTGTAAAACATTATATCTTGTCATAAGTAATTATAACTTAAAAAAAAAAATGTAATGCATTGTGTAACAATAAATTGATAAGTGTTTGAATGTATAAACTGTGGTTACAATATAAGGTATAATTAATGCATTACAACTACTTTTATAATGCATTTTACATAAAAGCTATAGGTAAAGTTTTACCTTTTTTTCTGGAAACTGTAATACATTTTTCAGGACTCCAGAAACAATTAAAAGCGTTTATTTGAAATATAAATCTTTAGTAAAACTATAAATGTCTTTACTGCCACTTTAAAGCATTCCCTGCTGATTAACAGTATAAATTAATTTCTTGAAAAAAATAAAAATAAATACTGATCCCAAACTTTTGATTGGTAGAAGAGAAAGAAATGGTAATGTAAAATGTTTTGGTGTGAGAAAATATGACTAACATCATAAGAGGACTTCAGAAAACAGTTGTACACTTTTTCCAAGCTATCATTATAGTAAAAGAAAAGATTTTTAACAAGAAAGCATTCCAGTGATGTTTGCATTGCATGTGTACTCCTGCATATGTGTCCAAGATTTTCACTTCCTTATGCCACTGTTTACAATATAATTCCATGCTCAGGAGAGGATGCTTGCTTCAGAGCTGCTGCAACAGATTTCAGGATGTCTGATTGCATCAATCCCTGTGAAGGATCTTGGACAGGAAAAGAGCCGAGCAGCATGTGTTGAGCATGCAGCAAACATAAAAAAAAACAACAAAAAAAAAAAAACCTTTACAAAACACATAACACACATTGATTGTGTTCATGAGGCCTCACAGTGAAGCCTGGCAGTGAGATCACAAAGCCAGACGGAGCAGCTGTGCATTTACACTACACACAATCACAATCTTATCTCATTTGCATGATCAAAAACACAAGCTATCATCAAAGCATCTGCACTGACCTCTTACCTAATTAGCAGCAGGATCGTAACAACATTGCTATGAAGTGGTGACTTTGGAAACTACAACATCTGACAAACCACAACAATCCCCACTTCACTTCATCTTAATGCTATTTGGCTTAGAACTGTGTCAAATTTTTAGAAGTTAATTTGTATCTTGTGTTGTCTTTAAGGCTATTCTTTGTGATCTGTAAATGAAATCTGACCATGTTTCGTGGGTTGGACAGCAGAAAGTGTTGAGCTACATGTGCAGGCAGAAGGTTGAACAGAATCCTCTTATTGTCCAGCTTCACTTTCTCCATGTCATCTCTGTCCTCCTCAGCCTGTGGACAAAACACACAAACTGACATATTAACAATTAACTGTATTCTCATATTAACTGTATCGCCTGTCACTGGATATTTTAAAGGTCAGTAATAAAATAATTTGTGTTCATATTGAATTAAATTCTGAAAATAAAACATCCACTAGAGGGCAATGTTACTGTTGAAATAGCTTGCTATCACAGTGCTGATGATGCTTAAGATATTCCACTATTTATTTTTTTTATTTTATTTTTGAAAATATACACTTCTGCTCAGAACAGAAGTTTGGGGAATTGTTATAAAAGAAATTAATCTTTTATTCAGCATGGTAAAGTCAACACATTAAATTCACAGTATGCTACCAAATATTTTTTATACCAGACAAATGCTTTTCTTATGAACTTCCTAAGAATCTTGGAAAAAATGTACCACAGTTTCCACAAAAATATTAATCAGCATAATTGTTTTCAACATTGATAATAATAAGAAATGTCTCTTGAACACCAAATCAGCATATCAGAATGATTTCTGAAGGACCATTTGAAATTTCCCTTAGAGATGGGGTGAGAAGCTCGGTCACTCGGGAGGAGCTCAGAGTAGAGCCGTTGCTCCTCCACATCGAGAGGAGCCAGCTGAGGTGGCTCGGGCATCTATTTCGGATGCCTCCTGGACGCATATATATATATATGTATACATATATGTATACATATATGTATATATATATATATATATATATATATATATATATATATATATATATATATATATATATATATATTATTTTACAATACTGTTCAGCCTTGGTTCAGCCTTGGTGAGCTGAAGACTTCCATCAAAAACATAAAAATTCTTGCCGACCTCTAACTTTTGAAAATTTGTGTTTGTGTGTGTGTGTGTGTGTTGTGAGTGTTTATTTTATCCTAGGTATTCTACAAATACATTTACATATTTATGTACTTAAACAGTACCCTGCAAATGTACTTTTATTATACTAACCAGATACTGTATACTTAAAGTCTGCTAATTTGGAACAACTTAATTTAGTACTTAATGCACTTTAATTGTGCTGAAGTCCAACTAAAGATATACTGAAGTATATTTGATTGTACTAAAGTGGAACTATTACAATACATTTACATTTACAGGTACATTTAAAGACTGATATTATTTTCAAAATCATATAATCCTCATCAGTGATGACATTACTGCACATTTTAGGCTTAATATTAAGAAATGTGCATTGTGCACAAATAGTACTCCAAATAAAATTTAATTATAATTTTTATGTCAGTAAATCTCAAACAAAATGTCAGGATTTAATGTCAACAGATTACTATACTGAACTATACTTAGTATAAAATAAACATATTTTAAATATATTACTTTTTAATAAGTGATGCATTTATACACACACACACACACACACACAACCTTAATGTTTGCATACACAGGTGCACTCACCTGGGTGGCCCAGAGGTAGTCCAGTCTGAGTTTGAGATCCAGCTGTCTGCAGTGAAGCACCAAAGCTCCAGAAAACAGCAGCATTGCCAGAACAGGGTCATAGCTGTGTGTGTGAAAGAATCCACCTCTACACACACAATCACAATGACACCCATCAGATTATCAGATAAAACAGGGATTCAGCCTTTGGACCGAAAACATTTACTTTTAAATTGGCTCCTGAGTTTCAATAATTTGACAACACATTTACATGTTCTCGGTTATCTGGTGTCAGTTAATGGTGATATTACTTGCAGGTAAACAAAATATTTCTCACAAATCCCAGTTTAGCTAACCCTAAGATAATTAAACAACTATGAACTACAAACACTCCTATAACCTTTGCGTTTAGCTCGACTCACCCTATGGCCTTCCGATAGCTGCTAGTCTCCATGACGACAGTGTGGAGGATGTTGAGAAGGAGAAGCAGGAGGATCTTGGGTAGTGATGACACACGGAGGTAGAGAGCCACAGATAGCGACGCCATCACACATGATAAAAATACATACGGAGTGTATTTGCACACCCCGGAGCCCACGCTGGTCCCGTTGACTGTGACAACTGTCACCATGGAGACATTGGAATTCCCCTCCAGTGACCACGGTACACATTCCACCTGTGTAGTTACAGCAACACAAACACACTCAACATCAGAAAGAAACTAACAGATGAACACTTATATGGAAGTTATATATATATGTTTTGATCAGTGTATATTCTATAACCAAGATCCTCAGTCATACAGTTTTTACTCTCTTCTACTGTACACACACACACACACTCACCACACACCCCTGGGTCACGGAGTACATCAGCAGCACCAAAAACCCACACAGAACCGTTCTGATCTGCAGGGTCAGACAGTCAGGAGAGCACTGAGAACACAAAGATAGGAAAGAGCATTCAGAAAACCTACAGAACAAATGCACACAAACAACTAGTTTGACACTTCCTGAAGAAAATTACTTCCATGATGCTAGAGCTCTGTGGATGGCTGCTAGGCGGAGCTATGCTGTTCTGTATGGTTGCTAAGATGCTATGTGGCTGCTAGGTGGTGCTACCGTGTTCTGTGTGGTTGTTAGGTGCTGCTATAGTGTTCTGGATTGTTGTCAAGGTACTATGTGGCTGCTAGGTGGTGCTAGGTTGCTCTGGGTGGTTGTTAAGGTGTTGCTATGTGGCTGCTAGGTGGAGCTAGGTTGCTCTGGGTGGTTGTTAAGGTGTTGCTATGTGGCTGCTAGGTGGTGCTAGGTTGCTCTGGGTGGTTGTTAAGGTGTTGCTATGTGGCTGCTAGGTGGTGCTAGGTTGCTCTGCGTGGTTGTTAAGGTGTTGCTACAGTATGTGTCTACTATGTGGTGCTATGATGTTCTAGATTGTTGTTAGGTGGTGCTAGATCACTCTGGGTAGTTGTTAAGGTGTTGCTATATGGCTACTATGTGGTGCTAAGGTGTTCTGGATGGTTGTTAGGTGGTGCTTGGCTGGTCTGGATGGTTGTTAGGCTGCTAGGTGGTGCTAGGGTGATCCGGATGGTTGTTAGGTTGTGCTAGATTACTCTGAGTGGTTGTTAAGGTGCTATGTAGCTGCTAGGTGGTTCCACTGTGTTCTGGATGGTTGTTAGGTGCTGCTATAGTGTTCTGGATTGTTGTCAAGGTACTATGTGGCTGCTAGGTGTTGCTAGGTTGCTCTGGGTGGTTGTTAAGGTGTTTCTTTGTGGCTGCTAGGTGGTGCTAGGTTGCTCTGGGTGGTTGGTAAGGTGTTGCTATGTGGCTGCTAGTAGGTGGTAGGTTGCTCTGGGTGGTTGTTAAGGTGTTGCTATGTGGCTGCTAGGTGGTGCTAGGTTGCTCTGGATGGTTGTTAAGGTGTTGCTACAGTATGTGTCTACTATGTGGTGCTAAGGTGTTCTGGATGGTTGTTAGGCTGCTAGGTGGCTGCTAGGTGGTGCTAGGGTGATCCGGATGGTTGTTAGGTGGTGCTAGGTTGCTCTGAGTGGTTGTTAAGGTGCTATGTAGCTACTAGGTGGTGCCACTGTGTTCTGGATGGTTGTTGGGTGCTGCTAGGTTGCATTGGGTGATTATTTGGTGATAGCAGGGAATTCTGGGTGGTAGCTAGATGGTGCTAGGGTGTTCTCGGTGGTTGTAAGGTGGTCCTAGGTTGCTCTAGATGATTGTTAAGTGATGGCAGGGCATTCTTGGGGGTAAAGTTTCTGCAGTGTTGATCTGGTTTGTTGCCTAGGTGGTGCTATGCTGCTCTGGATGGTTGCTACAGTGTTACTATTTTGCTGTTAGGGTGCCCTGAGAAGTTGTGAGGTTATGGCAGGGCTGTCTGTGTGGATACTAGGTGCCACTGTCGTGTTCTTAGTACTGTAGATACTAATTGGCTGCTACTTGCTAGGTTATTTGTAGGGTGTTCTGAATATTTAGGTGGTGCTAAATTGACAGGTGGTTGCTATGGTGTTGTTATGTGGCTCCTGAGTTGTTGTTAAGTGATGGCAAGGGGATACTAGGTGGTTGCTAAGTGGTTTTAGGGAGTTATTTGAAGTTACTAGGATATATGTAGGGTGTTAGGGATGTTTTTTAGGTGGTGCTAAGGTGTTCTGGATGGTTCTGTTCAGAGAAGGCTTGATGTTCTGGATGGTTGCTAGGGTACTCTGGCTAATTCTAAGGGTATTGCTATGTGGTTGCTTCAGTGTTGCTAGAGTGTTGTGAATGGTCCCTAAGTGATGGCAAGGTGCTCTTTGTGGTTGTTGATGTGTTTCTACGTAATTGCTAAAATGTTGCACAGGTGATCTGAATAGTTGCTAAGATACTCTCAGGAGTATTAGGGTGTTTCTGTGTGATGGCTTTGATGTTTCCAGGGTATTGTGGATGGTTCCAATGTGGCGCAAAGGAGCCCTGGGTGGTTGTAAGGGTGTTGCTATGTGGTTGCTTTGATGTTGCTAGAATGGTTCCGAGGTGGTGCTAAGGAGCTCTGGGTGGTTGTTGGGGTGTTTCTGTTTGATTGCTACAGTGTTGCTAGGGTAATCTAGATAGTTGCTAGGGTATTTATAGGCTGTTTTGGATGGTTGCTAGGGAACTCTAGGTGGTAGTTAGGGTGTTGCTATATGGTTGCTTTGATATTGCTAGGATGTTCTGAATGGTTCCAATGTGGTATTAAGGAGCTCTGGGAAGTTGTTAAGGTGTTTCTATGTGGTTGCTGGGGTGTTGGGGTGATCTAGATAGTTGCATATCATTCAAATTTAATGAGCAGGGCATGGGACAAAGCAAAATAACACACATTTTCTTACACAAAACTAAAAATAAAATATAGAGAATGTATCTAAAGAGCCAGGTTTTCCTTTTGTTATGAATATAAAAACTTAGCCTAATATTACACACCCTTTCATAGTAATTTTTATGTTAAGTTATCATGGGAAATTAGTTATTTATGTACAGGACACCATAAGGGTGCCTTCAGTGATATTGATCCTTATATTAAAAATTGTCCTGCCACTTCTAAGCTCTATCATTGCATTTGGCAGGTGTTTTTGTTCAACAGTCTAAGAGAAATGAAATAAGGTTAAATCACAGTAAAATCACAGGATAATTTTCATTTTTGGGTGAACTAACCTTTTAAGTGGGGGACAGGTTTAGGGGTATGGGATAGAAAATACAGTTTGTACAGTATAAAAATCATTATGACTATGGAGAGTGCCCAACCTGGAGACCAGTGTTACCTGCACATGAGTGATGTGAAGGTACATCACACTTGCCATGTGGAAACATAAACAGAGAACCAGCAGAATCACAACCAGAAGACCTCTGCAGCAAGAGAAAGAAAGATAAAGAGAGAGGATGTTATATGCATGTATGTTGTATCTGAGCATGTAGAATGTGTGATCAATTTAGTGCATTTGGCAAATAAAGAAAAGCTGTGTTATGTTAATGTGTCAGGTATTGTGTGTGTAATTTACATACTGAGGAATGATGAGAAAATAGACCACTGCAAAAAATGAAGTGAGGACAAGCGAGATAACCACCGCACTGATGAAGGCATCGTCATACACTTGCTGATACTGTGTGACAAAGAGAGACAGAAACAAAAACGAAGCATTAACACATGTTGGACTACACCCCATAAACACAATCAAGACAACAACAAAAAAAAAACAGTCACCCACCCCTTTAAATCTACAGGCATTTTAAAAAGTAGCAAAGATAAACAATGAGACATGGTAAAGTTTCTAAGAAACATAAATATATATATATATATATTGAAACATTTAAATAGTTCAATTCTGAAAAAAATCTATATGTAAAAGTGCCCAAAGTTGCAGAAAGACATTGTGTGTGTTTGTGTAAGCATATGCTTTGTTGTATCTCTTGTAAGTGTCACAAGTAACATGTAGCACAAGTAGCAGTCTGCAGGAGATCAATGCAACACGCTGCTTTGTGCGTCAGCTTCATTAGAGTATAAAAACCACCATCCCTCTCTTTATAAGAACCAGATGCAATGTCATTATACTCCCAGAGAAAGCAGGGAAAGCCACTGTGCTCCTGCACGCACGAGTGTGTATGTGTGTGTGTGTCAGAGAGAGAGAGAGAATATGTCGTGAGTCTGACAGATTTTCCTAAATCATTACTGTTGCCCCCATTCTGTTAGGGTGGGCGGATGTCTTACATGAATCGAAGATGGAAGGGATTGGAGAGGACTGAATATAGGCAAAGAAATAGAGAACAGAGCAATGGAGAGAGCTAGAGAGAAAGGAGAGTGCGAGAGAGATGAGGGGGAGAGAGGATGTTGAAAGTGAGAGGAGACAGGGAGTCACGAAGCTCAACAGAACAATGCGGGGGATGCAGCGTGTGTGTCTGAGGAAATTCTTCAATCCATCTCTCTCACATTTCGCCAAGTCACTCCTGCCAATGCCCTGGATTGGTTACTGCTTTTATTAGGGACACCGGGGCAGGTTGTCACACTTTTCACTTTGCCGGATATTTCGGAGTAGGTTTATTTTGTTCAAGTTTCTGCATAGCCATACACAATCATTCAAAAGTTTGGGGTCAGTATGATTTTTTTTTTTTTTTAGTCTGAAAGGAGTCTTAAAGACATTTATAGTGTTACAAAAGATTTCTAACTCAAATAAATGCTGTTCACTCAGCAAAGAATCCTAAAAAATGGGTCACAGTTTACATAGAAATATGAAGCAGCACAAGTGTTTTCAACATCGATAATAATAAATGTGACCCTGGACCACAAAACCAGTCTTAAGTGTCTTTTTTTTTAAATTGAGATTTATACATATCTTCTGAAATCTGTATAAATAAGCTTTCCATTGATGTATGGTTTATTAGGATCTGACAATATTTTGCCAATATACAACTATTTGAAAATCTGGAACCCCTAAACCATCTCGATTGGGTTCAGGTCCGGTGACTGTGGAGGCCAGGTCATCTGGCGCAGCACCCCATCACTCTCCTTCTTGGTCAAATAGCCCTTGATGCCTTCAGTGTTACTCTACAATTTTCATAGTCATGAAAATAAAGAAAACTCTTTGAATGAGAAGGTGTGTCCAAACTTTTGGTCTGTACTGTATATATATATATATATATATATATATATATATATATATATATATATATATATATATGTTATACTGTTACATTACAATAATTCACAATATTACAGTTTTTATCGTATTTTTATCAAATAAATGCAGGCTTGGTTAGCATTACGGACTACATTGAAACACATAAAAATAAAAAGTAAAAGACTCCAGAATTTGACCAATAGTGGGACATGTTGTTACACCATATGGGGTAAGTTGTCACAATTCAACTTGCCATTAAACATTGTATTGTTGACATTTTAAACAGTAAAACATTTAAATAACAAACGGAAGAAAAACAAATCATGGCACAGCAAAAAAAAGAAAAAAAATTCTAAAAGGCAACTTTGGCCAGCAAACATTTCAGTTAAAAATTATTTCAATAAATGTATGACATTTAAAACCAGACATTAAACTCTGTGGGTCAGATGTATGTCTTTGTGGTTTTATGCTGTTTACTCATTTTCCCATCAACTGTAGCAAGAAATCATTCTATTTTAAAAGGTTCAATCCCTCTCTGACAACTGTCCCAAAGTGACAACCCTCTCACCTACATGTTTACCCATCATACATCTGTGTGTACTCACTCTCTGCTCTCTCTTACTGCTCCTGTATGTGAGGGTAATGAAGTTGAGGTCTGTCGTCTCTGACTCTGTCTGTCGTGCTTCTATCAGACGGCCGATGTAACGGTTCACTCTGGTCCCGGGAGAGTTCTGCACCATGCCTGCTGAAAATGACGTCCGATTCCGCAGCTTCTCAGAAGCTGTTCGTAGCGCACGTCTCTGGAAACACAGGGGAACTTTACACTGAATTACAATATTGCAGATTCTAAATTTGAAAATTTAAGTTTAGATACAAATAACTTCCAGTTCAACTGAAATTACTGTAGGATTTTTTGTAAATAGTGAAAAAAGTAAAAAAAAAATAATAATAATTTTGGTTTGTTCTATATGCAAAGCTACGATATGACTTCAAAAGATTTCAAATATATTGCAAGAAATCATATGGACCTCTTTTATGGCGCTCTTTTGAGTTTGACTGAGTTAACATTACAAAATGACTTTATTTGTGTGCATACAGCTTTACAATGACATGAAGATGAGTGCGTGATTACAAAAGATAATTTTATGGTAAACTACCCCATTACAGTTAGGTAAAAAGAAAGAACAGCACACTCACGTGTACTTTTAAACTCATCTACACACATCAACAGTACATGGTGACAGATGGGTGTTCAACACATCTCAGCATATTTTCTCACACATGCAGTGGTGATAAGATCTTTAATTATGCAGTGATACAAGTCAAAACACACACACACGCACACACACACACACACACACACACACACACAGAGAGTCAGACATGATGAGAACAGTAAATCTGCAGTAGTGATTGGATCTGTGTGCAATCATCCACTCATCTGAAGGAGTGGCATTAGAGAGTGCACTGGATTAACACAGTGAATGTGATTTGTGTGGGTGTGAAATGTGACTTTGGGTGATTTGGGGATCTTGGATTAATAAATGAAGGAGGATTTAAAAAAAAAACAGCAATCACAGTATACAGTATCATCAGCAATGGAACTTTTCGATGACTGGTTGTGACATCATGACATGGTGATGTCTTACTTCATAAATATTAATTGGGTTATCAATACTCATGAGCCGAACCTTTGACAGTTTGGCTTTTGTGGAGATACACTTGACTACATTACGGCAGATCATTTTGATATGCTACTTCGATTGAACATCAGACCGCAACTGACTTAAACTGAAACCAGAGTGGTTTTATGCTTAAATCTGTTTATGTTTATGTTTATGTCAAAATGAAACCCAATGACTTTCAAAGCCAGGTTTAATATACACTTAAATATAAATATTTCGGTAACACTTTAGAATAAGGTTCCATTAGTTAATATTAGTCAATGTTTTAATTAACAAGAACAAACAATGAACAATACATTTATTAATCTATTTATTAATCTTTGTTAATGTTAGTTAATGAAAATACAGTTTTCATTGTTAGTTGATGTTAATTCACAGTGCATTAACTAATGTTAACAAGCACAACTTTTGCATTAGTAAATGATGAAATTAACATTAACTAAGATTAATACTGTAAATGCTGTAGAAGGTTTATTCTTGCTTAGTCCATGTTAACTAAAGGAGTTAACTAACATTAACTAATGGAACTTTATTCTAAAGTGTTACCAATATTTCTTAATATTCATTAGCGTTTTGTTTTACTGTATAAGTAAATACAGTATGAGTTCAGCCAATCGCAGTCATTTGTATGACCAAACTATTACCTTCATTCATTTTGCCGGTTTCGATGCAGGGATTTTGTGGGTCAGTGGGTAGATGTTTGGTTCAGACATCTGTATATTCTCTTTTTATAAATAGCTAACTCTCTGAAATAATATCTGATGTTACAATTGTAAGGCTAGAATACACTACGTGACTTAAAAAGAATTTAAAACACAAGGCATCATACACTTGTGTTGTTCTGAACACAACAAACTCACACAGAAACGTTGCTGGGAGACACATGACAAATGAAAACAATGTGTTTTAAAATTGTCTCAAAATCTCAAACATGTTTATTATCCTCTTAGCTAAAAATTGGAGTCTGTGACTATCTTACACTGTGCAATTTTTGTGAAATCTGTCAATTCCAACTGTCCAAAATCTGCAGGTTGGCTTGTCCAGACTGCAAATCAAGGCAACAAATTTTGGACAAAGGCTGTGTAGTGTTTTCCTGATATTCCGGATGTTAAAACAATTTTAACCAACTAGAAAGCTATTTAATATCAGTCAACTATGTTTATTTGATGTGAAAAAAATGGCAGGCCATTGCCACCCCTGGTCCTCCTTGTTAATAATCCCGCACCTTGTCATCATCCTCACATGTCATGACGTTGGAGAAAGGGATCTCAGCCTTGAACATCTTTCTGCAGTGCATGAGCTGCACCAGCAGGTAACAGACGGTCTTAAACTTCATCCTTTTCGCTGGCTTTATGTCTGATAGGATCAGCCCAGGAAAAATCTGCAGAGAGAGAGAAAAAGAGGGGGTGGGAAGAAATGTGGAATGAGGAAAGAGAAGAGATTAACTGAATGTGAGAAAATGGCTGCAGTGACTGTTGGCTGAAAAAAAAGAAGAGGCTTAAAAAAGTTATATAAAGAAGACGCTTCTAATCCATTTGTAAAGCACTCCAGATAGACTAGGCTTTTGATTGTGCATGTGTGAATCAGTTTATTGCATTGCACTTATCTCTCAGATCTGGAAGATACAGTTTGGCAACTCAAACCTTTAACAGAAATAGACATCTTATGGATGTTCAGGTTATCAGACCTTAGAGAGACTTGATTATCATCAATGTTGAATATAGTTGTGCTGCTTACAATTTTTGTAAAAACCATGATATATAAATTTTTTTCAGGATTGTTTGATGAAACAAATTTCAAAGTTCACAACAAATGTTTGTCCAATTGCATGCTGAGAACTTCTTTAAGAATGAATGCTTCATTTTACTACTATAACTTTAGCAATAAAAATAGCAATAACAAGAAGCAAACAATTCATGGCTGTAATGTAAAAATAGTGTATTGGCTATTGTAAATATAGTCTATTTAGATGCCCCACTTCCTTTTTCAAAATAAAAAATGTCAACAGAGGAAAGAAAGCTGCTCATCAACTGATTTCTGAGGTGCTTTAAAAAAGCCACCTGGTTCAATGGCTCTGTTTTGCTGTCAATAGTTATTAATCAAATGCAGTCATTTTCACAACCAGTAAAATTACCAAATCTTTACTGCCAATGTAGTGATGTAGGAAGAGAAACATAATACTACCCAGTAATATTACTGCTTAAAACATGCTCACTTTTAACAATCCAGTCAAATTCTGGATAAAACCAAGTTTCCCTTTTACTTTATTTACAGTTTCATTTCATTAAAAATAAAAAACACCACATTCCAGAAGTGAAATGCTTTACTATAGTATGGTGTCATGTTGTGTATGATGATGTGTTTGTACCTTCCGTCTGTGTGAGGGCACGATGAAGAAAGTCTCGATTGCATGTTTGCTAAGGAAAGCGTGTCTCTCGTTGCCAAATCCCGGCTCCACCTCGTAATCTCCATTCAGACATTCCAGTGTTGCCTTGGTGATATGAACTTTCCTGTTGGGGGAGGGGCAAACAATCACACTCTCACATTTTTTTGAGAATTCACCTTTCACCTATCTGAATATGTTTTTTAATGTGGTGTGTGACTGACCCAGGCAATCCTCCTGCCTCCATCATGTTGGCCAGTGTCACATCATTGGACCAGACATCATACTGCCACTTGCGGAGCCCCAGAACCCCGCACAGCACACGGCCCGTGTGCAAACCCACACGCATGTTCAGGTCCACCTCTGTCGCTTCCGCAACAGACCTGATTTTATACACATATTCACAAAAAAGGTCAACTTTTCATTTTCGATTCTATATATAAGTGGTCTTTATATTGACACCTACTGGTACATAAGTTTTCCATTTTAGCAATGGGTTCTCCAAACATTTGACACTAATTTACGAATTTAGGTAATATATTTTGACAAATTTAGGTGATCTCAAAATGCTGGCAGCCAATAGAGTTTTTTATAAGCCACCGATAATCTTTGACAGGAATTTTTTTTTCACATAATTTCAAATATCCATCCAATGTGCAATTTATTTGAGTGCTAAATAAATAAACGTTTAAGTAAATTAACTGATTTAAAAGAAAATGTGCAAATATCATGAAATTGTAATTCCAAACCATGGAACTGGAAAGGTCCTTAAAATGTCAGCTATAATCTGCTGTTCAATATCTTATTGTCTAAATATTATTTGAAAATAAAATTTGCTTCTAAACTATAGTGATGTCCAAGCTGTGTACAAACTGTTTTTTTCATTAAGATGTCTGTTTTTTATTTTTATTTTTTTAATTAATTAGTTAAACCTGTTCACAAACCATTTTAAATCATTCATTAGTAGATCAAAAGATTAACAAAAGATTAAAGTGATTTGAACTTTTTAAAAATTGCGATAAAAAGTAGTGACAGATATTCCATACAATGACATAAATTTGAGTGAAAAAAAATGTAGGGCGAGATTTGGTTTTGTTTGTAACATGGAGTCAGAGATGGTCGGATCCATTTGCAGTAGTTTATTATAGAGTGGTCAAACAGGCAGTAAACCAACAACGGCGTCAAGTGTGTAAAGGGGTATCCAAAATCAGTAACAGTACCAGGCAGAGGTCGGGGCAGGCGGCAGAGAATCAAAGGCGGTATACACAATCCAAAATCAGACACAGAAAGAATAAACACTAGGAAACCACTCGGAAATGCTAGACGGGGCTAAACAAGATTTCGCAATCATTGAGAATCCAAACACAGTATATATAGGTGAGTGGTAATGGGGAACACCTGGTGGTGATTAGGCCTAAGCACGGGATTATGGGAAATGGAGTTGGGAATGGAAATGGACACCAAATATAAGAGTCCTGAGTTGAGTGCCCTCTACTGGAGTTCATGGGCACTCCAGCTGATGATCGTGACATTGTTAATCAATTAGGATGAGGGTTATTATAACTAACAATAAAACCATGAAAAACATTCTCATTACTTAAAATATAACATTGACTGAAATAAAATAAAATAAAATAAAATAAAATAATAACATAATAATAACTCAATGACACTAAAAAAACACTAAATGATCAGAGATAGAAAATAAATAGTTTTGACATTTTGATAAAAAGAAATGAAGGTAAAAAAAATGAAATATATGCATTGATGAATCATATACAACAAGTTCTATAGCAAATAGATCTTAAATGTATTTTAAATCACCACATATAATCACCATAACAAACAAAATCACAAACAACAAGAAAGGTCCTAGAAAAATTCATTGGAAAAAAACCTGTGGGAACCCAGTACACCATATTTTCCCATCTAGAAAACTAGAGTCAGGTTTTTTACCTCTTTTTCAAAAGCTCTTTATTCTCTCCACATCGCTCACTATAATGCCCGATCTGATGATTGAAGAGAGAGAGAGCTTTGGCAGGAGGAATTTCTTCTCTGTTTGCAACCAGCACAAAGCAGGAGATCTACACTAATGTGAGATGGAAAGTGTGTGTGTGTGTGTGTGTGTGAGAGAGAGAGAGAGAGAGCGAGAGAGAGAAATGTATTTCTGTGTGAGTGTGAGTTCTGGTCCATGTATGCATGCGTGTGTGTGCATATTCTAGCACCTGTGTGAGGTGATAAGAGACTGCAGCAGTGAAAGCCGCCTTAAAATTCAGAGCAGAGAAATGAATATAGTGGTCTCACACACACTCACACACAAATAAAATCACTCTAGCTTACAAATACAGTCTGTCAGATGATCGTAGCAGCTGCTGCTGCTGTTAAAACAGTGACTGGTGTTAAAACAAAATGAGATTTGGCCACAAACACTCACGTGATGGTGTCGATCATGTCCAGACCCATCTCCACACAGCAGTGAGCGTGGTCTGCTTTGGGCTGGGTCAGGCCGGACACACAGTAATAACAGTCTCCCAAGATCTTAATCCTCCTGCAATGGTTTTCCTGCCAATCAGACGCATCGAAGCATGAAGGGAGTTTTTTTAAGAGACACACAAAGCCAATAAATTGGATATATAGTTGAAAGCAAGTCTGATGATTAATGTCACTTCTCCCCCAGGTTATACAGAATCTGATTTCTTACGTATATACGCAATTTCTGAGTGAATGAAAGAATGATTATAGTACTGCTAAAACAATCTATTACTATTTTTCCATATTTTGACAGCTAATAATTGAGCAGATGAGTGTTTACTTACCTATCTAAATGAAGAAATATTATATATACTTCTATGTTTTTGTGCTTGTCACTTTATTTGGAACTTGAGTTCCAAGTCACAAAATGCCTATAGCAAAAATATGTATTGATAAATAGGTTTACAGTGAATTTTCAATGTGTTAACAATTTTAAAGGCGCAATATGTAATTTTTCTGCTTTAAAAATAGCATATATCACTATATCTATGTTATATATATTTTTTAGTTGTGTACTTACATTATCCCGAAAGTTTCCATGAACTTTCAAATCCAGAGAAAATTATAGTTTAATTAGAAGACACGGCACGTTTCTTTATTTCCGTTTTGTCGCCCGTCTATGGCGTCATATAAACTTTGACCCCTCTAGTTTATCTAACTTCCTGCGGAACCGCCAAATACAAAGGTGAACAGAAGCAAAGACGAGACGAAGAAGAAAAAGTAGTAGCTAGCCTTGATCGAGACTATTATATTTTATATTTATATTGTTTATATTCGTATTTATACCTCAATCAATAACTTAGTTAGGGATCATGATTATGCTTTGCCTGCACGTTCTGTGAAGCGCAGTCAAACGTACGGGTGAAATAAATGACCTGAGAAGGTTTTGGGACAAGAGAACAAACAAGACACGGGTAAATATTGGAGTTGCATTTCCAAAATAGAGAGAGCTTCGTGACAAGCTGAAACTACAGAGAGATGCTTGCATTCTAATAAACAGGTATGCATCCATTCAGCTAACTGTATCTATCCGTATATTTTGTGAAACGATGATGTCTTGTGTAAAACGCAGACGGACTAGCTCTCATGTAGAGTATAATGTAAATCTACATGCGTTCTATATCTAGCTGGATAAAGTAGCTTCAAATGCAGTTCACTATCTTGTTCGATATCATAGTATAAACGTAACGTTAATTATAATTATTAACGAAAGGCAACCATGCTTTTTTTTTTACATATATTACTACTAGCTAGATGGAATATTGATTTGATAGGGGTCTGATAATTCATATATCTCTCCGTTCGAAAAGACGTGATTGTCAAGATACTAGGCTGCTGCTGCTGTAGGTGAAGGGAGACCGCTGACAGACCAGGCTCTTGTCTTCATGACAACAATATCTATACTTCATGTTGAACATAAATATAAAGCTTACTGATAAAGGACACCGTCAACAGTATTGACGGCAAAATAGACTATGTTTGACAGGTGCAATATTTGAAAATTGATAATTATTTATTTATTTTTTAAATTACATTTATATCTGAATTTATGTCAACCTATAGACTTTCAAACATCAAAATGTCATGAATTAATATGTATTTGTGTACAAAATTACATATAAACATATTTTCCTATTATATTTTGCCTGGAAACGCTTCCAACACGCGCGCGTGTCGCGTGAAAAATAGGCGTCGGTTCTATTTCTAGCAAGCACGCATTTTCCGCGCAGCTCACACAGGCAGTCTGCAAGCTCTAACCTGTTAACATGGGAGCCGAATTAAAAACTGACACGCCACGCAGCTGAGACGCTTGCGCCACGCATCCAGTGAGTCGCCGGCCTCAGTTAAAATGAGTGAGGAATGTGGGGAGCGACAGAGCGCGTGTTCCAATGAACAACAACTCCCATGAGCCTACGCTCTTTCCCGACGTCATCAAAGTACGTCTTATGTTATTATTTTGATTGAGTGACCCCTGGTGGCCAAAAATTCCATACTGTACGTTTAAAACCAAACTTAATTTTCTACACTTAATAAAAATGTTTGGGCTCAGTAAGATTTTATTTTTTTAATGAAATACTTTTATTCATCAAGAATGCATTAAATTAAACAAAAGTGACAGTGAAGACATTTATAATGTTACAAAAGATCTAA
Organism: Carassius carassius; assembly: GCF_963082965.1. Classification (NCBI taxonomy): domain Eukaryota; kingdom Metazoa; phylum Chordata; class Actinopteri; order Cypriniformes; family Cyprinidae; genus Carassius; species Carassius carassius. The sequence continues at coordinate 19,427,988 of NC_081781.1, forward strand.
TGCAGTTATATTAAATGTTCTATTTATCAAAGAATCCTGAAAAAAATAATCCACAAAAAATCAAGCAGCACTATTGTATTCATTATAGATAACAATAAGAAATGCTTCTTGAACACCAAATCAGCATGTTAGACTAATTTCTGAAGGACCACGTGACCAAAGAGACAAAAAGAGACACTTTGTCAGATTTACAAAACTACAAACACACCCAGATGCTGATACAACCTTCTGCAAATATATCAGGATTAGGCCCTCCACATTGATTAAACAGAACAATAAAACACTTTAAACTAAAGAGAGTGAGACAAACAGAAAGATAGAAAAGAAGAAACTCTACAGATCGAGTGTTCTATTTCATTAGAAATGCACCATCTGACACCACAGGGCAGGAGGAGACTGTGGGAAACCCCCTGTCACAACACACACACACACACCATCTGTGTCAGTCATTTCCAACTGTTATCTGAATTTCAAACTGTCAAACTTGAGAATAGTTTTAGCTTTTGTGACAGAGAGCTGCATTTCACAATAAGTTTTGCTTTTCTCTGGAACAGACTGTATTTAACCTGAGATTTACACTTGCTGATTTGGGGATACAGAAAGACAAAGTGAGCCATGAAAGGAAAATTACAAAGGTGAAAATGTGAAGCTAAACTGCTTTTATCTCTTTCTAATACACAAGAAACCACAGTTCCCTTTCAGTCGGTCATGCTCGACGTTACGTCAGAAAGAGACTGACAAATGGGGTCTCACCCAAGAGTGGTAACAAAACGAGTCAGTGGTACACAGTGTACCTTGGTCTGTGGGATTTGCATCATGAGCTCCACCCCACTGTGTGGGTATATAAGGAGCAGCGCGACCAACTCACATTCTAGCTTTCACTTCAGAGCCGAGCACATCTCCTGCTGTTTTCCCTGAAGTGCTTACAAAGCAAGTCAGCTGGTGTTGGTGTGACGGCGTGATTCAGTGGTTCGTTAAGAGCTTCCTGCCTTCAGCTCCCGCGTTCCCCTGAGCGCTTCAGCACCACTGAAAGAGCTTCTAAAAGAGTTCAGGTTGTGTTTGCATCTTTTTAAAGATGTCTCATGTTCTCATTGCGGGGACATGACCATCTCAGTGTTAAGATCGAGACTTGATTACCTTAAAAGGTACAGAGACCCCTCTGCCACACCCCATTCTAGCTCCTCTTCTCGTAAGAAGGCTACTTCGGCTGGTGGCCAAAGTGATCTGAGAGTTACCATGTGGGCTTTCCCGACGAGCCAGCCTCCTCGCTCCACACCCCCTCACAAATGCCGCAGCCGGTTGAATTTCCAGATAAGTTTGCTGGACCCTCTCGGGTTCCTGACATCTCATTCGGGGCTCGGGAGGAAGACCAGATGTCGATCGCCGCATTACAAGGTGGGCTTGAGTCCTCGGGAGATGAAGATTCGGCTGCGTTTCCTTTCTCAGGAGTGCTAGCGTTGCCCGAGTCTGATCCCGAGCTGACGGCCGTGCTTTCCCAGGCAGCTGAGAGCATCGGGCTTGAGTGGAATCCTCCACCCTGTCCCGAGCACTCGAGGCTGGACGATTGGTTCGTGCTGATTGCCAGCACCCCCACTGGTTCCTTCCTTTCCACAGGTGCAACAGGAAGTGACCAGTTCATGGAAGGCACATTTAACTGCCCGAAACCGTTCTGGTGCTTCCTCCGCCTTCACTGCCCTCGATGGCGAAGCGGCCAAGGGGTATGCTGGGATTCCCCCAGTGGAGCGTTCTGTTTCAATGCAATTGTGTCCTCAGAGCACCTCCACATAGTGTGGTAGTCCCAAGCTTCCCACCAAGTCCTGTAAGTTCTCATCCATGCTTCTGGCCAAGGCTTACAGAGCTGTGGGTCAGGCCGCTTCTGCACTGAACACCATGGCCACCCTTTAGGTTTACCAGGCCAAGGTGCTCAAAAAGCTGACGGGGCAGTGCTGACCCAGAGGTTTTGCAGGAGGCATGCACTTTTTTGCAGATTACTGCATGCTCCTTGGGTCAGGTGATGTCCACTTTGATGGTCCAGGAGTGCCACCTATGGCTAAACCTGGCAGATATGAGGGAGTCTGATCAGCCGCTCAGAAGCAATCTGAGGCTATCAAGCATATTCTGCCCCGGTGGTCTGCTGCTGCTTCCACACTGCCACTGGCGCAGCCACCTCAGTCTGCTCATCACTGAGGGCACCCCACTGTGGTCTCCTCCACTCCCGCTCGGCCATAGCAGCAGCCTTCACCCCAGCAGCAGCGAGGAGATGGCTGCAGAAGGGCAGTGCAGCCCGTCTCTGCCCCCAAACCTGCCAAGCGTCAGGCCAAGCGGCGTTCCTCATCCTCCTTGAATCCTTTGTTCTCATTTTCTTTTTGTTCCGCCACTGGCCCCTCTGCCAGATGCCTCTGCCACAGGCTGGGGCATGCAATGGGCATGCTGCATCAGGTTCCCGGACAGGACCCCGACTTTAGTGGAATGTAAATTGCTTCGACCTGCTTGCTCTGCACTGCTTCAGGGCCCTGCTGAGGGACAAGCACATTCTAGTCCATACAGACAACACTGTAACGTACATCAACCATCAGGCCAGTATACGCTCCCATTGCATGTTACAACTCTCTCACCATCTCCTCTTGTGGAGTCAGAAGCATCTGAGGTTGCTTCGTGCCATTCATACCCCGGGGAGGCTCAATAGTGCAGCCGACGAGCTTTCACGTCAGCAGCCTCACCCCGGGAAATGGAGACTCCACCCCCAGTTGTTTCAGCTGATTTGGGAACGCTTCGGAGACACTCAGGTAGACCTCTCCTCCCCAGAGAATTCCCACTGCCAGTTGTTTTACTCCCTGACCGAGGGCACCCTTGGCACGGACACACGGGCGCACAGCTGGCCAGTGCGCCTGCGCAAAAATGCGTTTTCCCCAGTGAGCCTTCTTGCACAGACGTTGTGCAAGATTAGGGAGGACGAGGAGCAGGTCTTCATGGTTGTGCCTTTTTGGCCCGGCCGGACCTGGGTCCCCGAACTTGTACTCTTTGCGACAGCCCTTCCCTGGCCAATTCCTCTGAGGAAGGACCTTCTTTCTCAGACATGGGGCACCCTCTGGCACCCGCATCCCAATCTTTGGAACCTACATGTGTGGGTTCTGGACGGGTCATGGAAGGTTTAGGTAATTTTTCACCTCAGGTGGTAACTGCTGTCACTTCGGCTAGAGCCTTGTCAACCAGACATGCCTATGCTTTGAAGTGGAACCTTTTCATCACTTGGTGTTCTTCACATCTTTTGCTTTCTCATAGTTCAGGAAGTGTTGAAATGAAGGCTGTTTCCTTCCACCCTGAATGTCTATGTGGCCGCCATTTCAGCTCACCATGACCCTGTTGATGGTAAGTCTCTTGGGAAGCAGGGTCTGGTCATCAGGTTCCTGAGAGCGACCAGGAGGCTACATCTGTCTCACCCTCATCATGTTCCCTCTTGGGACCTCGCAGTGGTTCTATCTGCATTGCAGAGGGCTCCCTTCAAACCCTTGTTATCAGTAGAGCTAAAGTTTTTATAATTGAAAACTGCACTCCTGGCGGCTTTGGCTTTGGTTAAAAGGGTCAGGGACCTGCAGGCATTGTCAGTTGACGAATTGTGCTTGGAATTCCGGCCGGCCAACTCCCATGTTATCTTGAGACCCCGGCCTGGATATGTGCCAAAAATTCCCACCACTCCTTTTAGAGATCAAGTGGTGAACTTGCAAGCGCTGCCCCTGGAGGAGGCAGACCCAGCCCTGGCGCTGCTCTGTCCGGTACGTGCGCTCTGCACTTACGTTGACAGAACTCAGTGCCTCAGGACCTCAGACAAGCTCTTTGTTTGTTATGGAGGCCAGCAGAAGGGAAAGGCTGTATCCAAGCAGAGGTCATCCCACTGGATAGTGGATGCTATTGTCCTGGCTTAACAGGCTCAAGACCTGCCATGCCGCCTAGGGGTGAGTGCTTACTCAACTAAGAGTGTAGCCCCCTCCTGGGAGCTGGCGCATGTTGCTTTGCTAACAGACACCTGTAGAGCTGCGGGCTGGGTGACACCTAACACATTTGCGAGATATTATAATCTCAGTGTAGAGCCCATGTCCTACCAGGTACACACCCCTTCGGGACAGTAAGGAGCCGCTTGCTGAGCCATTCCACTTCACATTCTGGATGCATACGCTATTCCCCTCAGATGAGTTCCTCAGTTCAGAACCCTGGGTTCCTCCAGCACTTTTGATGTCGAGCACTTGTGTGCATGCCCCATCGCTCAGCCCTGTGTTAGACTAGGTGCCTCCATGTGTTGTGATTCCCCTTACTCTGGGCAATCCCACGTGTGTATTTCCACAGTAAGTCTCTTGGTAGTGTGTGTCTTTCCCTTGGCAAGCACCTTGCCAGCTCTGTTGAAACTTCCACACTGCGGGCTGGGTACCTCAGAGTTTCATGTGTATCACCACCACATGGTTGATACCTACCTTTGTAAGTCATCCTATGAGCAGGCAGCCTGCTAGCATATGTCCAGCTGGAATATGCTACCCAGTGCATTCTGTGTCAGGTATAGGCCCTCACATATGGGTCACTGGAAGACAGCCATGTGGCATTTTGTAAGGGACCCCATTCGTCAGTCTCTTTCTGACATAACATTGAACATGACCGACTGAAACGAAACGTCTAAGTTACGAATGTAACACTCGTTCCCTGAAAGAGGGAACGGAGATGTTATGTCCCTTTGCGACATCACTGTTCCGCTGAATGGCCGGGTCACTGGGCTCGGCTCCTCAGCGAAGACTTGAATGTGAGTTGCTTGTGCTGCTCCTTATATACCCACACAGCGGGGCAGAGCTCGCGATGCAAATTCCACAGACCAAGGTACACTGTGTACCATTGGCTCGTTTTGTTACCACTTGAAGGCGATTGGGCTCTCGGGTGAGACCCCATTAGTCAGTTTCTTTCTGACGTAACGTCTCCATTCCCTCCTTCAGGGAATAGGGGTTACATACATAACCTAGGCGTTTTACTTGGATTGATAATTACAATGCATGATGAAAAAGATACAAATAATGCAAAAGCCTCTAGTAAAAGCTGCAGTTGTAATTTGCAGTTATTCAACATCAAAGACACACATGTAGGATCTCAGACAGCACCTTTGAAAAATGCAAACACCATCATAGCTGTCAGGATGGCAATTTAGCATTTACTGTGAGGGCCTGCTGAAATATTTACTATTGTTTGCTAAGACAAGTATCTCTGTTACTATTGTTAGGGATCAGAACAAACCCTTAATCTTTTATTAAACATCTGTGAATAACCTGTCTTGCACAGTTTGTTCTGTGAACATTAAAGACCAGATATCACTTCAATTATTGCTCTTTGTTCAGGATAAAGTGTGTTAACATTTTTCTAAGTGATCAAACTTATGATTTTTATGTGCCGGAAAATAAAATGAATGAGAGACTGTACATATGTGTATATATATAAATGGGGATTATAATTATAATGCTGTTTAGCATATTGCAGTCAGACTGTGAGCAATCATATGTTACCACATATGCCCACTGATTTAAGATTCTCTCCACACATATGTAAATAGCATTACTTACTGTAGCGAGTTCATCAAACTTCCCAAAGAGCTCGTTCAGCAGTTTGACCAGTTCCTGGGCTGTGCACTGTGAAGCCAGACTGGTAAAGCCCACGATGTCTGCAAACAGGATGCTGCACAGAACAAGAGGACAACAGGTTATGGTGATTCACAAGAGACCTTACTGTGTTACACCTACACTGTTCTTTGTATCGCCATGTGGACAACTCACAAAAAAACAGTTTCATCTGAAACATGATTTTGAATGAACATTAAGTATATGGGGTCTATTGAATCTGTTGGATTTTTTTCATGAAAACATTACAGTCATTCAGATAAGCCCAGGCCAGAGGTCCACGGGGTGAGTTTGACCTAACTGAAGGGGCAAGGTTTTGCTCGTTAGTGTAGTCCAATTAAGCACTCAGCATTGTATCATTCAATTGTCACGTTGGTAGTGTTATTATTGTTAACAAAAACTAAATAAAAATGCAATGACAGAAATAGTGACATATCTTGTATGACTGTATTGTGCTGAACATTTGATTTGTGATTAGAGAAGTTGGTATATAGTGTAAAAAAAGTAACACATTCTAAGTTGTAAAATAAAACAGAGTCTTTAGAAGAAAATACTATTTCAGTCTTTTAAAATTTAGCTTATTTCAGTGTGTTTTTTGTCATTTCTTTGTATTATTTATGCAATTTACTTGCAATTTCTGAGTGAAAATAATGTCTACACATTTTTTTTCAGCGTATGCCACCAGAGAGAAGTATTGTTTCATCAGAAGATTCAATTATGACATTTTGATAAAAAATTGCAAGGCCAAAAATAAAAAAAGAAAAAAAAATTTGATTACATGAATTTAGTAAATATAGTGCATTCTCATTTATGCTGACTTCAGTCAAGTAAAATGATCACAAATAATTTTTTTGTTTTACTCTTAGATTATGTATTACTGAATATAAAGATTTCACATTTTATAACAACCTTAATTAAAATGAAAATGTGATCATCTAAATATAAACTAAACTTTAAAAAACTAAAACAAACAACCACTTATATCAGCTAAATTAAAAAGGACTCAAACATGAAAGAAAACAAAAATGTAAATTCAAAACTACAGTAATATACAAATGGCTCCAGAGTCTTTAGTTAAATGGCATTTCTGACTCAGGTTATGAGCTCAATAAAACCTATATCTCGAAACTAAGCAAACATGGCAGCAAGATATGAATGACAGTACAAACATATAGCTTTTATAGCACTCAGAGATAAAGCCCACTCTTCATCTTTGATCTGGAGCTGGGCCTGCATTAACCTCATCTTTTAGACAGTCAGTTAGTCATGGAAAAGTTACTTGCATGCATCATCTTTCACTCACCAATCTCTTGGCTGGAACGGGTCTTTAAGATGGCATATGTGTGTATGTGCTATTGTTTGAATTTGCCCCTAGCACTGCCTTGTTCCATCTCTCGCTCTCCATCTCTCTGCGTGTGTGGGCAGTGTGGGTTAATTGAGCAGCTTTTGAGTTGATAGCACTAGCGCTGTGGGCGCCATACACGCTGTGGGAGCTTTGGTTGGCAGCCAGACTCAGGAACTTAGACGACTGCGTGTGAGTGGAGAGTTGTTGACTCTTATTGACTCACTGATTCAATATTCACAATCACAATTTAAGTACAATGGAATTGACACTGTCTGTCTAGTCTGGAAGAAAACTGTGTGTAATGCTCTCATCCTTCATTCATGGAATAAGTGAGGGTTTTCAACATGAATGGTTTGATTGTTGAAACACACTATCGTTCTTTCTGTACCTGACGTTGTCATGTCGTTGGATGTATATCTTATGGAAGATTCTTTCTGGTGGCTTCAGGAAGTCCTCCTTCATCTCCATGGCAACATTTCTGGGCAGCAGGCTCATGAGAAGGCGTTCCTGTAATGTTTCCATTACATTTTAGGATAAACAGCAAGTTTCCGAATGTCTTCAGTCAAGTTGAACTCTTTTTCTCTTTTTAAAAAAGTTGCCAGCCACCAACAACATTTTTGATCATTTTAACAAAATTTTCATGGCTCCCATAATAATTTTCTGTATTAATATCTGACAAAAAAAAAACAATGTTAACAGAAAAAAAGGTAGGGTTCCAAAACTGTCATTCCAAACCCATAAGACACTTCGTTCATCTTTGGAACACAAATTAAGATATGTTTGATGAAATACGAGAGCTTTCTAACCCTCCATAGACAGCAATGCAACTACCAGGTTCAAGGCGCAGAAAGGTAGTAAGGACATCGTTAAAATAGTCCACCTGACATTAATGGTTCAACCTTAATCTTATGAAGCTACGAGAATACTTTTTGTGTGCAAAGAAAACAAAAATAACTTTATTCAACAATTTCTCTTGCGGGACAGTCTTCGATGTCACATGGAGCTTTTGGGCCTGGACAATTGCCTTGCTGTCTATTTAGAGTCAAAAAGATTTCAGATTTCATCAAAAATATCTTGATTTGAGTTCCGAAGATGAATGAAGGTCTTATGGGTTTGGAATGGTATGAGTTAATGACAGAATTTTCATTTTTGGGTGAACTATCCCTTTAATGCATTTGGTAAGTTGTGGGTAAGTTTCATAAAAATAAAAAATTAAATATTATTTTTTCAGACTGGAAAAGTCCGAAAGGCCTTCAGAACAAATATCAAAGCACAGATGGAGAAGATCGCTTCAAGAAACACTTCCACAATCCTACACAACTTACTGGGTCAACATTTTATTTGATAAAGCTGGGCAGTTTTTTGCACATACGTTATTTTACATATGCATTTGCTTACATATGAAACCGCATGTTTCTGCTTCTTTTTCATCTGTCATTTGATCTGGAGATTCAGTACTCTTTCAGAAGATCTCTAATAGCTCCCCCTACTGTATAACCATATAACGTTAATGGTGGGGAAAGAGTTAAATTGAACTAGTTTAAAGCAGTTTAATAGTTTAAAGAATAAACTAATAAATAATTCTAGTACTCGGCAGAATTAATTTACTCATTCTTTAACATGATTTTCCACATAATTTAAAACAATATAAAGTTGTTAAAAATATGGGTCACAATTTACATTCATTTACTATTATTTTCGCCTTAATAAACGCAAAATTTTATGCTTATTAATACTCAGTAAGGTAGTTGTTATGTTTAGGTATTGGGATGTGTATGTAGAATATGTGTTTTATAAGTACTAATAAAAAGCCAATATGTCAATAATAAGCATGCTAATAAGCAGTTAATAGTGAGAATTGGTCCAGTTATTAAGGTTAATAAAATAGTGTTGCCAAACTATGAAATAACACAAATGGGATTAGAAGAATTCAGCAGTGAACAAACATGACCAACAAATCAACTCTAACATATTTTAGATTAAGACTGTTGTTTATGTAAAGATGCAAATATGTAATTTATGTTACATAACAAATGTGGAAGTCTCTTTAAGTAATGTCCACCACAGACATGGAAATTTCCAAGGGAAGCCGGGCCTTCCGGTTAGTCTTCAAATTGACGTCATGACTGAACAGCTCCATAAAAAAATCCCAGCAAGCCATGCCACGTGTGTTAAAAACCCAACAGGTCGCTTTGTCAGTCCCTTGCACTCAAAAGTTGAGCTGAGAGTTGGGTTGAGAGTTTGTAGCAGCATCACTATAATTGTCTAAGAATTTTTTAACTTAATATCATTAGTGTCTGTTTCATATACATTAGATGTTTTCTTTTTCTTTGATGACCAAATCATTGTCAAGTTTGTACTACACTGAGGAGCGTGGAGAAGCAGGAGATTTCACAGTAAACACCAACATGGGATACACAAGGATGACAGAATCACATGTTGACAAGGGAAAATGGCACAGGCTAGAACTTAAATAGGGCAGATAACGAGGGGCAGACAGGAGAGCAGGATGAACTAATGAGACACACCTGGAAACAATGAACAATCAGAAACATGAGAAAACACAACACAGACAGTCCAGAATCCTGACAATCATAGCTATATGGAACTAGATATCTATGTGCAGCATAATCATTGTAAAATATGAATTTGTTGCTCAACAAAATTATTTTTATCACAGTTATGAAAATTTGGGGGAAAATACGATTTTTCTTAAGATTCCTTGAATAAGTTCAAAATAACATAATTTCTTTTTAATAGTGCTGTCAAACTTTTTTTTTACATTATACTTTATATAATATATGTACGTGTAAATACATACTAAATATATATTGTATGTGTGTGTATTTATATATACGTACATAATAAGCACACATACTATGTTAACAAAAACTTTCATTTTGGTTGCGATTAATCGTGATTAATTTTTTGACAGCATTAATATATATATATATATATATATATATATATATATATATATATATATATATATATATATATATATATATATATATATATATATATATATAGTGGTGGCCAAAATGTTTTAGAACACCTGACAGATCTGAAATTATTACCTTTTTCCCTTAACCTTCATGAAACATGCAGATGGTTGTTCAAAGCACAACAAATATCACATGAAGTGAGTCTTACTGTTTTTATCCACTTTTAACTTTGATATTTGGTATGGCCACCTTTTGCAGCAAGTATAGCATCACATCTCTCTGGTATAGAATCAATATATTTCCTGAGAACAAATGTTATCCAATGCCTTCTGAAACTCAAGCAAAAGGCTTTCCTTTGAATGTACAATAGATCTGTCTAGTTTTCTAACTTTGCCCCAAATTTGCTTGATGGGGTTAAGGTACAGACTTTGAGGAGGCCAGTCCATAATTTTCAATGTTCCAAGCAGATTGCTTCATTCGCCGGTAGTTCTGGCAATGATTCATTTTATGGGTATTATAATGGCCAATTCAACCACAACAACTGAAATCTCTTAAATATGCTAAGTGTTCCAATTATTTTGGCCACCAATGTATATTTTTAGAAGTAGTCGTAGTAATAGTAGTGTTAGCTTTATTATTATTATAAATAATACTATTTACAATTACTATTAGTAATTATTATTATACTTTTTTTTTTTTTTTACTATTTTTATTACGATTTATAATTACTACTATTTAAAGCACAAAAAAATATAGAAGTTGAAACAAAACATCCATGTCTCTCTGGCCTCCCCCTTTCCATTTAATCAGAATTTTTTTTTTTTTACTCAAATATTCTCCCTCCTTGTGATTTAATTCATCTTTGCAAGAAACTCTCAAACTTTTAGAATCAATACATTAGCCTTTCTTGCTGAATGTGCACTTTAGTGCACATAAATGACAGATCATCTGTAAGTCCAAATGGAAAGATGAGAGACCAGTCCATATCTCTGCAGTAAGTGCACACGTGTTGTGCGAGAGATTGACTGTCAGAGAGAGAGTTGTGCGGTACAGCTTGGTGTGATGTATAGAGTGGGTGGTGTTACCTTCTATTCAGGGAGTTTGTTGGGTAGGAGGTGGATGAGTCATGTACAAACAATTATAACCAATTTCAGTCGCTAAGGAACAAGGGGAAAGTGTCCTCTCCACTTTAGTTTGTATGAGTGTGTTTTGCATCTTTCCATCTTATGCCCCTCTCCACTTCATTTATAAATCATTCAGTAATTATCCACTGCAATCTACCCAGAGCTCAGTGAAGGGAGATAAGTTATGCTAATGTTGCTATTTGATTCACATTATTTATCATTGATGTAATCCACAATGACAGCGAAAGATGAAGCAGTCTTACTGAGAAATACAGTGGGATGGTGGATCTGGCTTGTTCTGGTAGGTTGCCACTTCAAAAGAATCTTTGAATAAGCGCACCACAATCTCCTGTGTGTGCCTTTTTTTCCAGAAATGTCCATTCCGCAATATCCTATCGCAATATCGCAAATTCCGCAGATATGGCAAAGAGTTTGCTTTAAGTATATAAAGTCCTGTTTCATTTAGTATTGGGCTTATACAGTAGATGTGCTGCTGAGTATCTAGACAGAGGAATGGAAGTTGTTTAATATATTCAGGCTTTGGCTTAACTGTCGACACCGTGTCGAAATGTCAGTTTCGCGTCAGCCATCCATAGATTTACCCTGTGTATTAGATTTAATACATGACAGTTTCGTTTTTCCATGGCTCCTTCGTTCCTTCCGGCAGCATATCATGACAGAGGACCCAACCAAAACAGTTAATTCTGCATGTTTTCCTCTCCATTTGTTTTCTGGTTTCCATTCAGTGTTTTTTGTTTCCATAGTGTTTCCTTCCCCATGGATTCCCTTGCTGCAAAGTTCATCTCCCTTGCCGACAAAGACCTTTCCCTATTGGAGCATGCAGTTGAGTTCTGGATCGGTGCCAATTACCATAAACCCATCGACCTCCTAGACACCACTGGACTGAGCTGGAGGGAAGCAACCATCTCGTGTCTGGAGAGTGTCTGCCCCTGATCCGGAACACGGCCAGACCAAGAGCTCAACCCACCATCTCAACACAGCGCAGCGTGCAAGTATGAGTCCAATGCTGATGGATAGCCAGAGCCCGTCACAACCAATGAGCCATCGCATAGGAGTGATCAGGAGCTGAGGATCGCCACAGAGCCAGAGCCTCACAGATCATCAAACCAGGTGTGAGAGGTGGCTGCAATGCCCACCATGAGGAAGAAAGCGGTGGACAGAAAGAGTGTGGAGAGAAGCTCCGCCCCCTGCGCCATGGCTGAGGGTGAGCTGAAAAGGTATTTGGGAGAATGCAAAGCAGAGAAAAATTTAATTGACTTGTTCACTGACCTGCCCCCTTTCTTTCCTCCTCTGTTGGTGAACTCTGTCCCTCCCATCTGAAAAAGCCCAGAGAAAGTTCCTGTTCCCATGTCTAGCCCAGAGAAAGTTCCTGTTCTGATGTCTATCCCAGAGAAGGTTCCTGTTCCCACATTCAGCCCTGAGAGGGCTCCTGGTCCCAAGTTAAGCACGGTAGGCTCACAAATGACCACCCAGCCACACTCCCCTGCCTTTAGCCCATCAATATGGTGCAAGCTCTGCTGGTCTGCCTGTCGACCTGGCTCATCGGCTCTACATCTCCGCCTCGGGCACTTCAATAGCTTGTTCCCACCTGGTGCCACATGCTCTAAATCCATTCTGTCATCTCCCTGGCTTATTCCTCTGTCTGATCCACCCTGGCTCTTCCCTTTTCCTCCTTGGCTCCTCCCTCCATCCTCATGTTTCCATCCTCCTCCTGAGCCTTCACCCAGTTCCCACCCGTCACTCCCTCTGTTGGTTCTATGGCACTTCTGGGAGGGGGCAAAATGTCCGGATTGGTCTGTCTTTGTGTTTCTCCCTCATGTGCCATTATTTGGTCCTTCCAGTTCCTGTCCTCGTTGTCTCTCAATTAATAATTCTGTTCATCCGTGTTCCTCCCAATTGGTTAAATCATGTATTTAGTTCCAGTCTGTGCATTCCTCATTTGTTGGGTCTACCAGTTGTGTACGTGTGTCTTCCTTCCCTTCCAAGTGTGAATTTACCTTGTGTGTTGGATTTAATAAATGACAGTTTAGTTTATCCATGGCTCCTTCATTCCTTCCCGCAGTGAATCGTAACAGTGACAGCCTTGTTTGAAAGTTGTAAAAAAAAATGTATACTCTACCGTTAAAATGTTTGTGGCCGGTAAGATTTTTTTATGGTCTCATATGCTCAACAAAGCTGCATTTATTTTAATAAAAGCATAATAAAAACATTTATTTTGTAAAATATTATTACAATTTAAAATAAATATTTTCTAATATACAGTATTTCAAAATGCACGTTTTTCTTTTACGTACGGCAGTGTCATATGATCCTTCAGAAATCATTCTAAAATGTTGAATTGTTGCTCAATAAACATTTATCAATGTTGAAAACAGTTGTGCTACTGAATATTTTTGTGGTATAGCTGTTATAGTCATGATCTGTTTTGGTTTAGTTTTCTGTGATTCCCTTTCTCCTGCCTTGTTTGTTTCTATGGTTTTTTATTAATTTGCTCATTAGTAATTATTAGTTAACTCCCTCCACCTGTTTTCACCTCTTCAGCTGCCTTATTTAAAGCCTTCTTCCTGTTTGGTATTTTGTCCATTCTCATTTATTTTTATTTGTTGATCTAATGTGGATTTATTTACCTTGTCTCTGGGATTTTCTAATTAAAATACCTTTTTGTTGATCTCCTTCATCCTTGTACATTTGTACCTCTCTAGCCCATAACAGAATAACACAGTTTTTGCTGCCTTTTTTTCCCTTTTTCCCCTCAGTCAACATGGACAATCCTAATGTTGCCCTATTATACCTGGAGCAGAGGGACCGCTCCCTAGAATCTCACATCAGGGATTTTTTTGGAATTGGCATGCCTAACGCACTACACAGACCACTCGTTTTGTGTGTTTTACATCTCCAGCCTCAGCGAGCGATCCAAACCACGCCTCTCCGGGATCGGTCCTCGGGATAACTTCACTACATATGTGGAGTGGGTGCTGGAGACCAATGGACTATATTTCTCTGCCTGCCCCACTGGTGAGGACATCTCCAGTCCCACTCCCAAAGCAGGGACCAGCCAGCTCTCATCCTGCTGCATGGAGCCATTTCCAGAGCCCACGTGAGCTGGCATCACCGCCAATGAGCCTATCATCACCCTGGAGCCCGAGTCTCAATACCGTTTGTCCAGTCGCGTGAGCCGGCAACACCCCTAGGGAGTTCTGGTGGAAATCGAGGGCTTAGATGGAAGCCCTGCCCACACTCCCGCCACTGAGGGTGAGAGTAAAGTACTGGAAAGTACTATGAGGAACTTATGGACATTTTCCAGATGGATTTAATAGACTGGTTTATGGAGGCATTACCCAGTTCTCCTGTGTCTCTGCTGGTTCCGCCCAGCCCTGAATCGTCTGCGTCTCCACTGGTTCCACCCAGCTCAAGTCTTCCTGTGTTCCCTCCCAGCCTCCCTCTCCTACCTTCTCTTAAACCAGCCAGTTCCTCAGTCCTATCTCTACTGGTGCCTGTCACTCCCTCAGCTCTCCCTCAGTCAGCACCATCTGGGCGCTCTGATCCGCCTCAGGACTTCCAGTCTCCAGCTCCGCCTTGGCGTGAGGATCCCCTGTCTCCGCCTCCAGCATCCAAACCCTGGACTCCACCTCCTTCGACCCATTGGCTCTGCCTTGGCTTTTAGCTCCCTCTTCTCCACCGTGGCCTGTCATCCGACCAGCTCTACTGGGCTCCCTCTTCCCTCCGGCTCCGCTGCGGTCATCCAGAGCCCCGCCTCCACCTTGGTAGCCTGAGCCTTCAGCTCCGCCCTGGCCTTCAAGATCCTCCATGTCACGCTGGCTCTCTGTCTCCTTAGCTCCATCCTGGGCTCCTCATCCATCGGCTCAGTCTCCATCAATCTGCCCCCTGGTGTTGTCAGCTCCTCCCTGGATACTCCCTCCATCCACTCTGCCCTGGCACTATGGACTATGCTCCCTCTCCATTGCCTGCTCCTTGCCTGCCCCACACCCTCCTCCTGAACCCCCACCCTCCATCCTCTGGACTTTTTTGTTGGCACAAGGAGGTGCCATTCTGGGAGGGGGCGAACTGTTATCCCCTCGTCAGCTGCCTTAAAGTCTTCCTGTTTGATATTTTGTCCTTTCTCGTTTGTTTATTTGTTGATCTAATGTGGATTTATTTACCTGTCTCCTGGATTTTCTAATTAGAATACCTTTTTGTTGATCTCATTCATTCTCATACATTTGTACCACACAAACAATATCAGGTTCAAAACTTTTTTTTCAATAGGCGTGTTACCAATAACCCTTCAAATTTCGCAAATTGAAACTGCGAATTGAAAATACTCCTAAAGGTAATGCGTCAATTTAGCAAAAACGCCTATATATCACAAAAAAAAATTACGCTAACATGAGGTGGTTTTTCAGGTGGTTTTTCTCAAACACTTCATACGTGGCTGCTCTCCAGTATAAGGGGCTTTCCCTACCATTAATGCTTAGACAGTTTACACTGCACACATCTGAAGCCAATTGCGGCCACACTAGTCAATGTTTGTGATTATTCCAGCCACACAGCACACGTTTCTGAAACGGCTCTCTGCTGCTTCTGTAAAGATACACACATAGGCCTCCTATAAATACCATACCAAAATCCGTTGCCATGACTTATTGTAGGTGGCAAATGGTTATTTTTTTAGTCGTATAACATTGGTTAATGGAAACGCCGTCATTTTGCAATATTTTTTTATAGAAATTTATAAAATATCACCAAACTTTTGCAAAAATCTGTAATGGAAACACGCCTATTGTCTTTACTGTCAACTTTGATTTAAAGGGTTAGTTCACCCAAGAATGAAAATTTGTCCATCTCATACTCACGCTCGAAGCATCCTACTGTAGGTGTATGTGACTTTCCTCTTTCAGAATAATCCAATCGAAGTTATATAAAAAATTGTCCTTGCTCTTCCAAGCCTTTCAATGGGGTAAGCGGAAGTAATAAACTAATGTAATAAACACTTTTTTTTTTTAAATAAACAGATTTTTAAGTCATTACTGTTTAATTGTAATTAATTGAAAACATTAATTGAACTTAAATTCTAATTCAACTTGTATCAAGCTTTTTTTTTAAACGTACTGTTACATTTTACACAATAAAGTATACAGTAAGAAGCTAAAAAGGATATTGAATTATTTCAATTTGACTTATAAGTTTACATTTGCAGTTAGTAAGTTGAATAAAAATGCTAAGCCATTACTCACATTAAGTAACATCGAGGGTTTGTTCTGAGGGGCTTTTGGTGGGCTATAATAGCATTTAAGTTGCATGCAGCCTGAATACCAACTAAGTCAAGCTCCTGACCATAGACACAATCTCACAACTGTTTTGTGTGTCTTAGCATACATGCATCTGTGTGTGGAAATGGGGGTGGGGGCATGAAAGCAATCTTGCAAGGTAAATTACCTGTCCAAACTGCAACTTTTAACTTGTGGGAAAAAATGAAACATTGAAATCATGCAGCTGTTCATTTGCATGTATGCCAGTACACGTGTCTTGAAAGTCTGACCTGTTTCTCGTTCTCATCCTCTAGTTGCAGGCGCTGCTGGATGTAGTTTCTGGCTTGTAGGAAGGCCTTCCTTTGGGCGCGCTCAGTAAGGACTCGCACAAACACACCCGACAGATTCACGCCAACCAGCAACACTGCATTTGCTACCAGCTACGAACACAGAGAGAAAAATAACAGGGTCTGTGTAACCATCTCTGTTTATCAGACCATGCTGAAGGATTCTGACATTTAAACAACACATCAGTGACTTAATATGAACTTTCAGTGATTAGGAGTGGCGTACTGGTAAATGTGTGTGTGTGTGTCTGTGTGTGTGTAAACGGGAGTGAAAAATGGGGGCAAAGAGCGAAACTAGCTTGAAGGAGAGACAGAAACAGATGCCAAGAATGGGGGCAGAAGGTTCTTTTTTTAAAATCCATCCTGAGATGATAAACTCCAGTGCGGAGACAAACACAAACCCCCCACGCTAGATAGCCAGAGAATCTCTACGGATTAGCCTCTGTGACCAAAAGAATCAGCAATTGCTTGGCTTTTGAGACACATCACTTCAAATGGGTGCATATTAAAGGCTTTGAATTGTTCATTCATAGATCAACAGAAATTAGATTAACCAGAATCCCTTCAACTGGTCTACAGTATGCATTGTTTTAAAGGGGTCATATGAAGTTGCTAAAAAATAACATTATTTGGTTTATTTGGTGTAATGAAATGGGTTTATGCGGTTTAAGGTTAAAAAACACATTATTTTCCAAATACTGTACATTATTGTTTCTTCATGCCCTGTCTTTCTGAAATGCGTAGATTTTTACAAAGCTCTTGTTCTGAAAAGTGAGGTGTCCTCTGACTGGCCAACTATCCAGTGGGTTGTGATTGGCCGAATGCCTGAAGCGTGTGATGGAAATATTACACCCCTTACCATACTGTGATGCCATATCCCGTTGTGACGAGACAAAACCAATAAGACCCATTACAAATGAGGCATTTGTAGTATCCAGTCGGGACATAATTACTTATTACAATGACTTACTGTATTTTTTAGCGTTGCATTGCATCGCGCTGCGTAAACATAAAACCATGTCTGTATTTGTAATCGTAGAAACAACAAACAATTAGCACGGCTCTACACTGCTCAAACTCGCGTTTGAATATTCAGACTCAGTGGCAAATCCTTTAAATATGAAAACGTACTTAAAGGCTGTGAATCAGCATTATTTGTTAGAACACCGGCATTGTAGGCTTCTCTACCAGGAAACAGTCCTTGTCTTCCATAAAATGTGCATGTATCTGAATATTTAGTTTGAACTGTTCTGGTTCAGTGTTATAAATACAACTTAACCACTGATCTCTAGTTGTGTCCTCTTTTGGAAAGCCAAAAAAAAGTAGTTTCGCTTACACAACGAAACAAACAGGGTCTCCACAACATGATGGTGGCGGCAACAATACTACAGTAAGAATAATAGTTGGGCAGTGTTATGCAAATCTTCCTACACAGTGATGTAGACATGTGGGGGCATGTTTAAATGAGGCATTTTAGGAGGGCGTGGACGAGTCTTAATTTTTATGAAGAATATGTCTTTGGGTTTGAGACTTTAGTCTTTGCAAACTTTAGTGATCTTATCTATTCACAAACAGCTTGTAACACTCCAAAGAGAGAGGAAAACTTGAAATCGCATCATATGACCCCTTTAACAGCCCCTTGTAAATGAAAATGAAGGCCATTTGTTAAATAGCACAAAGCAAGGTTATGAGGTTTACAAATTAGCTAACAAGGCTAATAAGCAATGTGGCATATGGAAGCCTGTTTTCTGCCATGGAATAAATATATATATATATATATATATATATATATATATATATATCTTAGACTTTTTTTCCACAATTCTGAGACAAAATAAATATGAAATATGAGATAAAAATATGAGAAATATAAACTCAGAATTTAAACTTTCTTTATTTAATTTTTTTTCCCCTCAGAATTCTGAGCTTACATTTCACAATTCAGGCCCTGTTTCCTCTAGTGTTTTGTTTTAAAAAAGCGTTTTAAAATGAAAATGATCCTCGTCTACACTGGCGTTTTCACTTCTTTTCAGAAATGATCTCCTTCCACACTACACAACCAAAAATGCATATCACATGACCATTCGTGCCAGTAAACCAATGAGCATGATGTTATTGTTTACACGATTTTCTAGGATATGCAAAGCGAATGTGGGCAGCCAAGACATCGGTTTCAAAAGTTCTCAAATTAAAACGGGGTCTGCAGCATTTTTAAAAGTCTCGATTCTCGATGTTCGAAAACTCCAGAGTAGCATAAACGACAGGCGTAACCGTAGCAAAATGTATGTTTTAAAAAGAAAATACACTAGTGTAAATGTACCCTCAGTGTTGTTGTTGTTTTAACAAAAGGTAATTTTAAATATTTTATCTCACAATCCTGAAAATGGCAAATTTATATCTTAAAATTCAGACTTTTCTTCTCAACATTGAGAAATTCTAAATTTATATCTCGTTATTCTGCAATTATATCTTGCAATTCTAGGTTTTTCACAATTCAGACTTTTTTCTTTGCAATTCTGAGAAAAGGGAATTCAGAGATATAAAACTTGCAATTTTGATTTTTTTCTATAATAATTGTAAGTTGTATGTAAAACTTTAAATAAGAATATCTAACTTTTTTTACATCTTACAGTTCTGAGACTCAAAAATATGAGTTTATAATATATCTCAGAAATTGTGAGTTTATATGACATTTCTGCATTTATATCTTACAAAACAGAGTTTTTAATCTCACAATAGTGTTTGTCTTGCAATTTTGAGTTTATATCTGAGTTTTAACATCCTGCACAACTCCTTGTTCAAGCTCTTGTTCTGTCCAGGCTGGACTATTGCAATGCACTCTTGGCAGGTCTTCCAGACAGTTCTATCAAACCTTTACAATTAATCCAGAACACAGCAGCAAGATTAATTTTTAATGAGCCGAAAAGAATACACGTCACACCTCTGTTTATCAGTTTACACTGGCTACCAATAGCTGCTCGCATAAAGTTCAAGGCATTGATGTTTGCCTACAAAATCACCTTTGGCTCTATTTATTTTTTTATCCAGTGGTTGAAACAATCTTCCATAGTGGCCAGTTTTAATATTTGTTTTTGGCTATTGATTGGTTATCACTGATCAAGGATTTAAAATCATGTGGCTTATAGACAGCTGACCGTCCTGTATCTTAATGCGATGTTCATCAAGGTTACGCTGTGACAGTCTGAGTGAAAGGGTTGTAAAAAAAAAAAAAAAAACTCATTAACTCAGCATGTGAATGGTGACACCTGTGTCTAGACGTGAAGTGCTCTTGAAGTTTGGAGAGCAATAATGAAATACTGTATCTGTGTGCTGTGCAATGCTGTTGTTTTAATGTGAAGTGGCATGCTGATATTTTTAGATTAGGTGTTTTTAATGAGTTTATGTTGATCCTCTTTGCTTAAGGTCTTTGGAGCATTTTGATTGGATTTCAGGCACTCTACCAGTCTTTCCGATGAAATCAAGGCTTAGTAGGTCACCAAATCTAGTCCCTGTTCTCACAGGTTGGTTTTTGATGATGGAAGCTGCAATTCCTGTGTGAGCGTTTGTCACAAACATCATTTAGCATCCCGCAAGGATGTAGCAAGACTTGTGAAACTGTCACAGCATTCGGTAAATAAGAAGCGTAGAGGTTACAAGCTGAACTGAAATCTGTCATTTTGTCAGTCTGCTGGATTAAATGAAAGGTCAATGCATACAAAGAACTCTCCATATTAAGATTAATATCTTGCCCTGTTTACAGCCTCACTCCTTTCATTTGATCGTTCTTGTTCTGTTTAGATTTACGCTGTTTAATGTCTCAGAGACACCATTGATGTATGTATAACAATAACAGTAGTGATATTGAAATAAGCCTCTTATTTTCATGTCAGTTTCTTAAATTTTGTTTCTCTAACCTAATCAAAACTCACTTCTGTTAGTGGAGCCTTATCCCTCTGTGACTGGTATCTATTTCAGTAATGTTGTTTATGTTTTTAATCAAAAACACATAGAAAACATAACCAGCTTCCATTTTATAGACATTTTCCAAAATGTATTTTATCTTCCATAGAAGAAAAAAGTCAATGGTTTGGAATGACATATGGATGAATGATGACAGATTTGTATTTTATTTGTATTTTTTTTTTTTACTTCTCTTTAAGTATCAGCCTGATGCTTAAATGTGTGTGTGGCGAGGGGTGGGTGGGTGAGAAGTTAAACCCCAAACAGTATATTGTGAAATGTTAAATGTGAAATAACATTTAAAATGTTTAGAAGTATTAGAATTGATTGTTAACAATTTTGTGGTAAAGGTACATCTCTGTAGCTTCATGCATGCTATTCCTGACCAATTTTTGTCTGAAACAAACTGAACTGTATAAAACAGTTTAACTGAATATCAGAGCTGCAGCCTTGTGTTTATGGCCAAAACTGTGCTGACATATATATATATATATATATATATATATATATATATATATATATATATAAGCAATGTTGGAAGTGATTTAAAATGGGCATTTAAAATGTACACAATTCAGATAATTATTTAATTTTATGTTGGCTAAACTTCAATGATTAAATTGTAAACGTACACATATTTTTTAATTAACCACTAACTGACTTTATGTAAATTTTTCTTAACTTAATTTTTCATAAAATAAGTTTGATAGGTTTCTAACTGACTGCTCTCTCTAGGAGCTGTCCATCCTCGGTGGTGCTGAAGTCAGACTGGCCTTTGCGCGCTTTTCACGCCACCTGTGTGCACTTGCAGTGCGTGCGCCCACAGACCTCATGCTCCACCGAGCGCGCAAATCGCTTGTGCATCACCCTATATGACACGCCAAAAGCAATAAATGCGATTTTTTTAGGGATGGAACGTGCAATGACACAACTTACCGGTGTCCACACGCGAGATCTACGCGCCGTTACCGATGTCGCCGTCACGATGAAGTGCGACGCAGCCACAAGGATGCCGAACAAAACCGCCAAAAGCGTCCTGACAGGTAGCAGAGAGTAAGCAACGAACGTAACGAGCATCAGCTGCCAGACCCCTTGCTCAGGTGTTGCGCTCGGTGCGTCAGGCCCCTGCGCGCCCTGCGCCCCGTAACCCAGCACGAGAGGAAACGGGCAACAGAGCAACGCGAACGTGAAGCTGAAAAGCAGCGCAAGCCGCGCGATCTGCTGCAGCTGCGTGACCTGCAGATATTTGACGTTGGTGACGATGAAGAGTGAGGTGAAGATGACGCAGTGGACCGGGTGCGAGCCCTTGGACATGGTGAAGCGCGAGCCAGCGGAGAGCAGCTCCACGAGCGCCAGCGCGGACGCGGCGAGGATGAGGATGGCCAGCGCTTTGAGCGTCGCGGTCTGCTCGAGTTTCAGGTTGTACTTCTGGAAGAGAGTCTCGAGCTCCTTGCAGTCAAACTCGCGCTCGCACGCTCCGGCCAGGCAGCGACTTTTCCTCCGCCGCGTGCGGACTCTGGGAAACGGAACTTCGTCCATAGCGGGGCCATTCATACAGCCAGAGCTCTTCTTCACAAGCAGCGCATGTCTGGCACTTAGTGGTCGCTGTCCTGGCGGCTACCGTCGTGCCTCGAGAAGGGCTCGCGCGCACTGACCCCAGCGCGAGACAGTTTCTAATCCGCAGCACGCGCCGCCACCATCCACAGGTTGGTGACTGTTGTAACGAGCGCCTCCTCTTTTCTCCCCCTCGCTCTCTCACCTCCCTCCTCAAGGCGGTATCCAGGGAACAGACCACCCGCTGCGTTTGCTCGGCACCAGAAAGAGGTTAACATCGATCGCCCAGTGTCGGGACTCCCCTCTCCGCATCCCACAGCTGCATCTCAGAGCCGCGGCCGGATCACGCATGCGCAATGTCAGCGCGAGATTGAGAAACCAGGCACGTCTCCCAGTCCTCAAAAAAGATAAGACAAGACAGCAGCGCAGCTCTGACAGGGCTCGTTTTAAATGGGAAAACGGCGAGCAGTAGGGCAGCCTCCGTGTCTATGAAACGAGCGAACGATGTTTTCCTTTTCGACTCACTAAAGCCGAAATGACCCAGGAGAGTATACCCGCCGTGCGCCTATAAATAGCGCACTGATCAGTGGCCTTTTAATTAAGCACTTTAATTCCAGCTCGTGCCTTTGTTTGGAGTGCCGTTACCGATCCGGCGGCGGAGCAGGTGTTGCGGATTACAGATCGCATTCATCTTTTATTCTCGCGCATCTGCGGCTAAATTGATTACCGCCGGGTGCCTAAGTGGATTTTTACGTTGGGACAATGGGGTTGAGGATTCATGATGAGCTCCTTGTGTTCACTTGGCTGCTGTTAAATGGCCCCTCGGACCCTAAACCCAGAATAGAAGCAGACTTTTGGCGCTGTTAGGGTCCCTGACAACTTTCAAAACACATAAAGTTATTGTTATTTAGTTCGTTTCTTTTATCTCATTGCTAGGACTGGTCACACCAAAAACAATACATTTCAGTCTAAGAAAATTGTGCGTTCACGCCACAGCTAATAACAATACAGGAAAACACTTTCAGAAAGGCTGATGGAAGATTAACACATTGACATTCTAAATACATCCAAAATTAAAGTGTGCACTGTTCAAATAATTTTAAGGTTATCTCCCGTTGGTGTGGATGTTCCATGTCTCGCTTCTTGTAAGAAACCATACGCTACTGAGTTCATTCTATAAATGTTACATTTGATGTGAAATCACATTTGAACTATATCATAGAGTTTTCCCAACAAATATTTTTGACAAATTTGCACTACACTTACATTCATTTTTTTTGTTATTGTTTTTGTCAAAACGTTTGTATTTTGTGTATTACATACATACAGTATTTATTTTTAAATGCACAAACATGTATACTAATACCGATTATGGTCCAACACACATCATGTCAACAGCTTAAACATTGTTCAAGTGGTTTAAAAACCGGAGAAAAGTTTCACAATTTCAAAATCACAGGAATGTTGTTTAATTTGTATGATAAGATTTCCAAAAGGGCAGTTAAATCATGCGAAAAGTCAGGGTTTCTGCTGGCTATTCAGTGCAGCAGACAAATAACCCAGAATCATCTTGTTTTAGTAGCTCAGTATCAGTAGGCATCAAAAAGACATCATTCAAACCATGACACCAAAGAGGAGGTTAGATGCGTTAAAATACTGAATTGTGTGTGGGTTGTGTGGCAAAGGAGCATGCTTGTATTATTTATGAGCGCTTGATTAAACACGACTGCAGCTTGTGCTATAGTGAGTATGATCTGTAACTTTATATCCATCTGGCTCCAGATTTATTGTGAAGATGCCATTTATGCTCAGTAAATACATTTCAGATAAGCCGAGCTGGCACTCAACAGAATGGTAACTGTCATACCTATCACAATACATAACCGTTAGCACCTCTGAGTGATCCATGAATCTCATAAATGCGATAATTAAAGGCTGACATCAAATCAAGCTTTTGAGAGAGTTGCAAGTGAAGTACTCTTACAATTTATGACGTGAGGCCTCCTTGGCATTGACTTGCAGACTGACAGGGTGGTTAGAAGTCATTTTAGTCACTTCCTCAAATACCCTCAAAAAAGTTAATGTGTATTTTTTTGAGTATCTTGCTTGTATGGCCTGCTTTTGATCTCACAGCATGCAGCAGATCATTTCGATGGCTGCTAGAGTTGTCCCAGCATTTATCCTCATGAAAAGTCTGTCAACATTATGAATTAAATCTAAACCCCTACTGTGCTTTTTCAGCTTATCAGTTATCGCTGATTTGTTCATCTAACCTATTTTAGACTGCTATCATTTACTGTTGCAAAAATATATACTTTCTCTCAGTTTATTTTCACCTGCTACTTTTAAACTTGTTAATTTAATGGAATCTATATATTGATCTGCACTTGTGATTGATCACTATATTTCACCTTTTAAGCTTGTGTATTTTTTGTTAGCTTTTTGCTTCACTTTGTTTGAGTGATTGATTTTTTTGAAAGTTTTATTGATTCTCTGTCCATGTCTCACACAGATTCATCTGATGAAAAATATTTCCAACTAAATCTGAATAGTGCAATTAAGGTGAACCAACAGCAGGAACCTGCATTTTCAAAGTACTCTCTAATGTACAATGAAATTAACATAAAACATGCATATGATACAATAGCTATCGGGGGCAACAGGTCAGGCACATTTGGCTCTTTATGTTTTTTATCCATTGATTTAACCATCAATCCAGGTTTGTTGACATGGGGGGATAATCGTAAACATTCTTGGGGAGGGGGGGTTATTATTATTATTATCATTTGCTTAACAACTTTAAAATGGCTTTTTGGTTGCTTTTAGTCTGAAAACGTAAAGAAAACGACACACATACAGCAAGATAATATAATTTCACTTAGCCTACCTGTCCCATCACTTGAAACAAACATCCATCGCTTCTTAAAAGTCTGTGTTAAAAGAGAGCTGCCTGTTGCGCCATTAAATTAAGCCACGACTGCTATAGCATTTCCAGTTTAGGCGCCTTTTCCCTTTATTTTAATTTTGTATAAATACTGTTTGAATGACAGCTTCGTAAATCTGTTAGCAATCAAATATTTAATATCGCTACTCATCATAAGTACTTGGTACATTATCAGCGCAGCGGCAGACGTTTAAAATAATATGACATAATTTACGTCTCTATGATGATTGGTTTATATGAGTAGGGAGGCTAGCCTCCCTTACGAGGTTTCTTTTCCTCAACACCCCTCAGTGCTGAAAGTCAACACTTGATGCTGATTGGCTTTTTTTTTTTTTTACTAACGGAGGCACGAGAGCTAATTTGTCCCCCGGCCTCCCCCTACCCTTCAGTATTACCTAGCATTTGTAATAACATCAGCAGATTCAGCACATTCACGATAGTAAAGCGGCGCTTTCACATCATGGTATTACAACTGTGAAATTACAAACAAAAAAATACACATTCTGAGATATGGACTGAAATGAATTGTGAATTCTATTAATATTAAATCGTCCTCCTACCATTTTCACCTCAAAATTATAGGCATGTTGATTTGAACTTTCTAGTCATCAAAAAAATCCGGAATATTCTATTGGAATGATTTCTGAAGGATTAGGTGACACTGAAGATCAGAGTAATGACATTACAAGAATAAATTATACTTTAAAATATATTACAATATAAAACATTTAAAATTGTATGAATATTTTACAATATTACAGTTTTAACTGTATTTTTAATCAAATAAATGCAGGCTTGGCAAGCATAAAAATAAATATATTTTTTAAATCATTCAAAAATCATCTTACCAACTCCAAGTTTTGTAATCTTATGGTTTTACTTTAGTAATGTAATAATATTTCAGGTTATCAGAACAGCAGCTTTTGTTGATACAAGTTTAAGTTCTATTTCAATTAGCATTTTTTTTTATCATGTGATACGGTAATTTTGTAAAATTAGGATGTGTTCTTGGGACGGCAGTGGCTCAGTTTGGGACGGCAGTGGCTCAGTGGTTCATGTAGGTTGTCTACAAACCGGAAGGTTGGTGGTTCGATCCCGGCTCCACCTGACCAAGTGTCGAGGTGTCCTTGAGCAAGACACCTAACCCCAGCTGCTCCTGCATGCTGGATGGCGCCTTGAATGGCAGACACCGCAGTCAGTGTGTGAATGAGTGTATGAATGGGTGAATGTGAGGCAAATTGTAAAGCGCTTTGGATGGCCATGTGGTCTGTTGAAAGCGCTATATAAATGCAGTCCATTTACCATTTCTTGTCAAAAGGCAAAAATTATGACTTGTGAGCACTGCTCTCAATGTGGCTTGACTGAATGCAGATTGCATTTGAACAATTAACTAAGGAATTACCTCAAAGAGACATTCCACAAATAGAACATATGATAGATGACATTTTATATTAAACAACAATTACCCGTTTTGCAGAACAGATGTTTCGGGGCCATGGTTTCCATGGCCATATGAAATTTTCTCCATCACATTTGTCATATTTGTTATCCCTGACTAGACAAAAGACACTGTGGATTTGTGAGACCTTTGTCAGTGATGTCACACCACTTCGCCCTCTTGAACGAGAGAGTAGGACTCAGCTAATGCTCATGTCACTGTGCCAGTCTTAGACACAGCAGGAGCTAAAAATGGACAGATAAGCAAAGGGGTGGGGAAAAACGCAACAAAAAAAGAGATGCGAGAGAGAGGTCCCCTGCTTCTAAACCATCCTGTTTTCACAGATTAGCTTTTTATTGATCTACCCCTCACCTGCTCCCTCTCTCAATTTCTCCCGTACATGCTCTCTTTGAGTGCAGCTACCTACCGGTGGCAGTACATCTACACACACTCACACACACTTATGCTAACACATTTTTCTTTTTCATCTGTGTGTATTCCTCTCTGCCAGGCCCTTTGTGAGTAGAGAGACTCTAAGAATAGCAGTCAATCAGATGAACATCTCAGAACGTCTGCTTCCAAAGGAGTTCTGCCGCGCATGTTTGTGTGTGTGCGCGCGTGTCTCGAGAGTAAGAGAGACAGCAGAGAAATGAGAACAGACAGCCTTACACGCACCAGTCTCCTTGCATTATATTTGGATAGTAACAACACACATACATACGCACATGTACGCTCAAACAAAACAGATGTGCACACGCAATGACAGCTTGCAGTTTGGAACCTCCGTTCCACCTCCTGGTTGGTGGGCAGGGGTTGCGTTTCCATAGTAACAGAAAAAGGGAGCTCCCCAGGCCCCTCCTATGTGCACAAGTGCTGTAAGTTCACCACGGATTCAAACGTGTAAATATTTTCTCACACTGGTGAGACGTTTTATGTTAATAACCCAAAAATGACAAATAATATGCTATGAATTACAAAACCGCAATTACGATATGACATTTATGTGGGTATTGCGACGTATACACAAACATTAAAGAGAACCAGTCGCAATTTTCCAAAATGTCAAAAAGAACTTTTAAAGCACATGGGTCAGATGAGCCAGAAACTTCCGGCTGGTTTCCTGTGACCAGGCACGGGTCACTTCCTTTTCTGAAGCTGGGTGAAAATGTCTGATTCGGGGATGAGTCACGCAGTGCTTGCCCTTTATAGAACATACGCACACCAACTCATAAACTCACAGCTTATGAGCTGCATAGCAAAGATGTGATATTCTGTGTGTTGATAACCCTAACTAAGCTGATTTGCTGGCCTAAGGCATTGCTAGGATGTAGGTGGTTGTTAGGGCATTTCTACGATGTTGGTTAGTATTAGAGCATCACTAGGGGTTTACAGCTGTGTTCTGGGTGGTTGCTATGACATTTATAGGGTGTGGGTGGTTGTTAAGGCATTGCTATGAGTTTGGTAGTGTGTTTTGTTATAGTACAGTTGTAGTATAGTAGTATTTATTTAAACTGAACTGAGCTGGATGATGACATCACTGAATTAAACGATGAACTGCCTTTAACTGTCATTTGGCATTTTTGACACACTGCTTTCCTAATTAATGTTGTTCAGTTGCTTGAACACTATCTGTTTTGGTTAAAGCGCTATATAAATAAAGGTGACTTGACTTGACTTTTGAGTGGTTGTTGGGACAGTTATAGGTTGTTGGTGGTTGTTAAGACATTGCTGGGGTATAGTAGTATGTTTTGGGTGGTTGTTAGAGAATTGCTACAGTGTTGGTTATTATTAGGGCATTACTTGGGGTTTGCACGTGTGTTCTGGGTAGTTGCTATGGCATTTAAAGGGTGTGGGTGGTTGTTAAGGCATTGCAAGGAGTTTGGTAGTGTGTTTTGAGTGGTTGTTGGGGCAGTTATAGGGTGTTGGTGTTGTTAAGGCATTGCTATGGGTTTGGTTGTATGTTTTGGGTGGTTGTTAGAGCATTGCAACAGTGTTGGTTATTATTAGGGCATCACTTGGGGTTTGCACATGTTTTCTGGATGGTTGCTAGGGATTTGGTAGTGTGTTGGTGGTTCCTAAGGTATTGCTAGGGGTTTGATAGTATGTTTTGGTTAGTTGTTAGGGCATTTCTACGATGCTGGTAATTATTATGGCATCACTTGGGGTTTACAACTATGTTCTGGGTAGTTGCTATGGAATTTATAGGGTGTGGGTGGTTGTTAAGACATTGCTAATGGTTTGGTAGTGTGTTTTCAGTGGTTGATGGGGCAGTTATAGGGTTTTGGTTATTATTATGGCATCACTAGGGGTTTACAACTGTGGGTTGCTATGCCATACTGTTGGTGGTTGTTAGGGCATTGCTTGGGGCTTGGTAGTGTATTTTGGTGGTTGCTAGGGTATTTTTACGATCTTGGTTATTATTAGAGCATCACTGAGGTTTGTAATTATGTCCTCTGCGCGGAGGACCTTCACTGATGACGTAGGCTTGAGGAATTTGGTGTCTGCTTAATCCATAACCACGCCCCTCCAACTGACAGTAGACAGGCTGCCTGTGTGTTTGCGAGCATTGACAGCGCGTGAAAGGAGAGATGGCGAGGAGGTGCATTTTTGGTTGTGGAACTCCGTGTGTTCCTGTTCTTCATCTTCCTCCTCCTCCTGCTGCAAACTAAATTGCGGTGATTCAGGTGGCGAGTATTCCTGATTGCAACCGATTGTAAACTTGCGTTTAGATCTGCCTCCATTTTTTGAATTAAACACCTACTTATTTAGATCCAATCAGGTGCTAGTTGGAATATAAGCCACGCCCACTATTTTCCTCATTTATTATTCCGTTTCTCTCGGAAATACGTCACAACACTGGAGAAAAGTCGTTTGCAACTTCCGTTTCACGGGGACTTTAAGTACATTTTTCAAGTATCTGTACTTTACTGGAGTAGTTTTATTTTGAGTAACTTTTACTTTTACTTCACTACATTCCAAAGCATAAGATCGTACTTTTAACTTCACTACATTTCATAAAACATATCGTTACTCCTTATAATATATCACGTGCTCCGACACGCAGAGGCGGTGTCTGATTCATCATGAACGAGTCTTTTCAAAATAAACTTTTAAATCGGATCGCAAATCGCACCAAACGATTCATTTACGAATTAGAATGATTCGACAGCAGCTGTCTGGAGTCGACCACTCACTGATTCAAATGAACCATTTAGTGCGAGTCTCCAGAAGTAAGAACCGGGAGATGCTCAGTCAGGACAGTTGACGGGCCACTGCTGCGCGTAGTCATGAAAGCTTATCATTTTCACGTGTTTTTAAATTACCACTTGACGATTTAAACATTAAAGCATCCAAACACAAGACACGAAAAAGCTTAACAGAGTAGCTGGTTACTCGCGCGCTGAGTTCGGTGTGAACCGAGCTGTCTTCTGCGAAGTTCTCCTCGAAGTCCCTCCTGCACCTGAACGAACAAATGCAAATCGCAGTTTGAACAAACAAAAAGATGTGAAAGAGCCCAATTCAGTACTCGCGGTGTTCTGGTGTTCAGGGCTCACGCAGAGAGAGGCGTCTCTCAAAACACTTGAACACCGAAACTGCTTCTTTTTGCTCTTGTGCCGACAAATACATACAAAATATATCAAAAATACCCGCCTTGGAAAGTATGCTCGAAAAAACAGTTTTTTTTTCAGTTATTTGTCAGTTATTTCTTAAGTGAAAGTAAACCGTTGAGGAAAAAGATGCGTTCATCGTCTCTTAAAGAGACCAGGCCTAATTTAGCTACTAGCTGCTGTAATGTTAATCCAAGAAAATGAAAGAAAATTCACTCACTGCTCTTGACTGCATTACTTTGTAGCAGAGGTGGGGACAAGTCACACATGGTCAAGTCCAAGCAAGTCTCAAGTCTTAATCATCAAGTCTCGAGACAAGTCTCAAGTCACAGTTCAGATAAATCAAGCAAGTCAAGTCAAGTCAAGCGTTCACCCTAAGCAAGTCAAGTTGAGTCCTGATAAGTTTCAAGTCAAGTCAAGTCAGTACTAAAATAAATAGAGGTAAATTTTGTTCAATACATATTTATTTTTGCACAGAAAATATGAACTTGTATACAATTATTATGTATCTTATTCATTATACATTTGCTATATATGAATCATACGCATATCTGTGCTACATTAATATCTGATATATAATACAATTAAATTGTGTTGTTTACACAATCCAGTCGTCTAATTAAATTTAATTGAAACAGTCTAAAATGTGTTGCATTTACAGAAAATAAGGTTTGTCAAGACAATGGCACTAAGCTGTGAACGATAGTGTCCGGTTCGCGAACGAATCGTTCGATTGAACCAGTTCACCAAATCGAACTGAATCGTTTTAAACGGTTCGCATCTCTAATACGCATTAATCCACAAAAGACTTAAACTGTTAACTTTTTTAATGTGGCTGACACTCCCTCTGAGTCCAAACAAACCAATATCCCGGTGTAATTCATTTACTAAAACAGTACACTGACTGAACTGCTGTGAAGAGAGAACTGAAGATGAACACTGAGCCGAGCCAGATAACGAACGAACGATTGACTCGTTCTCAAGTCAAGATCCGGTTGCATCGGTTTTCGGATCACCAGTACACTGAACCGAGAACTGTTTCCTTCGGACGCGTCCAGCATTAAAATTCAGGTTATGCCACTGTTATAGCTAAATTCCCCAATACATCTATTTATGAGACGTATCAGTAATGATAATGGTCACATTTCTAATAAGTAATAAAACATATGCAACCAAGGCCAAATTATGACAAACATAAAAGATTAATTAACGTACATTAGTAATCGTTATAGATCTTAATGAAACGAACTATAAAGAAATTACTTTATTACCTTTCTTTGTGGTTCTTGAAATGTCGAATGAAATTTGATGCTGTCGTGTCGGATATTCTTGCTTTGCATATTTTGCATCTGGCAAATCTTTTTTTATCGGAACGGTCCACTTCAAAGTCCTATTTGTGGAGCTCGACTAATGTCTACCATGTTTGACGTGGTTTGAATTTTGCAGCGTTTAAAGGCACAGACGCTGGTTAGTGGTGCTGATGTCACAATATATTTTTTTTAATTGTTAATTTTTTTGCTGATTGTTTATTGTACATTCAAGTCATTGTCGAGTCTTCCACTTCAAGTAAAGTCAAGTCTCAAGTAACTTGTTCTCAAGTCAAAGTCAAGTCATTTTCATACTTTAATCAAGGAAGTTAAGTCCTGAAAATTGTTACTCGAGTCAGACTCGAGTCAAGTCATGTGACTCGAGTCCCCCACCTCTACTTTGTAGTTTTAACAAAAATGTATGCACAGTCAAACCAAAAAATATTCAGACTCCAGATATAATTTTTGATATGTATATTTTACTAGTAGGTACAGGACACTAATGCATTTATGTAAGTGAGTATAGCAAACTGTGACATATTATACCCAAAGAATCTTCATACAGTGAACTACTAGCGAAATAGATAAATATAATGTTTTTATCTCTCTATCTATATATAAAATTATACTATATAATAAAATTATTCAGCACCTTATAAAGCACCATGCATTGCTAATGTTTTTTTTTTTTTTCTGAATTGCTAGTGCAACCTTTTCACACCACAGTCTGAACAAAATAAAGCATTGCTCGCTAATTGGTCAACAAAGTATTGATAGTTGTGTAAATATTGTAACAGTTGTCTGTAGTTTTGGTTGATTGTAATCCATCAAATAAATTTCTGTCAAAGTTATGACATTATCAAAACTAATTTGTTCTGACACAGTTTAACTCTAAGTTCTTGTCATATTTTATAACCATTTTACAAGCGATAGCAAATAAACTGTAATAATGTGAGAGATGTTGAAGGTGTCTGAATAAATTTTGATTTGATTGTATATTTCATTTTTACATTGAAGACTATCCAGTTCTATTTTACATTTAATTATTCGGTTTCTGTACCTTGACACCTACAAACTTGAAAAAAAAAAACTTAAACATTGTGTAAATAGCACAAATAAATAAAAAGAACGAACATACAAATTAAACAATTTCAAACAGGGCCCACTGGTACAACCTTCAGCGGGGCCTCGCAAACCCCAGCTACGGCCCTGGATGTTGCTAAAAGTAAGTTATTAATGTCGAAATTTAGGATTAATTATTGTAACTGAAAATCATATTTAGGTCAAAATTGTCAGTTGTTTGGGAACTAAATCCACTGTAAAGAGTGATCTATTTAAGCCCACTGAAATGCTCGAGTGCAGACGATGCAGACACATCAATCATCTCTGTGTTTTAGGTAAAAAATAAAATAAAAATAACCATTAAACTAACACAGATTAAATAAAATAACTCATGCATGTTCAAATTCCCCGCTGCGGTAATATTAACAGTTTTATTAAAATGATATCATGTCCTATGTGACATCTGTTTTTATATTGTTTATCAACAGTAACGTTATATTGTTTGGATTAACTAGACAAGTAGACAGACATGAATATTTATTCATAACCGTACCGAAAATAAGTAAATATTGTTAGCTGATGCTAACTGTCTAGCTAACAAGCTTGCTGGTGCTAACTTGAGGTAATTTTTATAAATAATGTCCAAATACTTTATTCAACCACCTTGTAGTAAGTTCGTGTGGGAAAAGAAGAGGACAAAGGGGTCGGCAGGACTGCTGACGTATTTATTGAACAGAAAATAACTTAAACTTTGCAAACACCAAATGGTGACTTCTATTCTGGCACGTTGTCCCGGCACTTCCGATTTACTCTTTCCGGTTTCGTTTCCGGCTTCGCATCAGCAGTCCGTCTCTCTCTCGCTTGTTTCCGATTCTCCTGGCGTTTTATACTCTCTCCACGCCAATTACTAGAACCAGAAACAGGTGATGATAATTTTCGCCCAAACCACTCACTTACCGCTCATCTCCTGATTCTCTCTCCCGCTGCAGACTTCGCTAAACCACGCCCCCCCTGCCACATACCCCCACCGCCCGACTCAGGCCGGGGAGCAATCCTCTCCCATTTCTGGAGAGGAAGTGGGCCACCGCCATCTGAACACCCGGCCTGTGGATCACCTTGAACTTAAAAGGCTGAAGAGCTAGATACCAACGAGTGATCCGCGCGTTCACCTTCATGCGGTGGAGCCACTGCAGCGGAGCGTGGTCCGAACAGAGGGTGAACTCCCGTCCCAGGAGATAATAGCGGAGGGTGAGGATGACCCATCTGATGGCAAGGCACTCTTTTTCGATGGTGCTGTACTTAGCCTCTCTCTTCGAGAGCTTCCGGCTAATGTACAGCACCGGCCGTTCCTCTCCCTCTATCTCCTGGGACAGGACTGCCCCCAGCCCCCTGTCCGACGCGTCTGTCTGCAACAGAAAAGGGAGAGAAAAATCAGGAGAGTGTAACAACGGCCCGCCACACAGGGCAGCCTTGACCTGAGTAAAGGTCTGCTGACACGGCTCCGTCCACTGGACCGTATCTGGCACCTCCTTTTTAGTGAGGTCAGTCAAAGGGCTGGTGAGGTCCGAATAATTAGGAATAAACCGTCTATAATATCCCGCCAGCCCCAAGAACTGCCTCACCTCCTTTTTGGTCTTGGGACGTGGGCAGGTCGCAATAGCGGCTGTCTTATCAATTTGGGGACGCACCTGCCCATGCCCCAAGTGGAAGCCCAGATACCGTACTTCCACCCGCCCAATCGCACACTTCTTTGGGTTGGCCGTGAGCCCCGCTCCCCTCAGCGACCTCAGGACAGCCCTCAGGTGCTGCATATGCCGCTGCCAATCATTACTAAATATAATTATATCATCTAGGTAGGCAGCTGCATACGCAGCATGGGGCCGTAGGATCCTGTCCATGAGGCGCTGAAAGGTAGCGGGAGCCCCGAACAAGCCAAACGGAAGGGTAACAAATTGGTGTAATCCAAACGGCGTTGTGAAAGCTGTCTTTTCTCTGGACAATGGAGACAAGGGGATCTGCCAATAGCCCTTTGTTAAGTCCAATGTCGAATAAAAGCGAGCCGTGCCTAGCCGATCAAGCAACTCGTCAACCCGCGGCATTGGATACGCGTCGAATTTCGACACAGCATTCACCTTGCGGTAATCTACACAGAAACGGACTGAGCCGTCCGTTTTCGGAACTAAAACTATCGGGCTCGCCCAGTTACTATTAGATTCTTCTATTACCCCCATGTCAAGCATAGCGCCTAATTCAGCCTGAACTACTTTTTTCTTGTGCTCAGGTAAACGATATGGCCGGCTGCGAACTACCACGCCCGGCTCGGTCTCGATATGGTGCTGAATCAGGTTAGTACGGCCCGGTAGGGGCGAGAAGACGTCGGCAAACTCTGCCTGCAATTTCGTTAAATCAGTGAGTTGGGACGGCGAGAGGTGATCTCCACCTGGAGCCAGGGCGAGGGATTGTGGTTTGATATTCGCCTCTGGCCCGAGATCATCCTCTCCGCCAATCACCGTTGCCAACATCACTGATTCCGCCTCATTCCATTTTTTAAGGAGATTGAGGTGGTAGATCTGACGGGACCCGTTCCTATCGGACCGTATTACCTCATAATCGAGATCACCAACCTGTCGTGCGACCTCGAACGGTCCCTGCCACTTAGCCATTAATTTGGAGCTCGACGTTGGGAGTAATACAAGTACTTTCTCTCCCGGTGCAAATTTGCGTAACCTAGTTCCCCTGTTATACAGCTGGCTCTGGCGGTCCTGGGCTTGTAACAAATTCTCCATTGATAGCCGCCCCAATGTGTGGAGTTTTGTTCTCAAGTCCAGCACATACTGAATTTCGTTTTTGCCCTGAGATGGTCCCTCCTCCCACGTTTCTCTCAGTACGTCGAGCACCCCCCGGGGCTGGCGTCCATAGAGAAGCTCGAAGGGGGAAAACCCCGTGGAGGCTTGCGGGACCTCTCGCACAGCGAATAACAAGGGCTCTAGCCACCTATCCCAATTTTTGGCGTCTTCGTGAACGAACTTACGGATCATGGATTTAAGCGTGCGATTAAATCGTTCGACCAGGCCGTCGGTTTGTGGGTGATAGACGCTAGTTCGAATCGACTTAATGCCCAATAATCCGTACAGTTCGCGTAGCGTACGTGACATAAACGCTGTGCCCTGATCGGTGAGGATTTCTTTTGGAATCCCCACCCGGGAGATAAGACGAAACAGGGCATCCGCAACACTTTTAGCGGAAATGTTGCGGAGGGCCACCGCTTCAGGATATCGTGTTGCATAATCAACTATGACTAGTGCAAAGCGATGTCCTCGTGCCGATCGCTCTAATGGCCCGATGAGGTCCATACCAATTCTCTCGAAGGGGACCTGCATTAAGGGAAGAGGGCGCATAGGCGCTTTTGGGGCGGCCGGTGGGTTTACCAACTGACATTCCGGACAAGACGCGCACCACCTGCGCACGTTGTCATGAATGCCCGGCCAAAAGAAATGGGCCATGAGGCGATTTAGTGTTGCTGCCTGTCCCAAATGGCCCGCCATAGGATTAGAATGAGCCGAGTGGAAAAGCATTTCCCTGCAGCCCTTTGGAATTAACAATTGGGTTGTATTCAATTTTGTCCGAGCGTCTCCGCCAATCACCGTTGCCAACATCACTGATTCCGCCTCATTCCATTTTTTAAGGAGATTGAGGTGGTAGATCTGACGGGACCCGTTCCTATCGGACCGTATTACCTCATAATCGAGATCACCAACCTGTCGTGCGACCTCGAACGGTCCCTGCCACTTAGCCATTAATTTGGAGCTCGACGTTGGGAGTAATACAAGTTCTTTCTCTCCCGGTGCAAATTTGCGTAACCTAGTTCCCCTGTTATACAGCTGGCTCTGGCGGTCCTGGGCTTGTAACAAATTCTCCATTGATAGCCGCCCCAATGTGTGGAGTTTTGTTCTCAAGTCCAGCACATACTGAATTTCGTTTTTGCCCTGAGATGGTCCCTCCTCCCACGTTTCTCTCAGTACGTCGAGCACCCCCGGGGCTGGCGTCCATAGAGAAGCTCGAAGGGGGAAAACCCCGTGGAGGCTTGCGGGACCTCTCGCACAGCGAATAACAAGGGCTCTAGCCACCTATCCCAATTTTTGGCGTCTTCGTGAACGAACTTACGGATCATGGATTTAAGCGTGCGATTAAATCGTTCGACCAGGCCGTCGGTTTGTGGGTGATAGACGCTAGTTCGAATCGACTTAATGCCCAATAATCCGTACAGTTCGCGTAGCGTACGTGACATAAACGCTGTGCCCTGATCGGTGAGGATTTCTTTTGGAATCCCCACCCGGGAGATAAGACGAAACAGGGCATCCGCAACACTTTTAGCGGAAATGTTGCGGAGGGCCACCGCTTCAGGATATCGTGTTGCATAATCAACTATGACTAGTGCAAAGCGATGTCCTCGTGCCGATCGCTCTAATGGCCCGATGAGGTCCATACCAATTCTCTCGAAGGGGACCTGCATTAAGGGAAGAGGGCGCATAGGCGCTTTTGGGGCGGCCGGTGGGTTTACCAACTGACATTCCGGACAAGACGCGCACCACCTGCGCACGTTGTCATGAATGCCCGGCCAAAAGAAACGGGCCATGAGGCGATTTAGTGTTGCTGCCTGTCCCAAATGGCCCGCCATAGGATTAGAATGAGCCGCATGGAAAAGCATTTCCCTGCAGCCCTTTGGAATTAACAATTGGGTTGTATTCAATTTTGTCCGAGCGTCTTGGGTCACTCGATACAACCGGTTTTTTAAATGGCAAAATATGGATAGGAGAGCGGTAGGGCAGGTTGGAGAGACTGGCCATCGATAGCGCGGACCTGTTGAAACGCATGTTTTAGGGTCTCATCCTGAGACTGCTCCAGAGGAAAGTCATCACGCTCCGAGAGAATCAGTCTCCCGATTTCGTTCGGTTCCCCTGAAGCAGAACCCAGCGGTCCTGGCTCAGTTTCCCCCACCTGTACCCGTGCGGTCTCCTTCCGCACCTTATTTCCCCAATAATCATCCGCACATAACGACCCCAATAAAACCGTAAACGCGGGCCAATTCGTTCCCAAGATTATCGGATGCCGAAGGTGGGGACTAACCGCCACCTCCACACTATGCTTTTGTCCCCGGAATTGAATTATAATTGGGACAACCGGATACTCCACCACATCCCCGTGTACGCACCGCACCTTAACCACGCGGCTTGTATCCAATGCCCCCGGTTGAATCAGGCTTTGATGGATTGAGGTTTGGTTACATCCTGAATCCACCAAGGCCGGATATGTACCCCCCTTGATACTCACAGGTATTTGGTACTCGCAAGCCTGACCGGGGGTGACCTGTGGGACGTCCGGGACCCGGATCATCGTCCCCATCTCCATCACTGGACCCCTGTCCACGAAATGCTCTGGGTTCCGGCAACGCCAACAGGCCAGCCCAGACCTACCCGCCGCCCCAGTGGCAGGGAGTGGATTGGAGAATTGGCGCGGAGAGAGCGGAGAGACGGAAGCACTGTCCCTGTACAGTTTTGGGCGGGGCCCTGGGACTCACGAAGTGCTCTTGGTCAAACCGAGGAGGGCCGGGTGGACGGGACCTAGGGAGAGGGACAGGGCGAGAGAGAGAGGGGGGAGAGAGAGAAGGAGAGAGAGAATTAGTAGCTGGGGGTGCGCCGACCCCTGGGCACGCCACCATGTGGTCCTCCGCCAGATGGATTTTTGGGAAGCCGAGCGATGAACTGCTCCAGCACCACCAGGTCGACGACATGCTCCACGTCGCTTCCCTCGGCTAGTAGCCACTTGCGGCAGGAGTCCCGGAGCTGTTGGGCCATCGCGAAGGGCCGACTGGCCTCGCCCAAGTCCAGGGACCGGAAGCGCTGGCGATGTTGCTCTGGCGACCGGCCGACCCGCTGGATGATGGCCCTCTTCAGGTCATTGAAGACCAGGAGGTTCGCCACCGGAAGTTGTTGGGCGGCCACCTGGGCCTCGCCGGAGAGCAGGGGAATGAGGCGCACCGGCCACTGCTCGCGGGGCCACCCGCAGGCCTCCGCCGATTTCTCAAACAGTTCCAGGAAGGCCTCGGCGCGAACCTCCCGATCAATCCAGCTCCGGAACCTCTCGCGGTCCTCCTGCTGGGCCTGAACGATGGCTTGGAATCGTCTTTCCTGATCGGTCCTCAGGTCCAGCAGGGCCTGGTGTTGTTCGCGGTGCAGGACCGCGAGGGAAGCAATAACGTCCGCAAGTGGCGTGGAGGACGGGCTTTGCATGGCGGCGGCGGCGGTCCTACTTCCTTCCCGGGTTTCGGCACCAGTGTAGTAAGTTCGTGTGGGCAAGGAAGAGGACAAAGGGGTCGGCAGGACTGCTGACGTATTTATTGAACAGAAAATAACTTAAACTTTGCAAACACCAAATGGTGACTTCTATTCTGGCACGTTGTCCCGGCACTTCCGATTTACTCTTTCCGGTTTCGTTTCCGGCTTCGCGTCAGCAGTCCGTCTCTCTCTCGCTTGCTTCCGACTCTCCTGGCGTTTTATACTCTCTCCACGCCAATTACTAGAACCAGAAACAGGTGATGATAATTTTCGCCCAAACCACTCACTTACCGCTCGTTTCCTGATTCTCTCTCCCGCTGCAGACTTCGCTAAACCACGCCCCCCCTGCCACACACCTATATATATATAGATAACATCTGGGGAGAAAAGAAAGGATGTGATGTTCAGAACATGGTAACTACAGTAATTATCCAAGTGGGAAGAGATGCACCCCGTTTGGCCAGGGGTGTTTTTACACCACAGACAAGGTTTGAGAAGGAAAAAATCATTATGAAAATATAATTATATTTTCCTTAAAATGTTCTTCCGAACTTCAGGCCTTATTATCATGTCATATATAACTGTGATGTTCTGTAAAACAACAAACTTTAAAATACTTTGTTCTTACTGGTGAAAATCAGATGGTCATCTCTGTTTTCTCTCAGGTACATCACAGTGTAAGCTTTCACAGTTAACATCACTCTCATCAGCGTAGTCCATATCAACAACAAAAATATATCTTGACTCCATATAGTGGTTATTTTGGAAAAAATCCCAGGTATTTTGAACAGTAGGATTATAAAAAAAAAATATGTGCTAATATAAAATTTAATTAAGTAGCCTTTATAAAATTGCAAACATCTATCTTTCAGTACTTTTTTACTTAAGTACATAAAAATGGAGTACTTTTGTACTTTCACTTGAGTAAAATGGAAAAAGGAGTACTTTTACTGGAGTAATATTTTACTATACGTATCTGTACTTTTACTCAAGTACGTGATCTGTGTACTTCGTCCACCACTGGGCATGACTGATGATAGTGTCCTGGTCCAGTCATGACAACGCGATTCTCAGCCTGCGCTCCAGCTGAGTAATCAATTTTATTTTTAAAAATAATTTATATATTTTATATTCAAACTGAAAACATGATGTGATTAACACTCAAGTCATTCAAGTCATCGTGTCTCAAGTCAAGTCAAGTCCCGAGTCTTTAACTTCCAAGTCCGAGTCAAGTCTCAAGTATTTTATTTTTTGTCAAGTCAAGTCATAAAAATAGCGACTCGAGTCGACTCGAGTCCAAGTCACCAAGTCACAAGTCCCCATGTCTGGCTATTAGGGCATACTAACACAGCCAAGCAGGGTCTCTCAGCCTGTCTGACCTGTCTCTGTGGAAAAGTGCAAAAAACCTCTCTCAGACATACCTGTTTAGGCTGGGAGACCATCAAACAAG
Source organism: Carassius carassius (assembly GCF_963082965.1). Lineage (NCBI taxonomy): Eukaryota > Metazoa > Chordata > Actinopteri > Cypriniformes > Cyprinidae > Carassius > Carassius carassius. The sequence goes on from NC_081781.1 coordinate 19,468,322, forward strand.
TAATGTTGTTCATTACATAGTGAAAGTAAAATCCATGGATGAATTAACTTCCTCAACTCTTATTTGCACGTAAGCACTTAGGAGCTGGTGGGTTTGTTCTTCAGGGACATATTTCACTGTGAGTGTTGATTTGTGTTATAATGTGTTTGCAGCCCCACAAGAGACATCAGCTAATCCTAGCTGAGAACATCAGAAACATGACCCATAATCTTGCACTTTAGCCACCTACAAGCCACGGCTAAGTCAAACACTCCACCCACACAACAAGGACATTTATCACTCCACAACTTTTCCAAAGGGACGATGAATAGATTTAATCTTTGTATATTAACCATTTTCTAATTCTCTTGTTCTACACGGTCACCGTACTCTCACTATAATGATTTTTTTCTTTATTAGCATCCAGCTTGTACGCCACCTCCACTTTAAGTGAATCTCACAAGGGTACTTTGAGATAAATTGCCAGACATCAATCAGCAATTAAAAGTTTTTATTGAGTTTTTAATTTGATGTTGATGGGAAATGTAGGAAGTTTATTACTGCTGTGTTCCGTTCAACTCAGACGTGGGATATTTCTACCTAACATAGCTGACCTAAAGGTATATAAAGTAACAAAATGGTACAGTTTTGCAGGTACAGTTATCAGCAGGGAGGCCTCTGTAAACACTGGCTCAAAAGATTTTTATTATCTTGAAATCTAGGAACTTTGACTCATTGAAGCATTTTATTTGTTTAAAGGTTAGTGATTATCAGTAACTGTGTACATCCTGGATGCCACTTTCTTTAATGTGACAAAATACAGAGAAACTGTATGAGAAACTGGCAAACCTTCGACCAAGTTGGAAATGCGAAAAATAATTAAATAATAAAATAGTATAATGAGAATCCTCTCTGGTTGAAAATGAGTGACACAACATAAGGGTTAAGAAATGTACAAAGAGATAAAAAGTAAATTTATTACCTGAAGTGTTGCTTGTGATTTCAGAAGCATTTAGTAGAGCTGCGTGTGCTGTTGATTTTGACACATTTATTCGCGTGCAGTGCTAACAGGCCTGAAGCTCTTCACTGACCTGTTCTCCATAACACTCAGCAGTAGCCAGCAGCATTGGCGGCACAGATAAAAAGGCATCGTCTGTTTAACCGGCTGTACTTTTTTAGTCCAATAACTGAACTATTTATAAACTTTCTACTAGTATCTACTGGCAGCATTTTCTGGACTCCTAACATTCAAAAGAAATCTTATAATAGTGTTGAGTGTATATCACTTAAGGAAGACACAGTGAGTATCCAAGTTTACTTTTGTATTCATATTCAGCTGCATTCTAGGAAGTACATTAATTTAGACAGGGGAACAAATGCTGGAAAAACATTATTTTTGAAAGGCAAAAATACAAGAAGAATGAACAGAGGTGGATTGGAGATGTAATCCCAAAAGAAATGGAAATTAATTCAATTCTTCCTTTAGGTTTTCAATAAAGAGACAAGTGAAAACCTGTCTTCATTGGGATTTGGGATTAGAGACACCCTGATCAAGTGGTTGCTTAAAGCAGGAAGAAAACGTTGACTCCAGGTTTATCTTCAATAAGAGACCTCAGTCACACATCACTGAGATGATAATGAAAGGCGCAGCTGAGGTGAAGATATGTGAAAGGGCACTTTGTCTAAACAATTTCTTTTATGGATTTAACTCCATGAATAGCTTTACTGCACTGCTGCTTGAAGACAAAGCAGATGCTACTGAAGTTATTCATTGCACTAGGGGTGTCCCAAACTAAGGATTTTCATAGTCGAATCTGAATTTTTTCAGATAGTCAAAATCATATGTTTGGGGGCGGGGCAAAATAATTAACAAGAGTCAAGTCACACATTCGACAGCCATAATTACTGATGTTTACTCACAGGGAAAACACCTTGCAGATATAAACGGGGTAAATAATGTTTTGTGTTTTGATGAACAGATAGCTAACACTTAACGTCGGCGAAACCATAACAAATAACTTTTTTTTCTTTTTTTTTACAATAGTGCTCTCATTATAACGTTAGCCTAAAACGTTAGCAGTTAATGTTCTGCATTTCTGTTTTGAACTGCGCACGCTGAAGGTGACATGCATCTTATCTCAAGTAAATAATATATCCACGATATATATACACCAGCTGAAATGTTTTGAATTTACTTGTACCCTACCTGTTTGAAAAAATCCAGTCTCTGCCTGTGTCAGTTTGAGTCTTGGTAAAGTTTTAAATCCCTGCCGCCAAGATGTTCCTCTGTCGGTCACAGATTATGGAAAGTGAAACATAAATCTATAGGGGTGGTTGGATTTATTCACGCACTTTAAAATATTAATTTGAAGCTTCTTTCTTTTCAGATTCTTACAGCTTTATCATAACAGGCTGTATATTAACTTATTCTGAGAAAACTGGTAGTTCTATGTGAAATCAGACATTTGAGCTCCCCCATATAGTCAGAAGAGCATAATCAATAACACCCCGTGAGCATTCGACTGTTAGATTGGTAGTCGAATCATGCTCCTCGAATCAAAGCATCGATTCGTCAACTATTCAGGGTCACCCCTACATTACACTGAGCAAAGTATTGAAACCAACTAAACTAAGTTTGATTAACAAACAAATCTATGAACAAAATGTGAGCAGTGCTTCAGGTGCAAAAAGTGCTACTACAGTGTTATAATTTTCCATTGTACGGTGCTGTAAAGAAATCACATCTGACATTCTGGAGACAAGAGCTGGCTCAGTTTGTTATGAGTTTTTTTTTTTTTTTTAGGTGGTTGCTAAGGTGTTGACTAAATCACTTTTGTAACTCTAATAAGAATAAAATTGTATTCACAAAATGAAGAATATGCAGTATTTTTAGGCATTTGATTTCTTTATACAATGGAGCCTATGTAGCATTTCTTTTCTTTTTTTTGTTCTACTGTAGTTTTTTGTCTTTTTTATTAGTTTCTTATTCTTCTTTAATTGCTGATTCTTTACTTGTCTTCAGTGAGCCTGAGTTTTAATTTTATTTAGATATATTGACACTGGTGACAAGAATAATGAAATTGCTAAGGTATCAAAATTGTCATCTTTTATTAAAAGCCAAAATTACTATATTGTGATATATATCATTACCGTGTAATAAAATGTATCATTTCGTGTATATAAGATTTTGTTCTTATCGCCCACCCCTAGTTAGGGCTTTGATAGTGTGTTCAAGTTGTCAGTCTGCCATCAACAAGCAGTTGCTGTGATCTGGGTGGTTGCCAAGCTATAGTTAGGTGTTTGTTAGGACATTGCATGAGTTTTGGTAATGTGTTTTGGCTGGTTGCTAGGGTTTTGATGGTCATTAGGATATCACAAGGGGTTTGCTAATATATCTTGGGTTGTACTCTACCTGGTCTGAGCGGAATTCAAATCTGCATTTTGGGCATAGGATGCATGCATGCTAACAAGGACACTAAAGGCCACAGAAACTGGTGTTTCCAGTGTGGAGAGTAGGCCATGCAAACAAGAAAGCCAAAGACTGCTGCTTTCAGCGTCAGGCACCAGTGTACCTTTTGGGATCTGGGGCTGAGGTTTAACTGCAAAGCACTTACTAGCTGGCCTCCATTACACTAGTGTCAATGTTGTTAGGCAGCGTCGCTAAATGTCCCTAGATATTTGTAGGGAGCATTTTCAATGGAAGTGGAAACAATGTTATTAGTAATGCACCACTAATAAGTCCTTATATATTCTTTTCCTCAGCAGTATTAACAGTGGCATTCCCTGTGGTGCTATGCTCCCTGCAGGGCTCTCGGAACTGATGAAGGGGTATTAGCATAATTAGTTAAATGTTAGCTGCTGAATGATTGTCCTCCAGTTTGGCTGACCAACAGCACCAGTCTCATACAGGCAAAAAGAATGATGATACAATCTAGAGGGGAGTGAAAGAAGGAGAAAGGAGGAAATGAGGGTTGCATATGGAAGAGCTATGAAGGAAATACTGGAAAGACACTAAAAAGTTAGAAAGCTAGTATGCAAGGAGGACAGTGGTAAGGAATGAGTGATCAGAGCGATCGGATAAAGTCAGAGATATAAAGAGAGATTAAGACAGTCAACAGGGGAGAGGCCATCTGTATTCCAAATATCTGGAATTGGTTTTGGGTCTGGAATGTCAGAATAAAGTGTGGATATGGAATACTTCTGTTTGTACAGAGCTTGAGGGTTTGTGTGTGTGTGTGTGTGTGTGTGTGTGTGTGTGTGTGTGTGTGTGTGTGTGTGTGTGTGTCAGCTTGGGTTTTCGTTCAAAATCCCACAGGGATGCAGTAATCCGCGCATGGCTCCGAGATTTGAGTCTCTAAGCAAAGCCTTTTTCTCTCTATTTATAAATCTCTTAATCTGCACAAAGGGCCCTGTGAGACACACACAAACCGGAGCACACATGTGTGTGATTCTGTGTATGTCGTGAATAGAGCAGTGTGTTAGCTCTACTTACACACATTGGACATTTGTGGTACACGCCACCTGGATTCAGTAAGAAATGAGGGTCATTTGAGTCACAGGTACTTCTCAAAAGTGGGATCAATAATTTTGTGTGTGTGCTTCTGCTTGATGTTCAGAGACCATCTGAAACCATACTTTATCAAATATACTTTTTGAGATGCAGGTGAAAAATGCAATTATCTACAATTTTGTTGAAATTAATAAAGTAATGTTTTGTATTTTACATTTAAAATTTCTATTGAAAATGATGTTTCCTCAAGATTAAACAATCAAAAAGGCAAGTGTTAGATCATTTAAAATAAGAAATGTAATAAAGAGCCCCAATTATGAGAAATTAAATCATAATTGCAAAAGTCGCAAATTATGAGAAATATTATCACAATTATGAGAAATAAAGACACAGCTGTGAAATATATAGATGCTAATTAATTAACCTCCAATTCCCAGAAATAGAGATACAATTTCAAAAAATAGTTATATGCAGTACCAATTAAAATTATGATAAATAAATAATGTCTTAATTACAAGAAATATATCAATGAATATGAGAAATACATTTTCAGTTGTAAAATATAAAGTTGCCATTATGAAAATGCAATTATGAGATGTAATCATATTGTGCAGTATCAAGTCAAATTGTGTGATATAAACAACGCAATTATGGTATTTTCACAATTATGTGAAAGTCGCAATTGCAAAATATATAGACATAATTATGATAAATACACCACAATCCCAAGAAATAAAAACAAATTATGAAAAATAAAGTTATATACATATATAAATTTATATACAAGATATACAGTCACTTTATCAAGATATAAAGGTGGAAAGATGAGAAATATATATAAACTATATATAAAAGATATATAAACTCACACTATGAAATTTAAAGTGTCCCTATTATGGATTTTTGAAAATGATCTTTCATGCAGTGTGTAACGCAGCTCTAAGTAAATGAAAACATCCTGCAAAGTGCAACGTGTATAAAATTATTCTCTTTCAAAAGAAAGAGTTGACTCTGAATCATTGAAAGGAATAATTTTTAAAACGAATCCCAATCCATTTCATGTTGACGTCAACATGAACTTGTTGGTCTTTTCGCGTTGGTCTGAAGGAAAATGGAAATTCATTCTTTGCCACTAGGTGCCGCTTTTGGAGCAGTAGAATAGTGGTTTCCCCGGTAACGCTGTACACACAAACGCTGCTTTATTAGGCATTACAGGCATGATGAAATGAAAATAAACCCATTCTGACCAATCACTGCAGATTAGCATCACGCAAAGGAGAGGTTTGGAAAAATGAATCATTTTGCAAATCGTTTGGGAGTCATTGAGGGTAAGAGTAAAATTATTATGTATGCTGATGATACGGTGCTATATGCACATGGTAAAACTGCAGAAGAAGTCGCTAACAAACTGACCAAAGAGATGAAGAAAGTTTCTTTGTGGCTGAAAAACTCATGCCTCACTCTTAATTTAGATAAGACTGTTTCTATGTTTTTCACAAATCGTATTAAAATACAAATTTACCCTAATATTTTAATTGATGGACAAATCATTTCAAATCAAGAACAGGTAAAATATTTAGGTGTCATATTGGAACCAAATTTAGGCTTTAAAAAGCATATAAATAGTTAACAAATACAATAAAATTTAATGTGGCACAGTTCAGATACATTCGAAATTCCTTTACAATCGAGGCCTCAGGGGCCTACCTAAATGCAATGATTGTTCCTCATTTTCAATATTGTATGACAAGTTGGTCACAGGCTACTAAAACTGCCCTCAAGCCACTTGAGTCATTATATAAAAGCTCTCTAAAGATCCACGATAAGAAAAGCAGACGATTCCATCACTGTCATATTCTGTTTCAGTTCTGTATTCAGTTTCTCAGCTTTGAAAATCTGATAACTCACACCAATCTGTGTTTGATGTATAAGATCCTTTATGACAACGCTGCTCCTCCACTAAAATAATTCATATCTTTGGGCTCTGAAACAACAGCTCGAGCCACAAGATCTACAGTGCGAGGTGAATGCAGGATCCCTAAACGCGAGACAGTATTTGGAAACTCTGCTTTTTCTTGTGTGGCCGCTCGTCAGTGGAATATGTTTCCTACAGAGCAAAAAAAAAAGCAAACATTTTTACACCTTCACACGCCAAGCAAAGAAATGGCTATAATCAAATCAAATTTGTCCCCACACGTGACCAGATATGTGTATGTGTGTGTGTAAGTGTGTGTTCTAAGGTCTAAGTATATGGAAGGTGTGATAATGAACTTTTGTACAATATATATATATTTTTTTTTTTGGCAAGTGTAAATCTTATTACTCATGTATGTTTTATACTTAACATGAGCCTGCCCAGGGACTACGGGTGAAAATTTGCTCTTGAGCTAAAACCCTGTAATATGCATCTCTCCCTTTGAGGTTAATGTTTATTGTATGTATGTTTATCTTTAAATAAAGAAGTAAGTAAACATTGGCTGCATCCAGAAACTCTAAAACACTGCCTTCTGAGGACGCATTCCAAGGCAGGAAGGCATCAAGGCACGTTCGAATCCAAATTCTGTTTTACTTACTGTCTCCGGAGGTACCCTCTTCTGATCAAATTTTGAAGGCAGCATAGATGTATTCTTGACTGCATTTGATATCCCACAATCCTGTGCGTTCCATTCCGTGATGGTTAAAAAAAAAAAGATGGCATCTGAAAGTTTTGTTTGGTGGTCAGTTTGTGTGTAAATGTATATTTCTGACTAACTTTTTGCACATTTGTACATATATTGTAGTAATTAAACATTTGTTTAGTTATCACAAAAACTCGTTCTATTTTGTTGTAGATCATTAAACTGTTACTCTGGCATGGAAGTCTGTCCAAAATCAGTTTCATCAGGTGCCTTCATGGTCATTGCCTCGTACGGCAGCGAAGTAGCAAGTCAGCTGCCTACGTTTTCGGATGCAGCCATTGAGCAAGTAAGGTTAAAAAAAATAAATGCATATTATAAGAAAAATAAGGTGTTTTTTTTTTTTACCTTGCATGCATGTCAACCTGTTGTTGGGGACTCCAAAAACCAAAATATGAATCTTTCATAACCCATAATAGGTTACTTTAAAGTCACACATAGTATATAAAGATATAAAGGTGCAATAACGATAAACAAATTCATGATTATGAGAAATAAATTTAAGTTTAAAGTTGCAGTTGTAAGGTATAAAGCATTTACAAGGCATACCAATTTGCAGTAATGTGGCATTGCCGTTATTGCAGTCTTAGCTATGTGACAATTTTCTTGCAAATCAGTTCTGTAAAGAACATAAATGTAAATTTAAATGTAATACAGGGTGACGCTCAGTCCATGGCTCATTGGAAGTGTTGCCAGTGGGCTGGGTTTCTCTGTCAGTTTGCAAAAGCCTGAACGAGCTGTTGCATTTTTTTCTCCCCCAGACTAAGATCAGGACACATTTTGATCATTCTAGGCTAAAAATATCCATTTTTTCCCCCAACCCATATTAGCTTATGCTATCAGCTCAATATGCGATTTGACTGTCTGACTGAACAGATTACTCATTTTATATAACCATGTCAGAAGTAGTGAGATCAGTCTCTTTGTCTAAGAAGTGAACAAGAGGAGGTAATATGCAGGCTTTTATTTACATGCACATATACACATGCTATGATCATAAATGGTGCTAAATCAGTCATGTCCTACTATGTTGCAACTAACTTGTCAGTCCTAAAATGGAACAAATGCTCAATTGTCCAGTTTTCACAAATATCATCCCCTCCAGTCACTGTGACCCCTCATGTCGACAATGTTTTATATCAGTCCCACTCTCTCTCCCACTCACCCCCTGCCCTTTCCCTCCTGAGCCGTGAGAGAATTTCGCATGCTCTCTTCATGTCTTCAACCATAACCTCACTTCTCTCTTGTGTAGGATTATGGTTTATACAAGAACTATAGATTGTTACTGCTTTAGTTCTTCCAAAGACTGATTCCTCATTCAAATGTAAATATTCTGTCTCTGTTGTAAGAAAAAAGTGATAATGAGAGACTCTTTGTTTGAATGCAGGAGCTAACTCCCCAAAACACATCACAGGATGAACCTAAAAGGAACAAACAATAAAGTGCAGAGAGCTTCTTATAACCTGTACTGTAGAAACCTATTTAGAAAAATAGGTTATATACTTCCATTTCAAGTAATACTATAAATATATTAAAATTATATATTATTTAATTTACATGCTTTTTCCCCAAACCAAACACACACACAAAATAAATAAATTAATAATAATAAAAAATAAATCTGTGATAAAATGTAGTATCACTTGGTTTCTATATCAGCTGTGGACCAATCCCATTCACACTGAATTCTCATTAGATTGAATTAGTGCTCCTCTTGTGTATTAAATATACAAGTAGAGACTGACCCTGGAGCACAGAACCAGTCTTAAGTCACTAGGGTATATTTGTAGCAATAGCCAAAAATACATTGTAAAACAAAAAATAAAAATCATTAAGATATTAAGTAAAGATCATGTTCCATAAAAATATTTTGTAAATTTCCTACTGTAAATATCTTGAAACATAATTTTCATAAGTAATGTACATTGCTAAGAACTTCTTTTGGACAACTTTCTAAGTCCAATTTTCTCAATATTTAGATTTTTTGCACCCCCAGATTCCAGATTTTCAAATAGTTGTATGTCAGCCAAATATTGTCCCATCCTAACAAAATCCTAACAAAATATTATTTATTCAGCTTTCACATGATGTATAAATCTCAATCTCGAAAAATTTATCCTTATGACTAGTTTTGTGGGGCCACAAATGATCTGATTTATGACAAATACAACAAAGCATACAATCTGCTAAAGATGTACAGAATTTTTGAAAACACAAGGTATATGCTCTTATCTTTACTTTCTTTAGGGGGTTTGAGAGAGTGTGCAAAGAGAGAGAGATTCTCAGATTGGCTTTTTGTGATAGATTGTCAGGTCAACCTCTAGTTTCACTTTCAGTGTGAATAGACAAATTTTTGGTCACGTCGTGTCTGATTAGGTTTGTATTTCTCCCATTAATAGTCCTAAATATATCTTCGTCCTACTTTCTCTGGTATGACCAGAAAAGGACTTAATATCAGGGCGGTTCTTGGGGAAGGGGGCAGTGTCAACAAGCTTTCCCTCCCCCCTCCCTAAATTTGGAATCATATCACACCAAATTATTTTGGGTGAAATGTGCCGTTTGTCCTGTAAACTATACATATAAAAAAATAAAAACATCACCAGCTGCCAAATTCAAATCTGCATTCGCTGGCTGGCACAAAGCCAGAGACACACACGTTTTTAAAGCACTGCACATTATAACCAATCCCATATGATTATGTTGAGTTCATGAATGGAAGGACCAATCAGAGGTGTTCAAATGAGTCATCACTGAAACACACTGTTTCATCACAGCACCCACTGGCTGGCTAATTCTCTCATCAGAAACAACAAAGTGAAAAAGTATGAATGTACTGTAAGTAAAATATTCATTTCACAGTCTAAACAGCTTTAGAGATTATTATGGGAGTTTCCGAGAGTGCTTGAACTCGCTGGACTGAAGTGAAAATGTTATTTGATAATATAAATGCTCTTTGCTCTCTTTTTGTACAATGAAAGTGTTATAAGCTAATTCGTAACATAATGTTTTTATTAAATTCACATTAAATACAAAGTCAGTCGTATTAAAACTATTTTCTGGTATGACACCCAAATCTGGTACTTAAGTAAAAATATGGATTTTTATGCAAAGTTAATAGATTACACCATTAGGCTACTTTAATAGAGAACTAACATAAGCTATAAAGGTGCAAAATGCATTTACTTGCACATATTTGAGAATCAAGATATTTCATGATATATTTGGGAATATTTAAAATAAAATTGTGTAATGGTTTTACTGGTTATAATGAGACTTGTATTGGTTTTACTGGAAACTGTAATGGACCCTGTTCTTCTCTACTGGTAATTGGTTGCTTTCCATTGGTGGCTTGTTAAAAACCAATACATTCTAAAGGAAAATGTCCCAAAACACACCACAGAATACCATTTTTAATGGTTTTAATGGTTAAAAGTTGATGGTTTGTAATGTTTGTAATGTTACTTGTTGTAATGTTCTTTTCCACTAGGGACTATATCAGTTTGTGGCTGCTGTGCATCACATGACAAGCATGAGATCCTTCTAAAAAATGATGCCCTTGACACTACAATACAAAATCATTTGTCAAATAAATGAAACATTCATTTTAGTTAAAACTGTTATAGATTATTTCTAGAGATTGCAGTGATAAATGACATGGTGAAAAATGACTGAATGAATAATAGGCTACTTAAAGTAGTTTAAAATTGTGCCCCTTAAAGCACAAGTGGCCGCTGTCCACCAAAAAGGGGTAACTAAGAGATTTGTTCAATTTCCAGGCTTTCAAATCACTGCATGTTTCACCAACTCCAAGCTGAGAATCACAGTAAAGTGTTGAGACTCCCTCCTGCTATAATACTGAATCCACATGCACCAGAACGCCATTGGTGAAAGCCAAAAAAAAAAAAAAAAAAAAAAACCATTCAATTTTAGCGCAGTGCTCAGAATTCCAAATATTTCAAATCAATTCCCTTTACTTCCTACACAGCACACTTTCTCAAAGAATAAGTTGTTTTTTTCTCAAAAGTACATCAGTACATTACTTTTCCATTAAATAAACACATTGGCCAACTGACATCTCTGCTTGGAAATTTGAGGATATATTAATAAATTGTATCCAGGTTTGAACAACACTGCATTCTGTCAGGCTGAAATGAGGGCAAGATTTTATACTTTATACTAAAAATGGTCTATTTTATATTTAGTCATGTTCAGGCATGGTGAGAGCAGTAGGTGGTTCCCCCCCAGAAGATTGATGGAGTTGACACACTCCCACTCCCTCAGAGGACAACTTAAAGCATGCAACACTGCAGATGCCAATGATTGCAATGGTGAGGACTAGAAGCTTCAATAATTACAATTTCTGCACCCTTGGTTGCACTACTCATCATAAGTGTGCCCTTGATGTGTATTGGGTTAGATCCAGGTAGGTCTGCAATGAAAGTATACCTGGGTTTATGAATATACTGCGGTTCTCCTTGATTATGCCATCCTCAATCCAGAACTAATTCCTCTCCGGAAGCAACTTCTAAAAATATTGCAAAGGACCAGAGCCTGAAGGGGATGCTGTCAAAGGTGATGGCATTCATAAGTGGAATCTCATGATCCTGTATGTCCTACTTGGCATGAAAATGATATGACCCAGATGGCCAGCTTCTCTTTTGGTGCAACTATTACGAAATCCCCCTGTAGGATTATCAGCAACTTTTGCATATAACTTGGTGATATAAGAAATAAAAACAAAAAAGGGTTCCAACTGTTACCCAAATTCCCTGAAAAAAAATAAATAAAATAAAGACTCACATTTCTTTGAAAATATTGGCATATCAATGTCAGTGTCAACAGGCGGATCATGCTTTACCTCTAAGTGCCAAGAAGACACCAGTTTTCTGGATGTGTGAAAACTGTATTTGCTGTATTTGCCCCTATCACATTCAGTCAGATCAGGGTACACACTTTACTGCCAATGGAAGTAGGCATCTTAAGCAAATTTTTTGGAAGGCATCTTAAGCTATTGGAGACTGACTGGCCATTCCTTTCAGGTCAAGTAAAATGAATGGAGTCATTAAATAGAAACAGAAAAAAAAGAGTCAGGGTCTCTTCAATCAAGGAACCACCAGTTTAAGTTTGTGGACACCACAAAAAGAACCTCCTGGAGGCAGGGGAAGGAGGCAGTATTTGGCTGGTACGCTTCGGTCTTATGCAGGGTTCACACTGCACGATTTTAGCCCCAATGTTCTCTCGCCAACAGTTTTGTGGAAATCAATGACTAATACCCAAAACTGATTGCAAATTGGTGCTTGTTCACGCAAGTGTCAATCACACAGTGTATTATCAAAGACACAATCTGAGAAAAACACCTACACCTATGAGATATTTGGCATGATAAAGCCTGGGACACACTAGATTTTCAAATCTTAACCGATTTTAAAACCATGGGAGACCACAGACATGAAGAGTTTTAACCATGAGATCAAATGTGACTTTGGGTGTGTAAATCGGGCTTAAAATCGGCCTTAAAATCTTCAAGTATGCGGCTACCCTAAATATCTGGACCTGTCAAGCCCCTTTCACACTGCCATTCCGGCAAATACACGGGTAAAGTTTTCCTGCAGTTGTTCCCGGGTCGCTAGATTTTGCACTTTCACAATGCCAGTGATTACCCGGGATATGTGTGTGCTTTCACACACAACCGTAAAGATTCCGTAACGACACGTGACATCAGGGCGTGACGTGTAATGTACGAGTCGAAAACGTTAGGCACGTTATACTTTCACTGAAGCAAGCGAACGATCTCAGCGTCAGCGCGGAAGGTGAGGGACTAACTGATCTCTGCTTCATTACAGTTTGCACATATTTTTTCCTTCAAAACAGCCGGTAAAAGAGTCACGCGATAACGCGCGTCATCACTTCGACATGGCATTAGATCTGGCTTTTGTTCACACAGCGATCGTCCCGGGTTGAACCCGGCAATGTTACTAGGTCCCCGACCCGGGTTCAATGCCGGAATCAATCCCGGGACGTGTTTGCTTTCACACAGAAGGTGACCCGGCAATGTTCCCGCAATGCCGGGTCCGACGTGCAGTGTGAAAGGGGCTTCATAGTTCTCATGACTCATAGTTCTGTAGTGTGAAATATATTTTTGACTGGAAATAACATTAGTGATGAGCTACAGCCAATAAGATAGCAAGATGCAGGGCAAGGGAAGGTTTAGAGGGAGGAGTCAGATCTACAACAAAACATCACATGCGTGACTTCTGCAAGCATTCATTCACTCCTTCATATTCTTCTTCGTTTAAGTTTTAATTGCAAATCATTTTAGAGACAACTTGGATTGCAAGGTTTTTGCAGGCTGCCATTTCTTACAGAAACATTTATGTCTCTCACGTGATCTTACATTACATATTAAATCAAGCATGTGTTTGACTGTGAAACGTAGTATGTAGACAATGCAGAGATGTTGGCGATTCTTTCTATTGAGAAACTGTAATGTTTGTCCCCTGTCCCCGATCCATTGTGTAGTGTGCACACAACAGCAAATAGATGGAACCCCACACTGTCATGCTGTGTGAGAAAAGCAAAGATCTGATGACTGAAAATTGTGCAGTGTGAACCCAGCGTTACCCTGCTTGCAACAGAAGTAGGTCAATAAACCCTGGAGAAAGTTTCCTTTGCATTTTCAACAACAATCCCAATCCTCCCCAACTTTAGTTTTACTCACGGACACTAAGTTCTTGATATTTTTTTAATCACCCTCTTGAGCCAAGAATGGCATGACTAATCATCTGATTGTCTAAAGGAATTGTTTCTGGAACTGAGATGATTGCAAACGGATAGCTCCCTCCGGGTTTATTAGACCTCCTTTAGTTAAGGTTAACTTCAAGAGCATCAGTCCTGATGCCAGAGGGGACAGTTGTCCAAGACAGATGTTAAAGATACCCATGAGAACATTGGTCATTTTGGCCTCACATTTCTTTAACTAAACCTGGAAGCTATGCTACAACTGTTTAGGAACCTCTGCAATTAATCAAAGCCTCTGGATTGGTGAAACACTGTGAGATTGTGAGAGGGTTAAGGCTCAGGCCTGGTAACCGGAAGGTTACAGACTTGAGCCCTATTAGAAGTGCGTCATGAGTCATCACAGTTGTGCCCTTGAACAAGACACTTAACCCCAAGTTGTTCCAGAAGGACTGTCCCTGTAATATGTTGTGCTGTTTTATGGCCACAGAATGTGACAGTAATGGAAATAAATTCCACTGCTTCTGGTTGTGCTGTGACAAAAAAAGATTGTATTTGATTCATTCTTGCTAAATGATGCCCTTGTGGCTGGATAAGCACAATGCATGTGACACACAGCCTCATAAGAGGCATTTAATTTAAATAAAAGGAACATAAAACATTAAATAGAAAAAAAAAGTGTCCAGAGAGAATCCCTTAACGCTCCCTTTTTGAATCTGCAAGAACACACAACCTAGACTTTAGGAACATGTGTTGATCTCAACTACACACTTCTGTGCACTTTCCAACATACTATATACTCCCCATGGATACTTTATTTTATAATTTTATGGTTTATTTGAGAAGCCTCTCTTAGGCCTGACACTGCATCTGTATTTTTTTCCCTCAGCCAGCAACAGCTCTCTAAAAATCATTCAATTTCACAGCACTTCAGACCTAGATTCAGAGTTCCCACACCATATTAACAATGAATTTTCATGACTGTGTCATGATTTTTTAGCAGCTTGTGATGACTTGGCAAAGATTTTTTGAAGCTGGCATGCAACCCAACTGCACATCCATATTGTGACTTATGTTTGAGTGAAACAGATTATCAGAAAATATATATATTTTTTTAAAGTAGGATGGAACTTTATTTTAACCATCAGCTATTGACTAGAGTGTTAAAAGTGAGTACTGCATATCGTAATGGAGGCAGATATGAATGCAACTGGCTTAACTAGCACAGCCTTGCATACATCAGCAGAGAAGTTGGTCATATCACAAAAATAGTAAGTCATGACATTTATATAAATACAGTATCATACAGATATGCAAAGGTATATAAATATAAATGCATGGATGGATCTCAACCAGATCGTTTACATATATTAAGAAAATAACCAGGGTTACTTTCAATTTCATGCCAACTTTAAAATCATGTTACAGAGACTGCACTCACACAACTATTTCTAGTCGATTAAATATTTTAGAGCCGACAACAGTAATACAATTATTATAAAAATTCAAGTAGAAATTCAGTGGTCTTTTATTAATTAAAATGAGTTTTAAATAATTACGTTACAGGCCTAAAAATGACCATTTTCAAATTTTCTGATATTTCGAGGTTTCCAGTTGCTGCAACTGTGTATATTTTCTAAGAACTTATCCAGGAATTAATACAAACAAAATCTACTTAAATAAAAAAAAAACTTGCTCTCTTATTACAGCTATCAACAAATTGTCAAAGTAAGGAACAAAAAAGTAATCAAGTAGAAACACAACAAGATCCGTATCACACCAAACGTCTCTCCCACTAGTGTCCTCCTCCTCTCCATCACTCCATTCCTATCCTCCTGCTCCCTCCCCTGCATCTCTATGTCCCTGTCCTCTGACAAGCCCAGACTGGGGAGACGCTCAGATTGGTGTGAAATCGATATTTAATGGGACCATGCGTGTATGTGTGTGTAGGATTGATGTTGTGTGTCTCAGAGGATTTTAGAGGCTAAGCGTATGTCAGGGGAGATATTTATTGTGCATGTGCGCGCGTACGTCGTTAAGCTCAGATTGGTGTGAAATTGTGGTTTAATGGACAGGAAATGGTGTGTGTTATTTTTGGAGCAGACCTCTCTCATCGCCTCAGAAACTAATGAGCCACAGTCTCTCCAGGAGACCGAATGCACACACACCAACAGTGATCATTTACACACACACCTCAAAACTACACACTCATTTATCATTTACAAACACAGACGTACAGCCACCCCACCCCCACCCATCTCACACATATAAACACCAAAACAGCATTTTAGTAACAGTGTCAGTCTGTGAAGACACATTCAATTTCTTAGAATCAAATTTGCATTCTGTTGCACATTTGTAATTCAGATAAGTCAAGCGATTCATGCAGCATCATCCCACAATCTCATGTTAACATGCAAGGATGAATCTGTATACATATGAAGGTAAGCAGGACACCCGAGTTAGACCAGGAGGTGTCAAACAAAATGTAGCTTTTCTGCTGCTTGGTTGTATATTTCATGACAGTGAAAGAGAGAGAGAGAGAGAGATTTCCAGCTGGACCATGGAATCTGGCATAGGACTAGACAGAATCAAGGTGACCCGATGCCACAGGGTGCATGCATACAAACACACACAGAGTCACTCAAACTCATCTATTGACTTTGACAAAAAAAACAACAACACTCATACATATGCCAACCACCGGCTAAAAGTGGCACAATTTAAACAGTGATCTCTGACGAATTTTGCAGTCAACCTTAAACACAAACTAGGGCGGTGCGAAAAAATAAATAAAATCGCAATATGGCTTACTGTAGCATAAATATCAAATTGCTAAATCTGCACTGTGTTCATTTACACACAAGCAGCTCATGATTCAGTGTGTTCAGTGTCTCAGAGCAAACTTATCTCGGCATGATTTTGGGCTCTGTGTTTGGGTCATTTGTATTGTGCATTTGGGAACACAACATGTGACAACCATCTTTCCACACTTGTAATGAGAAGCACTTATCAACAAATGGGACATTTTTAGGGCTCCCAGTCTCTGCATTCTTCCGCTATAATAGAATATTGTATTATTGTTAGTATTGTAATTTTACTGCTGTACTTTAAAATAAAGGCAAAAAAAAAACAAGTTTCAAAAGTAAAATAAAAATGATTACAAGTGAAATATTAAAAAAGAATATATATATATATATATATATATATATATATATATATATATATATATATATATATATATATATATATATATACAGTACAGACCAAAAGTTTGGAAACATTACTATTTTTTATGTTTTTGAAAGAAGTTTCTTCTGCTCATCAAGCCTGCATTTATTTGATCAAAAATACAGAAAACACAGTAATATTGTGATATATTATTACTACTTAAAATAATAGTTTTCTATTTGAATATACTTTAAAAGCATTATTACTCCAGCCTTCAGTGTCACATGTAACATCCAGTCTATCACATGATCATTTAGAAATCATTCTAATATTCTGATTTATTATGAGTGTTGGAAACAGTTCTGCTGTCTAATATATTTGATGAATAAAAGGTTAAAAAGAACTGCATTTATTCAAAATAAAAAAGAATTCTAATAATATATATTCTAATAATATATTTTCTTTACTATCACTTTTTATCAATTTAACACTGTGACGAGTGGGGCGGGGCCGAGGGACGTGGGAGCGAGGCCGGTGGAGTGATTGGAGATGAGCTACACCTGTTCGACCCGCCGGTCTCGAGGCCCACGGAGGAGATGGAAGGATATAAAACTGGAGCGACGACAGTGAAGGACGAGAGAGGACCAGGCCTGGGCTTTTAGTTGTGTTTTGGTTTTTATTTGCGCGCACCAGTCGTCCGTGAGGGGCTGGTGCGCTGTTTTGTGTTTATTTTGCTTTATTAAAATGTTGTTTGATTGTCCGCCGGTTCCCGCCTCCTTCTTCCCGATGATTAGCAAGGTTTAATTCATTACAAACACATCCTTGCTGAATAAAAGTATTGATTTTCTTTAAAAAAAAAAAAAGAAAGAAAAAAAATTACTGACCCCAAATTACTGACCAGTAGTGTATATTGTTATTACAAAATATTTATATTTTAAAAACATAGCTTCTTCTTCTTCTTTTTTTTATTCATCAAAGTATCCTAAAAAAGTATCACATGTTCTGAAAAAATATTAAGCAGCAGAACTGTTTCCAACTTTGATAATGAATCATTATATTAGAATACTTTCTAAAGGATCATGTGATAATGATCCTAAAAATTCAGCTTTGCATCACAGAAATAAATGATAATTTAAAGTATAATAAATGTAAAAACAATTATTTTAAATTGTAATAATATATCACTATATTACTGTTTTTTCTGTATTTTTGATCAAATAAATGCAGGCTTGATGAGCAGAAGAAACTTCTTTCAAAAAAATTAAAAATAGTAATGTTTCCAAACTTTTGGTCTGTACTATATATATATATATATATATATATATATATATATATATATATATATATATATATATATATATTACAATCATAATAAAACTATAATTATTAATGTGTAATTATGATTAAATGTCATATTGACATATATATTTAAAAAAAAATTATTATTGTTGGCCAAATTGTGCAGCCATACAAAGAAGTAAAGCAAACCTGGTGCTTTTTTCCTCCACAATTAATCTTTCTGACCCTCCACATACAGCAACAGAACTACCAAGTTTAAGGCCCAGAAACATAGTAAGGACATCTTTAAAACAGTCCAATGGTTCAGCCGTAATTTTATGAATCTAGAAGAATTTTTTTTGTGTGTGCAAAGAAAACAAATAATGACTTCATGCAACAATTTCTTCTCTTCCGTTTCAGCCTACAACGTGCATTCATAAGAGTATCACGACACTTGTGTAGTTGTGTTGTTGTCTGTGGAGGGTCAGAAAGCTCTCGGATTTAATCAAAAATATCTTAATTTGTGTTCTGAAGATGTACAAAGGTCTTACAGGGTTGGAAAGAGATGAAGGGTGATTGATTAATGATTTCCTTTTTGGGTGAACTATCCCTTTAATAACCTAAGACTAACAATAGAATTTAAAGACCAGTCATAAATCTTGTTCATGTACTCATGTGTTTTTAAGTATTGCCCTTGGACACTTTATTTTATGGTTATTTTATTTCAAGTAAAACTCCTGATTCCACATCCATTGTGTCTGTCTGTGCTCATCCTGACACAGCTCATTCAAAATCATTATATTGCATTAGTGTCTAGTCCTACATGTACATTCAGGGTACCCACAACATTTGACCAATCAATTTTCATGATTTTTCCAGCCAGTTTTTATATATATATATATATATATATATTTCAGAACTGATCATATTGAAAACTTACTCATGATTGAAATTTCCATAACTCTTTAAAACTATTGTCTTAGTATCATAGGAAAACCAATCACATGAAGGCATGAACCAATCCAATGTGCTCTGTTAAAGTGCTCTATGCAGTAGGCATGAACAAATGGGTCATGCCTTCTCTCTCCTTAAATAACCTCGCTCTCGTGGCGTTCCAGGGCAGGAGGCAGTGTGACACCACAAGGACCCTCAAAGTGATATCTGTTGGTGAGAAACACATCTCAAATAAACCACACGCAGGTGTTCAATTTGTTTTGTGAAGTGTACCGTTCAGTGTTTGCTCAAATGCGACAGCGAGAGACGTCACTTAGAGTCTGTGCGTATGTGGAGGTTTGTGCACAATAGAGCAGCTATGCGTTATCCTGTTGAATGGGCTGACTGAGAGGCATCACTGTGACTCATGTAAAGTGATAGTTTGTGTATTTGTATGTCTTACTTAAAGCGCATAGTAGCAGGTGTGCACTCCATGTTGAATTCAGCTACAGGCACTCCTCTACCTGCCACCTGAGGAGCAAACATAGCTGCTGGGTAAACTATGGAGGAGGTTCCCACCTAGAGACAAGAAAACAATGTGACAAACACAGAATACAGTTGGAGGTGAAACGCATCTGTATGAGGGATTGACAATATTGTGTTGGTAGAGATTTATGCAGCAACCTTTTTAGTCAAAGACCTTGCAAACCTACATTTAAAACAGTATAAATATGTTAGCCAGTATAAGTTTTTTATAGTTATTGTAAGAGTTTTTGTTTATGTTGCTGTTATGCCAGGATTTCCTGCAATGCTCGATCTCTAGAGCCACTGTGTAAAAAACATAAATCCCATTTACTCTAACTGTAAATGTAATTTTGCAGGCCGAATTGAATGTGATGTGATAAAAAGACTGGGCACCTTGTGAGCTGCACGAAAAAACGTACATCTCCAGTGAAGTTCGATTCATGAACGAATTTGAGCAGCTTCTTGAAGTGATTAATTTGAACTCATATTACTGGTTTGAAGAGTCTTTTACTAAATTAATTCACTAAATTCTTCACGGCGGTCAATAAATCAACATCTGACTCACTTAATAAACTGCAAGATAGCTTTCCTTTCTTTTTTGCATGCTGAAGGCTCATGAAAATTACTAACTGATCTCTGGTAATTGATTCTAATGGATATGGTTTAAGCCTGAATGTTGCTAAGCTAACAACTCAATACTTTAGTAAGCTGAAAATAAAAACATGGTATCATGTGAATTTTGGATTTCATCAAAATAAGGTATTATAAACAGTTCTAAAATAGGCCTATTCTTAAAATCCTTTCTAGTTAGTCAGCTCCGTGGTTCTATTAAGTGTTTTATGCATTCATTTGCTATCACTCACCACTAAGCAGAGATCACATTTTTCCAGCTCCTGCTCCACAGCAGTGAGAATATCTGAATCCAGAGTCTCTCCGAACCAAACCACATGAGGCCTCAGCAATCCATTACAGTCACTTTTGTCACACCTATAATCATAAAGTACAAAACTAACATCTCGAACATGAAATATTAAACACGTGGATATATGCTGCCCACTGCTGGAGAAAAGTGTTGCTATTCTCAAGTTATTTCTGTATTGACCTTTACATATTTTTTTTTAAATTTCCCCATGAAGTCCAGTTATAAAGGTTGTTGAAGGGTTTTTTTTTTTTTTGCACCAAAGCACCCCCAATTTCGTATTACATGACTACCCTCCTACCTCTCTAAATTACACAGCCTTACAGTATGTTTACAGTAAAGCAAACCAGAGGTATGCACAGGCAGCATCTGATTATTTTTGTTGCAACGCAGGACATAATTTTTTTTATGCAACATAATTTTTAAAAAAAAGTTTATTTAATCTAAAATGCAGTTAAACTGTAATATTGTCAAAATATTTTTCCAATTTAAAATCACTGTTTTATTTTAATATATTTAACATGTCATTTACTCCTGTGGTGCAATGCTGAATTTTCAGCTGTCACTACTCCAGTCTTCAGTGTCACATGATCCTTTAAGAAATCATCCTGATATTCGTACAGCATAAAACTGGTGCTCAATAAACATTTCTTATTATTAACAAAGTCGAAAACAGTTGTGCTGATTAACATTTTTGTGGAAACTGATACATTTTCCAGGGTTCTCTGATGATTTTTTTTTTCAAAGAACAGCATTTATTAACTTTTTTCATAACAATGTAAACATCTTCACTGTCACTTCTGATCACTTTAATGTGTCCTCGCTGAAAAGAAGCATTCATTTCTTTTAAAACCCAAACAGTGTAGTGTAGTTCTCAGTTCCTTGCAATTTGTATAAACAGCTTAAAAATCTGATTCTGCACAAAAATCTGCACAGAAGTACAGCATGCAGAACGTTTTGCAGATTTGCACATATTAAATATGTTGGCAAATTTGGTAACGGAACAGCCCCCCGGTAAAATGGCTGCATTTAACAATGTACTGCATTTTATGACTAATCAGTCTACTGATCTGCAACAAAACCCAAACTCACAAACCTGGGCAGGTGCTCCACTGGTATCCTTGCATCCTTGGCACTGGGGTCAGGCTCTCTGAGAATTGAAAAAAGAAAGAGAAAATCAGATACAGAGAGTTCATTCTCTTGTGGTTTAAATATTTGATGAAATAATAGTGATGTGTTTGCATGAGCTTGTACCCTTTCCCCTCCAGAGCAGGACAGATTGGACTCTTGTGGTTGGCTTTGACTTCACCACAGCTCATGCAGCGGGTTTTAAATAGACTACCTAGAGAGAAAGAGAGAAGAGAGAGAACTCGGAAATCGGATCGGGAATAACCTCAATTTGAAGGTATGATTGTATGGAAAGATGGGACAAAAACTCCACTATACCAAATAGATGCCCTATCAATTTCATTTCTGTTAATCAGATGTCAACCAATAATTGATGTATTATAATGGTGTCCTGGTTTGAGTAGCTGTTGTCTCACCGTGGATTTCATAGAGATGTTTGGAGCCAGCACGTCTGTGCAGTTCATCGATGTTCTGAGTGATGATCACAACAGAGCGCCCCTGTTTGCTGAGACGGGACTCACACTCTGCTATAGCCAGGTGGGCTGGGTTTGGCATCTTACTGCACATAACCTACAAAATTAAATACAATATGAAAAATGAAATAAATTAAGATTAGTAGTGGTGGAAATATTTTGCATTTTTCAAATATCAGCATCGGCCAATACGTTTTTCTGTTTGCCCGATGTGTTCGAGGCGGATATAAGTCTGTCTAATAATCAGATAGAACGGTTAAAGGAATTAATGTATACAAAAAGTATTATACCAATTGCTTTTTATTAGGCCTATCAGTAATAGAAAGGCACACATTATAATACTTTCTCGTTTGCTATCAGCATTAAGCAAATACGCATTTATATAATTTAAACAAACCTTTGAATGACTAATGAACATGCAAACTTAGTCGAATCCAGGTGTGAGATCTTGTGAAGTGTGCATATGACCAGCACGATTGTGTGATCTCTGTGTGACGGCTGGTCCATGTAAACTCAATGCTTTTAACTTTGAACTCGTGATTTTAAATTCTGCTGCACTTTATGCATTTGCCCACTGTCATGTAAAGAATAAGTATGTTTATTTTACACATTTCGTTTTTAATCCATTGTCAAAATATTTCTTAAATATTAATAAAAAATTAATATATAATTTCATCGGCTTCATATCGGTTGTCCCCCACCACCCCCAAGATATCGGTATTGGCATCGGCTGTATTAATAAAAAATGTTTTTCTGTTGTTAATAAATGTTAATGTTAAATGTTAATAAAAAATGCTGTTGCCTACTTTGTCATGTAAAGAATAAGTATGTTTATTTTACACATTTCGTTTTTAATCCATTGTCAAAATATTTCTTAAATATTAATAAAAAATAAATATATAATTTCATCGGCTTCATATCGGTTGTCCCCCACCACCCCCAAGATATCGGTATTGGCATCGGCTGTATTAATAAAAAATGTTTTTCAAAAATGCAAACACGCATCTCACAACCGATCTACTATTGTTAAGTAATCGTGGGGATGCAATGTGAATTTCAGACGTTCTTTCAGATTTCTTACTGCAATTCTAAGGATGCCAAACATGCATATAGAAAGGGAAGTCGTGGCCTAATGGTTAGAGAGTCGGACTCCCAATCGAAAGGTTGTGAGTTCGAGTCCCGGGCCAGCAGGAATTGTGGGTGGGGGGAGTGCATGTACAGTTCTCTCTCCACCTTCAATACCACGACTTAGGTACCCTTGAGCAAGGCATCGAACCCCCAACTGCTCCCTGGGCGCCGCAGCATAAATGGCTGCCCACTGCTCTGGGTGTGTGCTCACAGTGTGTGTGTGTGTTCACTGCTCTGTGTGTGTGCACTTCGGATGGGTTAAATGCAGAGCACAAATTCTGAGTATGGGTCACCATACTTGGCTGAATGTCACGTCACTTTCACTTTTTGTCATATTCATGACATTTTCTCTGTGTGCTGTATGTAAAATAAGGGTTACCCTAGCTTTATTTGAAAAATATGATTCCCAATGCACACAAACATCCCAGAATACTCAGTGCCCTGTTGGTTACAGTGTTTACTTCTTTTTAATTATATTTCTATTAAATATCTATGTATTTGTGATAAATACTTTGTCATGTAAAGAATAAGTATGTTTATTTTACACATTTCGTTTTTAATCCATTGTCAAAATATTTCTTAAATATTAATAAAAAATAAATATATAATTTCATCGGCTTCATATCGGTTGTCCCCCACCACCCCCAAGATATCGGTATTGGCATCGGCTGTATTAATAAAAAATGTTTTTCAAAAATGCAAACACGCATCTCATAATCGATCTACTATTGTTAAGTAATCGTGGGGATGCAATGTGAATTTCAGACGTTCTTTCAGATTTCTTACTGCAATTCTAAGGATGCCAAACATGCATATAGAAAAAAAAGTAGTAGTAGAAGAAAAGTAGTAGTAGTCTCATTAAAGTATTAACATACCATTGCAGGCATTTATAATATACTTTTACAGTGAATTGATCACTGAAAGAAACAAATGGCATTATGACATTGGTAACCATTCAGTCAGTAATGTGTGACCCACCTCACGCCTGTAATGGTAAAACTCCCAAACTAAAGAAGGATCTCGAGAGAAAGCTTCAGGGGTTGCCAAATCCTGAAAGACAAAGAGAAGAAAAGAGAGCCTCCTGTTAATGTTCCCTTATGTACATGTGATGTGAAACTAAGAGCTTGAAGAAGTATGACAAAAAAGTATTAGCGTACTATTTAGAATAAAATTATCTCTATATGTTCTGTTGTGCAGCACTTAAAAAATATATATTATATAAAAAAATATATATAATATTATTATTTCATATTAATAAATTAAAATGATTATTATTATTAATGTTTGCTTGCTTACACACGTGGTGTGACTACAGCATTCATATCCACTGTTACAGGTAGCCTGACAAATTTGGTCAGAGCTGTCAAATACAATAGATGTTGAACGTTTACAGTCATTATTTACAATGCAAAATGTAAACTATGTTTTACAGGCCCATTTGTATATATTTCTGAATCATAAATTAAAGAAAAGTCATGCAGTATAATATACAACTGGTACCCTGCTGTAACTTTTCCACTACTTTTCAAAGTCTCACACAGAATCAGTGAGGTGTTTTTCATAGCAAAGAAAGACTAAGACTCGCCTCTTCATTTAGAAGTGTATTTAGACTTTTTATGTTGTTATGTTGTCAATTAGAGCAGTATATCGCCTTGTAGTCACTGTGCTTATACGCTGTTATGCTCTGCAAAGTACTACTTAAGTCAAGGGTTTCCAAAGAGGTCTGTGAAAAATTTGTCAAAATTAACATTAAGGAATTAATGTAATGCACATTCACATTCTGCCTTTATTTATCAACAGAAAGGATCATCACAAAGGGATTTGAGTCCTAGAATTACAAAGTTTTAAAAACCTTGGTATAAATCCTATATTGAAACTAAGATCAGATAGTAAAAATTGTGTGATGTGTATACAATATGTGTAGGTTACCTGTGCCTGCCATTTCCTCCAGTAGCCCCCCTGTCCTCTAAAGGTTGGGACTCCACTCTCTGCACTCACTCCAGCCCCCGTAATGATAGCAATGTGCTTGGCTTTAGCAAAATCCTCACGAAACTCTGTTAAATCTGCAAAATGAAACAAATTGCAATGCAAACCATTTAATTCACAGGCCATCCACTGCCATACATACACAGTGAAGAGGGTCTTACCTGAGCTTGGTCTAGCCATCTTTGGAGCGCCTCAGTTCAGTCTGACTGCCGCACAGAGGTGAGAGGTCAGCCCCCTACAAGTCAAATGCCACACAACCATTCAGTTAAATGTCACTCTGCACAGCAAGAAAATCAGAAAAATACATATAAACAACCCGAAATGAAACGCACTCACAAGCGGACACACACAGAATCAGAGAATGAGATTAAAGCACTTCCTCTTTCTGTTCGGAGATGTTCCTTTGCTAGAAAAGGAGGCGTGTCCAGGAAGTAGTCTGACAGGTTGGGAATTCTGGAATGATATCCTTCTTCTATTCATAATCACACAAAGCATTACAAACTGTATTAGCTTAATATAAAACTCCTTTGTGCAGCTTTTTTTTTAAAAAGAAAGAAGAAAAGAAAAATACTATTTATATATATAAAGTATATGTATATATTTATTTAAATACATTTTAAAAGATGTACTACATTGTTAAATGTAACATTTTAAATTAAAAGTTTAATTAACTCATTTAAATGCAATCCACAAATATGAAAAAAATAAAACACAACATAAGGGAATTTTTTTTTTACGACTTTTACATATACACTTAAGGAAATGACTGAACATAAAATCTGACTCATGGGTCATTGATGCCGTGCATTAAGTTTCCATGTCCTCAATACATTTTCTAAGTTTTGTTTACATTTGTTTTATAACAATGAACTTACAGTATGAGTGAATTTTAAATCTTGAAGCTACAAAGCTGTTTCAAACCAGAAATATTTTTTATAATGTTTGGTTAATTATGGTTGAACTTGTAATAATGTCACAGGCTTTTGCCATGTCCTCAATTTGACTTATTTTTGGTGTGAAACAACAACAAACATCTGTAAGTATCGATATGCCTTGGTCATGTGAGGTATGACTTATTATCTCATTTGTCACTTTAAAATGCTAGACAGTGTTAGATAAAAACGAAATAAACTTATTTACATAACTTAACTTAGACACCCCAATGTAAGCTTTTATATCCATTCTGTTAGGAACCATGTTTATTTCTTTATTAACAGTCTCATTTATTTTCTTGCCAATGTGTAAATAATCAATTTAATTAATAAAATCAAGTTAAAAATACTAATAAAGTGCCTGCTTGACCAGCACATGTTTCTGAATATCTGGTATGGTGGTGCACCCCTTTATTTGAAAGTGAAAGTGAAGTGACATTCAGCCAAGTATGGTGACCCATACTCAGAATTTGTGCTCTGCATTTAACCCATCCGAAATGCACACACACAGAGCAGTGAACACACACACACACACTGTGAGCACACACCCAGAGCAGTGGGCAGCCATTTATGCTGCGGCGCCCGGGGAGCAGTTGGGGGTTCGATGCCTTGCTCAAGGGCACCTAAGTCGTGGTATTGAGGGTGGAGAGAGCACTGTACATGCACTCCCCCCACCCACAATTCCTGCCGGCCCGGGACTCGAACTCACAACCTTTCGATTGGGAGTCCGACTCTCTAACCATTAGGCCACGACTTCCCACATTTGATGTAGTTACTAATAAAACTACACAACCATATTCAATTTTTTATTAATATTCTTTTTTTATTTACAGTAGCCACATAAGAGGAATGAGTCTGACCCTCATGCAAGAGACTCATGGCACTATTGCAGGAACATGAAAAGAGGACAGTACTGAGGTGCAATAAAGTCAAACTTTAATAAACATATGTGGGCCTTGAAGGACCTTGTAAAATGACCACAGCTCACATGCACTAGTTCCCTGCTCTCAGAAAAACACTTGATAGGTTAAAAATGGAAAACAAAGCAGCAGTAATGTTACATGTGCAATACATGCTAATGCTTTGCAACATATGACTATGAACACACAGCTGTCTAACAGAATGAAAGGAACGTAACAGCTACCTGCGTGTGTTGTGTTGACTTCTATCACACAGATTGTGTAGATTTAGTCCAGCAGAGCTGAAGATGAAATATTTATTACATCTACTCAGTTGCTGTCATGAACCAGTGGAAGACGGTGCACTACCCTCGGCTTCGAGACAAAATTGCACGCACAACACAAACCGTAAAACGACAAAAGTTCCTGTTAACTTTCGTATTAGAAACCTCTGAGGGGCGTTTGGTGGCTCAGAAAACACAAGCGTCCATTGACTCACATCCAAATCTTTGAACGCATTTTGAGTTATGATGATATTTGTACACCATAAAGTATAAAAGATTAAATAAATTTAATTTCAAGGATTGTTATCTGAGAAACGATCAGACTAAATCACCACAATAATTTCTATAAAATCACACTCAGAAAAATCGTATCCAGTAATCCCATTCGACTGTGAATGGTGCATCCTAAACATTGATGAGAAAAGTAACACGCATCACGAGTCTTTGCACTTCCTCAGCGTCGGCATGGACAATACTTCGCAGCTGAATAATGGCACTATAATAAACTTTAATAGCCAATTAATTGATATTAAGAGGGTAAAGTTTTAAATATGACAATTATTATTTAGACGCATAGTACTTGACCAATAAGAGAAAACGTCTGAGCCACTAAACCCGCCCATTTTTGTAATATTTTATTCTGTTTTTCAGAAGAACACGCTGCTGTTGAAGACTGGTCTGGTTATGGAAAGAGAGACCTCTATCGTGGAGAACATAATACTGTCAGTGGCTGTATCACAATTACAAATACAACAGAACATCTCGGTTACGTATGTAACCACGGTTCCCTGAATAGGGAACGAGATGCTGCGGTGACGTCACCGTATGGGAACACCTCTCGGTGTGACGAATGTCTGAAGCCCTATACCATCCCGCCAATCCTATTGGCCAAATAGCGGTTGGCACCGCCCTACGCATGCGTACGCATCATATACATGAGTGCCGCGCGCTATTTCGCTCAGATTTCATGAACTGAAGAAATGCTATCAAGGTACGGAATGGGCGGGACCGCAGCATCTCGTTCCCTATTCAGGGAACCGTAGTTACATACGTAACCGAGATGTTCCCTTTCATAGGTCACTTCGATGCTGCGGTGACGTCACCGTATGGGAACCCTATACCATAACGCCTGATGTACCTGATAGTTGGAATCCAAGGAAAGCATCTGCTCAAGCGGACAGAACCCGGGAGCCAGGAGCCATCCTCACATCCAGACTGTAAAACTTGAAAAAAGTGCTCGGTGAGGAACATCCTGCCGCAGCACAGACATCATATATACAACCCGAATTCCGGAAAAGTTGGGACATTTTTTAAATTTTAATAAAATGAAAACTAAAAGACTTTCAAATCACATGAGCCAATATTTTATTCACAATAGAACATAGATAACATAGCAAATGTTTAAACTGAGAAAGTTTACAATTTTATGCACAAAATGAGCTCATTTCAATTTTGATTTCTGCTACAGGTCTCAAAATAGTTGGGACGGGGCATGTTTACCATGGTGTAGCATCTCCTTTTCTTTTCAAAACAGTTTGAAGACATCTGGGCATTGAGGCTATGAGTTGCTGGAGTTTTGCTGTTGCAATTTGGTCCCATTCTTGCCTTATATAGATTTCCAGCTGCTGAAGAGTTCGTGGTCATCTTTGACGTATTTTTCGTTTAATGATGCGCCAAATGTTCTCTATAGGTGAAAGATCTGGACTGCTGGCAGGCCAGGTTAGCACCCGGACTCTTCTACGACGAAGCCATGCTGTTGTTATAGCTGCAGTATGTGGTTTTGCATTGTCCTGCTGAAATAAACAAGGCCTTCCCTGAAATAGACGTTGTTTGGAGGGAAGCATATGTTGCTCTAAAACCTTTATATACCTTTCAGCATTCACAGAGCCTTCCAAAACATGCAAGCTGCCCATATCGTATGCACTTATGCACCCCCATACCATCAGAGATGCTGGCTTTTGAACTGAACGCTGATAACATGCTGGAAGGTCTCCCTCCTCTTTAGCCCGGAGGACACGGCGTTCGTGATTTCCAACAAGAATGTCAAATTTGGACTCGTCTGACCATAAAACACTATTCCACTTTGAAATAGTCCATTTTAAATGAGCCTTGGCCCACAGGACACGACGGCGCTTCTGGACCATGTTCACATATGGCTTCCTTTTTGCATGATAGAGCTTTAGTTGGCATCTGCTGATGGCACGGCGGATTGTGTTTACCGACAGTGGTTTCTGAAAGTATTCCTGGGCCCATTTAGTAATGTCATTGACACAATCATGCCGATGAGTGATGCAGTGTCGTCTGAGAGCCCGAAGACCACGGGCATCCAATAAAGGTCTCCGGGCCTTGTCCCTTACGCACAGAGATTTCTCCAGTTTCTCTGAATCTTTTGATGATGTTATGCACTGTAGATGATGAGATTTGCAAAGCCTTTGCAATTTGACGTTGAGGAACATTGTTTTTAAAGTTTTCCACAATTTTTACGCAGTCTTTCACAGATTGGAGAGCCTCTGCCCATCTTTACTTCTGAGAGACTCTGCTTCTCTAAGACAAAGCTTTTATAGCTAATCATGTTACAGACCTGATATCAATTAACTTAATTAATCACTAGATGTTCTCCCAGCTGAATCTTTTCAAAACTGCTTGCTTTTTTAGCCATTTGTTGCCCCCGTGCCAACTTTTTTGAGACCTGTAGCAGGCATTAAATTTTAAATGAGCTAATTAAGTGGATAAAAGTGTAAAATTTCTCAGTTTAAACATTTGCTACGTTATCTATGTTCTATTGTGAATAAAATATTGGCTCATGTGATTTGAAATTCCTTTAGTTTTCATTTTATTAAAATGTAAAAAACGTCCCAACTTTTCCGGAATTCGGGTTGTAGAAGAACCACTGAGAAAGCTTGTGATGAAGCCACTGCTCTCGTGGAATGAGCTCTAACTCCTGAGGGCGAAGCGAGTCCGCGCGCCTCATAGGCTAAAGATATAGTTTCCACCAGCCAAAGGGACATGCGCTGCTTTGTGACAGCATGGCCTCTATTTTGTGTCCTAAGAGACAGAGCTGGTCGGACTCACGCCATGGAGCTGTTCGATCAACATAAGTCTTCAGCGCTCTGACAGGGCAAAGACTCAGATCTCCTGACCCTGCCTCTGCAGGGGGTAAAGCCTCCAAGACCACTTGTTGAAAGTGAAAAGGAATCGAAGCGACATTAGGGACATAATAGGCCTCGGTCGCAGCAATGCTTTCACAGAGCCTGGTGCAAAATCCATGCACGAGGGCGAAACAGAAGAGCCTGTAAATCCCCAACTCTCTTGAGGGAGGATAAAGCCACAAGAAGAACTGCCTTTAAAGTCAGGATTTTATCCGGTATAGTTTCAAAGGGCTCAAACGGATGCCCTGATAAACCTTGCAACACAATGGATAAATCCCATTAAGGAACTCGCACAGGGCGGAAAGGCCTCAGCCGTTGCGCACCCTGTATAAAACGAGAGACCAGCGGATGACGGCCCACTGAAGCACCATCTATATATCCGTGGTTAGCTGAAATGGCTGCCACGTAAACTTTCAGAGTGGCTGGCGTTACTCCATTCAGAGAAACGCTCTTGAAGGAACTCCAGTACTGAAGCCACTGGGCAGTAAACCGGATCCATATTACGAATTCCACACCAGGTCGTAAACAGTTTCCATTTGAAAGCATATAAGCGTCTTGTAGAAGCTGCCCTAGAATTCATTATAGTCTCGGTGGTTTCAACAGAAAGAACGGGACATATTAACTCACTCCGCTCAGAGGCCACGCCCACAGCTTCCATAGATCTGGCCTTGGGTGCCAAATCATTCCCTGTGCTTGCGATAGTAAATCCTGTCTGAGGGGACTCTCCCATGGAGAGCCCGCCAACAGACTGACCAGGTCCGCAAACCACGGCTGTGTGGGCCACCACGGATCAACCAGCAGCAGCTGTTCCACTCTGTCCAGCCGTATCTTGGATAACACCACTGGAATTAGATGAATCGGGGGGAAAACATACAAGCTGGTTCTGGGCCAATCCAAGCCTAGGGGTGATGGAGGGCATAGGGAGAACCACAGCGGGCAATGCGTAGTCATGCTCAACGCGAATAAGTCCACTCTTGCTTTTCCAAATATTTGCCATAAAAGGCTCACTGTTTGGGGGTGCAACCTCCATTCCCCCTGCTCCAGAGTCTGTCTGGATAGCAAATCCGCTCCGAAGTTTAAACGTCCGGGGACATGAACCGCTTGGATCGACAGAAATCTGTTCTGAGCCCAAAGAATAATATTTCTCGCCAACCGGCACAGGGGGCGAGAGCGTAATCCTCCTTGATGATTCAGATACGACACAACCGCTATGTTGTCTGACCTGAGTAGTACATGACGGCCGATCAGCAGATTCGAGAAATACTGGAGAGCTAGAAAAACCGCCAGTAATTCCAACCTGTTTATATGCCAACTGCGTTGTGTCGCCGTCCATACTCCGTGAGCTGGGCGCCCTTCACAAACAGCTCCCCAACCGGTCAAAGACGCGTCCGTCATGACAGACTCTCGGGAAGCTCAAATCCCCAGCCGAACTCCAGCTAGAAGGAATTCGGTTGACATCCATTGTCTTATTGACATAACACACCTCCGTGTCACTGAAATCGTCCGATGCGGAAGACAACGGGGTGAAATGTTTCGGCTTGTCGTCCACCACTGAAGAGGGCGCATATGAAGTAAGCCCAGACGGATTACAGGGGATGCCGCTGCCATTAGACCTAAAAGTCTGAGGCACAAACTCACCGTCACTGTGCGACCCACTTTGAAGTGACGCACGCATGACGCGAGAGACTGAGCACGCGGGAGAGATAGTCTTGCTGTCATCGCGCGAGAGTCCAAGTCTATTCCCAAAAGGTTATCCGCTGAGAGGGAATAAAAACACTCTTCTAGAAATTCATGCAAAAGCCCAGGCTGTTAAGATGATTAGCACAAGATCACGATGGGAGTGTGCTTGAGTCTGCGATTGTGCTAACACCAGCCAATCGTCCAGGCAATTCAATACACGAACGCCCTGGAGCCGCAACGGGGCCAGAACTGCGTCCATGCGTTTCGAAAATACTCGATGAGCTAAGGCTAAGCCGAAAGAAGAACACAGTATTGATATGCTTTGCCCTCTAAAGCGAATGTGAGGAACTTCCTGTGTCTCTTGATGATCTGAATATGAAAATATGCATCCTTCAGATCGATCGTGACAAACCAACTGTTTGGTTGAATCTGAGACAGAATAGACTTTACCGTTAACATCTAGATTTTGCTCATCTTGAGTGCAAGATTCAAACGGCGTAAATCGTCACTTTTATTTATTTATTTCTTTACAGATTTTGCCGTCCAACTCAGGTTTTTGTAATGTTGGCGAGATTAGCTAAGGTGGCGCTCGACCGTTAACATCCCGTCATAGAACGGTTCACTGCTCGGGCAGTATGTTTGGTAGCACTTAGCGCCAAATCTGTTGCCCCCTGCAGCTTTTTCACAGCCTCCGGTTGTAATATCTTTCTCGTTAAGAACCGCCATAAAGTGAAGTAAATTTGCAGAGATTAGACGCGACTCGACACGCCTTCAACGAGACTTTAGGCCGCGGCCGAGTTCAGCGCGATCCGTTCGGCTAGAGAGTTTGTCCACCAGCAGCATCGCTGTATAACAGCAGTCTGCCATGTCAGCAATGGTGGCGAAACCTGCGGCGTTCTTGACGTGCGCTGATTAAGGCTGCTTCCAGGACCTCGAAACCTCTTGGTGGAGGTCCGTGAAGAAGGGTAGCGGCTCACGGGGGGGGGGTAGTTTATCCACCACGCGGGTAACCACATTCAACAGCTCACTGAGGAAGGGGAGGCGCGTTTCTCCTGTCCGCTCGGAGGGAGAGAACCGCATATGCCGTCCAGAGCCTACTCTGAGTCCAAAGCCACGGTGGACAAACATAGTTTGTAAAAGCAAATCTGCTGATTAACACACTTGAGTGGGGGAGAGCGAGCAAATTGGAAAAAACTCCAGCGCATCACTGTATTCATAGTCCAAGCCGCACACATCGCCCCAAACCACCACCTCTTGCGGCGCCTTGGTGACCACAGAAGCGTAACAGTGGGGGTTAGACGCGAGGCGACCTATAGAAAATACACTCCAGAGCGCAGAACTGTAGCCGCAGGCTATTATGGAGAGAACTTGTAGAGAGGCTGCTAAATGAACCTCTCATGAGTGCCTCCCCGTGATAAACCCATTATACGGCTCTTACCTTTCGTTGACTCATCGCGTCCGCGAAGAGGAGTTGAACACTGCTCGGAGAAAAAAACACTGAGAACGCGAGATGGTTTCCTTAGGGCACAGATGATTCACTTTCCTGAAGGAAATGAAATCTGAGCAAAATAGCGTGCGGCACTCAGGTTTACGATGCGTACGCATGCGTAGGGCGGTGCCAAGCGCTATTTGGTCAATAGGATTGGCAGGATGGTATAGGGCTTCAGACATTCGTCACACGAGAGGTGTTCCCATACGGTGACGTCACCACAGCATCGAAGTGACCTATGAAAGGGACCTATGTAAAAAAAGACTGTTTTTATTGATAGCCTGGAAATTCATTTAAAATTAATTTGAAATGCAGTGAATACAATTTTGGATGTACTGTCTCCATTGTTCCCATCCGTTATCCATTTCCAATATTTATTATAATTAGCTATTTATAATCATAACAATTAGTGCTGTCAAATGATTAATCGTGATTTATTGTGATGGTGATATTTGCTATTTTATTTTATTGTTGCATAATTTATTTACACACACCCTTTATGTTTGTGCACATATTACATTACAAATATCCACTCCCTCTTTGTCTCCCAAAGTGCTAAAAAATTACCCGGAAACATCTTATGAAACATGTAATTATGCATGCATTCATCCATTTGGCATGAACAGACATGCACTGGAACAACCAACATCATCATCATGCCTGGGGTTGATCTTTCCAGAAGCTTAGCTTACCTACTCGAAGCTATGATGAATCACTTTTCTGAGGTAAACATGAAAATATTCATTATAAAACAACAACAGCAAAGATTTAGTGACTTAATGAAACATGTGACTCCTCTGAAACATGACCAGAGTGACACAAACTGTACACGACAACGGACTCCTCCCTTTACAACTTTAAATACAGACAATAGTGGGAGGCACAAGCAAACGCCATACTCTCTCTCTCCACAAAGCAGCTTTACAGTCTGTCTTTTACCTTCACTGTAAACGATGGCAGAGGAAGAAGCTGGTGTTTTCGTCAACCAGGAGCAGTTCAGCTGTCCCATCTGTATGGACCTTCTGCGGGACCCCGTGACCATTCCTTGTGGACACAACTACTGTATGGAGTGCATCAAGAGCTACTGGGAGCAGAAGAAACAGAAGAAGTTGTGCAGCTGTCCAGAGTGCAGACAGACCTTCTCCCCGAGACCGGCGCTCAACAAAAACACCCTGTTTGCTGAAGTTGTTGAGAAGCTGAGACAGACTGGAACGCGTTCATCCACCATCCCTGGAGCTGAGACTGATGAGGTCATTGGAAAAGAAAAGCAGGACCTCGTCATGTTCTGTCAGGTGTGTCTGACTTCTCTTCTGATGATAAACGTCATAATAACCAAGCACAGCAAGAGCTTTAATAAACAAGTCATTGAAAGGTCAGTTAATTTAAGTATGTTGAGGCTCAAGTGTATGAATAAAATTGCGTTATATAACAAAATATCAAACTAAGCAGGATTTGTCTTTGCACAAATAATGTCACACGTACATTATACATTTCATAAATTAAGTTTTAAATCATTAAACAATTATTAAATTGACCAAATAGATATAATGTGTGTGCGTTATTATATTACAGTAAAAATCCTTGAATATATAGGTAAATGTATTGTTTAGTTTATATATATATATATATATATATATATATATATATATATATAAGTATCAAAATTAAATTTAATCAAACATGAAAAACATGCTCACCACAGAAGAAATGCAGAAAAAAATAAAATAGTAATAGTAAAACTGGTACTTTATGGCTCACAAGGGCTGTGGGATAAATCAACTTGGGGGAGGGGGGGTCTAGTAGTACTTTTAATGGAAAAAAAAACCCGGGTTGATCCTGATAAAGGTTTGAAACCCAAAACATGTTGGTATGTTTATATAATTCAATTCCCATCACATGTGCTGCTGGATTTCTTTTGGTTGTTTAAAAAAAAAAAAATTCTTCATGTATTTATCCTCTGGTCTGCAGCAAGAGCTTACGCAGTCACAGATGAGATGCCAGCAGGTCATAAAGGAGCGCGAGACAGAGCTACAGGATCTGAGTCACGCCGTCCTCTCTCTCAGGGTGAGTCTGTTACTGCCAGGAGCTGGGAGATCTTAATGGACAAGTGGAATAGTGTGGGTCAACTTATGATCCTTATTAGACCCGTTATACACAGAGAGGTTCTTGGACTCATCACTTCTCTGGTTCTGCTTGTTGTATAACAGAGCTCTGCCCAGGCAGCAGTGGAGGATACGGAGAAGATCTTCAGTGAGCTGATTCTGTCCATTGAGGCACTGTGTTTCAAGGTGACAGAGATGATAAAAACAAAGGAGCAGATGGAATTAGACGAGGCACATGGATTTATGGAGAAACTAGAGCAGGAGATCTCAGAGCTCAGGAGGAGAGATGCTGAATACGACACGCTTGCACGCCTTGACGATAAAACTCAGTTCCTGAAGGTAGCGTCAGTGCTTCTAGACTCCAAAGTACAGGTCACTTTGTGATATGGGTTAAGAGAGTTTATTACTATTATATATTCCTCAGAGTTATGAAGCACTGTGTAGTCAGCTGGAGTTGGTGACCTCTCCTGCAGTTCTAGTCAATCCGGACTTCACTTTTGAGAGGGTGTCAAGAAAACTCACATATCTCTGTGAGGACATTAAAGATCTGTGCCAGAAGAAATCTGAGAAATTGTCAACAAAAGGTAAGTCATTATCTGAATATGTTTGGAATAGCATGCAAACTAAACTTTTAAATCATGTAAAAATGCAGTATATTCCAGGTTAATAATTGCATTACTTTAATAGTGAGTAGTTTCACAGTAGGACTTCTCTTGTGTATAACTGGTTAATGACAGCTTTATAAGAAACAAGACCAGTAAATTACATGTTGTTAGCAGCATTCTGCTGTTTCACAGTAATTTGGCAGTAAAATAACCCAATATGCATTTATTTCACAGCAAATTTTTGACCTAATTTATGTAGTACTGTACATTCATGGCAAATTTTTACAGTGCATTTCAATGTGATTAATGAATCACACATTCTGATTCATTATTATTGGATAATATTATATGTTATAATATACTGGATAATAGTTATATAGTATATATATATATATATAAACCACTGAATTAATAACTAGTGATGGACAATGATTAACCACGATTAATCACATCCAAAAAAAAATAAAAATTGTTTACATAATATATGTGTGTGTGCTGTGTATATTTATTATGTATATATAAATACACTCTTACATGTACATATTTAAGAACAAATTTATATGTTTAAATATTAAATCTAATATATTTAGATATAATATAAATTATATTATATTAATATAAGTAAATGCATGTGAATATTTTCCAAATGTATACTGTATGTGTGTCTTTATATATGCATAATAAATATCCACATCACGCACACATACTGTATATAAAAAAAACTTTTATTTTAGATGCTATTAATCACAATTAATCATTGCCCAGCACTGTTAAAAACTCAACAATCAATACTAAAACATCAATAATAAAAAAATACAAATAATAATCCTTATTTTTTCGAGATGGCAAATGCAAACCTCTAACAAGTGATGAGGTCATGTGACAATGTTTAATATATCTATTTATTTTATCCACATACTATTGTTTGAAATGTTTACCAAGTGTTTCACCTACTATTTTCAACTGTCAAAATTCATACAGTATTCAAGTATTCCAAACACTATTAGACATTAAATAAAAAAAAAAAATAAATAAAGTATAAATATTTTAAATGCCTGCACTGTTTCTATTTTGTCTTATTAGTGACAAACCTGAAGTTTATTCCTACTCCTGAACCTAAAATCAGAGAGCAGTTTTTGGAATGTGAGTAACACACACATGCACACACAATTAAATGTGCACCAGAAATCAATACAACAAACTACAGAATTACTGTCTTTGCTAATCCACGTCTTGTGTCTCTGGATTTCAGATTCGGGTCCCCTGACTCTCGACCCGAATACGGCTCACAGAAACCTCAGCGTTTCCTCAGAGACCGGCGAGGTGATGTGCAGTAAAACCTCTCTATCCGTTCCTGACCACCCAGAGAGGTTTGACAGCTATTACCAGGTCTTGTGCAGGGAGAGCGTGTCCGGTCGATGTTACTTTGAGGCAGAGTGGAGCGGGAAGGGTCCTGTGCACATCTCAATGTCCTATGAGGACATCAGCAGGAAAGGAAAGAGCACCCTGTGTGCTTTTGGACACAACGCCCAGTCCTGGAGTCTGGTGTGCTCTGAGGATACATATGCATTCTGGCACAATGGACGGGAAACTAAGATTCCCAAAATGCAGTGGGCTCGTAGGACTGGTGTTTATGTTGACTTCTCTGCAGGAATTTTGGCGTTTTACAGCATCACAGACTCATTGAATCTTATCTACAGAATTCGTAATGCATTCGCTCAACCGCTCTATCCTGGATTCAGAATTAATACCGGGTCCAGTTTGAGGCTTTGTTATCCACTTTAATGGCATGAAATGGAGATTACTCAGTTCTTGAGCAGTTCTTTGAAACTTAACAAATGAAGCATGAGAGGTCAGCCTCTACTGGTTGTTAACATTAGTTAACTACATTAGTTGACATCAGCTAACAATGTAAAGTGCTTCTAAAGCTTATATCAATCTTTGATAATTTCATCATTTACTAATATAATATTAAAATAAAAAATTATATCTGTTAAGATTATTTAATTGTCCTGAGCTAACATGGACTAGCAGTGAAAATCTGTATTTTAATGTAATAAACACTGTAACAAATGCTCATTGGAAAAGTGAAATGACATACAGCCAAGTAGCCAGCCAGGCTCAAGGGCACCTCAGTCGTGGTATTGCCGGCCCAAGACTCTAACCCACAACCCTAGGGTTAGGAGTCAAACTCTCTAACCACTAGGCCACAACTACCCCACTTTGTTATTTAATGTTAATTAACATAAACTAATGTTAACTAATGTAACTAATTGTAAAGTTTTACATAAATGACCAACACACTCTCATGGCAATTCATAACTATTTAATATTTTGGCTAATTCATATCCTCTCATTTGAATGTTTTCATCCAATCTGCTTGTGTCCCACTGATAGAATGGCTTGGGGGTAAACCTTCATGGTTATTTTTTTTATTTTATTTTTATCACAAGTTTCTGTACAAATCACATCATACAAATTCATACTAAATTGCCACCACATAAAATAGTTACGTTTTCTCTGTGAATGTTAATTTGGCAGGTTGTGCTGCTAACTGTATTTTTTACAGTTAGCACCTGCCAAATTTAACATACTGAAGTGTCACCAAAAATGTTTTTTGGAACCTGGTATTCATAAAATATGGAACCTGGTATTCGTATTTGTCTTTTTTTTTTTTTTTATAAAGGTTCCAAAGGGGGGTTTTCGCAGCAGTGCCATTAAAAAAAAAGTAATATTTAGGCTATGTTAAATGTATGTCAAGCTAATGTGTCAGGAAGAGGAACTGAATTTGTAGGCTTACATTACTTAGACTGAATTTATTAATAACGTTAACATTACTTGTATATAAAAAAGGTGTAAACGTATTATTTAAAATGTATGTATTTATACACAAACGTACAGCATATATAAAAACGTCTGAGGGAATTAAAAGAGATGTGAAGGGAACGTGGTCTTTCTTCTCGTTTAATCCATAAAACAAGTCATGTCAAAAGCTGTGTTACTATAATGAATTTTAGGTTTCATTTTGGCGTGTTGTGTGATATTTTTGTGTTTCCGTGATGTTAAAAGATATGAATAAATTGTGCCCTCTCTCTTTTATTAGCCAATGCTTAATTATTACAATGAAACATGTAACGTTAATGTAAACCACAGAAATACACTTATTTGAAGTTAACATGGGTGTGTTGAATGGGTTTTAGCGTGGGCAAACTTTTGCAATTTGCTGGTATTTATCAACAACAGATAGGCATATTTTGATATTATTTTAATGCTGTTTAAGGTAGACTTTTACTATGAAATGTGCATGTTCTGTTACAAATCCTTGCAACTAATGAACAGTCAGCATCAATGCTCCCTGTGTTGTGTGATGGATTGACATCCCAGATGTCAGTGACTTGTCTTCTTCAGTAGAACAGGAAAGAAAAGTTTTATCTGAATTGGTGATACACTGCACATCTGTGGCTGCCGGTTTCTGATTGTTTATATTCAGAAGGTCTCTATGTGTCCTCAGGAGCCTTTGGTAATTTGGTCTTGTCTATATGTGATTATTTGACTCTCAAAAGCCAGCAACCAGAGACGTGCAGTTTATGAATTGCAATGTTTTTAAAGACAATGTTTTCACCTAAAAATTTCCTTTACTGTTCAATTGAAAACAAAAAGTTAACTACATCTTGAATATGGCTTGAGGGGGAGTCAATTAACAGCAAATTTTCATTTTTGGGTGAACTATCCCTTTAAGGCTGCATGATTAGTCTGTATGACAAATGTTATGAAAGTAGATTGTTATTAAATAAAGTCCATTATGTGTTGTAATGTGTTTTAGTGATTGATAGACACCAGGTAGTATTTTTTTTTCAACTCAATATAAAATATTATAACTAGTTCAACAGCAATTTCTTATGATGCCCAAATAATAAATGTTAACATATGAAACACGTGGAGTGAATGGTTAAATTTTAATTGACATAACTTGCTGTAGTTTTCTAAATGTTTGACCAATTAAATAATTTTAGTTTAATGGACTATAAAACTATTTCAGCAAAGGTTGAACCAACTAAAAAAAATAACAATTCAGGCAATACTTTGAAGAAGGAAACTGACTGAATGTAAAATTTCTGTTGAACTTGTTACTAAAATAATAGTTGAAACGGCTTGACATTTTTTACAGTGATATATTACAGACACACACACACACACACACACACACACACATATATATATATATATATATATATATATATATATATATATATGGGCACTTTTAGACACCAGTAAAATATAGAATTTCACATCCACATACATTTAACCTTTACAGTTGTGGCATGTTATGAGCAAAAAACCTAAAAATCCAAACACACTTTTATAAATTTATTTAAATAATAATAATAATAATAATAATAATAAACCCATTTCCATACATTACACAACAGAACGGCAAAAGCTTTACATTCATCACAGATTCAGACATTATTCTTCATTCTTTAAGTTGATGTGTAACTTCAAATGGAATTGCAAAAATAACAGATTTCCCAAACAGCCATAATGTATAACTGGTCAAACAGACAGTGTGAACAGATGGTCATTCACACAATAGTTCAACCAGTGTTGCCGTGTCAGGCTAGTGGTTTTTCACATTTACTTTCAATGTGCTGTTTAATATCAAATAAAGAGAAGCAATATAAATTGCAATTACCTTTTATTCAGGCAGAAAACCTGGTAATGCAACATTTTCTTTATCTACTACTTCATTTACATACAGTGCCATGAAAAGGTTTTTGCCCCCTTCCTGTTAAAATTATTATTTTTTGTATATTTTTCACACAGATTCAGATCATCAAACTAATTTTAATATTACACAAAGATAATGCAAGTAAAATGCAGTTTTAAATGATGATTTCATTTATTAAGGGAGAAAAATACCCAAACCCACCTGGCCCTACGTGAAAAAATTAATTGTCCCCTCTTGTTAAATCATGAATAACTGTGATTAACCACATTATTTTAGAAAGCGGAGTTAAATTTCACACCCACACATGATAACTGCCAGAGCTGTTGAATCAAGGAATCACTTAATTAGAACCTGTCTGACAAAGTGAAGCAAGCTTAAAGAGCAACACATCATACATCATCTAAAGAAATTCAAGAACAGATGAGAAACAAAATAGTTGACATGTATCAGTCTGGAAAGGGTTATAAAGTCATTTCTAAGGCTTTGGGACTCAAACCACGGTCAGAGCCATTATACACAAATGGAGAAAACTAGGAACAGTGGTGAACCTTCCCAGGAGTGACCGGCCTACCGAAATTACTCCAAGAGCACAACGACGAATCATCCAGGAGGTCATAAAAGAACCCAGAACAACATCTAGAGAACTACAACCCTCACTTTCCTCAACTAAGGTCAGTGTTCATGATTCAACAATAAGAAAGAGACTGGGCAAAAACAGCATCCATGGAAGAGATCCAAGACAAAAGCCACTGCTGACCAAAAAGATCACAAAGGCTCATCTCACCTTTTCCCCCTTCCCAAAAAAAACAATATCTTGATTATCCCCAAGAATTTTGGGCAAATATTCTGTGGACTGATGAGATAAAACTTTTTGGAAGGTGTGTGTCCCGTTACATATGGCGTAAAACCAACACAGCATTTCATAAAAAGAAGATCATAGCAACAGTCAAACGTGGTGGTGGTAGTGTGACGGTGTGGTGCTGCTTTACAGCTTCAGGACCTGGACGTCTTGCCATAATCGATGGAAGCATGAATTCTGCAGTCTATCAGAAAATCCTGGAGGAGAATGTCCAGACGTCAGTTTGTGACCTCAAGCTCAAGCGCACTTGGGTTACGCAGCAGGACAATGATCCCAAACACACCAGCAAGTCCAGCTCTGAATGGCTCAAGAAAAACTAAATGAAGGTTTTGGAGTGGCCAAGTCAAAGTCCAGAATTAAATCTGATTGAGATGCTGCGGCATGACCTTAAACAGTCCTTTCATGCTCGAAAACCCTCCAATGTGGCTGAATTAAACCAATTCTAAAACCAATTTTTCACGTAGTTCCAGGCAGGTTTGGACAGTTTTTTTTCCCTTAATAAATGTAATCATTATTTAAAAAGTGCATTTTGTATTTACTTGGGTTATCTTTGTGTAATATTAAAATTTGTTTGTTGATCTTAATTATCCTAGAGTGACACATGCAAAAAAAAAAAAAAAAAAAAAAAAAGTTTAAAAAAAGAACAGGATGGGGCTAACACTTTCACAGCACCGTAAGCAGGCAGGAATGAAACTTTGGCTAAGACTTGATGGAACTTCAATAACACAGTATTAAGCTAAAATATATGCATTTAATTTTTTTGACCATATCCTTTACTAGATATTTTAAGTTAAATACAGTAAATATAACCAATAACAGTCCCTGGCTGCCGGTTCATTTGCATTGATAAAATATAGTCAATACCTTATTACAGGGACAAACCCAAAGCCTCACCAGCATCTTACTGGACACAGTCATACAGTATTAAAACTGAAAGATATCTCCATTCAAGGCACTGTACTGTAACTGATATGAATATACACAAGTATGATGGACAGAAAGCAGGATGTGTAAGGCAACTGAAAACAGAAGCTACATTCCAAAGTAAGGAGTCACCATTACAACAATGGTGCTTTATATATAATCAGTTTATATGACTAACACATCAGTTAGGCACATCACATATGTTTGACAAATCAAATGACTGGGAAGCACACAATGTGTCATGTACACCCAGGTAGTCCGGTTTGTTGTTGCTTAACATCTGCAAAAGACTCAGTGTGCAAAAGCGGTCAAACAAGACATAAACTGGTTCGTGTTGAATCTGTCACAGCAAAGGTCAGTTTGATGGATTTAAAAAATTTAAAATAAATGTTTTCTATTTTAATGCATTTAAAAATGTCATTTATTCCAGTGAAGGCTCATGATCCTTTAGAAATTATTCTGATTTGGTGATCAAAATATTCTTTCTATCCATGTTGAAAAGAATTGTGCCAGTATTTTTGTGAAAACCATGATTGTTTTTCCAGAGTTATTTGATTTAATAAGTGGTTTTTTTTCTTTTAAACAGCTTTTATCTCCCATAGAAATGTTTTGCAACATTATAAATGTGTTTATAGTAGTGCTGTCAAACAATTAATCGCATCCAAAACATTTTTGTTTACATAATATATGTATTTGAACTATGTATATTATTTATATATAAAGACACACACATACAGCATATTTGTAAAATATTTACATGTATATATTTAAATTCATATAAATTATATCCTATATAAATATATTAAATATATAAACCGTATAAATAACATATTTTTCTTAAATATATCCATGCAAGTGTGTGTATTTATATATACAAAATAAATATACACACAGTACACACACATATATTATGTAAACAAAAACTTTTATTTTGGATGCGATTAATCGAGATTAATCATTTGGCAGCACTAGTTTATATTAATTTTGATAATTTGCTTCCTTGTGAAATTAAAGCAGTAATTTCTTAAAGACAAAAAAAAAAAAAAAACTGACCCCAAACTCTTGAACAGAAGTATATATTTATAGTGTGAATAACAGTAATAATGTGATATATATATATATATCTCAACACACTTATATTAATGTTTGTATTAATTTTGTATTTGATATTCATGTATTTATTTGTGTATTTGTGTAAATACATTTATTAATGTATTTAAGTATTATATATATTTTTTAACGTTAGAATATATTACACATTAGACTA
Organism: Carassius carassius; assembly: GCF_963082965.1. Lineage (NCBI taxonomy): Eukaryota > Metazoa > Chordata > Actinopteri > Cypriniformes > Cyprinidae > Carassius > Carassius carassius. The sequence continues at coordinate 19,512,681 of NC_081781.1, forward strand.
AATTAGATGAGCGGATAGTCACCTCTGTATCCAGTGCACTGATTAAATACTACACAATAGACATTGTCAATCAGTATAAAACAAGAATATGTGTTTGTGAGTTATTAAAAAATACTTGTATAACATGCACAACTCCATTCTGTGGGGCAACTGGTGCTGGGTGCATTTAACTTAACCTACATTTGAACAAACAGCAACAGAATTCTAAAACTAACAGCCAGATTAGAGCATAATTTACGTATTCATCCCTGTTAAAATGTGGAAGTGAGAAATTGTGCGCAAACATGTCGATTCATTCACACCCAATCCAGGAGAACAGGATGAGGCTGGCCATTGAAACAGAGAAATCAAATAATTTGATTACTTTGTGACAGAGTGAGGTTGCCTTCATTGAGAAAACCGAAAATATGTGCCAGAATTCTAGAACGTCAAGAAAAGTTTACAGAATATCCCTTCCACTTCCCATTTTTGTTCATTTAAACTTGCATATCAGTTTTTCTCAACCATGCAAAGTGTAACATTCTATCATTTAAATATGCACAGCCATGATCTGTAACATTAACAAAAAAATATTCTCTATACACCATATGTCTAAACTAAAACCAGCACAACAAAGATAGAAAAAGACAATCCATAATAATAATAAACAGATTTGTCAAGAGGTAATCCAGTACCTGAGAGCAAGTCATCGCTGCCCGAATCACACAGACGTTAACCAGAGGTTTGCATTGCATTGTGGGAGCATAACTCCACTATGTTGCAGTAAGGTCATCAGAGTGTGGTGAGGTTTTCTGCCAGGTAATATAAGCTGTATCCATTACATACGATACAGCAGAGGTTACAAAGTGAAGACAGCAGGTGATACAGCCACAGCCGACCACTCAGCTTTTTATACTTGGGGTCTGTCTCGCAGAGCTTGGCGTATGCTTCCCGATTGGATGAGAGCCCGATGTCCTGACCCAATCCACAGGCCTGCTCAATCAGGTGCATGTCTGCCATGATTTCAGAGGTCATCTGACCAAACCACTGGGCATCCACTGCCGCCACCGTCACACAGACGAAAAAAATGAAGATCTAGGGAAAAAACAGAAAGCTGAGAGAACGAAGTCTGTCACATTAAATAAAGGTGAAAAGGTTAGTTCGCCCAAAAATCATACTCTTTTTACTCTTGTGTTGTTTCAGAACTGTGTGGCTTTCTTTCCTCCATTAAACAAAAAAAAATTTTGGGGGAATGTGTTGTTCACATTTGTTCATGCAGTTATAATGAACGTGGACTGGAGTTTACAAGCAAGGGTTTGAAGTTAAAAACACACTGATTAACTTGGACTGGACTGGTGGATTATTTGTGGATTATTGTGATGTTTTTATCAGCTGTTTAGACTCTCATTCTGACGGCACCCATTCACTGTAGAGAATCCTCTGGTTAGCAAGTGATCTAATGCTAAATTTCTTCAAATCCATTCAGATGAAGTAACAAACTCATCTACGTCTTGGATGGCTAGAGCTGCTCGATTCATGAAGTCTGAAATCTGATTCAGAAAATCCACTGATTCAATGATTCATTCACACTGGTTCTCAGCTCACATAAAGATGAAGGGAAGTTGTTTAGGGGTGTCTCTCACCCGAAAACTATCATATGACTTTAGAAGATTTTTTGAGATTAACTGCTCAAGTCATATGGACCACTCAAGTTTTTGGAATCTTTCCCCCATACCTGAGAACAGTAGAGTAGGTTTTAAATACCTGGAAGGCCTCTTTGTCATCCAGCATGTTACTAGGATGGTACATGGCAAAGATGGTGAGGTTGAAGAAAGCGCAGGCTGAGCCTATATGCAAGTAAAACGGGAAGAGCCGGCTCTGGATGAAGCCAAACGTGTGTCGGTTTAGATGGTTGTCCATTACAAAGCCTGAACAAAAAGAAAGAAAAAAAATTAAGTTAAGCTTAAGGATTTTGGGTATCATATACCTTGTTTATAACATTATATTAGTTTCACATATAAAACTATCCTTATGAAAAATAAGTAAACTTTAGCAAAATTTTAGAAACAGTACATGTGGAAATAAAATACTCATAATAATAATTATTATTATTATTAATAATAATAATTCTTTAGTGCAAACTGAATCTTGAGTTTTCAGAAATTTAACTGCATGTCATTACAATTAAATAAATGCATCATAGTTTCAATTTATGTTAAATGCAATTAACTAAACTTTAGAGTGCATTTTTGACAGACAAGCATTTGTTAAACTAAAATATACTTTATTTTCATTTCTGTTGAAATGTGTATGTCATACATGAAAATATTTGTAATTTGACATTTGTATTCAAGTTGCAATTAATACACAATTAATTTGTGTACTTTAAATGTAATATCCAGTTCAAATTATAATGAAGTACTTTACATGTGCTTTAGGATGTTAGTCAATGCATCTAAAAAGGTGTATACTTCTTTAAGGCATGACAAAATATTATTAAATCATATTGATTTAAAATGTACTTTTAAGTAAATCCTAAACTTAAAAAAAAGTTTATAAACTGAATCTAGAAACTTTTTAAAATATATTCTAAAAGACTTTGAGGTAACCTTCACTACAATAACTCTATTAATGATCGATCACCAGTGAAATGCAATGAAAAACAGTGACCACACCTACCTGATATGAAGGTGACCCATATCTGCATTCCCCAGAAGGTGGAGAGAACCATGAGGTGAAGGAGTTTGGCAGTGACGGGAGGCTCTCGGTCTGTAGACATTGTCACAGGCACACTATCGTCTTTCACCTCCCTCACTGTCACTATGCTGTGTAAAGGTGTGACACAAAAATGACATCAACCTTATTGTTGTAGTGTACAAATTACACTAGATTTATGTAAGACTTAGAAGTCATAACATTTAATGTCTCAAGTCATGTACTTGATGTGATGCACACAACAAAACCCTGCCTTATAAACAAAAGAGGTGGAGGTGATCACCTTTCACCCACATGACTAACAGAGCATACCATAATGGAACAAACCTTCTTAAATAAGATCTGCCACCTAATATAAATCATATCAGGCACACTGACTGCAAACTATTGTGTGGTGGTAACAAAGCAACAACACAAATGGAGAATACTCTTAAAATCTGAAAACAAAACCAACTTTTTTTTTTTTTTTTACATTCTGTCCCAATCACAAGAATGACAAGTAACAAAACTAGCCCAATGGCCGATCATAACTAAACGAAAACCAGCCCATTGACCCAAGCCCTAACATAAAAACTTTAAATATGCTAATTTCATACTTAAAATATATATTTTACAGTCATTGACATTCATTACACAAATCACAATATAAACAAAATCACTATTTAGGCTATAAGTAATAAAAAACAGCCTAAAAAAAAGTTAAGCAATTTACGACCAGTGCTCCTTTTGTACAACAAATTCGGTAGAATATAAAATGGGTGAAATACTTCAGTACAAGCATCTCAGTCAAATCCAATTTACGGAATGAGTAAAACATAACTCACGAAAACTGCGGACTTGGCAACCCTGACCCCTGTTACCATTCACTTCCATTGTATGGAAAAATGTGCCAAGAAAGTGACACATGACAGAGACTGTCAATCTAACTAACATATTTTGTGCTCCACATAAGAAAGAAAGTCACAAGACATGATGGTAAATATATAACAAAATTTATATAATACGGTCACTTTAAGAATCGTAAGTGAACTACTCTGATTCACTACTAACGCCATGTCCAGAATGTGTGGGCTGTGTCTCAAAACAAAATACACTGTCTACTAAACTGCATCTTTGGCTCATTCGGAGTACACACGCGCTGTCAATATAGGCAGCTCACTAGTTCAGATACAGCCATGGTGTCCAAACCTCCAAAGCTTCCGATTAAGCACAGAAACTCAACAACAGAGGAAATGTGTTTTCCTATTTGAATTGGCACCAACTTACAGTGTGAGACAGACGAGCTCTCGTAGCACGTCATTTCTGTTTGCTCGTGTGAAAGCTACACCTGGGTATCATTGAATAGATATCATTACTGCTACATGCTGTCTCCATGATGTCGATCTACTTACCAGGGGTTCACCCGTGACTATGTAAAACGTCGATGTCCGGTTGCGTGTCACGGCCAGCAGCAACACCATAAATGTAAGACAAAAGGAGGAACCGGTGTGCGGCGCAGTAACTCTCGGAACGGTGGGCGGGGTTTAAGCGCACTCGGCATTCAAAGCGGTCGGAGTGGTTTGGTGGGCGTGGTTTGTGTATATAGTCGTTATGTTGGGCGTGGTTTTGTACACTGGTGGGCGTGCTGTGTATAGACGGGTTTTCTTGAGTATGGTAATTATTGTTGAATGGAAAATGTGTTTCTTGTACATTTACAAACGCGCACACACGTTGAATCATTTAACTATTTAAACGGGGAACAAAACGAATTTATTGTTTTATATACGGCTGCTATTTATAAATGCAATGCATATAACCTAATCTTACCATTTATTAACTGAACCTGCAACATTTATACTCATTAAATACAGAGCATAAAGGGCATGAACGAGCAAAATCAGTGACAATAATATAAGGTAGAAGAACTAAATATAGCTTGTGATATGAAATTCCATAAATTTACCAAGAAAAAGGACACTTTTTACCTGCGTCCCAAATTTTATATAAAAATTGTTTACTTCTACTTTTTCTAAAAAAAAATATGCTGAATTTTCAGCATCATAAATCTTCATTAATTTCTTTGCTCCTCAAGAAATGTTTATTATTATTATTTTTATTATTATCAATATTTAAAACAGTTGAGTACATTATGTTTTTCAGGATTCTTTGATGAATAGAAAGATCCAAAGATCAGCATTTATCTAAAATAAAAAGCTTTTGTAAAATTAATATACACTATACAATAAAAAGCTTGGAGTCAATATATATATATATACACTTTGGGGGGGGGGGGGGGGGGGTTATTAAAAATAATACTTTTATTTAGCAAGGATGCTTTACATTTATCAAAATTGATGATAAAGATGTTTATAATGTTACAAAAGATTTCTATTCCATTTCAGATAAATGCTGGTCTTCTGAACTTTCTATTCTTTAAAGAAACCTAAATAGTCTACTCGGATGATTTCAGCATAATAATAATAATAATAATAATAATAAAAGAGCTGCAAATCAGATGATTTCTGAAGGATCATGACTGGAGAAATGATGCTAAAAATTAAGTGTAGAAATCATAGGAATAAATTACATTTTAAAATATATTAAAATAGAAAGCAGTTATTATAAATAGTAAAAATATTTCACAATATTACTAATTTTGATGTATTTTGAATCAAACAAATGCAGGCTTGGAGAGCAAAAGACATTTCATCAAAAAACATTAAAAATCGTACTGTTCAAAAACTTTTGGCTGGTAGTGTATAAACACACACACACACACACACACACACGTAATATTACTACAACTAGTTGTGGTTTTACAATAAGGAAAACATTTGCTTATTTTTTTGACAAATATTCTTGTACAAAACATCTGATATGTCAGTAGCTGTTCACCACAACAAAATACCAGTTAACAGAGAAAGTCCTTAATCATAGCTGTTCTGACTGTAAATAATCACAGCATTCATACTCACTGTGGCTTTATATGGCATGTTCAAACTGGTGGATTAATTAGTGCTTAACACGTCACTGCTTTCTATTTAATGGGTGTGAATGAGCAAAGGACAGGCTAATTCTCTTGGGCGCTTTCTTCACTGTTGTCTCACTGCTTTGATTAACAATTGTTCAGGGCATAAGTTTACAGCAATTACTATGTGCAACCGAAGTAGAACAACATCAGTGACTCCTAAAAACACTAGGAACTTCAAGCAAACATATGTGAGTGGGTTTGTTAATGTGTAGCGTAATAGACAACTTTGTATATTATCTGTGATACACAAATCTCTAAGTTGTCTACGGAGAAGCTTTAAGGGCACAAAACTGATATCTTTAGTCCTTCAAACTGAAGGAACCTACAGTACAGTTATCTAGAGAAACACATTTCATTTTATGAAATAATTTGCTTGTGCATCTGGAAGATTTTTATTGTCATTTCTGACAATTTTATTTTTTTAAGACCTTAAATATTAACCTGTGTAAGTGATATACTTATGACATGCTCATGTTCCCATATATATCAAGATCTTATGCAGAAGAAACTAGTCAACTTCACAGGCACCAGAAAGAAACGATATGAATGAAGCATTCAGTCACTAGAGGGAGACATTGCCGCACTTAAGGGGGCCCCTTAACATAAAAAGAATGTATATATATATAAAAAAAATAATAAAAATAATAATTATATATATATATATATATTCTTTTTTTATCTCTTTTTTGATATTACTGATATTAGTTAATTAACATTAATTAAGATTTGTATCATTTTGTTTTTAGGGGATATTAATAATGTGGCCAAAAAGAGAAAAGTTCTTTTGAAGCAAGGATGTCAATTAATATGACAAGGAGATGACTGCTGAACAAGGTATATCATAATGTGCCGGCGTCACGTTACAAGGAGAGACTGGGAGCCATTAATGTTTATCTGGAGCAGATGGATGATTATTTTCCATAGCGTATGTTCCTCAGCCATAAATCCACTCAACCATCCAATACACATTAAGCACCACCATAGAAAACAGGAAAACTTTCCAAAAGCTCCATTATTAGAGGTTCACTGAATATGATCAGAGCCAAATTCACTGTTACGGACAGCACACCAGTCTGTAGAGGAGTTAAATTATTCATTATGATGGATTTGTTGAGAGTGCTAATTATGTGACATCCATAACTCTTTCAGTACAGTGAAAATACAAATACAGAAATATACCGTGAACGCAGTATAAAAGGGCAAAAACACATTCAGAAGGCCACAAATACAGTATTGTTATTTTGTTCATAGACCTAAAATAACCTAATCTATGTAACCAACGATAACAGTAACTGTACTAATGACAAAAGTAATCCCATAATTATCAAAACTACTGTGTTTTCTAATAAAAAGTGGTACTTTATGTTTCTAAAACAAATACTTAAATACATTCACAAATTGTGCCAGGCTTATATAAGAAGTGCTCTAATGATTTTAGTAGATAAAATATCCCTTTGAACACACCTAAAAAATGAATGACTGTTGAGGTAGGCAACACTCACAATGTAGGAAAATAGGGAATATATATATATATATATATATATATATAATTACCAATAATCATTGGTAACTCTTTTCTAATAATAGAAATAATAATTATATAATGCTTAACAGATCATTATGCAAAGTACTCTAAAATAGTTTCATTTATAGTTTATTCACATTTGAATGTAGAAAAACTGTCTGTTAAGTATTATATATTGTTTTAATGAATTTAAGCATGTATTAAACATTAGGAATAATAAGGGCCTTTACTTTTTTAGTCTTAAACATACAACAAGGCGGTTAAAAATTTAGCTGGTGCTTCTTCAAGAAATACGAGTTTTTGTCCAATGTGTTCATTTACTTCAACAAAAGGGAAGTACAGTTTGTTTCAGCTGTTCTGCTGGTCACACCTTTCGTATTTGTTTGGATTCAGTGTCTTGCGGTCTTGCAGATTTTGTCATAGACTTCAGGAAATGCATCTTCACAGGTGAGTTGCTTTCTGAGTTTATGATACAATGTGCCATCGAACATTTCCCAGAATTCCTGACGTTCCATATATACATCAGCATACAGCATCTGGAATCTAGAAATGAATGGAAGGAAGGACTTGTGTTATACAATACCCTCCACTATTACTTTATTAATAATACAATACCCTATTACACTATTACTAATTGTTATTATAAGAAGTCATAACTGACCCATGAACGTCTCTGACAAACTTCTCCAGCTGCCGTGTGGAGGATCTGGCCTCAAAGTGTTTGACTTGGGGCTCCCCGTACGCTCCGATATCAACATACAGTTCATCCTCATCTCCTTTAGGATGCACCATTCCTGGCTGGTTGGGCAGCATGAAGGGACAAAGCCACAGAGGATACACCTACAGCACACACATAACCATCAACAAAGTGTTGCACATCCAATCACTTGGATGTGTGAAATAGATTTTAATAGATTTAAATATGTAATTTATTCAAAGCTGAATTACTCCAGTTTTCATTGTCACAAGATGCTTCATTCTAACGTGCTGATTTTGCAGATCTAAACATTTATTTCTTCTTACTACTATTGTTAAAAACAATTGTACTGCTTCATATTTTTGTAGAAACGGTTACATTTTGTCAGGATCTTGAATAGAAAGTTCAAAAGAAGAGCATTCATTTGAAATAAAAATATTTTGTAAGATTACTAATGTCTTTTCTGCCACTTTTGATCAATTTAATGCATCCTTGCTGAATAAAACTAAAAAAAAAAAAAAAAAAGTTTTAATGTTTGATGTATTGGTATGCGTTCCCCCAAGAATTTCTAATGGGTTTTCAGAATAGCAGCTGTCGATTTTTGAGTAAAATAAGGTCTGTGGTGAACATTTTGACACATTTTGTTCTACAGTAAAATACATTTTGATGCCTGCCTTCACTTGAAATGAATATACAATTCCTTAGTGAGGCTTTAGTATGCTTTGAAATAATAATGTAACATTTATTAATAATTAAGAAATGCATTAATATATTTTCAAAGTGCCTCCACTATGGGTTATGAAATGTTCATATTTTTGTTTTGTGAGTCCCCAATAACAGGTTGACATGCACGCAAGATCAAAAAACACTTTGTCTTATAAAATGCATTTATTTTTACCTTACTTACTCAGGTGTACTTGAAACAATTTGCTTAATTAATTTTTCCAAACCCCTCCTTTACGTGACGCTAATCTGTGGTGATTGGTCAGAATGGGTTTATTTTCATTTCATCATGAGCCTGTAATGCCTGATAAAGCAGCGTTTGTGAGCGCAGTGCTGCTTTGTGTACAGCGTTAACGGGGAAACCGCTATTTTTACCGCTGCAAAAGCGCCACCTAGTGGTAAAGAATGAATTAGCATTTTAATTCAGCCCACTGCGGAAAAAACAATAAGTGGGTGGGCAATATGCTAGTGTTTCATGTTGACGTCAACATTAAACGATTTGGGATTAGTTTAAAAAAACGACTCGTTTCAATGATTCAGAGTCGACTCTTTTATTTGAGAGACAATAACTTTATAAAACAGTGCACTTTCAGATTTAAAACTTTGCAGGATGTTTTCATTCACTTAGAGCTGTGTTACACACTGCATGAAAGGTCATTTGAAAAAATCCATAATAGGGGCACTTTAAAATAATAATAATAATAATAATAAAACGTATACAAAACTGTATACATGTATAGTGATTAGCTATCAGTTCTCACCTAATGTGTGTATATCTATGTGTGTGTTTGGGCGTCTCACATGTATGTCCTCGTGGAAACGTAGGATGGCTGTCTTGATGTGCTTCATAGGGACCAGCATGTCCTGAACCACGTGGTGCTGCTCGTATAGTTTGCGGATGGTCTCTCCCTGAGTGAGCTTCAGTAGAGAGATCTTAGGAGGAACCATCCAGCCGAACACATACCTGAACAATGGGTTATTCCCAAACGGAATGATGTCCTGAAAGATAGACAAGGAATGGAGGATGGAAAATAATATGACATGGATAAGAAGATCAAGATATAGAAAAACATGACAGAAGAGAAATGACCCATCAATATGTTCAGTAATTAAAGGAAGTAGATGTATATACGTACAGCATTCTTCATGTTCAGAAAAGTAATGTTTTACAGTCAAAGACACTCCTTCTGACCTTGTACATCTTTAGCTTTAGCTGCATAATTTATTGAATAATGTTAGACTAGTTCTGTCTCTCAACAGACAACGCACACTTCCTGTAGCTAATGGACGGCTTTAGTGGATATAATGCATCGAAACTGTGTATGCTGAAACGGAGTATGTTTGAGAGTGAAAGAGAAGGGTTGACAGCGAGAGAGAAACGTGGCTTGATTAAGATGGAAGAGAAGGATAATAGTCTTCCCCATAACTATGCATTATGGGACAAGTGAAAAATGCCAGCTAATGGAACCATAGAGGAGGAAGTGCACTTCTGACTAAGTGTCTCAAACTCTTGATACACTTTAAGTGTACACCACAAACCAAAAGCCAAATTGAAAGTTAAAACTTGTAATAGGCTTTCTCAATAAGAGTCTGATATTAATAATATAAGATGCAATCCCTAGAGATCCAATCATAAAAAAACGCTAATCATACAGCTACATGTTATCATAACTGTGGAGATCATAATCGAATACTAAACTCCTCACATTACAGTGGAGTAGAATAAATAAAATGGTTGTATTTTGGGATACTCGTTGAAAAATAAAATAAATAGAAGAATAATAAAGACAATTATGAAAATTTAGAATAATGAATGCAAAAATTATAATATCTGTACAGGTTAACGCAGAGTGGTCCCAAAGATATTTAGACATTTGAATTTTACTTTATAATAAAAAAATGTCATTACATTATATAAAACAATATAAAACCAAATGACAGTTATCTAAAATAAATTTATATATATATTCAGGCTGATACAAGACCACCAATATTCTGAGAACACACCCGGCTGGATGTACACACACACACACACACACACATATATATATATATTTACACACACACACACACATATACACACATATATATATATATATATATATATATATATATATATATATATATATATATACATTTTTGAAATATGACACTATACAGCCACTGAAAATCAGTGTCTGTCATTTCTTAAAAAACAAAAAGACAAAATATAAACAAAGATGAAAGATAATTTGGTAGTTGTGTTGTTAAGTGAAATTTTCCAGCATAATTTACTTGTAATTCCCAGAAGATGCTGCGGGTGTGTCTGTGGTAATAGTGCCGGAGAGGAATGTACTCCACTGCAACACGGTTCTGTTTCAGGAAACCCTCCACATGCCGAAAGAACCACGGCTTGTAATAGTGACCTATACAGTTAGTCTAAGAGACAGAGAAAAAACAGAGACAAAATTAAACAACATGATAACACAGTGGTGTTCAAATGTAGATAAACATGTACCAGTGCTACTGGAAACGTTGGCTCCTCAATGGCCCAAACTAGTAGCAACTGGGCCAAAGAAAAAGTAAAGCAATCAGATTTGCATTACAGATATTCATTATCACCTTGTCAGGCTCTGCATGATCGGTCATGGTGCCCGTCATAATCACAGCCTCGTCCCGAGAGTACTGCAGTCCCTCCACAAACTGGTTCTCCCTGTTGGCTGATTCCTCTGCAAACTTCTTGCAGATAGCATCCAGGCCTCGTATAGGTTCATAGCGAAGCTTCACCCATTTGCGAGCTGGGATTATCCGGATCTCTGCTGCAACCAGGAACCCCAAAGTACCGCAGGACCAGGGAACGACATAGAAGAGGTCCGAGTTTTCTTTCTTTAAGCAAATTTTAAAACATCTGTTTTAACATGTTTATGTTTGTTTGAAATCATCTGTAACAACGCGCTCACCTCAGTGCAGCGGACCAGACTACCATCAGCCAACACCAGCTCAAAAGCCACACAAATGTGCTGAAACAGGCCATAGATGTGAGATGAAGACTCAATGCCTGTTCCCATCACCAGCCCACCTGAACACAACATGAGACATTCCTGAGGGACAGTTTCTTGAGTAAATGACCTTTATAATACAACTGAATGAAATATGTAATATTACTTTTAATTTTATACTAGTGTTCAAAGGTATGATTAAAGTAAGTATCTAATGCTCAACACAGTTGCATTTATTTGATAAAAAAATCTATATATATATTGTGAAATATTATTACAATTTAAATGTTTAAAAGAGACTGGGCAAAAACAGCATCCATGGAAGAGATCCAAGACAAAAGCCACTGCTGACCAAAAAGATCACAAAGGCTCATCTCACATTTGCCAAAAGATATTTTGATCTTTGAGTTTTAGGCAAATATTCTTTGGACTGATGAGACACAACTTTTGGGAAGGTGTGTGTCCCGTTACATCTGGTGTAAAACCAACACAGCATTTCATAAAAAGAAGATCATAGCAACAGTCAAACGTGGTGGTGGTAGTGTGACGGTCTGGGGCTGCTTTACAGCTTCAGGACCTGGACGTCTTGCCATAATCGATGGAAGCATGAATTCTGCAGTCTATCAGAAAATCCTGGAGGAGAATGTCCAGACGTCAGTTTGTGACCTCAAGCTCAAGCGCACTTGGGTTACGCAGCAGGACAATGATCCCAAACACACCAGCAAGTCCAGCTCTGAATGGCTCAAGAAAAACTAAATGAAGGTTTTGGAGTGGCCAAGTCAAAGTCCAGAATTAAATCTGATTGAGATGCTGTGGCATGACCTTAAACAGTCCTTTTATGCTCGAAAACCCTCCAATGTGGCTGAATTAAACCAATTCTGAGAAGAAGATTGGGACAAAATTCCTCCACAGCGATGTGAAAGACTTATCTCAAATGCTTGACTTCAGTTGCTGCTCCAAAGCGTGGCACAAACATTTATTTGATTTAGGGTTCAATTACTTTTTCACGTAGTGCCAGGGACATTTGAACAGCTTTTTCACTTAATAAATGAAATATTTATTTCAAAACTGCATTTTGTATTTATTGAAATAAAAAAACAGGGTGGGGGCAAAACTTTTTCACAGCACTGTATATGTATGTGTTTATTTATTATGTACAGTATATATAAATACACACACATACAGTCTATATTTTGAAAAATGTACAGGTATTATATATTTATATTATATAGAAATATATTTAATATATGAACAGCATATTTTTCTTAAATATATACAAGCAAGTGTTTGTATTTCTATACACATATACACAGAACACACTCATATATTATGTAAACAAGAACTTTTATTTTGGATGCGATTAATCGCGATTAATTGCTTGACAGCACTGATTTCAAAATATAATTTTTTCCTATGATGGCAAAGCTGAATTTTCAGTCTCATCACTACAGTCTTCAGTGTCATATGATCCTTCGGAAATCATTTTAATATGATAATCAAGGAACATTTCTTATTATCAATGATAGTATTCAATGGGACAGTATTAGTATCTTTAAATAAATAAATACACACACTTTGAAACTTTGTAACTGTATAGTATATTGAACCTGAACTATATATTCATATAGTTTCATCTCAGATCAAAACAAAGAACTATAAACAACATGTTAACACTTATTGAAGATTTAAATATGATTTATTTTTGCATCTATGCTACCAAAATGTGGGACATATTTCTGAGATTTATGTTTTTATCAATAAACCTGAAAACTTTCAAAGTGACAAAAATGTACTATGTAATATATGATAAATAGGCTACAGTCAATAAAATTTTTACAAAAGTGAAAAATGGAACTAGATTCGAACTGCACTAATATATATATATATATATATATATATATATATATATATATATATATATATATATATATATATATATATATATATAAATTAAATTAAATTTATGCATTTAGCAGACGCTTTTATCCAAAGCGACTTACAGTGCATTCAGGCTATCAATTTTTACTTATCATTTCCCGGGAAATCGCAATGCTCTACCAACTGAGCTACAGGAACACTATATATATATATACTATATACATACATACATACATAGGCTAATTTTGATGTTTATTAAACATGTTAAATATTCTACAGTGTCCTTCAAATTTCATTCCCTTTTCTTCGTTATAAAATGCGATACTGTCTTTCATCTACATGTTTTTAGCCAAATTACCATGTTCCATCACTGTGTAAAGATTATTTTAAATCTATGCACTTATGTATGCACATACATCTTTTGTTGTGTTTTGTTTGTTTGATTGTTAGTTGGGGGACTTGGGATCTGCTGTGAGTACAATTTTTAATACTAATATGTTTGTTTAGGTTACTGTTACATAAATAACTTAAATAGGTCTCCCTACAACATTTTTTGCTTCTAAAGCTTAAAAAAAAATTCAAAAAGTTATTTGTGAAAAGTGCCAACTGGGCAATAAAAGGGAGGGTCAAAAGTCCAATAACTGACCTTTGATTATAGACGCACTCTAAACTGCTTTTAGGAATGGTTTTGTATAAAACGAGCACTTTCAAACAGCGCTTACAGTATCAAAGATATAGGAATCAATACATGTGGCCAGAAAAATCTCCTATCGTTCAACACTTCACAAACACAACACACCTTTCCAATTTGTCTCTACAGAATTACAAATTAATTTGAAGGAAAGTCTGTGTAAAAAATTTCTCCGCCGATGAGCGCACTTTTCTGAGATCTATAAACACTTTCAGCAATAGGACCCGTATCCGCCCTAATCTAATCTGCCTCACTGAAACAGGGACAATGCTCATCCATAACCTGATTACAAGTAGCCTCTGATGCACCACACACGGCATACAATATTGATCAGGAAAGAACGTTGTGCTCCATTTGAAGAAAGCGAATATCTGCAAGTGCTCAGAGACATTAAACAAATACCTTGTAGTGCATGCGGAAAGAAAGAACGAGATTATACAGGTCAGAGATGATTTACAGTCTTCATCTAAATGGAGAGAAGTGTTACTGTGTGCCGAATAGAAAATGATCAAATGAATCTAGACGCCACATAAATAAGAGTTTGCTGTAATCTGAGACCTGGTAACAATCAAGCATAAATAGGCTTAACACAGATGCAAAAGAAGAAAAATATGAGAACCCTTTATGTGTATGTCTGTTACTGAAATTATGCAGGAATCCATAGAATGTCCAAAGATTCACATAATTTTACAGTAATTGAAATAGTAAGTTAATATTCAGATTTACTATCTTACAGAAAATGTACCACAGAGCCGCATCCTCAAATGCAAAGTACAAAACATCCAGTGAATGACGCAGGGATAATTAAATACTTGTTTATTCGCTTCTCTCGTAAAACCTACCAACTGTGAGGTCATCGAGTTCAGGCAACACTGGCAGGGTCCAGCCAATAGAGTTGAGCAGAGCGGTCACCTGACCCATGTTGGCTAAGGGTTCCACACGCACCACCTGGAAAAAGTAACAAAAGTTTGATTTGTTGTTTTTGACAATTGTGTATGTTTCTGTCAGCCGTTTCGACTCTCATTCTGATGGCAAGTGATGTAATGCTACTCCAAATTTCTCCAAATCTGTTCAAATGAAGAAACACACTCATCTACATCTTGAATGGCCTGAGTGAGTTAAATGGTCAGCAAATGGTTATTTCTACTGAACTATTCCTTTGACTTTAAATTAAAGAAGAGAATTAAACTATTTTATTGTCAAAAATAATAATAATATTATCTGGCAACAGCCACCTGCCGTTTTGTGTCCACCTCCAGAATGTCCATCATGTTAATCATGATGTTCTTGTGCGTCTTCTTGTATTTTCCCACCCTGAGAGATACAGTCAGCCATCCTGGACGACCTGTGCACATATGTTTCTTCCCTCCCTCTTTTTTCCATTCTCGCACCTGAAAATTTTACATGGTCACATTTTATTCAAACCAGATTGCATTGAGGTCTCATCAATTTTATACATTCATATTTTGTTTTGTTTTTTTACACTGATTCAGCAAAACCACAATAAAATTACCAAAAACTATTTTGTTTTAGTTAACAATAACTACACTGAGGCACCTGTGTGCCGAATGTAGGGGGCGTGTCAGTCACTTTTAGCCACGCCCCTACTTTCGCAAGTCCATAACTTGCAGAGAGGCTGCCAGCTACTTTTTTTGTACCATCAATTATTTTATTTCTTTTCAATCAGAATTTATTTGAAGAGACAAGGCCTACCTTTATAGATCAAGCCGTTTGCACATTTATTTATTTTTTTCATGCATATTCATTAATATTACATGCATTTCTAATTTGTAATGCATAATGATTTATCATCAATACCAAATACAATATTCAAAGACTATAGACATACTTGAAGCGACCTTTGGCAATACTAACGTAAATGAAATATTAAGTTATTAATGAAAGTATGTAGGCTAACATAAAAGTCATTCATAACTTACCTGTCTCTGGATATCTCTGACTCTCTGGTCGTGCTGCTTGGGTGCTGAGCACATCTTGAAGATGATCCACGCGCGCAGGTAATAGTACACATCAAAGATGACTGACAAGGGGAGCAGAAAGAGGCAAACGAAGATCCATCTCTGGTGTACTATCACGTACTCCAAGCCCTTCACCTTAATCCACACCAAAAACAAGACAACTAACCCACCCAAATATAATAACGGATCCATTCCGACAGCTTGTTTAAATCAGGAATCGCCTAAGTACAATGCTTGTTGCTGGGTTTTGACTTCACAGACGCTTTTTTTTATTATTATTCACAGCAGACTAGCATAAAACCACATGCATTAGCACTGTCTAATAAACTGCTATTTAACGCGGTTTCCCCACTTGCACTATTTGTCATCTGCACATTGCACGCTGTTTAGGAACTTGCCCAGGTTGTCTAAGCACCGCCCCCAGCATGCAATGATTGGCCAGAAGCGCATCAAATCAGATGACGCTAGTGGTTGCGTGTCGTCTGTTCAGCCAATCACAAGAAAGAAACACCGTCACACCATTGACTCAGCGAGATGTGTTCATTATTATACAGTAGTTGAGAAATGAGGCGACTTGTGATAGCAGTACAGATATCGGCATACATTTCAGTTTAAAAGATTATTCCAATACTCCAATTGAAAAAAAAATTTACTCCAGTACTATAATGTACAATTTATAGAATATTCTTACCCAGGTTTATAAGAGTGTTTTATCATAGTGGTTTCTGAGTAAAATAAATTATATTGTCAAAATTTATGAAAGATTAACTGTTTTAACCAAATTAGACTGCTTAGGTAAAGATCTGAGTTTATTGGAACATTTTTATTCTACAACATTAGACACAGTCACACCACATAGGCCTAAATGTGAATCCTGAAGCCACTGTGTTCATGTGCAAGCTGCTAAAAAGGAACAGCTACAACAGAGAGTCCACCTGCTTGACTGCTTTTACTTAGTAACAAGTTAGCAATTTCATATAAAAGGAAAATCCACAAGTCACTGTGTTTAATTTATATTGTAGAGGAACAACATGTGAATATATCTTAAATGGGTCCTAAAATGCAAATTTTGTCATCATTTACTCATCCTCAAATTGTTCAAAACCTGCATGATTTTATATCTTCAGCTGAAGATTTTGAAGAATATGTAACCAAACAGTTGCCAGTAGCAACATATTTTTTATATAGTCTTCATAGTCCTCCAATAGTACTTCAATATTATGTAAGTCAATGGCTACCGGCAGGGCTTTCCAACATTCTTCGAAATTTGTTTGTTTTCAACAGAAGAGAGAAACTCATAGGTTTGGGTACTCACTTGAGGGTGAGTAAATGATGACAAGCACACTTTCTATCCCTTTAATTTACAAAAAAAGGGAAAAAAATGCTTTCTACATATTTGACATCTTGACTGAGGAGCACGAAGGGTTAACCGGCAAACTAATGTTTATAACGGTTCACACTGATTTATATTTATCAACTGGATTTTCATTCATTGTCCCTATCTCGGGGGTAATCTATTTGAAAAAGGTTAGAGATCACCATATACAACAAATAGGCCTATGTCTATGTGTCTTCTTGTTGGAAATCATTTTCATATTCATGCCAATAAGCATCTGGCCTACAGACGGCTCTGGGGTGGGGCATGAACTCTAATGATGCTCTTATAATGACAGAGGAGTTTGACAGCACAGCAACTGCGCTCATTTGACAGCATGGACTAAACCTGATGCGCGCGGACAGCAGACACCATAAGATCGAGTGCATGTTACATTTGTGTAATGCACATTATGTTCTTTTTTACTACAAGTGCCTAAATCAAGACATTGGGTAATATGAAGGCATTATCAGTCATAAAATGCGCACAGGATTTGCAGTTTCCTTCAGAAGTGAACCAATGCAGACAAATCTCCGTTTGAGAAACTTGATTCGCCCTGGAGTCTCGATATCAACTTGAAGCTGGACGATGCGCGCGGAACTTTCCAGATAAATCAGTGTTATGAATTTACATTATGCCTTCACTACATCATGGCGCTATTTTTATTGGAGTATTTTTAATAGTCTCCGGTGGCTCCACCGCTTTTCTGACTTCTCATCAAAGTCGCCTGCAGGCGTTCAGCATGTGCTCTGTGGTGCTCGGGGCGGTGATGCTTATATTAGGGCTCTTCTGGGCGATGAACGGCAAGAGAAACCCGGTGCCTTATAATGAAGAGTACAGCCACGACTACAGTCAATCCCTGTTCACCCCAGCGCAAGGAAACCACTTCCCAGAGTCCCAGTCCGTCTTTCTGCACGGGTAAGTGGGGGATCGTATCATAAATTCACTTATAAATGTCTTCGCTGATGATTCTGATAAGATGAAGATGAAGTAAATATAAAATCACTGAGCTGGAGTTGGATCACAGAGGAGTTTCCATCCAAAATAGCCTTTATCAGGATCAATCTCGAGTTATTAGCAGAGGGACTCGACCCCCAAACTCTCCTCAGTGGGCTAACTCATAAAAAAAATAACGTTTTGTGTTATTTTAGTTTCCATAAATGGACACTAACCTACACTCAAGTAACTATAAAATTGTAATTTCAAGAGATAGTTCATACTATAGATAAACAGATAGACACAGAAAGTAGATTTACTCATGAAATTACAATTTTATATATAACTTTTACTTTTTATATTGTACTTTTTAAATTGTAAATGTACTTTATGAACTTTAAAGTAATTATATATGTTTAATGAGTAGCCTAATTCTAGGTAATTCTATATATTTTAGTAGTAGCCTATTTGTACTCTTTATATGTATATTTTACATTTTAAAAGTATTTTTATGCAGGCTACTTTAAAGTAGCTAATTATATACAGTTAATGAGGAGTTCTAGTACATATAGTAGAATTACTCATGCAATTGCAATTTTATACTTTGTACTTTTATATTGTACTTTTTAAATTCTATATGTGACCTTTGACCACAAAACCAGTCATAATCTCAGAATTGAGATTTGTACACCATCTGAAAGTTAAATAAGTTTTCCATTGATTTATGGTTTGTTAGGATACAATATTTGGCCGAGATACAACTGAAAATCTGTAGTCTGAGGTTACAAAAAAAAATCAAAATATTGAGAAAATCACTTTTAATGTTGTCCAAATGAAGTTCTTAGCAATGCATAT
Source organism: Carassius carassius (assembly GCF_963082965.1). NCBI lineage: Eukaryota > Metazoa > Chordata > Actinopteri > Cypriniformes > Cyprinidae > Carassius > Carassius carassius. Next base: position 19,532,022 of record NC_081781.1, read on the forward strand.
TACTTGTCAAAACTTAAGTTTTCATATATTTATGGTAGGGAATTTATAAAATATCTTCATGGAACATGATCTTTACTTAAAATCCTAATGATTTTTGGCATAAAAGAAAAATCGATAATTTTGACCCATACAATGTATTATTTATATATATGCAGTTTTGACTCAAAATATCTCATCTTGATGTTGTATATTGTTCTTATTCCAACACCCATGAATCCAACCTAATCTCTCTGAACTCAAACTCCATCTCATATTTTATCACATGTAATACAATGTAATGTTGTACATTACATTAAAAAATTATTTAAATATAAAAAAAAAAATTCAGCATATTATCAGCGTAAAATAAAAGAGTAGACCTCATGTGCCATAAAAAATAGTTAATTTACCAAAAAGTGGCCCACATAGATGCATGCATCTTCATGCAGCTTTTTTGTTTTACTGGAATAGATAGGAGCAAACATGGAGATAATTTTACTTTTCCACCCATAACCCAAATCCCTCTGGATTTACACCATTTCTCTTTCCTTTCCCCCTCTCTCTCACCATCAGATGTCATTAAAAATCACTTAGAGGAGAAGCCTTAGCTGCTCCTCTGTTATCTGATACTCAAAGGCCCTCTAGTGTTGATAAACATCTTACACCAGCTTACATCCTGGTTCTGCTTCGCCAGGCCCAGCACACTTATTAAAAATAATAATGTGTGATTGTGTTTTGAAGGACTTTGCAAAGGCTAGGTGTTTATGGGGAAGATTTGGACTATCCCCCGATGGAGCCGACCTGTTTTAGCCCTACCACTCGGGGTCGGCCGCCTCACTGGGACATGGAACCTCCCCCGCCTTATGAGGTGGCCATCAAAACCACTAGGAGCTCCACGCACCTGAGACGCAGCTACTCAGACACACAGCTGCTCACTGAACCTCTGTTTGGACGCTCACGAGAGATCAGTTTCGAAGTGTGACATCTGAGCCACATTCATTTTCTGAGACCCGAACTAAGGAGCCGAATAGCCACCATAAGTATTTGCAAACAAGTGTTGATGAAGCTTCAAAACAGGCATTGGCAATCCACAGCTCGTCGAGTCGAGGGGCTGTTTTGTGCCTCTTGAGATGGTTCTTGACTTAACCATGTGTTTACAGCCTTTATTTCAGAAAGAAATGTAGAATACTGTGCTTTTTCTCAAATAAAATGCATTATAAATAAATAAAAAGTCTATAATCAAGCTGTTGGAAATAAGTGGTTGATATCTCAATAAACATAATGCAATGGATTTTTTTTTTTTTAAAAGAGAAGGTTTTGATTTTAGTTAGACGTACCAATTCATATCTCGGTAATATCTCAAATTCTATGTATTCTAACCTATTCTTGTGAGAATGTGAGAAAATGAGCTTGTGCATAGGAGTGTATTCAGTTCTGCAGTCAAGTGAATCTGTCACAAAGATGTCAAAATAAATTACAATTACATTTCTATAGTTGAATTATTATTATATTATATAAGTAAATATTCACAATTCATCATTTTCCCCAAAATATTCAAAATCAAAAATAAATTAACAGTACCTCCTTTTGCACTTAAATGCATTTGCGGATGATTTGCTGTCCTGCAACTGTAATTTGCATGATATTCCAAAACTTTTGAAAAAAAATATCAGACAACAGGTTTGATTAATGACAACGAAATGTGTTTCATTTGTATATTTATCCATTTGTTAGACTCTCAGGGTGAAACACTGAGTTTAATGTCAAGAATATTTACATGGCATATATGAGCACACAATTTTGACTCAAAAACCGCATGGTCAGGTTACTGTAGAGATCTGGCCAGAGAATTGATTTATGCATAAAGCACATATTGTGGTGACTGATAATGGGAGCACATCTCTGAGAAAACCACGCAGCATTACTGAGTTTAATGATGAACTAATGCTCTGTTAATGTTGTTTGGAACACTATAAACATTGCATTCACAGCCACTGCTTCCTCTGACTCATCCATTACAACGATATTCATCTTTTAACAAGAGCACTTCTGGGTATTCTCTATTTGGTACATATTCTGTGTGTTTTCTTTGAACTGTAATGAATAATCTACCAAGGGCTATTTACATCAGTTGTGTTTGCATGCTAGACATTTATTTGAGATGATGCAAGTTCTTTATTATTATTATTTAAACAACTGACTAAAGGATAAACCCGACTTATACTTTTCTTATTCATTTTTTATGATGTGGCATGAAAGGCTACAAATAACATATGACACTTAAAGTAGTAAAGATTCAGATCAATTCCAAGAACTCAGCCGAGTTTAAGAATGTAACATCTCATCTATGAAAGTTGTAACCATGCCAAGCAACACCCATCCCGCTGTTTCTAACTATTTGCTGTGCCATGGGACACTGTGTAATCTCTCTATTGAGAAATAGTGGTTGGGAGAAATTCCCTAGTTCCCATTCCTAAACTATTTCCCATAATATGTCAATCTTAACATTTTATACAGATCTATTAATGAGGTGCTGCATGGTTCATTGTCATATGATCTGCAGAGGTATGTCCCTCTCAGTGATTGGAAGTGCCCCTGATTTTATGCAGAAGAATTAATCTGAGACCACTGCAGAGTTTCTGAGACTTTTTAATGACTGCTCATCAAAGGGTTAACAGTGAGCAGGACAGTGAGTGTTTTTACATTAACTTATTTAACTGTTCAAATGAAACTAACACCACTGTTCTAAATATTGTCTATGTTGTGGAAGTACAGTGTGGCTTCATCAGTTTTATCGTCAAAAAAAGCTTGTGTGCACTGAATAAAGCTGTGATATTATAAGTAATCTCGAAACTCGAGTTTCACGTGAGACCCGTTGGGCTCTTCCACGCCCAGGACTGGGTCATTTCTCGAGTGATGGGAGAGGTCAGACTCATTTCCGCGACTCGGTTCGTTTGAACAGTTCAAAAAAAAAAAAGTTCAATTCTGAGCAGCAACCCGTAACACGTCATATCCAACCCTAATATATAAAGAAACTGTAATAATATCAACTTCTGTCATTTCCCCCTAGCAGAGCCAAATGATCCGTTCTTGGACTGGTTTAGTGAACCGGCTCATCTGAACCAATAAACGATTCATTTCAAAAGAACGATTCATTAACGGATCGGTCGTCGCTCTGAAGTGGCATCAACCTCCGCCCATAAACTCTGCCACTTCCTCTTCACGTTTAAATGCTTATAGAGACTCAAACAGCGATGGCTGTGGGAAGAACTTGACTTTCCATTAGGATTCCCGAAGGAAATGACTGGCGATTTCTGTGTTAAAGTGAAGAGCTTGCTGGAAATGATTATCCTCGCTGAGTATAAATGAAACAAGCGGCACTAGAAGCCTCTTCAGTACAGATAACGTTAGATGTGTGAAGACCGTTCATTAGAAGAAACGCATACACTCATCCACTGATGTTCAACTTCATGATCAAAACAAACGCCCGTCGGACTCACAAGGTAATGCATTTATAAAGACGAAATGAATAGCCCGATTTTTGATACATTTGAAAAATATATATTCAGATTATAAGATTCGACTTTAAAAATTGCAACAACATTTGAATAACATTTATGAATTTTATTTAATATGGACAAGACGACGGTATTAGGTTGATGTTCATAAGTTACATTGTAATAATGCAATTATTACCCTGACTTAAAAAAATATTTTGCCTAATTTAAACTTACCTTTTAATGCAACTAATGTAGTCATTTTGCTTATATCGTATTTAAGTACGTTTATTTATACATTACCACATGAAGCATATAGCTTAATGTATTTATTAGATATCTTATGAGCAATTGGATTTATATTGAAGCATGCTGCCATATCTCCTAATATGCTTTAAGATGTTTTAATATGTAAAAACTATCTTTTCTGGCTTGGGTGCAAGTGTAACGTTAACTCATTTATGCTGCTCTATGTGTAGGATGGTCTCTGCGAGGATATGAATTGAACACAGGGCTGGACTGTCTTTTGTGCTGTGCTCTGCGCAACACAACTTGAAGCACATACTCGGACTATCATACACACATGCTCAGTGATACGTGTGCTGTTACAAGGGCAGAAAACAACGTGTCTACTAGTAATGGCGTAGCCAAAAGAAACAACATGTCCTTCCAGCACAGATGGCAAGTTTCACTGGGGATCTTGCTTGTGATAGCAGGCCTAGTGCTCTTTATGACAATGTTTATGTACAAGCATATGTACATTGTTTTCATTAGCGTGCCTATAGTGTGTCTGGGCCTTTTTATCCTCATCCGTGCCTTCGGCGTGGCCATTAAATCCAGTGATGTAGCTGTGCCGGGTCACTTCCTTTTACAGTCGCGAACAGGCACCTGTTACACCCACCATCAAGCCATTGCAGTGCAAAGGTAAGAAGCAAATGCTTTCCATGCATAAATATCATTATGAGGCTAATTTATGAGTGCAATTAAAGAGATCCAAGGGTTTAGCCAGAGTTGTGGCAACTCTATACAAACTCGACGAGTGTCGTGGAGTATGTAAATGTCAAATCAGGTTTCTGGAACACTGTGAATAGATACAAAATAAACAGAGACACTCTAAAAGCTGGAAAAGACTACATGACTTTTAAAACCAGAACAGATTTTTATATTTGCACACTGGTTCTGACTTTTGGCAACTAGCACAGATTTGTCCAGACTGCAAATTGAGGCAAAAATCATGTAGTGTATTCAAAGCTGTATATGTGGACAATATCAAAAACAGAACAGAAGATAAATAATTAGGAATTTTGAGAGGTCATGGTACACAAGGATGGGTTCTTGACATGGCACTCTTTTTTTTGTTACAACTATAAATGTATTCATACATACATACAATTTCTTGAACACACATTTTCTATGGTAAGCATGTTTTGAATTCCTGAATTGCAATTCATTTTGATATTTGGAGGCTAATAGAAAATGTCATTGTGATACAGCTGTTTTCGCAATGAAGAAAAATAAATTAATTAAAAGGGTAAAATTCTTATGTAGAACTTAATCTTTTTTTTTTTTTTTTGTGATTCTATGTATATATGTACTTTATAGAATGTTTCCATAAAATGACAGTCATGTGGTGCAACCAAAATGCAGAAAACCCATAAAATAGGAAATGGCATCATAGATTGGACCCCCTGCTGACCCTGACCTAAATAAGTTGCATTTCTAAATAGGTTTTTTTGTTTGTTTTTAGAATTAGTTAGGAGTCATTAAATGATGTTTTTAACTTAAGTATGAGCAATAGTATTAGTTTTCTTTTGCACTCACTAGTACTAGTAACATCAGTTGTGAAACATAAGAATGCAGAAAAATGATACACTGTTTGGTGGTTTTGTATACACTCAGTAGATCTCTGGCTTTCGGTTTATAAAAATATGCAAACTAAGAGGGTGCTCTCTCTTTTCGGCTCACTCTAAGTTTGAAAGCCAAAGTTACGCAGAAGTAACAAATGTTCTGATTCTAGAAGTAGGTCAGCAGTGAAAACAGTGAGAGTCTGCAGTGTTAGATAGACATGGTGGTTTTCATAACACAAAAGCCCAATGTTTTACCCGGAAGGATGATCATTTTCCTCTATCCAATATGTCTATGAGATCTGGCTTGTGCAAAAAAAAACTTCAGCTTTAGTCTGTTTTAATTTATATTTTATTTGATATTTTTGTCATTCCAGTTTAATATACAAATTAAATGTCTTAGCTTATTGTTTGTTAGCCACTTCTGCAATTTGTTTGGTGTGTTTAGAGTTGCAGGAATTACGCACTTTAGTTTTAAATGAGATGTTAGGAAGTCATTCTGTGATGCCCAGCTCAGCACAACAGTGTTTTTATGTCAATCACAGTAATTGTTTTAAGAGTTTAAAATGACTCCCTTTAGTCAAATCAGTCAGAATCATTTTTAAATGTTTCATTGCGTGACAAAATGCAACTGTGTCATGCAATTAATGGAGAAACTGAGAGAAAATGTTACGGCAAGGTCACGTTTACAGGCCAAGTGAGGACTGAACAGCTGCTGGGCACCAAATTCTTTCAGTGTTCCATGTCTGAGGGAAAACGAGAGACGGAGAGAGAGAAAGGGCCCATTGCCATTTAAACACTAGTGAGGTGCTTGTACTTCATAATGATCTTAGTTTATATTCATATCTATGTTTTGTTTTCTTTTTGTTTGGAGAATCGTGCTGAATCAAAGGGGGCAAAGCAGTTCATTCTGACCACATGATCTGGAGCATAAATTTTAACAGAAAGCAGTCAGCATTGTACACTAGCCCAGAAAGAATGAGGAGGGAGGGAATGAGTTTTTTGTTTCTTGCAACATGCTGAAGCCATCAAATCAGTGCCTAGGGGTCCCCCCTTCTCCTCCACCCCTGTCACTAGCAAGTACACACTAGGTGAAGTAAACTTTGTCTCTATAATCCTAATAGTTTAAGTGAAATCAGAGACTAAACCAGTATGACATAATTTTGAAGAAAATCTGACCAAAACAACGTTTGCTTGGAGTTGTTTCAGGAAGTTGCCAAAGCAAACATTTCTAAAAGCTGGTAAACACTGTCAAACCCCCATTGGTTTTTGAGGAATGTGTAATAGGTAGATGTGGCTCTGAAGCTCCACTAGAGTCAGCTGAAGTTGTAATTCTAATTGAAAGTGAGTGACACTGACACTGTCTTGTATGATTGATACTATAAAGCTGCTTGCTTTAAAGCAATCTATTGCATAAAGTGTGGAATACAGTAAATAAATATGACTTGCAGAGCCGGTGCAATCATATCCACTGCTATTATCAGATACTTTCCTAACTGCTGTTTTAGGTTTTTATTTAGCACAGTGGCTAAATTAACAAATTACCAGACGCCACCTGATTCAAATATTCCACCAACGTTAAATAGTAATGACTTTATGAATTTCTTCACTGATAAAATAGATAACATTAGAAATACAATAGCGAATGTAGATTCTACAGCATCTTAACACTTCAGTTTCATCCATCGCACCCAAAAATAAACTGCAGTGCTTTACAAATATAGGACAGGAAGAGCTAAATAAACTTATCACTGTATCTAAACCAACAACATGTTTATTAGATCCTGTACCCACTAAATTACTAAAAGAGCTGTTACCTGTAGCCGAAGAACCGCTTCTCAATATCATTAACTCGTCGTTATCTTTAGGTCACGTCCCAAAACCATTCAAGCTGGCGGTTATCAAGCCTCTTATTAAGAAACCAAAACTAGATCCTAGTGTACTGGCAAATTATAGGCCTATTTCAAATCTTCCATTTATGTCTAAAATTTTAGAAAAAGTTGTGTCTGCTCAATTGAGCACCTTCCTGCATAAAAATGATCTGTATGAAGAATTTCAGTCAGGTTTTAGGCCCCACCATAGCACAGAAACTGCACTTGTTAAAATTACAAATGACCTGCTTCTTGCGTCAGATCAAGGCTGCATCTCATTTCTAGTCTTACTTGATCTTAGTGCTGCGTTCGACACCATAGATCATGACATACTCATAGATCGATTACAAAACTATACAGGTATTCAAGGGCAGGCTCTAAGATGGTTTAGATCCTACCTGTCCGATCGCTACCATTTTGTTTACTTAAATGGGGTGTCATCTCATTTATCATCAGTAAAATATGGAGTGCCACAAGGATCCGTCCTAGGTCCCTTTCTATTTTCAATATACATGTTGCCCCTTGGTAATATTATTAGAAAATACGGAATTAGCTTCCACTGTTATGCTGATGATACTCAGCTATATATTTCAACGAGACCAGATGCAACTTCCCAATTATCTAAGCTAACAGAGTGTGTTAAAAATGTAAAAGATTGGATGACAAATAATTTTCTCCAATTAAATTCGGATAAGACAGAGATATTAATTATTGGACCAAAAAACACCACACAGAATCTTGTAGATTACAATCTGCAACTAGACGGATGTACTGTTACTTCCTCTACAGTCAGAAATCTGGGTGTTATATTAGACAGCAATTTGTCTTTTGAAAATCATATTTCCAATGTTACAAAAACCGCATTCTTCCATCTTAGAAACATTGCCAAGCTACGAAACATGTTATCTGTTTCTGATGCAGAAAAGCTAGTTCATGCTTTCATGGCCTCTAGACTGGACTATTGTAATGGACTTCTAGGTGGTTGTCCTGCTTCGTCAATAAACAAGCTACAGGTAGTCCAAAATGCAGCAGCTAGAGTCCTTACCAGGTCAAGAAAATATGATCATATTACCCCAATTTTACAGTCTCTGCACTGGCTACCTATTAAGTTCCGTATCTGTTACAAATTATCATTACTTACCTATAAGGCCCTAAATGGTTTAGCTCCTGCGTACCTAACTAGCCTTCTACCACGCTACAACCCATCACGCACCCTAAGGTCACAAAACGCTGGACTTTTGGTAGTTCCTAGGATAGCAAAGTCCACTAAAGGAGGTAGAGCTTTTTCACATTTGGCTCCCAAACTCTGGAATAGCCTTCCTGATAATGTTCGGGGTTCAGACACACTCTCTCTGTTTAAATCTAGATTAAAAACGCATCTCTTTCGCCAAGCATTCGAATAATGTATCTCTTAAATTGTGAGTGTAGTTGCATCTGCATTTTTATTCTTTAGCTTGGGTTAAACTAATTTTACTTTGTTGGATCAGCAGCTATGCTAATGATGTCTCTATTTTGTTTCTATGTTTTGCCACGGGATTTACATCCCGTGGTAACTAGGATTTACACAAGCTCCAGTCTGGATCCAGAACACCTGAGAAGAGATGATGCTGACCCTCAGAGGACCCCAGATGATGCTAACCTTGAATCAACAAACAGAACTAACAATTATTGCTACATGTGTGACTGCATCCTATAATTACTATTAATTAATAATATTGATAGTTCATCATCTAGCTGACTACGTCTTGTATTATTATTATTATTTTTATTTTTCTAAAATCCTGTCAAACGTGCACAAACTACTAGCTACTACTAAATATTGTAGAAACATAATTTTCTGTAAAGTTGCTTTGTAATGATTTGTATTGTAAAAAGCGCTATACAAATAAACTTGAATTGAATTGAATTGAACTGTTTTCTCAACACTGTCATTTTTTTGTGCATTTTTTTTTTATTGACGGAAAGCATTCAGCGCATATTTACATATATATCTAAGCAATTTGGTTGCTGTTGAGATTTTTGATAAGAGTATACCAATGCAAAGGTATTTCAAATTTTCATTTTGAAAAAATGAAAATTACCCCGTGATTTACTCACCCTCAAGCCATCCTCTCCCTAAAGCATCAAGCCAAAAATGCCCTGGCTCTTCCAAACGTAATAATGGCATTGAATGGGGGTCGAGATTTTTAAGGCCCAAAAAGTGTGTCCATCCATCATAAGAAGTACTACACACAGCTCCGGTGGATTTGTAAAGAAAAATGTCGGAGGATTTCGACATACTGTAAGCCAAGAGGAGATTGGTTCTCTTACGAGAGCTCTCTCGTACTGCGTCTTAGCTAAGACGCTACGGGAAAAGTCTCTTTTCACGAAATACTGAAGCAAAAAATTATCCTTAATTTTGTATTTTTGTAAAGCGCATTTGCAGCAGTACACAGCCATAGGCGAGACGGCTCGTTTGCTCATTGGCTTGTTCTGCGGCAACTGCACAGCCTATCGAGCGCGGGCTGATGCAACATCAGACCAATAAGGGCGCTTTGCGCCCTTCTTGCCACTTCCCGCCGAGATGGGTGTGGCCCAACCTATAAAAGGAGCTCGAAAAGGCTGACTCACCTGATTTTTCATCTCTTCAGCAAAGCTCACGGTATCGCTGGATCACGGAGGAAGCAAGCGCCGTCTGAGAAAGCACACCAGCAGGACGAGCCATTCTGAAGCTGCTGGCATCGCCGCCATCCACTGCCGTTCCAGCTGCGCTATCCGGCGCCTATATCCTTTCAATTCTGTTATATCCAAGCTGTTCTTTATGTGTGTGTGTGTGTTCGCCCTGCGACACACACTCGTGAAAGAGCTCACGTATTTTTAAAGATGCCTTCCTGCGGCTCGTCAGAGCCCCACTCAGCGAGGGAGACCGGTACGTCATCTGTGTCTCCTGCCTGGGTGAAGATCATGCAGCGCTCGCGCTCGCCGACGGCGGATGCCCCCACTGCGATCTGTTGCCATGGTGACTCTGAGGACTCGCCAGGCATTTTTCTCTGAGCCTGCATTCTCCGCTGCACTGAGGCGCCATAAAAGCATCGCTTCCAGCGGATTCCGGAACCGTCTTCAGCTCAACCGAGCTCACCGGTTCGCCCTGCTTCACCGGCCCCCCCTGCATCGCTTCCCGGTGGGCAGCGCCTGCTGTTTGCCGACGCGTCGTCCGAGGAAGTCGATCTCAGGGCCGCGTCGGGGGAAGAGGACACACGCTCTCTGCTAGCTTCGGGCAGTGAGGGCTGGGCGAGCTCCGAGGATCTCGCGCCTTCTGCTCAGAAGCCCAGCAGACGAGCTGACATCGAGAAGGAGCAGGGGCGATGGTATTTCCCTTTCGGATGAGCATACTTCTCAAAGCCCGCCTCATTTCTTCCTGAGCTTCACGAAAAGGTGGCGAAGGCTTGGAACGCTCCATATTCAGTGCGAACTCGTTCGTCTGTCTCACTAGCATTCTCCACACTGATGATGCTAAAAACAGGAACTACCACTCACTTCCGCCGGTGGAACAGGCGATAGCGACGCACCTTTGTCCGCCCTCTGCTGGACGGCGGCAAAAGCGGTGTTGCCATCTAAAGCCTGCTGTGTGACGCTGCGTCGGCACTACTAACGATGGCTGCTTCATCGAAGCGCAGGTGTACGAGTTCCGCTGTGGCCGAGCTCTCACCCAAGCGCACCGCTGTTTCAGTTCCAGGAATTGTGACTGTCTCAGCGTTTTCTGCAATGCGCAAGCCTGCACAGTTGCCCGCTTGCCTGCACACAAAAGCCGTTATCACAACAGCTTCAGCAACGCAGCTCGAGACCCCCGTTCTCGCTCTACCGGCCGTCGCCCTGCGCCGTGGGGACCGCGGCAGAGGATTACGGTGAGGCCGGGAGCCCCGAAGTCATCCTAGGAAAGCCATCTACGCATGCTGCATGACGCTGCGTCGGCACTACACACGATGGCTGCTTCATCGAAGCGCCGGTGTACGAGTTCCGCTGTGGCCGGGCTCTCACCTAAGCGCACTGCTGTTTCAGTTCCAGAGATTGTGACTGTTTCAGCGTTTTTTGCAATGCGCAAGCCTGTACGGTTGCCTGCTTGCCTGCACACGAAAACCGTTATCACGGCTACCCAGATATTTCCCAAAAAAGGTGTAATTTCTGGTGTCCCGGCCACGGCCGATGGTGCTATAAATGTAGTGACGATGCCCACTGCTCAGTGCCCATCTCCACATATAAGCACAGCCCTTCACACAGGGCTCGTGCCCATAAAAGCGTCTCAAGTCGATCACGCGCCCTACATAGTAGACGTGCCCACTCCTCAGTGCCCACAATCACTATGTCACACGCGTCATGTGGTTTCTGTAAAAACGAAACCCGTGCACATTCGTCCGGCCACGGCCAATGGTGCTATAAATGTAGTGACGGTGCCCACTCCTCAGTGCCCATCTCCACATGTAAGCACAGCCCTGCACACAGGGCCTGCGCCCATAAAAGCGACTCAAGTCGATCGCGCACACTGCATAGTAAGCGTGCCCACCCCTCAGTGCCCACAATTACTATGTCACACGCGTCATGTGGTTTCTGTAAAAAAAAAAAAAAAAAAAAAACCTGTGCACGCTCGTCCGGCCACGGCCGATGGTGCTATAATGCAGTGACGATGCCCACTCCTCAGTGCCCATCTCCACATGTAAGCACAGCCCTGCACACAGGGCTCGCGCACATAAGATCGACACAGATCGGTCGAGCGTAATAGTAAACGTGCCCACTCCCCAGTGCCCACATACACTATGTCACATACGGCGCGTGGCTTCTGTAAAAACGAGGCCCGTGCACGTACGCTCTGCACAGGCAGACAGCGAGTTGAAAGTGGTAAATGTGCACATATGCAGCCCACATTACTCGCAGACATATCGAGTCCCACGGGACCTGCTCAGCCTTCCCCCAGTCGGTTAAGCGCCGGGACGGGGTCGAGGAGGAGCGATCTGCCCGCTGTGATCAGCGCGCTCCCCGCCTCAAATGCGTAGCACACCCGAGCGCCGCCGTTGCCCGGTCAACAGAGCGCGCTTCGCATCCAGCCTTTAGCCATTCATGCAGATGCATGGTCAGCGCTTCCAGGGGTTTCGGATTGGGTGCTAGGCATTATAAAGAGAGGCTACTCGCTACAGTTTTTTTCGACGCCCTCCGCGCTTTTCAGCGCGCGTCGAAACTACGGTCAAAACAGAAGTAGCACACATACTTCGGGCCGAAATATCAAAACTGTTGAGCAAAGGGGCTGTAGAGCCTGTGTCTCAAACTCAAAGCGAGGGGGGGGGGCTGTACAGCAGATACTTTCTGGTGCCCAAGAGAGACGGGGGTCTCAGGCCCATACTGGATCTAAGACAGCTGAACAAGGCATTGATGAAACGCAGTTTCAAAATGCTTACGACCAGGAAACTCCTCGCGCAGATTCGCAGAGGGGACTGGTTCATGTCAATAGATCTGAGGGACGCGTATTTTCAAATACAGATAGCGTCAAACCACAGGCGATATTTGAGATTCGCCTTCGAGGGCCAGGCATACCAGTTTACAGTCCTCCGTGGCTCCTCGTATGTTTACGAGGTGCATGGATGCAGCGCTCGCTCCTCTCAGACTCAGAGGCATACGAGTGCTGAATTATTTGGACGACTGGCTGGTTCTGGCCCGATCACAAGGGGAGCTCGTGGACCACAGGGCCGTTTTACTCGATCACCTTGAGAAGCTCGGCCTCAGTGTCAATTGGGCGAAGAGTTCGCTGAACCCCAGTCAGACGAACCTGTTTCTGGGTATAGTTCTGAACTCGTGTTCCATGACGGCGCGGCTGTCACCACAGCGCGCGATGGGCATTCAGCGCGCAGCAAGTTCTTTCCGCTGCGGCGCGACCGTGTCGCTCAAACACTATCAAAAGATGCTGGGTCTCATGGCCTCAGCATCTCCGGTTCTGCGGCTGGGCCTGCTCCGCATGCGCCCCCTGCAGTTCTGGCTGAAGGCTCGGGTGCCGCGCAGAGCGTGGGCGTCTGGCCAGCTGCATTTCAAGGTCGATCAGAGCTGTGTTGCGGCTCTAGCACCTTGGACAGCGAACGGCTGGTACCGATCAGGTGTAAGCCTGGGGACTTCCCCGAGTGTGAAAATGGTGCCGACGGACGCCTCCACTTCGGGATGGGGAGCGCTGCTCGAAGGCAAACCGTCCTTTGGCCTATGGTCAGAATGGGAAAAGCTCCATCATATCAACTGCCTGGAAATGCTGGCAGTGGAGAACGCGCTGACGCGCTTTTGTCCCCTTATCAAGGATCACCACGTCGTAGTCCGTGCGGACAACATGTCCGTGGTGTCCTACATAAATCGCCAGGGCGGTCTCGGGTCCCGAAACCTGTGCAGGCTGACGGAACGCCTCCTGGTTTGGGCTCAGCGCAACGTGCGCTCGCTGAGAGCAGTGCATGTGTCTGGACTGCAGAATCTGGGTCCAGACAGGCTGTCCAGAGGCAATGTTCCTACGGGCGAATGGTCTCTACACCCGCAAACAGTCCGGCTGTTGTGGGAGAGATTTGGCATGGCGGAGGTGGACCTCTTTGCGTCCCACGAAAACCCTCACTGCCCCGCGTTCTTTTCCAAGAACGAAAGCGCGCTGTCACGGAGATGGCCGTGCTGCCTGCTTTAGAATCAGAATCAGAATCAGAAAGAGCTTTATTGCCAAGTATGCTTGCGCATACAAGGAATTTGTTTTAGTGACATAAGCTTCCAGTAAACAGAGACAACAACACACAGACAAAAAAAAAAAGAAACATTTACAGGAGATTTACAAATTGGCAAATAAATAAGTGTATAAACAATTGTGCTATAAATGATAATGGAATAGGATTGAGTGAGATGCAGGAATGTTCTAGGATGGAGGGGTAACAAATAAATATAAGGATATTGCACATTTTTGCATAAGTTTAAGTGGGAAACATTTAACTGTTCATGAGGTAGATTGCCTGGGGGAAGAAACTATTCTTGTGCCTTGCTGTTCTTGTATTTGCGGCTCTGAGGCACCGGCCAGATGGCAAAAGTTCAAAGATGGGGTGACTTGGATGTGAGGGATCCAGAGTGATTTTCTGAGTCCTTTTCCTCACTCTGGATGTGTACAGTTCTTGGAGGGTGGGCAGGGGAGCACCAATAATCCTTTCAGCAGTCCGAACAGTTCTCTGTAGTCTTCTGATATCTGATTTTGTAGCTGAACCAAACCAGACAGTAATTGAAGTACACAGGACTGACTCAATGACGGCTGAGTAGAACTGTTTCAGCAGCTCCTGTGGCAGGTTAAACTTCCTCAGCTGGCGAAGGAAGTACAACCTTTGTTGGGCTTTTTTCACAATGGAGCCAATGTGATTGTCCCACTTCAGGTCCTGAGAGATGGTGGTTCCCAGGAATCTGAATGACTCCACTGCAGTCACAGTGCTGTTCATGATGGTGAGTGGGGAAAGTGCAGGGGGGTTTCTCCTAAAGTCCACAGTCATCTCCACTGTTTTGAGCGTGTTCAGCTCCAGGTTGTTAAGACTGCACCAGACAGCCAGCTGCTCAACCTCCTGTCTGTAAGCAGACTCGTCACCGTCCTGGATGAGGCCGATGACTGTAGTGTCGTCTGCAAACTTCAGGAGCTTGACAGAGGGGTCTTTAGAGGTGCAGTCGTTGGTGTACAGGGAGAAGAGCAGAGGGGAGAGAACACATCCCTGAGGGGCACCAGTGTTGGTGGAGCAGCTGTTTGACATGAATTTCCCCAGTCTCACTAACTGTTGCCTATCTGTCAGAAAGCTGGTGATCCACTGACAGATAGAGCTAGGGACAGAGAGCTGGGTCAGTTTGGTCTGGAGGGTTGATGGGATGATGGTGTTGAAAGCCGAACTAAAGTCCACAAACAGGATCCTCACATAAGTCCCTGTTTTGTCCAGATGTTGCAGGATGAAGTGCAATGCCATGTTGATTGCATCATCCACGGACCTGTTTGCTCGGTACGCAAACTGCAGGGGGTCCAGTAAGGGTCCAGTGATGTCCTTCAGATAAGCCAGAACCAGTTTTTCAAACGACTTCATGACGACAGACGTTAGAGCCACAGGTCTGTAGTCGTTAAGTCCTGTTATCTTGGGTTTCTTTGGAATGGGGATTATGGTTGAGCGTTTGAAGCAGGAAGGCACTTCACACAACTCCAGAGATCTGTTGAAGATCTGTGAAAAGATGGGGGCCAGCTGGTCAGCACAGGTTTTCAGACAGGCTGGTGTAACGCCATCTGGGCCTGGTGCTTTTCTTCTTTTGTTTTTTTTGAAGACCTGGCGCACATCATCTTCACAGATTTGAAGAGCAGGAGGTATGGAGAGGGGGATTGCAGGAGGTGTTAATGGTTGTGTAGGGAGATGGTCAGAGTGGGTGTTGGGGGTTTCAAATCTACAATAAAACTCATTCAGGTCGTTAGCAAGTCGTTGATTAACCTCAGTGCAAGGGGATGGTGTCTTGTAGTTTGTGATGGCTCTCAGTCCTCTCCAAACTGAAGTAGAGTCGTTGGAAGTAAACTGGTCTTCCAACTTTTTAGCGTAGGTCTTTTTAGCCGCTCTAATCTCTTTGTTCAGTGTGTTCCTGGCCTGATTGTACAAGACCCTGTCCCCATTTCTGTAGGCATCCTCTTTGGCCTGACGAAGGTGTCTGAGTTTTACTGTAAACCATGGCTTATCATTGTTGAATGTTAAATAAGTCCTGGTAGGAATGCATATATCCTCACAGAAACTAATATAGGATGTTACGGTCTCTGTGAGTTCGTCCAGATCGGTGGTAGCAGCTTCAAAAACCCTCCAGTCTGTGATGTCAAAACAAGATTGTAAATCCTGCTCTGTTTCGCTGGTCCATCTCTTCACAGTCTTTACTACAGGTTTAGCAGATTTAAGTTTCTGCTTGTAGGTCGGTATAAGATGAACCAGACAGTGATCAGAACGTCCCAAAGCTGCTCGTGGAACAGAGTGATATGCATCCTTTATTGTGGTGTAACAGTGATCCAGTATATTACTGTCTCTGGTGGGACAGGTAACATGCTGTCTGTATTTTGGCAGTTCACGGGAGAGATTGGCTTTATTAAAGTCCCCAATAATAATTAAAACAGAGTCCGGGTGTTGTTGTTCTGTGTCTGTGATCTGATCAGCGAGTTTCTGTAAAGCCAGACTTACTTGCGCTTGAGGAGGGATGTAAACACTAACCAGAATGAACGAGTGAAACTCCCGCGGCGAATAGAACGGCTTGCAGTTGATAAACTGCGTTTCTAGATCAGGACAGCACATCTTCTTTAACACAGTTACATCTGTACACCACCGTTCATTGATGTAAAAGCATGTCCCGCCGCCAAGCGATTTCCCCGTTGATTCTGCTTCGCGGTCCGCTCTGAACAGCTGAAAGCCCGGCAGATGGAGTGCGCTGTCCGGTATGGCGTCATTCAGCCAGGTTTCCGTGAAACACAGAGCAGCAGAGTGAGAGAAATCCTTATTTGTCCGAGAGAGCAGAAGGAGTTCGTCCGTTTTGTTGGGTAGAGAGCGGAGATTTGCGAGATGGATGCTAGGCAACGGCGTTCGAAATCCGCGCTTCCTGAGTCTGACGAGCGCTCCCGCTCGCTTTCCCCGTCTGCGCGTCTTGAAGCGCTTGATCAGCGCCGCTGCTCCTCCGATAACAATGTTCAGTAAAACGTCTGTATAATAGAAATCCGGAAAAATATCATGTGGTGTGTTCTGCCGAATGTTCAGCAGTTCATCCCTGGTGAAACTGATCGTGTTTGTTAAACAAAAAACAGGAAAAACGAACAAAAACAGTACAAACACTGGAGAGCCAAGCACTGAAGCAGCCATGTGCGGCGCCATCTTGGATCTTATCCTGGAATTTATGCATTCCCTCCCCTCTCCCTCCTTCCGCAGGTGATAGAACGGGTGAGAGAAACGAGATGTTCAATACTGCTTGTAGCACCTCTTTGGAAGAACCAACCATGGTTCCCAGATTTGATGCAGTTAGCAGATGTCGCCCCGTGGCCGGTACCGTTGAGGAGGGACCTCCTCTCGCAGGCCAGGGGCTCGTTTTTGCACCCTCAACCGGAGTTGTGGTCCCTCCATGTGTAGGCGCTCAACGGTTGCCCGCTGATCTCGCAGTGGGAGTGCTAAATACCATCACTCAGGCTAGAGCTCCGTCGACACGACGTCTGTATGCCTCGAAGTGGTCGGTGTTCTCCAGCTTGTGCACAGCTCGAGGTTATTCACCCCTTAGTTGTGAGGTGACGGAGGTCCTCTCCTTCCTACAGGAGCTGTTGGATAAGGGCAGAGCCCCATCCACGCTCAAAGTTTATCCGTAGTCTAAATCAGTGCCTCAGGTGACTGTGCACTGTAAATCCTGGGCGATGCTTCAGGTTTATTGGTGTGTGATCCCTGCGCGCACGGCGTTTTACATTGGGTTCCTGTAGCGTCTTAGTTAAGACGGCATACGAGAGAGCTCTCGTAAGAGAACGTACTCGGTTACTAAACGTAACCTCGGTTCTCTCTAGAAGAGCGAACGAGTACTGCGTTCTCTGCCGTGCGCACAATTCACTCTGGTTCGCTTCGGCGATGAAATAAATCAGGTGAGTCAGCCTTTTCGAGCTCCTTTTATAGGTTGGGCCACACCCGTCTCGGCGGGAAGTGGCAAGAAGGGCGCGAAGCACCCTTATTGGTCTGATGTTGCATCAGCCCGCGCTCGATAGGCTGTGCAGTTGCCGCAGAACAAGCCAATGAGCGAACGAGCCGTCTCGCCTATGGCTGTGTACTGCTGCAAATGCGCTTTACAAAAATACAAAATTAAGGATAATTTTTTGCTTCAGTATTTCGTGAAAAGAGACTTTTCCCGTAGCGTCTTAGCTAAGACGCAGTACTCGTTCGCTCTTCTAGAGAGAACCGAGGTTACGTTTAGTAACCGAGTACGTTTTCCTTTGTTATAAACAAAAATTGGCTCTCACGAGACTAGCATATTCTCACCAGAGCTTACACTACATCATTCGCTGGAACTGCACTGTGTAGTGAAAGCGTGTACAACAGTTAGCAGAAGCTAGAGATTACTGTTTATAAAGTTTTAAATATGTAGCTTTTTTAAACACAAACTGATCGCTTCGCTTCAGAAGGCCTTTATTAATCCCCCGGAGCCATGTGGAGCACTTTTTATGATGGATGGAGGCACCTTTTTGAACTTCAAAATCTCAACCACCATTCACTGCCATTATAAAGCATTTTTTAAATTAACTCTGATTGTATTCGTCTAAAAGAATGAACTCATATATACCTAGGATTACTTGAGGGTGAGTAAATCATGGGTTAATTTTCATTTTGGGGGTTGCTATCCCTTTAAATGTCCAGTTGAGTTGCAATTATGCGACATATTCAAACTATATGTACACATATTCACTGCTGTTCTCATTTCCCCAGGAGGCTGGATCATATCCGGAGGGCTACGGCAGAGGAGCACAGTCCAGTCCAAGCGCCTCCCACCTCAGACATTGGTCCACAGAGCCAACCTGCAACCCCTCCTCCCTGGCAAATGGAGCCGCCGTCTTATGAGACTGTTATGAAGATCACTACAGCAGAAAACCAAGTGTTACCACTGGTCTGACTGTGGACACCGACACGTTATGATTGAAAAGTTGGTTTAATTGGGGGTGCACAGATATAAAAAATCTGTCAGTCACAGTTAAGCCAGTAGTTATTTTCTTTTAAAAAGTTGTATTTGAATGAAAAAACAAAGTAACATTTGAATGCATGAATGCACACAGCTCTGCATGCACTCTACAAGAGATTATGCACTTAAAGGGTTATATATTTTTATTACTCTATCCTTTAAGTTATTGAAATAGTAGATACAGACTGCAAAAGTAATCCTAAATTAAAAGGGAATCAAGTTCACAAGTACGTACTTTTTTATTGTGCATCTCTAATCTGTAAAAAAAAAAATGCTAAAGTGCCTTAAGTGACAAAAAAAGACTTATCAGTCTAACCTCCAAATGAACCCAATCTCCAGTTTCGTATCTTGTTATAGAGGTGTACTGATTTAAATTTTGGCTGACGATAAATTTTTTATTTTAGTTTTGAAGCCGATAAAAGTGCAGATCTCTGCATGCTACAAATGACACCAAGTGTCGAAAAACAGTGGAACTGCTTTTTAAATGGAAAGAAAACAATATTCCTTACTTCTTATATAAGTACAATTATTTGAAAGTGAAAAAAAAAGTAACGTGACATACAGCCAAGTATGGTGACCCATACTTGGAATTCGTGCTCTGCATTTGACCCATCCAAAGTGCACACACACAAACTGTGAACACACACCCGGAGCAGTAGGCAGCCATTTATGCTGCGGCACCCAGGGAGCAGTTGGGGGTTCAGTGCCTTGCTCAAGGGCACCTCAGTCATTGTATTGCCTGCCCAAGACTCGAACCCACAACCTTAGGGTTAGGAGTCAAACTCTCTAACCACTAGGCCACAGCTTCCCCACGTGTCCCGTGAAACATGTCAATATCTGGTTTTTCTTAAGTCAGACAAAGGGAACGAACATATTAATTTTAAGGGAAAATAATAGATTATTTTTAAAACCTGCTGAAGCCATCAAATCAGTGCCTAGGGGTCCCCCCTACTCCTCACCCCTCTAATTATTATTTAATATTACACATACACTACCATTCCAGTTTTGGGTCTGTAAGATTTTAAAAATGGTAAAACAATAATATTATTAAATACCATTACAAATTATAACAGTTTTTGTAATTAATTCCTGCAATGGTAAAGCTGAATTTTCAGCAGCCATTATCCCAGTCTTCAGGGTAACATGATCCTTCAGAAATTATTCTAATAGTCTGATCTGGTGCTCAAGAAGCATTGCTTCTTATTATCCCAGTTGAAAACAGTCAAGCTGCTAAATACCTTTGTGAAAACCATCAATAAAATACATGTAAATGTCTTTACTTCTTTTTATAAAATTAAAGTCCCTGCTAAATAAGTGAACTACTTTCTTAAAAAAAAAATAATAATAATAATATTAATAAATCACTTACCCAAAACTTGAATGGTGGTGTTTATTACTGGGGTTGGTGGGACTCCAAACATGAAGTCAATCTGAACAGAACATGAAGGTTAAAAGGATAGGTTATGATTGTAATGTAATGTACCTCTTTATTAATAATCTGAACCAAATACTGAATTGTGCCTTGATTTCTATACACCCCTTTCCCTTTATGACCAGAAAGATTTAAACATTTCCTAATGTATATTCATTTTATTATTATTATTATTATTATTATTTTTATTTTATTATTTTAATAGTAGGCCTACATTATTACTACATTCATTCATTCTATATCACACAATGCTGCACAAGTGTGTTTTCAGTGATGTTTTGTCAGTTACACATCATTTTGTCTGTATATTACTATGACCTGTGCATATAAAACACTGTATGATACAGAAATTGTATAGTTGATTTTTTATTTGTAACCAATATTGATATATCAAACCAAAAGTTTTGTGTGTTCTTGTACTTTATTTCTCTTTACTATATCATTAAGATGCCAGAATTCCTGGAAATGAACGTAGTAAGATTGCTCAAGCTAATGCAACCTTTACCTGGGGGAAGGTCACCTGACTAAGGCCCATTACGGGTTCAATGATCCGGATCTTGGTTCTCCACTGGCCCTGTGTCCTGTCACTCATTCCTGCCCTTCACCTCTATGAGGACACATTCATAAAGCTCTACACGCTCAGCGGTACTTTCCTCTGTGAGCTTAATAATCCACTGCTGGACTTGTACGTTTTTCCATGGCTGAGAACAAGCCGTACCGCTATGGGCTCATCGTTCTGGGGATGGCGTTCGTGGCGTTGGGTCTGTTCATGATGTCTGTAGAGAAGCCACAGGTGTTTGCCACGTTCTGTGCTGCGGGAGTGATAATGGTGGTCATTGGGTCTGTCTGGTCGGTGTGTCAGTGTTACCCCAGGGTAAGGAAAGAGGCTGTTCCTACTGTTCATGAATGGATCTATTTAATGTTTAATTGTCAAGGCATAATATCAGATCTTAGGTTCTTAACACTAAAGTCAGAGTTTGAGTTGTGTTTCACTCGTCCTGCAGGTGACTGTTATACTGCCAGATAAGGAAGATCTCTGTGGGGCTGAAAAACAGGACTTAAGTGCTGCAAGTTCAGACGTTAAAGGGTTAGCGTGATCTAAAAATATATCAAAATTTCAGTGTAAAAAAAAATCTGATCTTTTTCTAATGACATTAAGATTTTTTAAAACCATACATTTGCCAATGGGAAACATAAACTTAATTAACCCTTTCACGCATAGTGGTCACTACAGTGGACAGCTATTATAAAAGCATTTTCTTGAATTTGCACGGGTTTTTATGGCAAAGTTGCACATCAATCTCTTCATTGGACCCTGGTGCATCATCCTATAAATTGCAACCAAGTGGCAAGCCTTTGTGTTTCGATTTTTTCCCCCTCCAAACCAAGATGGCCAAGGGTCAGTCAGACATGCCAAGTTGCTCCAGAATATCCACCCATTCCTTCTATCCTAGGAGACTCTTGTAGGTAAAAAAAATATTGCAGCATAAAGCAATATCTAATGAGTCATATCACAGTAAAATTTTCCAAGTTTTGATTTTAGATTGAGAGAAAACTCTGATTAATCACATGTCCACTGTAGTGGACGTCATGCATGCAATGGCTATATTTCAGCTACAATTCATAATTATAATGTGAATATTGTTTTTGAAATTTAAAAAATAAAACTTAAAAACTTAATATGCATTGACTTTTTCTACTGTAAATAAATGTATTTGTATTATTAGAATGTAATTTTCATTGACATCGAAAAAAGTCATAATGTATGACACTTGTAATGCATTACTTTACTTGTTAGATCAAAAAGTAATCTGATTTTATAATGCATGTTATTGTAATGCGTTTTTTTTACTAATAACATCAAAAAGTAATCTGATTACGTAATGCATGTTACTTTTAATGCGTTTCTTTACTCATAACATCAAAAAGTAATCTGATTACATAATGCATGTTACTTGTAATGCGTTTCCTTTCTCATAACATCAAAAAGTAATCTGATTATGTAATGTGCATTATTGTAATGCGTTTTTTTACTCATAACATCAAAAAGTAATCTGATTACGTAATGCATGTTACTTGTAATGTGTTTCTTTACTCGTTACATCAAAAAGTAATCTGATTAGGTAATGCACATTACTTGTAGTTAATTACTTGTTAGATCAAAAAGTAATCTGATTAGGTAATGCATGTTACTTGTAATGTGTTTCTTTACTCGTTACATCAAAAAGTAATCTGATTAGGTAATGCACATTACTTGTATTTAATTACTTGTTAGATCAAAAAGTAATCTGATTAGGTAATGCATGTTACTTGTAATGTGTTTCTTTACTCGTTACATCAAAAAGTAATCTGATTACATAATGCATGTTACTTGTAATGCGTTTCCTTTCTCATAACATCAAAAAGTAATCTGATTATGTAATGTGCATTATTGTAATGCGTTTTTTTACTCATAACATCAAAAAGTAATCTGATTACGTAATGCATGTTACTTGTAATGTGTTTCTTTACTCGTTACATCAAAAAGTAATCTGATTAGGTAATGCACATTACTTGTAGTTAATTACTTGTTAGATCAAAAAGTCATCTGATTAGGTAATGCATGTTACTTGTAACACATTACTTTACTTGTAACATCAAAAAAGTAATCTGAATGGGTTATGCATGTTACTTGTAATGCGTTACCCCCAACACTGATCATTTCAGATGAGATTGAAAAAACGTATCGCTAGGTTTTCTCAGAGGAGGGCTATGATAGAAATGTGCATGTCCATCTTGAACATTATCAGAATTATCAGCTAATAAGGGTAAATCTCCATACTCTGGTGCACTGGAGGCTCCCTGAGTGGTTTCCACAGTTGTACCTTGACAGGCTGTAGAAAATTCTGATGGAATCACGTCCTCATGTTCTGATATCATAGATACGCGAAGTGCAACTTGTATGAAGTTGTATGAAGCCATTGCAATATTTTGCATTTATATTTTTTGCATATATTTTATAGTTTTCACATTATTTGATATAATTGCATTGATTAGTTTGTTAAATTCACATACTTTATCTGTTTGATTATTGTCTTATATTTAATACAGTATATCTTCAGTTTAAACCAACCGCATGCTGTCCACTCAAGTGGACATCTGAAGATCTCTTTGAAAAATGTGTAAAAAAATACAATAAAAATCAATTCTTGTTTTTC
Organism: Carassius carassius; assembly: GCF_963082965.1. Classification (NCBI taxonomy): domain Eukaryota; kingdom Metazoa; phylum Chordata; class Actinopteri; order Cypriniformes; family Cyprinidae; genus Carassius; species Carassius carassius. The sequence continues at coordinate 19,555,560 of NC_081781.1, forward strand.
ATGCTCTAAGAGCAATAAAAACACATAGGAAAAAAATCCTGACTGAGGTTAGCATAATTCATGCATGAAAGGGTTAAAGAAACTAGTTTTGTGTGATGTCTTTAAACATAAACATATATTGTAGATTTCTTTTGCCAACAAGGCATTTACAAAGTTAAATAAGGATGTTCTAAATTACCATAAATGCTGTTTTTTTTTTGAATGGATAATTTAATTGTGAAGATAATGCAAACGTTCGTCTCCGTCACCCTCCTTTCATTCATTCATCCAGTCTAATCCAATATCTTCCTTCTCTTTCTGTCTTTACACTGGGGTCTGTGTGTTTTCTGAGAGCCCTTGCAAGACTTAATACTTTCCAAGTACTCTCCCTCTGTAACTGGATTCAGCAGTTGGCTAATTGAATCTTACCAGCCAGTGAATGTAATTACTCTGAAAATGATGAGATTATTTTTGGTTAAAATCTTCAAGAGACAAGGGTTCAAACTTACAACTCAACAGCCTCTAAGAATATATCTCTCTCTCAGCATTATCATCACCATTTGATTTAAATTACATTAACAATAGTGAGTTTTAGAAAGCAGTCTACAAAATAATGAAAAAAACTGGCATCACTATATTCAAGATCTTCTCCATCATCAAATCGTTCCACAACTGACATTAACACTCGTTTTTTGCCTTTGTTGCAACATGACTAGATTTTTGAACACTAGGCGCATTACTTATTTGGGTCAAAATATAATTGAAATATCATTTGTTATATTTTTATCAATTACAAATATATATATATATATATATATATATTGCATTTTTTGTTCCTGAAATCCAACCTTCTGTTGGGATCAGTATAATCCTGATATATATATATTTTTTTTTTTCCGATCAAAGGTATCCCAACGTTACTAAAACTTTTAAACAAAACCAGAAACTGACAATTTGATCCAGATCAAAACCAAGATTTTATGATCGCATCCAATTTCATGATCCCTTTTTATTTTCGTTTTTGAACAACCCATTTTCAAGATTTGATCAAATCTGATAATCCAAATCCGATCAGATTTCATTTGAACAACTGACCCCACAGGGTCATGCCATAATGGGGAAGTCGTGGCCTAATGGTTAGAGAGTCGGACTCCCAATCGAAAGGTTGTGAGTTCGAGTCCCGGGCCGGCAGGAATTGTGGATGGGGGGAGTGCATGTACAGTTCTCTCTCCACCTTCAATACCATGACTTAGGTGCCCTTGAGCAAGGCACCGAACCCCAAACTGCTCCCCGGGCGCCGCAGCATAAATGGCTGCCCACTGCTCTGGGTGTGTGCTCACAGTGTGTGTGTGTGATCACTGCTCTGTGTGTGTGCATTTTGGATGGGTTAAATGCAGAGCACAAATTCTGAGTATGGGTCACCATACTTGGCTGAATGTCACTTCACTTTCACTTTTTTCAAAAGGGGTTTCAGCATTTCAGATCATTTCAAAGGGATAGTCCACTCAAAAATGAAAACTGGCTGTTAATTTACTTACCATGATCGAACACAGTGGTAACCCAATGCTGGGTAGAAACTGATAACATGTATCCACATTACATTATCAGATTCCAAAAACTAAGTTCTTGTAATTAGATTATATTACATTTTAAAATGCTTTTAATCAGATTACAAGGACTTTTTTGTATTACATGATTACATATTCACATATTATTCTAAACTAAAATATCTGAATCCCTTTACATTATTCTACAGATCTATGTGATCAACAAGTTAGGTCAAAAGTAATTAAAAGTAGTCAGATTATATATATATATATATATATATTAGTGCTGTCAATCGATTAAAAACTTTAACTAGATTAATCACACATCTTTTTATGAATGAAGGCCAGTATTACTGATATTAATACAGCTACTGATTTTTTTATTTTTTACATTTATTATTAGGCTTCAAAAATATAACAGTTTTTAATTTAAGTAAACTTAAAACAATGCTAACATAAACCCATAATAAATGTCATGTTTACTCCTGCCCTTCCTGTCTTAACAGTTAGGAAATATACAGAAATTTAATAAAGTTATCAAAGTTATATGCAGTCTGCACTGCATAAACTATAAATTAAATAGTTAATCCTTATTAAAGCTACAAAAGTTATTTAGTCAAGAGCAGCGAGTCATTTTCTCTGATCCCTTTGTTCTTTAACTTTACTGACAGGAAGCTTTATTGGCTGCTGTCCCTTTAAGAGCAGACAGACACGCGGATCTCACCGTTTATATACTGTCTATGGATCTCGCCTCATTCTCTCACAACTCTTTTTGTTCATTTTAGACTTTATATAAATCATTTAAGATTGCTCTTATGAGGATAATCGACAAAACTGGCACTTTGGGATGTTTATTGTTAGTTCAAGCGCTTAAGAGAACTGGGTTCTGGCGCCCTGTCTATGCATTGTGTGTGTGTGTGTGTGTGTATGTGTCACATAAGGGCATTCACAGACAGCGCATTCTCTTTTGTCTTGCCGCGCTTGAAATGTTTAAAAGCATTTAAATGAATAAGAGCGTGATCATATAATATAAAGCTAGCCAACGGATGGCAGAAAATACGGATGCTGCATTAATTGCGTTAAATATTTTGACACGTTAAACCAGACAAAAATTAATCGCATGCGTTAACGTTGACAGCACTAATATATATATATATATATATATATATATATATACAGGTCCTTCTAAAAAAATTAGCATATTGTGATAAAGTTCATTATTTTCCATAATGTAATGATAAAAATTAAACTTTCATATATTTTAGATTCATTGCACACCAACTGAAATATTTCAGGTCTTTTATTGTTTTAATACTGATGATTTTGGCATACAGCTCATGAAAACCCCAAATGCCTGTCTCAAAAAATTTGCATATTTCATCCGACCAATAAAAGAAAAGTGTTTTTAATACAAAAAAAGTCAACCTTCAAATAATTATGTTCAGTTATGCACGCAATACTTTGTCGGGAATCCTTTTGCAGAAATGACTGCTTCAATGCAGCGTGGCATGGAGGCAATCAGCCTGTGGCACTGCTGAGGTGTTATGGAGGCCCAGGATGCTTCGATAGCGGCCTTAAGCTCATCCAGAGTGTTGGGTCTTGCGTCTCTCAACTTTCTCTTCACAATATCCCACAGATTCTCTATGGGGTTCAGGTCAGGAGAGTTGGCAGGCCAATTGAGCACAGTAATACCATGGTCAGTAAACCATTTACCAGTGGTTTTGGCACTGTGAGCAGGTGCCAGGTCGTGCTGAAAAACGAAATCTTCATCTCCATAAATCTTTTCAGCAGATGGAAGCATGAAGTGCTCCAAAATCTCCTGATATCTAGCTGCATTGACCCTGCCCTTGATAAAACACAGTGGACCAACACCAGCAGCTGACATGGCACCCCAGACCATCACTGACTGTGGGTACTTGACACTGGACTTCAGGCATTTTGGCATTTCCTTCTCCTCAGTCTTCCTCCAGACTCTGGCACCTTGATTTCCGAATGACATGCAAAATTTGTCCAAAAGTCCAGTGCTGCTTCTCTGTAGCCCAGGTCAGGTGCTTCTGCCGCTGTTTCTGGTTCAAAAGTGGCTTGACCTGGGGAATGCGGCACCTGTAGCCCATTTCCTGCACACGCCTGTGCACGGTGGCTCTGGATGTTTCTACTCCAGACTCAGTCCACTGCTTCCACAGGTCCCCCAAGGTCTGGAATCGGTCCTTCTCCACAATCTTCCTCTGGGTCCGTTCACCTCTTCTCGTTGTGCAGCGTTTTTTGCCACACTTTTTCCTTCCCACAGACTTCCCACTGAGGTGCCTTGATACAGCACTCTGGGAACAGCCTATTCGTTCAGAAATTTCTTTCTTTGTCTTACCCTCTTGCTTGAGGGTGTCAATGATGGCCTTCTGGACAGCAGTCTTACCCATGATTGCGGTTTTGAGTAATGAACCAGGCTGGGAGTTTTTAAAAGCCTCAGGAATCTTTTGCAGGTGTTTAGCGTGAATTAGTTGATTCAGATGATTAGGTTAATAGCTCGTTTAGAGAACCTTTTTATGATATGTAAATTTTTTGAGATATGAATTTTGGGTTTTCATTAACTGTATGCCAAAATCATCAGTATTAAAACAATAAAAGACCTGAAATATTTCAGTTGGTGTGCAATGAATCTAAAATATATGAAAGTTTAATTTTTATCATTACATTATGGAAAATAATGAACTTTATCACAATATGCTAATTTTTTTAGAAGGTCCTGTATATAATATAATGGATTATATTAGTGAGTACAATTTCTGTCATGTAATTTGTCAATACCCAGCACTGCCCATACAACCACAAATGGTATTTTAAACTTATTTTTAAACTATAAACCATCGCCTATGTCCAAATGTCATACGTGTATTTTCTTGAAACTTGTAAGCATGAGTGTCCCAGGCACTCAAAAAGAATTCAGGTGGAGAAGGTAAACGTTAAGAAGCCTTTATTGTGGTATGGCAAATATCAAAATTAAAATGCCGACATGTTTCGACCGCAATGGTCTTCCTCAGGGCAAAGTGATAATCACACTTCGTGATAAATTGGTTCATAGTTATCTTCCTCGATCGGTTTATATCGATGTATGAATTGTCCTCATTGCAGTAACATTATCCCATCAAAAAACTTTGTGGATTTTAAATCCAATAAAGTATACAAAATCAGAGATTTTATTAACTGCAACACCACCTTCATTATATATCGTTTATCTTGCCCATGTAAGAATGTATTTTATGTAGGCAGAACCAAGAGACATTTGCGTGATCGATTAGCTGAACATAAGTATGCTATTCGTACCAATAATCCAGTCTGGCCACACATTTCTTACATAAACATAACAAAAATGATTCTCTATTAAAAATTGAGGTTTTAGAACATGTTAGACCTTTAAATAGAGATAGGATAGAGATAGGATAGGATTTAAATGGAGGTGGTGATAGGATTCGCAAATTGAGCCAACGTGAGTCATTTTGGATCCATCGTTTGGATGCACTTAATTACCCAGGTTTGAATGAGGATATAGAGTTCAAATGTTTTTTATGATATAGTCTGGGGTATACATTTAATTTTTATTTATTACATTTATCATTGCTTTGTTTTGTGTTACTTTAATATTACTATATGTAGGTATCTGTTTGTGTGCATGTATATGTGTGTGTGTATATATATATATATATATATATATATATATATATATATATATATATATATATATTTATATTTATATGTATGTATATATGTATATATATAAGTTAATATTATATTTTTTGTTCTTTTTGCATTGTCCCTTTTTTTGTCTTTTACTTTTTAGGTTCCTGTTCTCATACACCTGATTACCCGTATGTTGATATTGAACTTAATTAGTCCACTAATTGCTTATTGATGATGGGAGTGGTTTGGAGTGTTTTTATCGAGCGCCAACCTCCCGCTCTCTCTCGTGAGGCCAATAAGGAAGTGACTAAAACTGCAATTCATCGACTAGCCGCTTGAGGCTGGCTGCAAAAGGGAGTCAGTCCCATAGACTCTCCATGTTAAAATGCCCAACTTTACAGCAGGAAAAAACATGTTTTCAGCCTGGTTCAAAAAATGATTTTGGTCTAAATAGCTAATTTTGCCCTTCATGACAACTGTGAGGGGGGTGAATTTTTTTATGACTCATCCGTTTAAATTATATTAAGACTTAAAGTTATGCATAATTAATAGCGTAGCCACTTGAGTGACAGGTGGATTGCCGCTGCTGACACTGCCGTCGTGCTAGGTGGGTGTGGCTTCAGCAACTAGCTCCCGCCTTTTGCCCATATTTGATTGTCTGGCAGAGAGTCGCGCGGTGACGCGCTGCCAAGATGGCGACGGCCCGCTCTACAGACTTTAGACTTCAAAAACACAGTTCAGGAGACTACGGGTGACGTCACGGACACTACATCCATGTTTTTATACAGTCTATGGTTTTTATGTGTGAGCACACTAATTGTGATTATCACTTTGCCCTGAGGAAGACCATTGCGGTCGAAACAAGTCGGCATTTTAATTTTGATATTGGCCATACCACAATAAAGGCTTCTTAACATTTACCTTCTCCACCTGAATTCTTCTTGAGTGCCTGGGACCTTTGTTTTTTTCATTCAATATCAGAGCACTATCAGAGCAAAATATCACAAACACATCTCAGAAGCAAACATTTGCAAACACCTTTTCCATAATATTAACTTCTGTTAGATTTTTGTGTGTTATATAGAGAATTGTGCATGTTTTTTTTTGCAAAAAGTGTTTTATGAAATTGAAAATTAGATCTAAAAACCATTCGTTTTGCAGATTTGGTGTGTGGTTCTGGTTTTTGACTGTCAGGTTTCAGAAATTGTGTGACAAGTAAAGATTTTGCGTGTAAGAAGCTGAAAAAAAAAAACTGTAAATGCTCACAATTCAAATATGACTTTCCTGCCCAGTGAACACTGAGATCAATAACACTGTGACAAAAAACTCTTAATAGGATTCAGGAATTATGTTATCTATTACAGTATATATCCATACATTAAATGACAGATATAGATTTATAATTCAGCAATGAATTAATTCAATGAATTAACTTTTGGGAAAAAAGAATTTTCATTTTACTACTTGTACTGTAATCTTGCAGTAGATGAAAACCACTAGAACAGTTTAAATGCCAAATAAATGTATGAACTTGGTATGCACCACAATTCAGTACATAAAAAAAAAAAAAATATATATATATATATATATATATATATATATATAACTAAATTTAGCATCCTCTGCACATTTGGCCAAATTTCATTACAGTAGTAGCAGTAGCAGTTAGCAGTTTCTTGATCTCCCGACACAAGGCTAGCCATATCTCTAGGCGGTCATTTATCTACACATTACCTACATATAAAAACATTGTTACAATTAAAATATACTATAGTTTACTGTACATACAGAATAGTGAATTTTCCATTATCTACTGTACTGGTACTGTACTGTAATTTACTGTAATTTACTGTATGTGTAAGTATTAAAACCCTGTAGATGATTGGCTCAACTCTCTCCTCTCTCCATTGTTAGGATGCAGAGATTCTGGTTCATCTTCTTATTCATTTCATGTTAATGTTAAGTGGATAAATCTCAGGGATGGGATTAGATTTCTTTGAGGACTTCTGAGTTAGCTGAAAAGCAGTATTTATCGGATTCAAGAACAAATGTAAAAACAATTTGTTTGTGAACTGGGCCGTGCTTTGCGTTTCTGACTCACAAAGAACTGGTTCATAAGAGTCATTTGTTAATGAGGCTGACTACACTGGAACGCTGCGTGCGCATGCAACCAAAAGACCTGTTTTTTGCTATTATTTTGCGCTACATTGTCATCGCTGCGGTTGAAAAGTAGCACAAGAAACACTGCTTACATTTATATTTTATTCTGTGATAATTCTGGGGTGGCATGCACAGCTTTTTGCCACCCACATTGAAATAGGCCTACTGTATAAATCTCACATTTATTTCCTGTCACAGTCCAACGAAATTAATAAGAGCTCCCCTGGCTGGGTTCAGTGATGATGAAGTAGAAATATCGGCAGATCCAAAACGCCACACAGAGAACAAACCCGGTGAGTGTGTCATCGGCCTCCACACATGTCGAAGCTCTCCCAGTGTTCTGGCCTGCTCCAGCTCTCCACCGACGGACAGAAGATCTCTACGACCAGACCCCAGCAGAGACATGTACTATGGGAAAGTGGAGGACTCCTGTTTCTACACATCTGAGCTGGAGAGTGAATAACTACTGCTGATCCGAATGGCCTAATCACCCTCTACATCTGACATAAAAGATTTGACACCTATGTAGTCGTACACATTTTAAATAACTTGCAAAATAACAAAACATCTATGCATGTAATTCCTGTGCCATCACGTTTTACATTAGGCTGATAAGTGTGTGAATGTCACAATGTCTGGCCATGACTTTGTCAACAGCATGATAATAGAATTGTTCAACCTTCAGGGAAATGAAGCTGGGAAAGTTTAAGCATTAGGTGATTAAATACTCGTGACCTTGCCTCGTGTCACCACGCAGACCAGAGGACACTGAAAGAGAAACTGCCTGGTGTGAGGTTTTAAATGTGTTCCATTTGTGCCAAAAAGGAGTCAACTGCTTTGAGCTATTTGTCCATGTCTACATTGCCTATGTGTTAAGATGAACAAAGAACACAGTCATCAACATCTAATTTATGTTGGTTTATGTCATCCTCCTTCCCAAGCTAGTTCTGTCAATTATGGAAGGCTGTTTTCAAAGATTATGCTGTCCATTTGTGCCAAAAAGGTGTCAACTGCTTTGTACAATACATTAGTTTATGTCTTTGCTGTTGTTTCATTTGTGTTATCTACTTGTGTCGTCCTCCCTGTCATGCACTCAGCTGTTTTATGCTTTATACAGTAAGTTACTGCTGTCAGCGAACAATCTGTAGTGCATTTTAGAGTTATCCAATTTAACAAATAGAATGTTTTGATACTTTTTCCACTATTGAGCTTTTACAATCTTTCTAACACTCTGACAAATTATGAAGGGAAAAGGACTATATTGTACATTCGCTCAAGTTTATAGAACTAAAATATAAATGCATCTAGAATTTTAGAAAACTTATTGAACAAATTTACATGTTCTGTTTATTTAGATTATGAAAAATAACTGTGCTTCATGATGCCACAGATAAAAGAACCTTTTTGTCTAACTGGTTTCATAAGGAATCTTTAACATCTGAAGAACCTTTCTGTTTCACAAAAGGTTATTTGTGTTCTTCCGATTTTAAAAAGTTAAATACCTTTGACTGAATGTAGTTTTTAAATCAAATTAAATGCCATATCAATTGAATTCTGCTTGCTGAATGTACTGAGATACTGGTATTTTCTATCCTCTTACCCTAAATATGAACCTCACCAAACCTTTTGCATTTTTACACGCTCATACAGGCATATTAAATATATAAATAAATAAAATTTTTATGAATGAGGCAGGTCACTATCAAATAAATACATTTAAAATACCTACCTACCTACCTCATTTATATAATCCACAGAAAAAAAAGTAGGCCTAAAGTTTTAAAACAACATACTGTAGGCTGAATAAAAGAATAAAACTTTTCTTTTCTGCAATTTGATTCCTACAGTATGCAAAACCTAACACACACACACACACACACACACAGGTGTAAACATTCAGTCTCTGTTAAAAAGCAGATACATTAATCAAGCATTATGCCCAAGCCTCTGGCATATGATTTGCATAATCAGATCGTTTACAAACAGGTGTAACACGTCATATGACACCGAATGACAACGTCATCGCTGCCTCAGTAAAGGTTTACCTGTACTTTTGACAGCCATTGATTCTTGCATTTTTCACACCAATAAAGCAGGTTACATAACTAATAAAAAAAGTATGTAATAATTATTGTAATATTATCATTATATATCATGGGCAAATAAATTTTTTTCCCTAAAAAATACGTTTTTTTTTCCTTCACTTGACTCTGCCAGATACAAAAAACAGCCTACTGCTTTGACCATATATGTATATATATATATATATATATATATATATATATATATATATATATATATATATATATATTGTAATGTTTTGCATATTTAATTCAACTGCGTCTCTTTTAGCTGCACAACAATACAACTATTCTGCCAATAGAGGACGTCGTGAATCTGTTTTTGCCTGTTTTTATACAGTCTGTGCATGGGTTTTGGTCAAAGTTATACTGTATACTATTTGGCCATCGCGGACGCGCGCAGGTGACGTAATAATGGCCTAATATTAACCTTTAATTTATTTAATACTGTAATTAGTAGACCTGTACTAAATTTGTAGCTAATATAACTATCAATATTTAGAAGACCTCAGTTTATAATATAATAAGTAGCCTATTGTTTTAATTTACTATTTAAATTCTAATTAAGTATTTATTAGTGATTTATATTATGTAAAATACTGTACAAACAATTGATTAATGAATTGTATTTTATTCTTCCCTGGAACAGACCAAATTGGTCTCAATTGGTTTTAGGTAGTCTGTTACTGGCTCAAGCTGGTTTAGTTATTTTTGCAGGTAGATTTTAAACATTTAGTGTCCAAAACATATTGGCAACCATTAAGATCCTTTTAATTCCACTACATGTGTGTTTTCTCACAGGAGAGGATTTCCTCTGAAGATCTGTTAGGTGTGAGCGGTCAGCTGCTAAAGGTTTGGCCACAGCTACAGCCCGCTGTCGTCACAGTTTCTCGAAAAACGGAGCAAGAGCTGGTGAAAGAGTGCAGGTGATTAGCAAACAATCTTTGTTTAGATTTCTCAAAAAAACAAAACAAACAAACAAAGGGTTAAAATCATTTTTATGTTTACACATATTCTGAATTGAAACGGAGGTTTATTTTCACTATTTCTGGCAAGAGCATTAACCCCTGTTATGCATGTGCACGGTGTATAAGAGTGTTATTCTTTTTATAAATGTATATTTTTATTATTCAGACTTCATGTAATGGTCTACTTCAGACTTGGCACATACAAAATCACACAGTCTGAAAAGTTGTGCATTCCAGTTTTCTTTTTATATCAAATGGTTTCGTCAAACTCTGAAGTACAAATTAAAATGTGGTTTTAACATGCATTAACAGATTCCTTTACACATCATACACGCAGCAGAAATGAATCAAAGAATCACCAGTTATTAAAAACTCTTCAAGCATCTTCAACCCTGTCCTGACACACAGCATAAAAATCACAGATCTACCGAGCAGTTGGTACAGCATCTACCGGTGTAAGAAAGATGAAAAAAAGATGGATTGAAGGGGGGAGGATCAGATTTGTAGATAGTTTTGACACACCCTGTTCACTCAAGTAAACCATATTTCAAAGAAGACTACAGCAATGGTTATAAACTGTAACCCCACCATATCTTACAGGCTCTTTTAAGATGAAATTAGTGTGATAACTTTGCAAATGTGCATATTTCAGCAAAATAAGAAAGATGCCTTATGTTTAGGCACTGAATTGATGAATTTTCCCCTCTATTGTAACTGAACCATGTGCCTTTAGTGCTGAAACGTTTCAAAATAATCCTCCAGTCATCCTAAAACCTATCTAACTAATCGTCCCAAACACTTAACACATCGGCTACAGTGAATTAGCAGTGAACCATTTACTGATTCAAAGCATGAAGGCAGTTGTGAGCACTGCAGCGTTTTGTTGACTATTAGAGGCCAAAACCAAGAGAAAGAGACAAAAAGTCAAAAAGCATACTGAAAAAGACTGCTTAAACCAGCCTTAACAGGTTTGCTGGTTTTACCAGGCCTTCGGGCTGACCATGTTGGAAAAATATAAAATAAAAAAACATGTTGAACCAATTTAAGATGGTCTGCTAGTTTCATCAGGTCTTCCAGCCTGACCAATTTTGAATTTATGTACCCAAAACCACTCTACAACCAGCAAACCAGACTGGCCATGGAAAACAACTACAACAACAAAAAACATGTTAAACAAGCTCAAGATGGTGTGCTGGTTTGACCGGTCTCCTACTCAGGGCATTCTTAAGTGTAAGTTCCCCACCCAAACCACTGTAAAACCAGAAAACCAGGCTTGCCTTTTGAAAAAACATGTTAAACCTGTTTAAAACAGTGCGTTGGTTTTATCTGGTCTCCCTGTCTAAGCAATCTTGAGTTTATGTTCCCAAAACTCCCCTAAAACCAGCTAAGCAACCAGACTGGCTCCGTTATCTTAAACCAGTCTAAGTTGGTTTGCTTCTCTTAGTTGCTCTTCCAGCCTGATCAGGCTGGTCTGTTGGCTGGTATTAAATGTTTTTGGACGCTAAACCACCTAAACACAACAAACAGCTGGGCAGAGACACCAGCATAAACCAGCGAAGTCCAGCAAATCCACTTAGACTAGGTTTAAGATTTATTCTATAAACCAGCTCCTCTCAGTGGTTACGGCCAGTTTATGCAATTCTTTTCCAGCAATAAAGTCTCTCACTGGTACAAACATGCACAGAAGCGTGTGAAAGTTGCGAAGAGCAGGTGACTGTGAGGTAAAAAGCAGCACTAACATTTGTGTGAGGTGGCATTGAGGTCCTTCTGCTGTAAACATTGAAGCAATGTCGCTAAGTGTTCTAGTCTAAATATAAAATGAGCAGCAAACGGCAGCTAAATCACCCCGCAGACTCCTTGAAAGCAGGACATCACAGGCTCGGCTCAAACAAGGGACCGTGACGCATGAGACGCCGCCTCAGTCCTCAAATGGCACTCTTGAGTTGAGCGCGGCCGAGCCATCCGAGTATTTGTGTGCGCGTTGTTATCGTGATCTCGAGTGGGTTCAGGCATTTGTGTAGCCCGACGTATCCACTGGTTTGTCTGAAGGCGAGGAGGATGTGAGCGGCGTAGGGGAGGAGTTGAGTAAAGGCACTGTACTACTCTGTGAGAACTTTCCTGTCCCTCCAACAACCTCTGTCTTTCTCTCTCCCCTCCCACATCACCCCCTTCCCGCCCCATCCTCGCCTTGTCATCATATTTGCATTGCGTAAGGCAGACTGAACGGAAAAGATGCAGATAAACAAACAAAAAAAGGAAAATTTGGCAAAATAAACCCTGAAAAGTGTCTTCACGTCCCTAGATCTTCATACAAAAGCAGCACGAGACAACATCAAAACAGATGAACAGAAAGAAATGACAGTTTTTCAATGACAAATTCTGCTGATTGTAGCACTCATTGTCTTTCAGGAAGAAGAAAAGCTAGTTGGACAGTAGCGTCTCTGTGTGTTGCATATGTGTCTCCGGACGCATCTGCTGATGCAATGTGTCTTCCGCCATAAGGTCTGTCCTCAATGTCCACCATCATATTTTTGTCTAGCACTTGCGTAAAAAGCTTGTGTCATTTGCTGCATGCTGTTCCTATCCAAGTAACTCAATGGACAGAGAGCAGCGAGGGATGTCCGTTATTGTCTCCACGTGATGAATTTCTCACAAACTGAATACAAATATAAAGTGCTTTAAAAAATACCAGCAAGAAAAAGGAAAAAAAAAAACAAAACGGTGTGATTATTTAACTCTCCGAGACTTGGCAAGTTTTTTTCGAATAAATCTGAGGCACCTCTCAAACAGATCCACAAAAAAATAAAGAAAATCAGTAAAGGATTCTTAAAAATATTATTTTACATTTGAAATTACCCTTATGGAACACATCTTTACATTTCTCATGAATAGTATCTACTTAATTACATTGGCAAATATGCGCTGACTGCTTTTAAAACACACCCCGTCTGGCATCGTAGTAGTAGTTCGGCATAAAAACGTCAAGGAAACAAACGCCTTCGTTTTTATTAAGTCCCACTGGTCTGACAGAACTCATCAAACCAGACGAAATGTAGAAATAACTTGCAAGACTTGAACTCTAATTTAATCTAGCCAGGTTTTAACCCCCCCCCCCCCAAAAAAAATTCCCAACCCCATATTCGCCACTGTTCACGTTTCGGACGAGGCGGCCCGAAGAGCGAACGCTCCGACCGGCCCTTTGATTGCTACTTCATTTCCAGTCCTTAGAAGATCAAATGCAGTTTTCTGATTGTCTTTTTAGAGCCACAACATCTCTCTGTCGGAGGGAAACTTTTTTTGTTGTTTTGTTGCGCAAAAACAATTGAGTTTTTGCGTTATGGATCCACATCTTCTAGATCACTTCTAGAATCGCCCAACATCATGGGAGATTCAGATCCCTGAGAGAAAGAGAGGTAGAAATGGTAAAAGAGTAAATGTAATTCTTTATTAAACACTAGTGTATTTTATCATGGAATGTAACTGATAATGGACTGCTGAATTAATGACAGACAGAGCTGTACCTGTCTGAGGCTTCTGTCTGAGTTCTCATTGGCTGGGCTGCCATCTGATCCATTACTGCTGCCGGACTGCTCCTTCTCGTTCAGTAAAGCTGTCGCATAAGCTAAAGTGTCCTAAACACAAAAACCAGCATTCACTAAACTTCACTCCGCAGTTCACATGCCCTCCTAATGCCTCATAAAACGGGTAGCTAGCTCTAGGTAAACCGTTTATTTAAAGATATACATCTTGTACAGTTTTAAGACAAAATACAAACTTAAAATCATTGTAATTAGCAGAAATGTAACTTTGTACTTAGCTTAAACTTTGAAATTCGTTTAAATTAGCATTTGTTTGGGGATTCAAAATGGCCTTTTCCCTTAAAGTGTTGTTAACTAAAAACTAATGATTCGCAAAAGTGTTCAACTTTAAATTGTAACGTTGAAATTTCCAGTTTGACAAATACATAATTTAAAGAATAATACAATGTGAAGAATTTTGAGTGCAGTACCTGTGCTGAGATGGTGCGCTGGAAGGTTTTAGCTGTAGACGTCTCGTTAGATACATTACTCTGAGGCGTCCAGTAGTGCTCAGACATCTGAAAGAGGAGAGCAGGGGAATTGAACAATGGATGTTATTGTGTGTGTATATGTGTGTGTGTGTGTGTGTGTGTATCTGTTGTCTCTTTGCCTTCTTCTGAAGCCACTGCACTGCCCAACTCCAGTGTCCTGAGAGCTCTTTAAAATAGTCCTTAGCTGGAGAACATCTATAACAGAAACACAATGTTTACATTTAACATCACTTCTGCCAGAAACACGGATATTGGAAGAAGAAAATATTAGACATGATTTATTCAGATTTCAAATAGCAATATACTACTAAACAGTACTAAAGTTACCAATATTTTCTACTGTACATGAAAATGTTTTTCTTTAAGTAGAATTAAGGGAATTTGACAATTACTAAAGCATGAAAAATCATTACATTTAACAGTGTTATTAATTTAAAACTTTTAAAATGTTAAATTAAAAAGTGAGTGTTTGATGACAGCAAAGGTAAATGTCAAATTTGAGGAAATTAGCATGAACATTTTAAAAATCCAATATCGACAGATACGAGTTAAAGGTAATTTGTAAGATATTTGCAGTAAAATATCCAAAAACCACTAGGCTAGTGTTATATATTTTTTCCAGCTGATTACTAACAATATCTCTAATGTTTTCAACTACTTGTAAATCATGAGAAAATTCCCATTCTAAACAGTGACACGCGGCAGTGCAGTCGCCTGTCAATGACGTTAGTTACCCTTAGTTACAGCCTTTACTGACTAAGAAACCACGTGACAACAATGTCGTGGACAAATGCGGAAGTAGTGTCTAGCATCCAGCAAACCACTAGCTTGCTTCAAGCGATTCCTTATTTACTTCTTCTTGCACGTTTTATGGTGGATTGTTACTTATTTATGGAACATAATTACTGTTTACCGTCTGCCGCTGGTTCTGTCGACAAGGACAGCTCCCGTAAACGTAAGCGTATGGGCCAACCAAATTACCCAAGAAGAGTTTGGGACAAGAGGAGAGAAAGAGCGAGGATCAATATCAGTGTTGCATTTTCTAGATGGAGAGAGCTTCACGACAAACTTCAACTAGAAAGAGATGCCGATCTCGCTTGTGTTTTACTCGACAGGTGAGTTGTTTTGATTCGTATATTTAAAGAAAATGTATGCTATTATAACGATCAACAAGATTAGATTTATAGGGCATACACGCCAAACGCGGGGCATCATGTCTCTAGACCCGCACGAGGACGCGTCTGATCTATAGTCTGATCACGTCTTTGCATTGACTTTGTATGTAATTTACTCGCGCAAATGCTTTATTGTTGGGTAGAAGACAACAAATCCCATCATTCCACGCTCCTTCTTAGCGTCATCATTGTTATTGTTTTGGTATTGTGCCCTCTAGTGGCAGGTCCTACAACCTGTACCTTTAATATATTAAAAATATTGTCTGATAACCAACATGGATGGCCCTATTATATCGTATATGTCTGAAAAACAATAGTATTATATACAATTACATCCATCTATGTTAACACCCATACTGATTGAATATTCCTAATTTGATCCCATTGCTCTACACTCACTTCTGTGCCAGCGTGACCAGGAACTTCACACACTGATAGCAACGACTGCTGTCCACATTGTTGCTCTGATGCATCAGAGCTGTGAAAGAACGAGAATCACATATAATCACAAATTAATTGAATCTTACAAACACTCACACTGATGGAACCGAATGGTATAGTTCTTACCCAAAAGGCCCTTTTCAGATTCAAATGCATATTTGAGCCTCTGAGACTGCAGAGGGTCCTCTATCATCTGACAGGTCAAAGGAACAGTGGTGTTACATGATTATAAACCATATAAACTATAACAATAAACTGTTTTCAAGACAGCACATGGCCATCACTCACCAGGATCTCTAAGAGCATCTGAAAAACGTTCTTCAGTTCGTGAGGAGGAGCCGTTTCCAGATGGTTCTACAAGTCACATGAACATGTCATAAGAAACATTGTTGTAAGTTTATTTTTACAAAAATGCAGGCAGGGATCAGCTCAACAACTATTTTTCTGCTGAGATAATTTGGGTTGCATATTGGCATTGTGGACATATTTTCACTTTACACAATATACCTACAAATGTTATACAACTAAATATTTTCCTATTAATATACGTACAATAAAATAATTCATTATTAAAAACAAATTATTAATACATTTTATTTATTCTTATTAGAATTTAAAATGTCAGGGTACCAACCTTGAGTAAGTGTAGGACTCCCAGTGAGAAAGGTTCATTACAGAATGAGCAATATGTGATCATCTCTATGAGAAACGACAATGGGCCCGACAACTCACGCATGGCAAACATCACCTGAAAGACACGGGACTCAGTCAGTAGTGTGCAATACAGACAGACAGAGACAGCAGAGAGAGAATGAGAGGTAGCATTACCTCCATGAGATACGCCTGCCCTTCCGCTTTGAAGAGCAGCGTGTTGATGTCTGGATGTAGAGACAGGAGGGGTGAAGATGGAGCCACCAGTCCTGAGGAAGCGTGCTTGAACACTCCTTGAGCTGAACACACCACAACAGTATTCACAAATCACCCTTACTTCACCCATTCATATCTAAACATACCGAAGTCTGCACTAATAAATGAATGCTTTATTCAACTTTGTTAATTATATTTAAAGTTGTGTATATATATATATATATATATATATATATATATATATATATATACGTATAAACTACCATTCAAATAATTGGGGTCAGTAAGATTTGACCAAAGAATACAGTAGAAACAATAACGTGAAATATTATTAGAATTTAAAACAACTTTCATTATGTGTGTTACATGATCCTTCAGAAGTTATTCTAATCGATTTGATGCTCAAGAAACATTCCTGCTTATTACCAATACTGAAAAAAAATGTGCTGCTTAATATTTTTGCTCAGTTTCAGGATTCTTTTATGAAAATAAAGTTCAAAAGAGCAGCATTCGTTTGAAAGATAAATCTTTTGTAACATTCTAAATGTTTCACTTTTGAAAAAATTTATAAATCCTTTCTGAATAAAAATATAAATTTCTTTCACAAAAAAAAACAAAAAAAAACCCTATATCAATTATAAAATGTATTACAAAGTATGAACTTTTCTTCTCATTGTTGTCACTGTTCTGTTTGTTCTCTGCAAACTGCAATTTAATTTTTTCTGTCATTGTTTCTATGCCCTCATAATAGTTTTCATTAATGATACTAACTTTGGCGTGTGTTCAGAAATCGTGTGATCTTACCCTCTATCCTCTGAGACGTGAGGTCTGTTTGCAGCACGATCAGGGCCAGAGTGTTGTGAAGATGCAGGAACTCTCGAGCCTGTGCCGAACTCCAGCGCCGGTGCTGAAACACAAAACCAGCAGAACATTAAACGGTATAAGTCAACATGTGCACCTAAAGGGACAGTTCACACACAAATTTAAGTTCTGTTATCATTTACACACTCATGTAATTCCAAACCTGCATGACTGACTTAGGAAGATATTTTGAAGAATGTTGGTAGCAGTCTTGGTTCCCATTGACTGTCCATACAATGGAAGTCCAAGGAATGAAAACTATTTGGTTACCAACATCCTGCAAAATATAGTGAGTAAATGGAGACTATCTCTTTAAGCAAGCAGTAACCCCAAACCCCAAACCCCAATATCCAAAAGCCATAGAACACTGCAGTACCTGGTTGTTTTGCCGGTTGGGTCCCAGAAGGAAGACAAGCATCCGACGACAAGCAGAATGTTTTAGCAGCAACTGACACGGCCCACAGCCCTAAAACAAATCATCAGTGAATAACTGTTCCATAGGTTCCTATGTGTGGCTTCAGAAGACAGAATATCAGTTGTACGGGCCACTTTTTTGTTTGTTTTTTTTGGAGCTTACTATCTATTTTCTTAATGACATCTCTGTTCTCACCCTCTGAGCAAAGTTACTGAAGAGGCTGAAGTACTGAGAGCAGTTCTTGCAGTTATCTGGGATGTCCTTATCCAATAAAGAGAGCAACATGTCCAAAAGACTGTCCAACCCAGCATCCTGGAAGTACAATGCACTCTCCAGTGTCTTCTCCAGGATGGTGGCCACCACGACACGGACCTCCCGCACGCTGCATTCCAACAGACAGATCCTACAGAGAGAGAAAATCATGTTCTTCATCGGGTTCACCCATTAACAATGTTAATTCAGTTGACCAGTTTTTGCATGAACATGTGGTAGGAGATGCTGGATGTTGGTGTATCTGAGCTGGTTGGGAGGTCTGTGGACACGTTCCCTGCAGAGCCAGTTCTATCCAGGGCGAAAAGTTTTTATAAAATTATGGCTCCAGGTCTCTCCTGATAAGGGAAACTATTTTTTGTTGGAAGTGTGTCAGAGTTGGATCATAAAACCATCGGGAACATTCCCTGGCTTCTGCTGAGGTGTTTCATGATAATCGGGGTAGTGCTAACATTCAATACGAACCAGACAATTGTATAGCAGGGCACAATGCCCTCACTTTACCCCCAATCTGGAGTACCTCTAGTCATGCTAGATCACGCTTACATGCTCTACACATTAACATCTCTGTACTGGCCCATACTTTAGGTTGACACAAAGCAGCTGTTGCTGTACCCCACATATCCTATTGATTTTCTGCGATACAGTTATGACCACACACTTACACTCACGCAAACACAGGTGTTCACAACAGTTGGCTTTGGGAGACCAGAGCACTAGCTAAAACAAAAGTGTCATCTGGGATTTCCATGCCTTTTTGTTTAGTTCTTATGGTAGAAACTAGTTGTACAAAGAAATATTTGACAAGTTAAATGTAGTGGCCTCAAAACATATTTGGATTAATATAGACTTAAATGCTACTTGGTTTGATATTTTGCAAAATACGTGTCTGATACTTTCAGGTGTCAATGCATTTAGAGCGGTGTGCAAAAAGAGCTAATCTAATTTTAAATAAGTTAAGAATGCAGCAACTGCAACCACGGTTGCACTTTTCTTCTCCCTCTTTACAATGCAAGTTTTTTTTACTAGTTTTTTTTTTACCCCTGTCATAATGATGAAATTTTCTTTTGAATTATGATGACGTCCATGACATGCGGAATCCCACAAGGCACAATTCTTGCACCGCTCTTGTTTAGCCTGAATTTGCTCCCACTAAGTCAAATAATGAGAGAAAAAAATTGCCTGTCAAAGCTAAGCTGATGATACCCAGATTTACCTAGCCTTTATCACCAAATCACCACAGACCCATTGACTCACTCTGGCAAAGCACGGATGAAATTAACAGTTGGATGTGCCAGAACATTCTTCAGTTAAACAAGGAGTTATTGCATTTGGAAACAAAGATAAAGTTTTCAGGGTGAATGTATACCTTGACTCTAGGGGTCTAACAACTAAAAATCAAGTCAGGAATCTTGGTGTGATTCTGGAGACAGACCTTAGTTTCAGTAGTTATTTCAAATCAGTAACTAAATCAGCATACTATCATCTAAAAAACATTGCAAGAATTAGATGTTTTGTTTTCAGTCAAGAATTGGAGAAATTTGTATGAAGATGATGCCTTTATAACCAGCAGGGTGGACTATTGTAATGGACTCCTCACCAGCCTTCCCAAGACAACCATTAGACAGCTGCAGCTCATCCAGAACGCTGCTGCCAGGATTCTGACTAGAAGCAAAAAGTCTGAGCGTAGTCCTCAGGTCCTTACACTGGCTTCCAGTTACATTTAGGAGTGATTTTAAAGTACTTTTACTAGTTTATAAATCACTCAATGAACAAAGACTGAAATATATAGCAGATATGTTCACTGAATATAAACCTAACAGAGCACTCAGATCATTAGGATCGAGTCAGTTAGAAATACCAAGGGTTCACACAAAACAAGGGGAGTCCGCTTTTAGTTATTATGCTGCCGGCATCAGATGAGATGTGCTAAAACATTAGTCACATTTAAATGCAGACTCAAAACTCATCTGTTTAGCTGTACATTTATTGGATGAGCACTGTGCGAACTGATTGAACTATATTTTATATATAATAATTTTCTATTGTTAACCGTTTCAAATTCATTTGAAACCTTTTAAATCAATCTTTAAACCATTCTCAAAGTTTTTAAATTCCTTGTTTTATTGTTGTGATTGTTGTGAATAAACATGCCTTGCCTATTAAAGTTACAAAAGTGATTTAGTCAAGAGCAGTGAGAGATTTTCTCTCTTCTGTTGTTTGATTAATATGAAAGACAGACAGCAGGAATATTAGACTGCTGTCACTTTAAGAGCTACCCAGTTAATTGTGTCTACAGGTATATTGCCTGCCCTTAACAGATATAAAGCTGTGTGAAGATATGTGTTTCATGTCTGTGTGCCAATATTCTAGTTAGTTTTAACATTTACTATACCAGTGGCAATTGTATTGGCAATAATGTGCATAGAGGGTTGGATTTGATGCTCACTTGATGATCTCCCGTCCTTCAGGTGCTACCAGGTAATGGACCATCCATTGACACGCCTCGCTACTCTTGGACAACAAAACCTCCACGGTAGCGATCCACTCCTCTGTGTCCACCCTGAGAAGAAAAGACGTCAGAGTTCCAACACTGATTAAAAAAACAGATAAAAACCACAAATGGGAGACTTGATTAATGAGATACTGACTGAAAAAAAGATCATTTTTATGGTTTAAAATGGTTTAAACTTTTTTTTTTCATTATCAAGATTTTGCTCATATTTTAAGCACTTTCACAGTGCATTACAAATGAAGTTTATTTTAAAGGATCAATTCTAATTAATAAATAAATGTTTAAAAAAATATTTTTCATTATTGAAAAAATACTTCATTTTAATTAAATATAGTATTTGTTTTCCACCACTAGTTCTTGTCTTTGTAATGGTTTAACTATAATAACATTGTGTGAACATGCCTCAAGTTTTAAGGATTGTAAACAAAAGTATCATCCCACCTGAGTTTCTTTTTGGTACGCAGGTACGTGTGGAAGAGGAACTGGACGGCCAGCTGCAGGCTGGTTTTGGCCATGGCCTGATATGATGGATGCTTTAACTTTGTCTGAAAATAAGTATAAAGCTGAAATTTGAGTACAGGGGATATAGCGCACTATAGCGCAAGAGGCTGAATGCTCAGAGCTTACCGCGTTGACAGAAGCCAGAGACAGTGTGAAGGTGAAGTAATCACTGTTGTAAACGTCTCTGTTCTTCATGAACTTCAGATTTTCATCTCTCACCATCTACATATCCAAAAAAGTAAAACAAATCTCAATTTGTTAGAACTTTGCGAAAGCAACAAAATGTCTTAAATACTATGAATAATATAATTAGAGTTACTGTATAGTATGATGTTGTCAGACCTGGAACATTTTTTTTAGTCACATTAGAATTGCAATGCATGAAAAGGCCTTAAAATCGCTACCTGATAGATCCTAGCAGGCATCTTTTCCACAAACAGACCCTTCTTCTCTCCTTTCTTGACCAAGCGTGTGAGCAGGGTGAGGCGGTCATTGTTGGCCCTGGGTGGCCGTGGGGAGGATTGGGGTGAGATCTCTGGAGATGACGGGGCTGACCTGAGGTGAGGGATTGTGAACATTAATAAGTGTATCCACATTTACTCGTTTATGCAGGAAGTAAAACGCTAACTTACAATGAGAGATCCTCTGCCTCCTGTCTCATGATGCTGACTCGACTCTTTTTGGGCAGAACGGGGGAGTTCTGGTCACTTATGCGCTGATAGAACAGCATATAGGCGTTCCAGTATCTCCGCCGCACATCCGGGTAAGGGTTCGCTATAGCATGTGAATACAGTGGCAAAATGTTAATATCATATAAACATGAGTGATAATGAAAATTACAATGTGAAATTTAATCCATGTAAGACTAAGTTAAGATGAAAACACTGGTGTACTTGACATATAATTGATATTCATTTAAAGAAATATTAATAACTTACATTGGTCATAAACTCTGGGTCTGTACTCTCCTCCAAAACACTCGTACTCCAGAGTCTCATCGTTCATGTCAAACTCTTCCACAACATTGTCATTAAACTTATACCAGCGTCCTCGTGAACTACCCCTAAAAGAAAATAAAGCATTGATATTGCAGACATTGCTTAGCTCTGCTTGGTCACCTAAACGTTCCTTCATTCCCTCAAAAAACGCACCATTTTAAAGCACCATCATGCTGGCAAGCATCTGGGACAGTTTAAAGCTCTCATAAAAACACTCTTGCCTAAAACAGAAGCATGTCCCCCAGAGACCCATAAATACTCATACATACACACACACAGAGGGGCAAAAGACCTCCCAGAAACATGTTTCAGATATTGTACGTTTGCTGAAGTGTGTGGGTGAGAAATAATTGATATTCCAAAATCAAACATTACTAGTAAATACAACATAAAAAGTATAAAACTCAATCGTTGTTATAACATAACACTTTCCAACAGGGACACCCACAGGTATAGGTATGGAATCGTTTTAGCATGTTAAAGGGATACTCCACCCAAAAATGAAGTAAGCAAGTAAGTAACTCTGTCAAAGTCCAGAAATAGTCCATCCTAAATATCTTAAATTGTGTTCCGAAGATGAACAGAGCTTTTACAGGTTTGGAATAACATGGTGACAAGTGATTTTCATTTTGGGGTGGAGTATCCCTTTAATGGATATGACGAGGTTAGGGTGTATGGTCTTGGTGGATTATATCTGCCACATGCTCCTGCTGCTGCCGAGCAAATATGGACTTGCTAATGCCAGTGGATATACAAACATGCGTTGTGAACATGTAAGATCTGATGCTGCAAGCATAAAGAGAAATAAATCCCATAGCAGGTCTAGACAGGTGGAGCTGGGGATGTGAAGGCTTTCAGCAGGTTTTGAAGCAGCAGCGGCCAATCAGCTTGTGTCATGCAGTAAATAATGTTATTAGCAGCAGACTGCATTTAAAGGATCTATCAGCCTAGAGTTTCATAACTAAACTAGATGCAGGTCCCTAGATACTACTCACAAATCCCAGTTTGGTGTAACTTTGGTGTAACTTGTAAGGTCTGATAAGAAGAGGTGTGCTACCATCTTCCAAGTCATCAAACTGTCTCCATTAACTAGGGACAGCAGGTAAACACCTAGCAACCTCCCAGAAAACCCCACAAACACGTTAACAGACACTATCTCTTGCCATCTCACCGGCGGTCTTTGATGAATGAGTAATAGTGTCCTGCATGGGCCTGTCCGCTGTGGACCACCACTCCCACCAGTTCGTAGTTCTCAGAGATGGTGACCTTCTTCCGAGGTGATCCCCCAGATCCAGCCTCGCCCCCTCTCACGTTCTCTCCATGATCTGCACTTGAATCCTGACGGGCCATTCCTGACACCGTGTACGGCTCCATGTTCAGCACCCAGGGGAACTAAAAGTGAACACAACTTATTGAAGTATATGCAAATCAATTATATATTACTATTCAAAAGTTTGAGGTTGGTAAGATTTTATTTTTAAATGAGCAAGGATACATTAAATTGATCAAAAGTAAGATTTTTGGTAAGTTTTTAGGTGCAGGCCAACACTATATAACAAGTGAACCTAAGCAGAGGTGACGCTGCATATAATCTTACTCTGATCTGCTCATCGTATTTGATGGACCGGCCACTTTCCCAGTCAAAGCCAAATCGCATGAGGTGGATGACCAGCACGCTGGGCAGAGACTTTATACAGGTCCGCTTCACAGTGGTCCGCTGCAACACAGAATGTGTGAGTACAAAGTACAGCTGTATGTCCCTTCAGTTCTTTAAGAATGAAAACACATCAGACTGTACCTTCTCTTTACATTTCTCGCAGTAATAAGCATTGCTGCCATCCAGGACCTCTCCTCTGACAAACTGATCGAGGGAGATCTCCAGACTTTGACAGGATGTCACCCCCAAGTTAAGAGCCATGAACGTCTCCTCACGCTCATACCTACAGAGCAAACCCGAAAACAAACTCAAGAAGTCATGGGTTTGGAATGATATTTGAGAGAGTAAACAATGAGCTGATCCTTTAAGGCTTACCTGTGTGGGCAATCTTTGCATATCTTCTGATCAGAGAAAATGCCCTGGAATGTGTTCTTGAAGATCTGCTCTCGACCGATTTTCTATAAGGGTGAAAATGAGGAGAATTGAAGACACACTTCACTTGAGCACTTGAGTATGCAAGGGACTTCAGGTGAGCTGTACCTTTAGATGTTCATCAAGCTGATCCACCAGACTGGTGAAGAACTCATAAGCGTCCTGCTGTTCTCGCACATATAACTCTTTATTCCACATCTTAAATATCTGCATCAAGACCAACCAAGAGATAAGAACAATGAAGTACTTCATTTTCATTAATAATAAATAAATATTAACTTACATCAAATATTGATATAAAATAATATACAAAACAAAAATATAACATAAAAAGCCAATATTTCCCATTTGTTTAAACTGTACTAAAATAGTACTAAAGTAACTAAAACTTAATAAAAACTTTAGACACATATATATTAAAAAATACCACAATAGAGTGCATTTTAAATCTTCATGACTTTCATATAAGCATCTACATTTAATATCTTTTTACTTAAATTCTCTGGGGTATCTGATAAACTACAGATAAAATAAATGCTGTTTTTAAACAGGTTTCTCATCTGGCATCAGAAATCTTTCTTTAGTATTTTATACATTTGGCAGCATTTATTCCAAATTTAGTTCACTGTGTGCATTTCAATAGTTCCAGAGATATCATAACAGTGGATCTCACCTTCCAGAAGTTTTCAGGTATGTAGTACTGTAGTTTGCTCTCCATCAGGTGACCAAACAGAGACTGTACCTGACAGAACACACTCTCCTCTGGGTTTTCAATGTCATCTTCAATTGACAAGACAGCCTACAACACACACAAGGTTAAAATTGTCACCGAAACCTATTATAAAAGACAAACATCTTAAAGCATGATTTAAATTTAAAAAAAAAAATAATCGAATAAGTAGGTTAAAATATTAGTATAATAGTCTAATGTCAGTAATATACTACCACATAATTTGTTTTTATTATTATCAATGCTGAAAACGGTTTCCTGCTTAATATTTTTTTGGAAACTATTACTTGTTTTTACTATTAATTATTTTTTGATGAAGGCGATGAACATAATTGATTTAAAACCAACAATACTTTGACACATAAATGTCTTTTCTGTGCTTTTGATCAATTTAACGTGTCCTTGCTGAATAAAAGTGCCAATTGCCACTTATTACATCAGTTATGGGTTACCATACATGGCAAATGTCACGACTTTCACTTTTTCTCTTTCATAGGTAGAAGGAAATAATTGTGCAAATGCTTTTAAGAAAATATACTAAAACTAGTCAAAAACCAAAAATAAATTTTCACACACACACACACACACACACACACACACACACACACACACACACACACACACACACACACACACACACACACATATATATATATAAAGACATTTTAAAACAAACTAGGTCTTACAAACACACAAAGCAATACAACAATTAATACTTGATCTACTTCACTCCTATTACTTCAAGGTTAGGGCATCACCTAGTGGTCTGCTAAACTTACTTTAGAGATAAAAGAGCAACGTTTACCTCAGGCAAACCAGGCTGCATGTAGAGCTGCTGGAACACTGCATTCATATAACAGGTCGCACCTCCGTTCTTCAGTCCAACAAACCCAGACACAGAGCGACTGTCTACAGGAGGAAGATACTGACAACACACACACACACAGTGACACAGGAATGAACACAAGTACATCTGTTAGAAGTTCTTCTAGCTGAGATTTAAGGAATGGTGAAGGGACTCACGTCAAACTCTTTGGTGAGAGACGGGTCAGACTGGTGATGCATGGACAGCAGTTCTTTAGTGATGAGCTGCAGGTTAGTAAGAGAGCTGTCGGCCAACATGACCAGCACCTCGTACGCCGCCAGACGACTGCTGACCGTACTGCACCTGAGACACAGACACAATTACTAAAGCTAGCTGAAGCAGCTCCCTTATCAATGTTTTTAAATGTACGCATTTCCTCTTACTTTGGGTGAAAGTCGTGGATAGATGCTGTAGTGCTAGATGAGCTGTCACTGTTCAGGATGATACGAGACGCTCTGAACAGGAAGTCGTCCAACAGCTGCTGGATCAGAGAAGGACCTGCAGCACATTAACAAGAAGATCCGTTTAATTCACAGCCGGCTCTCCATATGCATGTCACGCGGTCATATTTATCTGGAAAGTGGCTGACCGAACTGCTCTTTCTCACTGCCGCAGAGGGACAGCAGGGTTTTAATGAGGCGCAGGTGTCCGGCCAGCAGGATGTTGTCAGCCTCGCTGGTCTCCAGCTCGTTGGTCCAAGTGGGCTCGAAATTATCAAGCCAGCTCATCTCGTCCTCCAGCATAGCCGCAGGACCAATCTGAAGCTGCTCCATTTCTGACGCTGAGAACATGAAACGTATGATGCTGAGCTTTTCTAAGGGACTGCACAGGACTAAAGCAAGTGACACTCATTTTAAACTTACATAGAAGGAACAAAACAGGATTGAACAAATGGCTGAGTGAATTGTTCAGCTGCGCTAATAAAATATTCATAAGTCATTCATATGTCACTGGTCTCTCCTAGTAATAAACAAAAGTTTTTTGTTTTGTTTTTTACTGAAAATGTAAATAATTGTATATATAACACAATTTTACCAATTTGCCCTTTTCCCAACTTTTTTTGGAATGTGTTGCAGCCGTCAAAAAACAAAATTTGTTTTGTTCAATAATTATGCTGGTCAGTGAAAACTTTTGAAATCTTTTCTTTGTACTTTTGTAAATTAAATACAAGTTAAAGATAGTTTACAAATCATAGATTCTTGATTTTATTGTATTTCACAAACGTCCCAACTTAATTTTGGTCATTGTTTATTCTGCCATGCTGTAGAAAGAATGTTTTAAAGAAAGTTATTTTTTATATATTTAAGTATATATATATATATTTTAAGGGAAACAACAGGGCTGCAAGTAAACAAAAATATCGGACAAAATGTTTTCGCAATTGAGTTAGTTAATAACTACAATTAAATTTTACTACAATGAACTACAATTTACTATTATCTAAATTACAATAATCAAAATTATTATAACTTTTAATAATCAGAAAATAAATATTCGGAGACCAAAGCATCTTATTCATGAAAACTGACATTTACAGGTGCTGGTCATATAATTAGAATATCATAAAAAGTTCATTTATTTAACTAATTCCATTAAAAAAAGTGAAACTTGTATATTATATTCATTCATTACACACATACTGATATATTTCAAATGTTTATTTCTTTTAATTTTGATTATAACCAGGGCTCTGAACCGGTTCAAGGAACGAAAACGAAAACCGGAAACGAACGAAATTTTGACAGGAACAGAACCAGAAACAGAATCAAATTTTATAGTTCCGAACAAAATAGAAAATTCGAAATGGCTATTAACCGGTTAATAACGTTATTTTATCGTTACATTTAATATTTGAAATCTGCTGTCAATGAATCACGAATTCCGGTAGTACAGTATATGCAAATGTGACGCAGAAACGAGGGAGTGAAATGTCCGCTCAACTGTGAACTCATCATAGGCAAGTCGCAATGGCAATGAACCACCCTTAGAGTTTATCCGAGGATAGTGTAGGATGAATTCAACAGATCACACATCTGCAGCACTTCTGTGAATGGAGAAAACTGAAAAACGAACCCCTATAGGCTTACATAAAAAGGAATATAGGCATATACACTAAATATATTTCACTTAAATCATATTGACAGATTAACGAAACGAAAGAAAAAGTGTGCTAAATTACGGTTCATTGTGACACGTCCCAAAGTTTTCAGAAAGGAAAACGAAACTGCAGAGAGGAGTTTTCTTTATTTTGCAAAAGCTTTGTAGTTTTAATTATTTTGCAAAAGCTGACAGCTTTGAATAATGTCGTGCTTCTATATAATCAACCAGCTTTGGTATGACCATCGCGCTGACACAACATCATTTTGCTTTATTAAAGCCTGTTAATTGTCAAAATAAAATAGAGTTAAAGAAACAAATAAAAAGTTAGACTGCTCCGTTGTACAACATATTGCGTTCAGAGTGACCGCGCCTCACTTGTGCTGATAAAGCCGATTTGAAGGATGATGTTTTATGTAGATAAAAGTACAAACACTATATAATAAATCATATTTTAGAATCCAGATACGTCGGGAACATGGAAACATTTGGTTTCGTGCCGAATGAGAGATGCAGGCATCAGATTCAGCTTAAATTAATTTGTTTTTGGATTGACATTTTTATAGCCTAAACTTGTTTTGTTCTCGAGAGAAACTAATAGCTGTTTTTATAATGTTTGTAAACAGTTTGCTTTAGACTACAGGCATTTTAGCCTTCATTATTTCATAAAGTAATAGGGCTAATAAAATGCAATGCCGCAACTTTAGGTTGTTTTTTCACTTTCAAAACGCAATCTTTCATCCTTGTTTTTTTTTTTTTTTTTTTTTTTTACAATGCAGCAAATATTTTTTAAATATCTTAAAAAAAACTTTGATGTCTTTAAAGTGTTGATAGATTTTTTTTTAGTAGCCTACATTTGGCCAAAATCTAGAAAAGATGACTAACAACAGCGGGTTATTGATTGACGTTAGATCTCTATTTTTTATTTTTTAGTAAATAAAACGCTGTACTTCATTATTATTACATTTCTATTATTGTAGGAGTGAAAATTAAGGTTAAAATTAATGTTCTATAACTTTAAATAAGATATATAAAGGTAATATCGTGAGAACAGAGGCCTGCGAGTAGAATCGTGGGAGAGAATAGTCTGCGCGCAGTTATGAGAGGTAGAGAGAGAGAGAGAGAGATGACGCACACTGTGTAATCAGATGTGGCTAATTCATAATGTTCACCTCTTCTTGTTTAATAAATCAAGTGTTATGATCCGCCGAGCTCCCTGTCGGTGTCCTCCTTCCAACAAAGCCAACGACCTAACGCACGGTAAGAACTGTAAAGCCTGCATATAGAAACGACGCGCGTTACATTATTATTATTATAGACACAATTTTGTTTTAAAAAAATAACGTTATTAACCGGTATTTTTTCCACCCGAACCGGTTTTGGAACGGTAATAATTCAGAGGAACGCAGGAACAGAAACGTTAAAATATCGATTCTGCTCGGAGTGAACCGATTGAATTTTCTTTTCGTTTTCAAGCCCTGATTATAACTGAAAACTAAGGAAAATCCCAAATTCAGTATCCCCAGAAAATTTGAATATTGTGAAAAGGTTCAATATTGAAGACACCTGGTGCCACACTCTAATCAGATAATTAACTCAAAACACCTGCAAAGGCCTTTAAATGGTCTCTCATTGTAGTTCTGTAGGCTACACAATCATGGGGAAGACTGCTGACTTGACAGTTGTCCAAAAGACGACCATTGACACCTTGCACAAGGAGGGCAAGACACAAAATGTCATTGCAAAAAAGGCTGGCTGTTAACAGAGCTCTGTGTCCAAGCACATTAATAGAGCGGCGAAGGGAAGGAAAAGATCTGGTAGAAAAAAAGTATACAAGCAATAGGGATAACCGCACCCTGGAGAGGATTGTGAAACAAAACCAATTCAAAAATGTGGGGGAGATTCACAAAGAGTGGACTGCAGCTGGAGTCAGTGCTTCAAGAAACACTACGCACAAACATATCGAAGACATGGGTTTCAGCTCTCGCATTCCTTGTGTCAAGCCACTCTTGAACAACAGACAGCGTCAGAAGCATCTCCCTTCAAAAAGGACTGGACTGCTGCTGAGTAGGCCAAAGTTATGTGCTCTGATGAAAGTAAATTGATCATTTCCTTTGGATATCAGGGTCCCAGAGTCTGGAGGAAGAGAGGAGAGGCACACAATCCACGTTGCTTGAGGTCCAGTGTAAAGTTTCCGCAGTCAGTGATGGTTTGCGGTCCCATATCATCTGCTGTTGTTGGTGCACTGTGTTTTCTGAGGTCAAAGGTCAAACAGCTGTATACCAGGAAGTTTTAGAGCACTTCATGGTTCCTGCTGCTGACCAACTTTATGGAGATGCAGATTTAATTTTTTCAACAGGACTTGGCACCTGCACACAGTGTTCTTAATTGGCCAGTAAACTCTCCTGACCTTAACCCCATAGAAAATCTAAGGGATTTTCCTTAGTTGTCAATTATTATCATCAAAATCAAAAGAAATAAACATTTGAAAGATATCAGTCTGTGTGTTATGAATGAATATAATATACAAGTTTCACTTTTTGAATGGAATTAGTGAAATAAACTTTTTGATGATATTCTAATTTTATGACCAGCACCTGTATATGATAAACTAAATTTGAAAATAAGGCAGAACACTCACTGGTCAGGTCATCCAGTAGTTGGCAACGCAGGTCAAAATACTCTGTGCATTGTGAAAGCAACCTAAAAACATGATCATCAGTTTAGCTTAGTAGATATTTAGAATTTCACAGCAAGTCTACACAGTGTTTTAATTACTTTTTGGGCCTGTTGCAGTAAGAATTTCATTTAGGTCTCATTTGCCATTATACACTTAAGAGAAATAAGATTTCTAAATGGTCTTCTAAGAGACAAAAATAATCATGTGTTTAGTGTGTCGGACCTTTGGTTAACACCCCTCATGATGCTGGTAGGGGACCAGAGAGGAAGTTGGGCTGTCAGAACCACCTTCAGCAGGAAGAGGTTGGGCTTCTGGAGGTCAGGGTACGCAGAGGTGTCTGACTGACTGAGAGTGTACAGCTGATCACACGCCACGCGTCGAATCTGTGAACAGAGGAGCTCAGATCTTTAGACTCAGAAGTCATAGTTAAGAGACCAGTTTAAATTTGTTAGGACTACAACACATTCACTGACCTCTCCACTGGACGACCCCAGCAGAATATCAATGATGAAATCATTCACAGAAGGCAGAGTGTAAAATGAAGCTTGAAAAAGAACAGGAAACAAAGAGATTGTGTAAGTGTTTGGATTTTTGACTTTATATGTTTTGACTTTATTTCACATCCTAGTATTTATTTTCTTACATAGCTGTTGGCAGCGTAGCTGAAGGCAAGTGACGAGTAAAGAGAGTGCTTCTCGAGAAATAATAGTGTCTTTGATAGACACACACAGCTGTTTGACACATATCCCAGCCTGCAACGTGGTGGCCTCTCCCTCACTGCCCGAGCTGCAGTTACTTCCTGCAACACACACGAGCAAAAACATTTAGAGAGACGCATAAGTCCGACTAGAAGACAGACTATAGTATCGTTTAGAGTATCACCTGTGCTGCTGACCCTGCTGCGGACACCAAAAGGGAGAAGCGAGTTTGTCGTCTCTCTGATTGGCTGGCTGCTGCCAACAAGGTCCAATCGGCCTGCAGCTGCCGCCCAGGTGAGCCTCATGAAACACGTCACTGTGGATGTGAAGTCCCCCACCTCCATTGTCTGAAATGACAAACCAGTGAAGTCAGATAGGGTCGGAGATGAATCATTTATTAAAGCATGGGATGCGCTCTCGCACCTGTATAGCGACACGGGCGGCTGGCATGATTTCTTCCACTCTGATGGAGGATCTGTCAGACATGGACACCTGCCTGTAGGAGGACTTCTCTGGAGTTCCACAGACGGAGAGCTGGCGGCCGCTCTGCCGCCCGGCGTTACGAAACGGCCGAGAGGACAGAGTGTCCAGACCTTCCTTGCTCCACTCCTCATCAAGCACACTAGGCATAGCCTGCCCTACCAGCAGGAACCTGCAGGGGGAGACAAAGAGCGAGTCCTATAACAAAGGCTAAAGTCAAAAGTAAGGCTGGCTGATATGACCTAAAATTAAACCTTGTTTAATTGAACAATTCATTTAGATTGCGATTATTAAACAATTAGGGATGTAATTCACAAATTTGATTTCACGATTCGATTTTCTCAATTTTTTTTTTTTTTTACAAAATGAGATCAGAAGACATTATAGGGTGAAAGAAAATGTGTCCTTTTAGGCTATCGCAGGATGCTTCATTGTGAAACTGAAATATAACAAAACTAAATTTAAATTTAAAACAAACCCCAAATAAAATAAGTTACTCAAATAAAATAACTCTTTTCATGTCTACAAAACTAATGCTTTGTCTGTGCTCTTTCCATTTAAAATTAAAAGCAACCACTGCATTTTAATCATGATCCAAACAAAGATGCAGCTTGCATGCAGCATGAATAGTTTTTAATCTAAATTCGAAATTTGAAGCAAAAACAGAATTAATTTTTTGCTGTTACTAAAATAACAGGGAGTGGAAGCACTGTCAAGCAATGTGCACGTGTCTCACAGTGCATATTCTGTGCAATGAATTCTTATGAACAATGGAAATATAGCTAAAGGTCTATGGGAAGTTATCAAAGACAGTTTTTAATTTACATCTGCATCAATAAATGACCCAAACAGAATACAATGGTCTTTAAAGCAATATCATTATGCTGCTCATCACTTGAAGTGCTGAATCCAGTAGACAAAAAAGAGAAACAGGGAAAGAGAAGACAGCCAGACTGATAAATGAGACTGCACCTGGCAAGCTGCAGGCAGATGGAGTAGACTCCTTGTCTGGTCTCGTAGTCCACCTCAGAGGGGATGGAGTCTCTCTGCATGACGTTAACCACCAGACTGAGACAGAGAGAGAGAGACAGAGAATGCACCACAGAGATAATTAATGAGTAAAATACACAGCCACATTACGACTGCAGAATTACCAACATGAGGAGCAGTGTAAAAGCAGACAGAAAACAGACGGCTACCTGAGACCTCCCGCTTTGAGGAAGTTCTCACAGAAAGATTTGACACTGGTCTTGGCCATTTCATCATCAGATGTGGGCATCAGCTTGGAGCTCAACACCTGTAAGGAGGACAGGGGTCAGGTGTGGGAATATAGAAAAAGCCTAAAAATGATTGTTCTCTCAACAAATGGTTTTATTTGAAAATTCATTTTTATAACTTCTGCAACTCTGTTTCAAAAATGTGGGAATTTATCTACATCGGTATTAATTTCCTAGCACTAAATATAAATAGATATTTGGGAAAAGCAACTTTGTATTTTACTATGTATTTATATTTTAATATATTTTAAAATGAATTTGAATTTCCAGCAGCCATAACTGTCCATTTAGTGTGACATGATATTTTACAAATCATTCTAATATACTTATTTGCTGCTCAAGAAAAAAAGACACTTATTATTAATGTTCAAAAGAGTTGTGCTGCTTAATATTTTTTTATGAGGAAACTGGGATGTACAAGTCGAAATAAGAAACAAGGCTGAAAATAAATCTTTCAATCATCTAGATAGTTTGGGACCGAATGTTGGTTTCTAATTACAGCTATGGGTCAAGAAAAATGATTTCTATACCTCCAGGTTATAGAGCACTCTGAATGTAGACATGCCAGGGGCAGAGGAACGAAACAGAGACTCCAGGATGGACGCTGCACTCTGCTGGTGCTGCTGTTTACTGGACAGAGATGGAGACTTTGAGGCCTGAGAACCAGACCCCAGTGTAAACAGAGTTTTCTGATGGAAGAAAGAAAGAAAGAAAGAAAGAAAGAAAGAGAGAGAGAGAGAGAGAGAGAGAGAGAGAGAGAGAGAGAGAGAGAGAGAGAGAGAGAGAGAGAGAGAGAGAGAGAGAGAGAGAGAGAGAGAGAGAGAGAGAGAGAGAGAGAGAGAGAGAGAGAGAGAGAATTATTTATGGTCTGCTAGATTAGAGGACAATGTTAAAGTGCTCAAAATGCGGAGTCATTCAGGTCGTGTTCAACTTTGACTCCGTTTCACTTAAACTACCAGTCACACCTACTTATTCTTTACTATTATTAAATTGAACTAGCTAGAAAAAAGAGTGGCTTTCAGGTACCTGGTGACTCCAGACGCTGGACTCTTTTGGCACAAAGTTATCAAGGGCGTCCTGCACCTCTGGGTCAGTCGGGATAAGCAGCAGCAACTTCCTGACACGCAAAGTTATTCTGGACAGGAACAAGGTGGACACACAGTTATTACAAGTCAAATGAAATCACAAAATACACACAACATATGCCCGCATATTGAAAGGAAAAATCAACCATTAAATAAATAAAGAAAAAACAGGATAACTAATAATGAATACAGTTTTGGGGTTAACTATCCCTTTAAGTAATTGCATAATTTGCATGGGTTGTTTACCTGGGTTCCTCCAAATTGGCGAGCTGATAAAGCATCTCAAAGACATTACACACCAACGCCATGACCACACCAGGAAGAGATTTCTCCTGCAATCACACACAGGAGGATAAGAAAGTAGGCTGATTAGGTTTATAACTGAGATAAACTACTGTTCAGATCAGGTCTGAAAGTTTTTTTTTCTTTTATAACATAAAAACTGCTGTACTATTTCAAACAAATGCTGTTCTTCATACTTTCTATTCATCAAAGTATCCAAAAAGTGTAAAGTAGCACACTACTATAGCATATTAGAATGATTTTAATATTACTGTTTTTCTAGCATTTAAAATGAAAAAAATGCAGCTTTGGTGAGGATAAGAGACAAAAACAAAAAATCTTACAGACACTAAACTTTTGAAGGGTAGTGTGTGTATTCTGTATAAAAGTGTGTAATTGCTCAATTAGTGGTCAGTCCAGTGAGTGAATGTACCTGCTCCAAGGCATACGCGGTGTTAAAGACGCCGCTGCTGCTGGAGCTGGCCGAGGCCGAGCTGTCCGCTGAACTGCCTGATGGAGTGCCTGTTCCTGAGCTCTTCACCGTCAGACTCTGCTCATCAGAGAAACCCAGCTGATTCAACAGCTTCTGGTCACGATTCATCGTCAGCTACAATTCATAAACAATCCAGAACACAAACAAATAAAGGTTAATATGAAGAGCTTGTTTAATATGAACTTAAAAAAAAAAAATGCTTAAAATACTATTTATTTGTTTATTTATTTTTATTAAACATTTGAAAGTTTTGAAGTTGGGATTTCTGTTATTTATATATAAAACATAAATAATAATAATAATAATATAAAACAGAAAATATAACTTTTTTTTATTATTACAGAACAAGTTGATCTTTCTTTAAATTAAGCATAATTAAAATTTGTCTTTAAATCTACCTCATAAAATAAAAATAATAACAAAAACTAAATCTATTGGTCTAAATAAACATCTACCTCAGCTTCAACTATCAACACTCAAATTAAAAATAAATAAATAAAATTATGATAACTATGAATTATATATATAAAAAAAAATTATATATATATATATATATATATATATATATATATATATATATATATATATATATATATATATATATATATATATATATATATATATATATGCGCAAACATGTAAATTCAATGCCGTCAATGCAGTTTTTAAATTAACTTCTAAATTATAGGCT
Organism: Carassius carassius; assembly: GCF_963082965.1. Lineage (NCBI taxonomy): Eukaryota > Metazoa > Chordata > Actinopteri > Cypriniformes > Cyprinidae > Carassius > Carassius carassius. The sequence goes on from NC_081781.1 coordinate 19,591,546, forward strand.
ACAATTTCTATTTGTTGTTGAAATATAATCATTTACACAGTGGCCGTCATAACTTGTTTCATGGAAGATTTCTTTAAATATACATTAAAATATTAAGATTACACTTACAGGTAAAGTAAAATATAGTAGTAGGTATATAGACTAGTCTAATATTTCGTGAAATGCTCTTCTCTAGACTTCATTGCTCTGGACACTGATGACTTGACTGAGGGAAATTAAATGCTACATGACATTTTGTTTACAAGCCGTGAGTGAAACACTGATTGCTCAATAACATGAGGCATGAGATGATAATTCATGTTTATTTCATCTTAAAAAGAAATAAATAAAAGGAATGATTGTGTTCCGTGCTGCCATCAGAACCGAGGCGCTCATGTAGCGATCTGTCTCACCAAAGATTATCGGTACGAATACGTGTACTGTTACACCCCTAATATATATTTAAAAAAAAACCTAATAAAATTTACAAAGATAATTCAGATCAATAAAAACTAAAACAGTATATAAAAATACTAAAATAACACTGGTAAAAATAATCCACACAAACTATGTTTACTGTTCTCTCTCTACAACAAGGAAAACTAGTCCTAGTTTCAGTTTTCACTCTCAAAGCTTTAACTATTAAAAAAAATTTTGTTTGATAAAAAACCCTGAAATAAAATGAAATATAAATATTAGATGATAATTAAATGAAATTTTTTACGTTATCGACTAAAGGAAACAAGTTTAACTAGTTTAACTAATAAAACTAAATTTTAAAAAACAAATTAAAACTATTTGAAAATTATATATATATATATATATATATATATAAATAAAACCTAATAAAAATACAAAAGCATATGACAGAATTACTAAAAATGTAACTAAAAAAAAAAAAAAAAAAAAAAAATTAATTCAAAATATTAATTAAAACTCAACTAGAATATAACACCAAAATAACACTGGTAACAATAAGCAATCCAAATAAAGAATGCATTTGTTAATTATAATTAGAAATCTTCCACATGCGGTCATAATAGCTGGCACATTCTCTCACAGTGCTGTAGGAGTGTTTGGCACCTGTGCCCCGCTCAGATACGACTGCAACCCATCACTGTTAGTGTTGTAGTGACTCACCATGCTGTCATTGGCAAATATCTGCACATTGTCCACCGGACAGCTGAGCTGCTCGGCTATCTTCCATCTGATGCTGCCTACGGTCTCATTGCTGTGGGCCTGCACACATTCACGTCAACACAAACACATAAGAGCCGTTTCAATCCATCCATTCAAATCAGACACAGCAAATTCCAGTCAGCTGAGTCACGATCACCCAATAGAATGATGTTTATTAATATCATATCTGGTTTCTCATGCTGAACATCCACCTGCCATTTATCAATGCTCCTCTATTCTCCAAACAGGGAGAATGTAGATCCAATCTTCCATTTATATCATCCCTGTTTACAGTCTGTCATTAGAAGTGCAAGAAGTGTGTGTGTGTGTGTGTGTGTGTGTGGTTACCTCCAAGGTGAATGTGTCTTTGGTAGATTCATAAGTGATGTGAAGTGTAACAGGATGGCCATGGAAAGACGCTCCATGAGGTAAAATAGTTCGAGGAACAGAATACAGGTCCTGAAACAGATCCAGCGGGACAACAGTCAATACCATGTGACCTTGAAACTCATTTTCCATTTCAAACCAGTGTGAACATATAATCATTTAAATGCTGGCTGTCAAAACATTTTTTTTATTAAATCCGATCTACAGATTCAAAGCTTTTTAGATATTATAAAATGCATTCTAATATACACTACAGCTAGAGCAGGAATTTCCTTTACTGAGGAATACATTTTTTAATTGATCTTTACTTTCTATTCATCAAAGAACACTGAACAAAATGTATCCCAGTTTACACAAAAATATGAATCAGCACAACTGTTTTAAACATTGATTATAATACTAAAGGCTTCTTGAGCAGGAAATCAACATATTCAAATGATTTCTGAAGAATCATGTGACACTGTAGACTGGAGGAATGATGCAAAAAAATGCAACATTACATCACAAAAATTATTACATTTTATAAGCAAAAGTGCTGTCAAATGATTAATTGCATCAAAAAAAAAGTTTTTGTTTCCATAATATGTGTGTGTGTGTGTACTCTGTATATTTATTATGTATATATAAATACACACACATACAGGATATATTTTGACAATATTTCCACATAGACTGTCATTAGCCTGATGGGACCAAATTTTCTCTGTAAGTGATTTTAAAACCTAAGACAGTACCCAGATTTGAGAACTATAATAAGATTTCACTTCTACTGTTACATTATTTTGGTAAGCTACTATGAGATGAATAGACTTAGTTATAGGCCTATAATTCAGATGGGCTGCCTGTTATCTTTATGGTATATATACAAGTGTACACTTTTAAATGTGATTGTTGTTACATTTTACCAGTATTTACCATACTTTCAAAACAAAAATTAAAATAGGAAAATATGCAATATGAAAATAATTAAAAAAAAAAGATTTTTTTTTTTCAATAAGTAAAACACAAGATTTGATTTCCAAAAAGGCTTTTTCCAAAAGGTACATCTGGAAAAATGGGTGTCGTCTTATAATCAGGGTTGTCTTATATTCGGGTCAATTGCACAATTTGCAATACGGTATTTTAAATTGTAGGGAAAAAGTAGTGTATATTATGGCGTTTTTCTACTGCTTGGTACGGTATGGTACGGTACGGTACAGTACCGTACTGAGCTGTACCGAGCCGAGTCGTACCATGCAGTGGAAAAGCGCCATAACAAGCTACTGAATCACTTTCCTAAGGTAAATCTAACATTAGATGAGCTCCTGCATATTTTATAGCAATAAATCTGCCATTTCAAATTTTATCATGAATAAGCATTTCAATGACTTGACAAATGAATTCCAGCAATATGCTACTGAGCTTCATATTACATGATTTACTCAAATTCATAGATTAGACAAAAGTGCTACGGTCCAAAAGCACTTCCTGCACTAAAAGTCTGTTAATAACCGACCAATTAGCATCTGTTAGACTGAACGGGTGTCAAAATGTCTGCATCTCTCTCTGAATACGCACAGGAATCAACAGCGTATCAGATCTCTTTTGCCGTGTTCTGGTATGATTATTCCTGAATGCACTAAATGGCGCGACAGACTCTATGCCAGATTTCAGCATGGAACTGAAGAGCTGGAGAAACGGGGAGATGGTGAATGATGATCAGACTTCATCATTCCACACAGCTGCAAGTCTGACGACCATCTAACACATTTACAGAATTAATTAGAAAAGTCTGTTGCTACATTTGACTTTTACAGCTTGCTGGTTCCTTCGCCGAGACTGACTGATGCTTTCACACGGAGATCAACTGTAAGTTATTTAAGATAAGTATTAATGCATTAGTCATAAGAGGTTGAATACAAGATGAACTTGAGCAAATAAAGTTTTGTGCTCAGATATGCAAAGCAGTGTGTAACCCAGTCTCTGTGTGTTTGTGTGTGTGTGTGTGTGTGTGTATAATGGCTCTCACCTCTATTGTGATGACATAACGCTCTGCCAATAACAGAAGTCTCTCAATGATCACGAGTTTACTGGACCTGAGGACAGAGATGGTTATGAACTTCAATACATTTTCATGTAATACATTTCAGTCTTGATATTAATGACATCAAATACTTTCTGAACAACCTTCAGATCAGTTAAGCCTTTAATGTTGCTTAACACCATTGCAACTAAAGGACAAAGTATTAAATATGGGATAAATGTGAGTTGTTGAAGATTTAAAGTTTACAAAAACAAGTTTAAAATTTAGTAGAAAACTGTGAGGTTTCTAAAAAATAATGAATAGAGCATAATATATAGGCTACAAGGATTAATCTGGACAGAGGAACACAATTGGGTTGCCTGATATGAAAAGACATATTCCCAAAACAGGGCTTCCCAATTACGCAATACGGAAATATCTGCTAAGCGTGCTACTTATCTATGTCAACCTGGCAACCCTGTGAACACGCTCTCTCACTACTCTGGATAAACACGTTTGCTTTCTGAAAACACCCATAAGCTTGCAGTTTAGCGATTTCCACTTGAATATTCTATTCTTCCTTATTGTGGGGCAACGCTAAAAAGTTTGTTCTGGCCACAACGTGTGAGTGACTGAGCGTGTGTGTGTTAGATATAATGAATACAGTGCATTAGTGTAGAACATTTCTTATTTTTATTTTTTAAATGTAGATAGTGTTAATTTTGTGCAATGGTAACCCTACCAGCAATGTAAATATGAATTTGATATATTAGAATGAGTACATTACAATATAAACTTATTAGAATGAGTACATTATTATTTAAATGCAGCCAACAACATCAGCTGGATCTCATCAATTGATCTGAAAGCTGCCCAACTGGCCTCAAAACTAGTCCTCACACCTGGATGGAGACTGCACTGATGTGGCGACCGTTGGCATAGCAGTGGCTGTCAGCATCTTGGTTGCCCGTGTAACAGCATGTGTGAGGGTCGGGCCGCCCAGCGCAGAGCTAGCAGCCTGTGTGTGATGTAAGAATGAATTTGATCACAATTTCATCACATGTGGGTAGGGGGAGGGGGTTGTGGGGGAGTGTGAAGGTGTAACACACACCTCCAATCTCTTATAGCAGTCAGCAATGAATTTCTTATGAAGAGATACTGAGTCCTGCAAAAATTATACAAAGAAGCAGAGAAAATGTTAATTAACAGCAAAATTATGGAATGACAAGACTCAAAAAAATGAAGTTTGAATGTTTACCTTCTTCATTTTGGGGTTGAGGTTAATGTAGCTGTAAGTAATGATAAGCTGTATGGCTTCATTAGCAATGTCCTCGTCTGGAGATTCCATCGCGATCCTCCAGATGAAGTCCATCCCAGCCAGATCCAATCGCTCCACGCACTGAGAGAGACAAACAAATGATTTCACCTGTCAAGATGGGATTTTCTGACCAATTTCACTGAGAAAAAGCAGGAATCCCATACCAGTAGTGTTCCCTGTCGTTTGAGACGGTGGTCACTGAGGTTCACATTCTCAAAAAAGGTCTTGAAGAGGTTAAACCCTGTAAAACATTGATGAAAGACCACAGAAAACTCACACACTCATAGTACCCCTTTATGCAAGGCCATTTTCTTTCTGTGGTAAATTTAGCACAGTAAGTGCAAGGGTTTCCTGCAGATGTACAGGAGACGTGCAATGCCTTAAGGTGCTATAATGTGGAAATACTGTGGTTTTTAAGAGGAAGCAGTGAGTGAACTCTGTGGTTAAGCTTTTACCGTGCATAGTGATCTCATAAGGCTCCAGCTTGAGGATCTTCTCTTTAAAGAGCTGCTGTTGAATGTCACTCTCTAGATCATGCTGTCCCTTAGTGAACCACTCGAAACACATCTACAGCAAAGTTGAACAGCATCAAAACTACATATTTTGCCAGAATAACAAACTAAAAATCTGAGTATTTGCAACACCAACGACTTGGTAAAAATAACAAAAAAACACAATGGCATTTAAACTTCAATCCGAGGCATGTGTGGCTTTTGCCACTTGTCTTTTTAAGGACCATGATTAAACAGCATAATTACATGCAAAACAAACAAAATAAAAAACAAATAACAAACAAAAATGATAAACCAATAAAGAAAAAAAACAAAAAGAATAGAAGCAAAAAAAAATTATAAAAAAAAACATAACAAAACAAAACCACACCTCTCGATCCAGCTCGCACACATCCATGCCGGACACCAAGCATTCCCAGATCTCTTTGGCTCTATTCCACACCAGGTACAGACTGGCCTCTTGCAGGAAGAATGCAAGGAATTTCAAATGACCCTCCAAATACTGGAAAAAAAAAAACATCAGAAAAATAAAAAAAATAATAAAAACTACCTCTCTTTTTCCATTCTTATCAAATGTGAAGCCAAAAATGAGTCAATTTGGTAGTCTACAATTATATTTTTGTACTGTGCAAATTTTTGGGTCAAATAGAAACATGATTCATCTATATACCAGAGGAAATGACTTTGTTTTCACTACTTACTTAACTAGAAACTAGAAGTCAACCGCCTTTTTTGGGTGTTGTAGATTACTACAAGAATGCATATTTGATTTGCTACATGTCTGTTATCCACTGGAGAAAAAAAATGTAATACCATATTTTATTGTAACTGTTATTATTATTAATATTATTCTCCAAATATGTACCAAAAATGGCAAGGTTGATAGTATTGTTTTTTTTTTAATAATAATCAAATGTTTATAAAACTCAGATTTGCACTGCTTTACATTATTTGAAACTAGGCTTCTTTTACACCTTAATAACTGTCATCGGCAAACTCTATTTTTGACTGAGCTGTAATATAAACAATGATTAAATTCTTTGTATCACAAAGAGATAATGGATTTGTGGCAGCACACCTCCTGATAGGAGTACCGCCCATCGACCAGTGTGGACCCAGAAAGACCACTGGATCCAGCTACGGACACGGCCAAGCGATGACATGACACCAGAGAGCCAGTGATCAGCTTCACTATCTCGAAGTTCTTCTTCAGGTCCTGGATTATACTCTGATAGAGGACACAACAAAGTATAATCCAAAACCATTTAAAGCATGAAAAATTTGGTTTATAGTTTATGTAGCACCACTTGCATGACAAAAATAAATAAACAGGCCAGATGGTTCGTCTGAACACTGTCTACACGTACCTTGTCCTGTTTCTGGTAGGTCTGTTTGATAAAAGACCGTGTAATCTCGTGAAGCTGCCGCAAAGCTGGAACCACCCACACCGTCTGAGGGTTAGTCTGCTGAGACGACTACAATACAAGGACAAAAACACAGATATAAACACAGAAACATCAAGAATAACACACACGGTTCATTCATGGAATACGGTAATCTCCATCTGGGTCAATGACGTATAAATATGTCCACAACCTTCATTTGGTTTATTAACATTTATACCATTTTCAAGAAAAAATTTATATTTAATGACTCTAAAAATGTCATGTGGTACAACCAAAGTAACAAAATAATAAACTTAAAGTTAAAAACAAAACAAAAAAATTTCAAAATTAAAACATTTACTAAATTATAAATTTACGTTTTTGAGGGGTCGCACCACATGACATTTTACAACCTGGACTAACCTTGCCTTGTCATAAAATTGCCAAATTATCATATTTTTTGAAAGACTTCTTGACCTTGAGTCATGAGGGTCTGAGGTACACTCTACGATATCATTTTTTGAGACATTGTTTTTTTTTCTTTTCTGTATGTTGGTTGCACCGTATGACGGTCTACTTTTAAAAAAGCCTTTTTTCTTAATTTTGATATCAGGACCGTTGTATCTGCCTCTCAAAAATATCATAATGAATTTGAATTCAGAAAGAGGCATTTTTAAGTTATTATACGTGCAAACCGCATTATTTACTTATTTCTTTTTAATGAAAGAACAGGGAGAAGAAATTAGCATCACGTCATTGACCCATCAACAACCCAGACATTGGTTAGAGTCTCTGATCTCTGAAAGTTTCAAATAATCCAACAAAAGAATGAAGCCAACAGTCAAAAAGTCATTAGTTTTTCCAATAGGTATTTGGTTATGAAGATCAAACCCTCAGAAGTGCCCGTTGTAAATCACACATATCTTTACAGTCCGTCCCAGTGAATCAAGCGGCAATCATCATTTTGCAAATCAAATTCTGTTTATGAGAGATTCAGGCTGAGTTATGATTGGTGAGTGTTATGAACTAAAGGGGTGGGTCTTCTCTTACTTTAGCCAATGAGCTCGGTTTCTTCTTGCCCCAGGTGCCAGTAAGAAAAGAGACCTGTGTCTCGCTGGAAGACTTTGAATCCTCCTGTATTTGCATCTAAAGACATAAACTTTCAGTATTCAGTGAGCGCCACTAAGAGTTTATGCGGCAGACGCTGCACCCAAATCACATCAGAGGCAGAAGCGCAAAGAATGAGCAAAGTGAATGGCTGTGTGCATGTATGTGTGTGTGTGTGTGTGTGAGAAAGAGATGAGGCAAGCTGAAACTAGACTGCCAAAAATATACATCTAGCACCAGAGACAGAACAACACCTTTATACTCCCAGAACAGCTCTTAATATAGACTGCTGCACAGATTCTAGCCTGAAAAAGAGGCCAGGAAGCTCAAAAATGTGTGTCATTGTGTTGCTGAGTGTGTATGTGTGCATATTTTGTGTTTATGGTCCATAATCTTCTGAATGTGGATCTTCGGGAAGGAGCACAAAGCAGATGGAGTAGTAAAGGAGATGTGTGTGAGAGTGAGGGACCCTCACTCCAATTCAGACCACCAGAAGCAAGCCAGACAGTGACTTTCCATAATGACAGAACATCAAATAATAGTGGCATCATACAAAATGGATCACATTCAAGTTGGTTATTTATCTATATCCATTTATACATTACCGATGAATTGTGATAGAAGAATGTGGTTTATGGGAATTCTGATATCAGCTCACCTTCTTGATGTCCTCGATGCATTTGATGATGTAGTTCCTCTTGATGGTTTCTTTGACGGCGTATGCGTCGCTGAGGATGGCGAGGTGTTCTTCCAGGGCCTGCTGCACTAGAGTGGTAGGAAGGGTGGGGAGATGTGCCAACTCCCACAACACCTCCAACACCTGAAACCAAAGCCACAAAAAACACAAGATGCTATGATTTTACATCAAAATAATTCACAAGTCCAGTGTCAATTTTTCTTATACATCTCACTCTCCTATTTGAGATTTATAGCTCACAAAGGCTGCATTTTTTTGTTTAAAAATACAATCATATTGTGCATATTATTCAATTTAAAATTATGGTATTTATTCCTGAGCTTGAGTTTAGTTGAATTTTCATCATCATTACTCCAGTCTTCAGTAGGGGTGTGCACAGATAGTCTAACATTCGAATATTCGTTCTGCTCTAATTATTTGATAAATAAAAATGATATTCGAATTTCGACATATTTTTGCTTGCCATAAAAAAAAAGAAAAAAAGTCCACAATAAAACCTAATTCGGTCACTTTCTGTGATTCTCCACGGCATATTTGAAGATGTATGCAAGCAAAAAATAATTAATGAATGAATAAGAAATGCGGTCTTCTACAGTACTTCAAATATGCCGTGGATAATCACAGAAAGTGACCGCATTCAAGAACATTGTTGCGGCATCTCTCAAGCAACGAATAAACACAGCTAATTTGGAGAATGCAGTGAAAACTCTTCTCGCGTCTGCCCTAGACCCTCGGCCCAAACATCTCAGGTTTCTCAATGAAAACATGAGAGAAGTAAGAAAAAAACTTTTTTGAACATTATCAGAACATTGTCCTTGATGCGAGTGGTGCGGATGCAGCCGCCGCCACCAACGATGAAGAGGATGCAATGCCCACTCGTCGGAAAAGGCTGAGCCAGTTCTTCAGCGATGATTACAGAGAGTACAGCCGAGACGAGTGGGAACAGTTCTTATTGGAGCCACGTATTCCACCAGATGAGGATCCCATTCAGTGGTGAAACGAAAACACGAAGTGCTTCACAAAACGTATTCGCTTAGCACACCGTTATTTGTGAGTCCCGCCAACGTCTGTGCAGTCAGATCGCGTTTTCTCCGCGGCCGGCCTTATTGTTAACAGACTAGGAGCCGACTCTCCCCCGATCATGTTTACATGCCCGTGTTTCTTAACAAGAACATGTACAACAATATAAAAAAAAGCAAAAAAGATTTGCTGACAGTTTCAAAGTTAAGTGTAAGCTACATTCTGTACAATGGCCTAATTGCTGCAGACTGCTTTACGTTTTTTCTTTGTTCATTTTTTATCTTTGCTTTTAATCTGTACTTTTGTTTGTTTGCACGCATTGTTAAAGGTTTTCAGCTACAAAACACGATGTGTAATGTTCAAGCTTATTGTAAGCTTGTTCAAAAATGACAGAAACAATAAATGTTGCTGAAAAATAACGTCTGTCTCATTAAACTTAATTTAAATAAACGAATATTCTAATATTCGTTTTTTGTGAGCTCAAATATTCGAATGTGATATTTGTGGAAAACGCCCATCCCTAGTCTTCAGTGTAGTGTTGCACGGTGCACCGATACTTCAAAAGTATCGCGATTCTCGGAAATTAAAAACGTCACAATTCCTAAATTTATTAGTAGCGATACTTTAAAGAATGACTGCGTTCCAGATTTGTAAGAGAAGTATTTCATGTTGGTGTGTGCAACGCACGCTTCCAGTGCCACCCTATGGACGTCTTTTTTTTTTTCTCCTCACGCAAGCAGCAAAAAAGCACTACAACGAGATGGCTGCATTAGTGGCTTTACTAAACTGATTTGGCTTTACTAAAATGTGTGCATAATCGCATTAAATAGTTTAAATAAGTTGTTCAGATGAACAAAGCACAAGGTTTTCTTGCATAATTAACATTTTAATTGTTTGGTCAGACAGTTCATATATAATATTCACATTAATCGGGGATTAAACGTGGAGTTATGCTCTGTATGCTAAATATGAAAACGAACATATCTGCACAGCACCTATAACTGCGCTTTGTATCTGCTTTTTGCTGATCGAGATTTACATGCTTGGCTCACTGACCCTGTATACTCTTCATTTCATTCACGAACGAGATGTATCAGTTCATTCAACTCGTTCAAGAATGAGAAGATCCCTCTATCTCGTTCAGTGAAGGTCGTATGGGTTCACTACATTCAACAAATCACATATGCTCCGTCACATCTTGAGTAACTCTTTGAAAGGATGAAACAGTTCACAGAGCTGTTCACGAGCTGCGCATGCGCTGCTAATAGCGCCGTGCTCGTGCGGTGCTGTGGAGGGAGGAACTTCAGTGAACAAGAAATATGAGTCTAGTAGCAACATATCTTCCGTGATGTCCCCGATGCGCGGGTCGGGGTGGGTAAAGAAATTGTACTTTATTTGCGGGTTGGGGCGGGCCAAATAATTTAATAAAAGCGGGACCCGTGGGTTGGAAAAAAACCCGACCCGCGCATCACTAGGCTGTATGTGCGAGCACAAGTGATACTGTGGCCGCTGGTCCACGACTGGTAGAAAAAGATTACGCTCAAAGCTCACTGGCCGAGTTTTCTCCTCTGAAAGAAAAGGTTGCACAACTGACAGAATAAGTTACAATATCTGAGATATTGCTGCTAAATTTTATTGCTTTTTTTTTTTACTTGAAGGCCTTTGCTTAAATTGATATTATTTATCTTTTGACATTTAATCAGTTCAGAAACATCGTTTAATATAATCGCTGTTCATATTTTTATTCAAAGTTCAGAATCAAGATAAATTTATTACTCTTATGTTTCTCATGATAACTGAGATAATGCTGCTAAATTTATTCTTTCTTTACCTTAAATGTCATTGCTCTAATTAATTTTTTATATTTTGATATTTCATATTTTGTTAAAATGTTTAATATATCTGCTGTTCATATGTTAATTTATTAGTGTGTTATATGATTAGAATGTTGTCCGGTTTTAAAATAAAGCACATCAATGATATTTGAGAGTGTATTTTCCCTTTTCAGGGAAAGTATCAAAAAAAGTATCGAAATCTTGACTAGGTATCGGTATCGCAACAATAATTTTGGTATCGTGACAACACTACTTCAGTGTCACGTGATCCTTCAGAAATCATTCTTATATGCTGATTTGCTGCTCAAGAGACATTTCTATTATGTCATAGACTGTTAATATGTCATAGACTATTAATGTTGAAAATAATTGTGCTGGTTAATATTTTTGGAGAAAGCGTGATATGCCTTTGTTCAGGACCGAAAGTGCAAAAATAGCATTTCAAATATAATTTATTCTAACAAGTTTAAAAGACTTCATTGTCACTTTTGAACAATTGAATGCATGGTTAGTAAAAGTATTCATTTCTTTAAAAAAAAATCTAATCTTTTTAAAAGTATTGTAGGTGGTAGCACATAAAATCTGCTGTCAAATATAGAAAATAACTTGAATAAAGTTTAACCACACCACATTTAATTTGCACATAAATGTAAAGGAGTATATTAAGATTGTATAATTATGCAATATAAATATAAAAATGTATTTATTTAATATTGTAATATATTACAATATTATTATATAATTAATCACTGTTCTAATATTAATGAATAAATATTTAATATTTAAATATTAAATATTTAAATATTATATTAAGTATTTAAATATTCTAAATATTATGTTGATATATTTATACCCGAGCAATGTTTGTTTCAAGATTCATATACATTTTATGTTTATATTCCTCATGCATTTATTTATACATTTTATGATTAAATGCAAATAAATGATCTCTTGAGGTTTAATTGGAATAATTTTCCCTCCATTATTCAATGACCAATGTTTGACAATCATCCAATTATTTCAGAAACAAAATAAAAAAAGTCCTTTGAACTTTAAAAACGTTCTACATTAATAACTGGCTGTCACATTTCAGCACTGTAGCTTATTAGCAGCTAGACCAATTCAAAACCCAACTTTCAGTTCAGTTTTAGTTGAGAGACAGAAATACACATACAGTTTCATATATACATATGATTGGCACATACCTTTCCTGTGGTAGCCTCAGAGCGAGCCTCCCTGCCGATCCGTCCAATCAGACTCAGAAGCTTCTGTCTCACACGATCACTCTCCACCTCCCAGCTCTGAACACACACAAGGCACAGTCAGATATCACTCATAAAGCTGAAGGAGTCCAAAGGAAGACAGGCAAGAGTCAAGACCTTCTGTATGAGGACGAAGAGGTGACTGAGCTGGTCAAAGTTGAACTTGACGGCAGCAGCGGCGATGATGGCGTGGATGTTCTCTATCACAGTGGAGGACTGACCAGCCTGCACATAAAATATGATCAATGTCAACATGTTGCACATGTATAACCAAACTATATAAACTGATTTAAATGGAATTGTATTACATACACCCACACACATACTGTATATTATATATACACATTACATACACAGCACTGTGCAAAAGTCTTAGGCCACTATCTTTTGCTGTAGTGCGTCAGTAGTAAATATCAGTTTACATTTCTAAATATTATTTTTGCCATTAATTGTAATAATCCAGTGAGATTTTTGGATAAATCAGTGGATAATTTAATGCAGATCTTCACAGCCTTCTCCGATCATATTTACCAAGGGTGCTGATATTTTTGGCCATGCCCATGACTGTATATCATATGAGCCAAATCACACGGGCAGTGAGAGAAATATCAGACGAGTGTTGATTTTGTCCCAAATATCACAAGTTTAAATGTGATTTTATACTACAGTTCAGTAAATAAGAAGTTGTTATTGTGTTATATTTTAAACACAATATTATGTTTTCTTGCAGAGAACATATTACCTTTAAAGCCATAGCAGAATTGTTGCGCTTCAACAAGCAATACAGCAATTTCATTTCTGAATTAATCCGCATTTTGAACAAATCATGTGGATCAATGATTCAAAGACCCATTCATAAAATGAGCAGTTTACTCAGTTCCTGAATCAATCAGCCCTTTGAACAAATCATAAAGGCACCTGCTGGTAGATTTAGTTACTTATTTAGAGCATAATTTAATTAAAATAAATAAAAACATTAAAGCGATAGTTCACCCAAAATACTGTCATCATTTACTACTTTAAATAATCTTTTGGGACTATTTTCACAGTCAAATTTTATTTGATTAATTAATCGAAACATCATATAATCAATTAGATTACAAATGTTAATCCACTGCCAGCCCTAATAAATATACTGTGCAGTATATTTCTAGAAACAATGTCAGAAATTCATGCAGTTCTGAAGCACTGATTTGAAGAATGTCTTTAAAGACACAGCTCACCTGTATTTTCCATATTTTGGAGAGTTCATCCAATGATAGCTTACTGCCCAGCAGCTCAATGATTCCCTTTATTCTGTCACAGTACTGGGCCTGGTCAATGTTTCCTACATCACAGAGAGAGAGAGAAAAAATATTTTATTAATTTTTTATTTAATTTTTAATAAAAACGGTTAGATTTTAATTTAAGGTGTCCTTGTTACAGTGTAATTCTACATTTAAATTCTACATTTAATTTACTTAGTAATATTACTGAGTTACTTGCATGTAATTATGCATAATTTAACATTAAGAACATGTAATGTGTAACAAGGACACATTAAAACAAAGTGTTACCTAAAACCATTATTCTCATACAGCACTGGATTGCAATAAAAAAATAATCCTAAAATAAGAGACTAGCTCCATTATAAACTCACTGATATAAAGACGTCAGTTTTCCATATATTGTCATCTAATTTACTAACATTTTAAATCACAGACATCTAAAAAATATATATATATATATTTGTCCTTTATTACCCTCAACTTTAGAATTGATACTTTTATAAACCAAAAGTTTTGCCTCATTTATTTTTTTTTAATCTGTAAAATCACAGCAACCCAATACTAAGGCACCCTCCAAAAATATCCTTATGAACATTAAATACATCAAATATGGTTTCTTTCATTACACAAAACAGAACAAAGTCCACTGAGAAAAATGTCAAAAAAAGACAAAATGAAAAATAAAAGTAAACCACAAAGAAAGCGAAAGGAAGAGGGCAAAGAGAAAGTAAACCAAACTAAGGCTTCAAAGTAAAAGAGAGGAGCTAAAGAGAAAGTAAAGGAGGGAAAAGAGAAAGTGTCAAGAGAAATGCAAACAGAACAAAGAGAGAAGAGAATGAAGCGGTGAATAAAGACAACTGAATAAAGAGATGACACAAATGAGTGGGTGAGGTGAAAAGGCTTCAAGCTCAAAGCAACAGTTTGAAGTTCTGCCATCTGAACACTTTAATAACACACAGATGACTGCTCAGTGTGAAAGTCCACACACAAGACACATTTATGTACTACCTTTGGTTTCCAATCCAAAAATATCATTAGATTTGTTATAGATTTTGTCATTTAAAATGGCTTTTATTTAGTCATCATCTGTTTTTCGCCTGTGAAAAACTTTTGTGGATGAAAATTGCGACAAACAATATTTGTTCATATAATTAACATTGATTCTAAGCATGCATTGTTGTTGTTTTGTTGACTGCTGCTATAAACGCTCAAGTGCACTGTTTTGAATGCTAAATTATGTCTAGGGCTGAGTGATAAATTATTATTATCATGATAAAATATCATATCAGTCTATATTGATAATAATAAATTATTTCTTTCAAGTTTAAAGGCAGATATTAATCCTAAGTGAAATTTGAAGAAACCAGACTGTTAATTGAGCTTTTAAACTACTCTTTACAGTAAGAGTTCTTTTGAATTCTTTGCACTTTTCCAGACATATTTTTAAACACAATAAATATTTTAATAGAAAAGCAGATTTCTAAGCTTCTGCATGTTCTACCAGTTTTATTTGTTTTGATTTTAAATATGTAAAATGTATAGTCTTGATTGAACTTCAGTGAACTTATTCCATGTGTTCCATGTGCGGTTCAATATCAATAAGATTCCATGTACGATGTCGCGTTTTCAGCGTTTATGTCAAGAGCAAAGAGAAAGAAATCGAAGAGAAGAGTACTTGGCCATGCGAGAATGCGCGGGACACAGTCTAAGCACATACACGCTTACTTTAAGCGAAGAGGAGAGATTCGCGATTGCACTGAACACTCTTAAAAAATTGAACACTCTTGAAAATTCTTACAAGAGCAAGTCTTATCTGAGAGTGCGGGCACAGAGATTCGCACTCCGCACATTATATTCCGCGCACGAGCAGAGAGATTCGCACTCCGCACATTATATTCCGCGCACGAGCAGAGAGATTCGCACTCCGCACATTATATTCCGCGCACGAGCAGAGAGATTCGCACTCCGCACATTATATTCCGCGCACGAGCAGAGAGATTCGCACTCCGCACATTATATTCCACGCACGAGCACAGAGATTCGCACTCCGCACATTATATTCCGCGCACGAGCAGAGAGATTCGCACTCCGCACATTATATTCCACGCACGAGCACAGAGATTCGCACTCCGCACATTATATTCCGCGCACGAGCAGAGAGATTCGCACTCCGCACATTATATTCCGCGCACGAGCAGAGAGATTCGCACTCCGCACATTATATTCCACGCACGAGCACAGAGATTCGCACTCCGCACATTATATTCCATGCGCGAGCAGAGAGATTCGCACTCCGCACATTATATTCCATGCGCGAGCAGAGAGATTCGCACTCCGCACATTATATTCCGCGCACAAGCAGAGAGATTCGCACTCCGCACATTATATTCCGCGCACGAGCAGAGAGATTCGCACTCGCGCATTATATTAATGTACTTTCGCTATAATAATGCGCTCTCGACATTTCACAAGGAAATAACGGCATATATTAGTAACTTGAGTTAGGGTGCAGAAGTACATTTATTTTCATGATCAAAAACAGCAAAAAATTCAGTTTTTTGTATTATTTCCCATGTATGGCCTGTTGGTAAACCTATATGAAAGCAGATGTTCTTACAGGTCCAATATGTGTTTGATATGAAATTGAATGTTTATATGTTAAACTGAATCAGAGCCTGTCTTACCTTCCAAAGCTATTGACAGTACTGAGTTTTCTACAAGCCAGTCCAGGAGTCGGTCTGTGTCAATGGCGTTCTTCACAGTCTTGGAAACTGTGCTTTCCTCAATGAGTTTCGTGACCTATCAGAGCACAAAGCCATCAACATAAGGGAAGAACTTAGGCGTGAACTTTAAGCTCCAGAGCACTAACATGTGGAAACGAATTTGAACCTCTTTGAGGGAGTTCATCTTGGCACTGAAGTGGGGCGTCTTGAGCATTCGAAGAAGGATGTCCAGCCGAAGGTCATCCACCACGTTCACCAGCTCCCGCTGGAAACGCATGCACAGAAGCTTAATGGCCGACAAGAGCTCTGGAATACTCACCAAACGCTTTAGAGAGAAAGAGACATACATAAAAACAACAAGGGTGAGTTAAA
The DNA here is from genome assembly GCF_963082965.1 of Carassius carassius. Taxonomy (NCBI): domain Eukaryota; kingdom Metazoa; phylum Chordata; class Actinopteri; order Cypriniformes; family Cyprinidae; genus Carassius; species Carassius carassius. Next base: position 19,608,592 of record NC_081781.1, read on the forward strand.
GTCTCTCAAACGTTACCAAAATTTAAAACAGAATGACATTTTAATCATTTAAAACATGGTACTCAATCCAGATGAAAAATGCATAATCAATGCACATTAACAACACTACATTTTGTAATTAATTGTCACCCTGAGGATTATGTAATTTTTTGTTTCTCTCTGAAAAACAACACTTTTTTTATTTATGAGGGTACAAAATGGTTTGTGTGTGAAAATATATTTTATAAAACAGGTTTGCTATTTTATTTTAAAACCTTATATTTAAATATTTCCATTAAATATATGTCAACATTTACACTAAATACAAAGTTCAGCTCTAAAGTTATGAAACTAACACTACCTCACCAAAATGAAAGACGGAATGCATGCAGGTGCCTTACCTTGTCTTTCAGGTCTTTCTCCTCCAGGTTCTGCACATATGTTATCATCTTATGGATGACTGGGTCCAGCATGGGCTACAAAATACAACAAAACCAACCAGTTCAAGCTGAAGCTCACATTGCAGAATGCCCTTGAAATTTCTCTGGTTACTATTGTTCAAAAACACGTTGATTAAAATGTATTCTTTATGAGTCAATATCACATATCAATGTCTTTTACCAGGTAAATCTGATTATATAAACCAAATATCTAAGGTTCAACTACATGTAACAGGAAAGCATTGAATAATGTCAGCTGGTCGTTAGTCCAAAGTAAACCCAGACAGGGTGATCAAGAGCCCATAGTTAAGCTGATGTTAACACGTTACTTTCCAAATAAGTAGAAAAATAGACGCAAAATATCTATTTGTTGATTTGATGATTTATAAAGTGAAAATAATATATCTGTCTATCTCTCATACCAGACTAGACATATTTCTGAGAGGGTAGTTAAATATATATATATTAGTGCTGTCAACGTTAACGCGTTAACGCATGCAATTAATTTTTGTCTGGTTTAACGTGTCAAAATATTTAACGCAATTAACGCAGCATCCGTATTTTCTGCCATCCGTTGGCTAGCTTTACATTATATGATCACGCTCTTATTCATTTAAATGCTTTTAAACATTTCAAGCGCGGCAAGACAAAAGAGAATGCGCTGTCTGTGAATGCCCTTATGTGACACATACACACGTACACACACACACACACACACACACACACACACACACACACAATGCATAGACAGGGCGCCAGAATCCAGTTCTCTTAAGCGCTTGAACTAACAATAAACATCCCAAAGTGCCAGTTTTGTCGATTATCCTCATAAGAGCAATCTTAAATGATTTATATAAAGTCTAAAATGAACAAAAAGAGTTGTGAGAGAATGAGGGGAGATCCATAGACAGTATATAAACGGTGAGATCCGCGTGTCTGTCTGCTCTTAAAGGGACAGCAGCCAATAAAGCTTCCTGTCAGTAAAGTTAAAGAACAAAGGGAACAGAGAAAATGACTCGCTGCTCTTGACTAAATAACTTTTGTAGCTTTAATAAGGATTAACTATTTAATTTATAGTTTATGCAGTGCAGACTGCATATAACTTTGATAACTTTATTAAATTTCTGTATATTTCCTAACTGTTAAGACAGGAAGGGCAGGAGTAAACATGACATTTATTATGGGTTTATGTTAGCATTGTTTTAAGTTTACTTAAATTAAAAACTGTTATATTTTTGAAGCCTGATAATAAATGTAAAAAAAAAAAAATCAGTAGCTGTATTAATATCAGTAATACTGGCCTTCATTCATAAAAAGATGCCATTTAAACAAGTATTTAAATTTAACTGTGAAATTATTACATTAAAAAATATATTAAAAACGTACAAAAACATTTCTTTTTTTATTGCGATTAATTGCGATTAATCACATAAAAAATGTGTGATTAATCTAGTTAAAGTTTTTAATCGATTGACAGCACTAATATATATATATATAAATAAATGTAATTTTTTTTTTTTTAAGCTTATCTAAATTTGACTAGTTCATCTAGACAAAAATTAATACAAAATGATAAACTTGTCAACATAATTAGCGACTTGACTACATAACTTCCAACCAATCAGAATCAAGTATTTCATCCAGGTTAACAAAAGGTGAACAGATGGACCGCGGAAACACTCACCTGCACCAGGCTTGAGTTGAGGTATTCTGCACATACACCGAGCGGCTGAACCAGAGCTGATATACACTGAGGAAACACACATATGCACACAAAAACAAATTGTTATAAAAAAAATATAACATTTTTCCCAGCTAAAAACAAAATGTTTCTCTAAGCTGGATACATGAAACATCAACAAAGAGTAAGCAAACTCTTAAAGGAACACTCCACTATTTTTGAAAATGGCTAATTTTCCAACTCCCCTACAGTTAAACAGTTGAGTTTTACCATTTTCAAATCCATTCAGCCGATCTCCTGAAAATAGTTCCCAGCTAACTTCCAACAGTAGCCTATTTTCAGGCACTGCGTTATATTATTGCGCCTGCTGCAGCCATGGTACGGCAGGAAAGTTCCTTGATTATTACGCCAGAATGAGAGTATAGTTCCGGGATGTCCAGATCCGATCACGTGATCGGAAATCGGGCCCGATCGCGTGGTTTTAGACTCGATCGGAATCGGACGTTACCTCCCGATCAGGACTCGGATATATATATATTCTCATTAATTTGTAACACATCTTTTGTTATGCGGTGGCACAGAGTTAGACCCTTTTGACTCCACACAGAAACAGCGATGCGTGCGGCATGACATCACTTTGTTTTCAAGAGCTGGTGTGAATAAATATAGATTCAAACTCAAAGAGACATGATAGTTTGCGCATGACCTGATATTTCATTTTGGACTCAGGATACAGCGAGATGAACATCACATAGCGCTAAACTCTCATGCAGTGTGTGTTTCATTCCTACTCGAAGCCGGAGCACGCTCTTGCGCTGATATCAGGATATTCCTAATATGGACAAAAGCGTCCAGCTATGCTGTGGTGCGCACAGGAAAACAGAAACTTATGCAAACACGAAGACGTTAATATACGATCACGACAATAAATTGTTCTTCAAGTCATCTCCAGCAGGTGATAAATAAAGTATGAACAATGCAGTGCTGATTGACATAGTATTTATTACAGTATAGAAACTATTCTGCATTATTATGTGATAAACAGTGTTTGTAGTATATAAACAAATCATTATTATTTGTTATTGTCTAGCATTTATAGATTTCTAAGCCAATTAAAAGCTAGAAATTAGAGAAAAAATAAAGTTGCCTATACTACCAGTCAGAAGTTTTTGAACGGTAAGCTTGTTAAGGTTTTATTTTATTTTTTTTAAGAAGTCCCTTCTATTCACCAAGCCTGCATTTATTTGATCCAAAGTACAGCAAAACAGTAAGATTTTTAAATATTTTTACTAGCCTATTTAAAATAGCTGTTTTATATTTGAATATATTTCAAAATGTAATTTATTGAACATCCTGGATCTGTTTTTTCGCTCTTCTTTATTCTTTTTTTATGTATTATAGAAGTATCGGATCGGGACTCGGAATCGGCAGATACTCAAAATCAAATGACTCGGACTCGGACTCTAGGACAAAAAAACCTGATCGGGACATCCCTAGTTCCTAGCCATATCAGCCTAGAAAATCGCAACTTTTCATTTTTTGTCGGTCTTAGTACGCGATGTAACTACAGAAAAGTCAAGTTTTAAATAGGAAAAATATATAAACTCTTTGGTCACTTTTGAGCGAGATGCTCACGGTCTGATTCAGATTCAATGATCTTTGCTAAGCTAAGTTAAAAGTGTTACCGCCAAACCTCGAGATCAGCTGAATGGATTTGAAACCGGTAAAGCTCAACCGTTTTACTCTAGGGGACTTGGAAAATGAGCCTATTTTAAAGGAACAGTTTGACAAAAAATTTACATTCTGTCATCATTACTCACCATCATGTGGCTTCAAACCTGTATGACTAACTTTCGGGAGTGGGTCAACTGCCATTGTATGGAAGAGAGCCATGAGAAAATTCTTTAAATATTCAGCATACAGGTTTGGAGAGACATAAGGATCAGAGCATGAGCAAATGATGACAGATTTTTCATTTTAAGGTAAACGGTTCCTTTAATGGCGCCACAGAGACACCCGATTAAAGAGTGAAAAACAAAATCAGGGATTTTTAGACAACATTTACAGAACATCTCTCCACTGGCATAAATCTCTTTAGAGATATACGCCAGCACTGATGAATCACTCCTCTGTTCAGCATCAAATGACTTCTCATCCACTGGAGAGAGTGAATGAATTAGTCCAGTCAGTGGAGGAGAGGAGACAGCATCCATCTCTTGTTTTCTCGCTTTAATTGACTCACTACAAATTAAATTGTTACTGTAGCAGGGAATCCCTTTATGTTTGAGATTGAAACATAGCTGGCAATAAACCAGGAGAGTTTCCTTTACGTGGCCACAGCAGGTTGTATGTGTCCCTGAAAAGAATTCCTCCCCCTACGCTCGCCTCCAACTTCCTGTTCCTGTGTTAAGGCCATTAATATGCAAATCCTAAATCAAAGCATCTTTTCCCTGTCGCCAGCTCAGTCTCTCAGCCCTGGCACCCAGATCATACTAATGCCCACCTTCAAAAGACAAGCGGGCAGAACCAAAAACAAGGCAGCTTCACAGCTCCAAAACAAGGGGGAGCATTTACACACTCGTAAAGAAGGAGCGGACACCTCATCTGCTAAAAATAATGAAGCCGTCAAACATTCTGAGAATCTGTCTGTCTTTTTGTTTTCGTGTTTTTTTTTTTGACACTTCTGAGTTAGAGATTAGACTTTTTTTTGGTTTTCTTAAACAAACATAAACAACACTGATGGTAAACAACTTTAAACAAACAAACAAAAAAAGTCTAGGCAAAATAAACAAACAAACAACAACAAACTAAAAAAAAAAACACCCAAAACAAAACCAAAAAAAAAAATCTAAGCAAATCAAACAAAAAACTCACCAAAACAAAAACCAACCACAAAACCAAACAAAAACATGACAACAGACAAATGTTTGACAAAAAATAAAAAATAAATAAATAATAATAATAATAATTTGTTTTTAATTAGCATTAACTAATTTCTGTTTAAAAAAATAAAAATAAAATAAATTAAAGGATTTTTACTAGATTATCTAGATGACAAAAACACCTGGATAAATCTAGATAAATTTGTTTATCTAATTAATTGACTGACTCACAATCAACTTGGTTGTTTGACAACTTATTGATCATCCCATTATTTCTCTACCTTCTGTGTTTATCTATCCATCCGTCTGACGCTATAAAACAGTAGTTGGTGTTTGAGAGCTATGGTGGATTTTTTTGCTTTTATCCCACTAATTAAATTTTTAATGTTTTTCAGACAACCACATTACATCAAAGGGCTTGATGATAAATAGCGTTCAAAAGCAATTCTGTTAGTGCATATCTGAATAACTGGCCTGAATGCTCGTTTGTTTTTCCAGCCATATGAATCTCATGTTCTCTCTCATCCCCCTGCTCTCGTTTCTTTCTCACTGTCTGCTGTGAGTAGGATGCTCTTTAGCACACATGCTATAATAGAATCTGCCCTCGTTCAACTCGCTCTCTCTCTCCCTCTCTCTCTCTCTCTCTCAGCATCTCACACACACTGCCTCTCTTCATCCAGACACCACTACTTTACTCTCTTGCTCTGATGGATTATCCATGAATTATCCATTAATTTCTCTGCAATTCCATTACTGTGCTTACATGTCTCTCAACCCAAAGATAGCCTGTCCTGCTCGTATCTTGTAGCCTGTAACGAGTGTGCAACCAACCAACATCTCTTTTGCACTTAAGGTGTGGTAAAAGGTTATTATTTTGCATTTTTATTTTTATTTTTTTACATTTGAAAACCTTTTCTACCCCTCAAAGTTTTTCCTTTTTCTTTACAATTATGTTTTAGTCCAATCCATTAGTTTGTTAAGAAATCATTTGAGAAAATAACAGAACATTGGCAGAGTTTAGATTTACATCTGCAATAAACTAGCCGCATCTGTGTTGACACAGAAATCACAATTACGGGAAACAACGTTTTAGCTCAGTAATTTATGCCGCTTGATTCTAAACTGAATATAATTCTGTCGTATTCATTGTAAATTGTAAAATCAAGTCACTCCACAAGGGATGCACCAAAATTTGGCCTGACACAGATAAGCCAATAATTAGAATTATTATAATAATACCAACAGTAACTCTCCCATTTTTATTGGCCTTGAGCATATGCCATAAATAGAAATAACAGTATAAAATATCAGTAACATTAAAAGACGTCCGGAGTGCACATTCTTACCCCAATCTCTATCTCTTCCTGGTGGAGCTTGCACTGAATTGCTGTGAAGCCGCCCATCTCTCCAAACTGCAGATATAATCCAGAGACATATTCATCGAACACCACATACATTTATCTAATAAAACAAATACAATAAAATACAATTTCTTCTATCAGTGTGTGTTACTTAAGTTCTTACCCGATTCACTAGGTCCACCAACCAGCCGTGTGGTTCCTGGTCCAATCAGAACACAGAACATAAATTTCATGCAATGTCGAATTTTTTTCTTTTATGCAACTTGTTTCTTTGAAGAGAATATACTATACTTTGTGGTGAAAAAACATGAATGAGTCCTTATTTCTGTGCAGTTAAAGGGGACATATGACGATTCTAAAAATTATTTTAAATTATTACATTATTTGGTGTAATGCAATATGTTAACATGGTTTAAGGTTTAAAAAACACATTATTTTCAGCATTACATACAAATCGGGTGGTAACGCTGTACTACTATTTTGCTGAAAACAAGAGTGCTGGAATCTACAAAACCGTTTTTTCTGAGAGCGAGGACTGTCAAGTCAACTGTCGCACCCACACATGTGTATTTGCAGTACCTTCTGGTAGTTGGAGCTGGGAGAAACAGCGAACATGTTGTCCTCTCCAAACACTTCTGCCCAGTTCCTCTGACAGGCCTTCATACGATTCTTAAAGTGATACTCGTTATCAGGGTTAAAAGCCTGTCAATCAAAAAGTACAGGGAATCAGGCTTAGCCCAAGATGGCCTGATATAGGTCCATATTCACAATATATTTGCAATGAATTTGTTGGTGATGTAAAATTGCACAACTCTCGAAAGGTTGATAGTTCAGCCACGCTGTTCCAAATAGTTCCTGTATAGTTTCTTTCTTCTGTTAAACACAAAAGAACATATTTCATAGAATGTTTGGCAGCCTAATAGTTGTTGGTCCCTGTTGACTTTTATAGTATGTTTTCCCCTACATACTATGGAATTCAATGGCTACCGGCAACTGTTTGTTCCCCAACACTTTTCAAAATATCTTTTATATATATATATATATATATATATATATATTAGTGGTGGTGGGCATAGAGGTGGGCATAGATAATTTTTTTTAATCTAGATTAATCTCACTGTGATCTTGAAATTAATCTAGATTAATCTAGATTAAAATGGCTCATTCGAATTCTGCCGAAGGCATTCAGAATATGTGTGTTACCCAAATAAAATTGACAAACAGTAAGTCTTTGAGAAGAGGTTTATCAAGCTAGGTGGTGCATTAGAAAAGGGGATCATCTCCTGTTTCCAAAATGCATCACAAAGTGCTTGAAAAAGCGCTAAACTAATTCCACATTGCACAAAGTGCAAACAACCTTACGCCTGTTTCACACATACTTTTTTACGCATCCATGTTAACGGATTCCTGTTGTGTTCCAGGAGCGTTGCGTCTGCAGCAGTGCAGTGATCGCACCACATACGTAACGCACACGGACTGCATACGCACTGCAGACGGAGTATGTGTGAAACAGGCGTGAGCAGGGCCGTAGCTGGGGTCAGCGGGGACCCGGTGAAGGTTGTACCAGTAGGCCCTGTTTGAAATTGTTTAATTTGAATGTTCGTTTATTTTTATTTATTTGTGCTATTTACACAATGTTTAAGTTTTTTTCAAGTTTGTAGGTGTGAAGGTACAGAAACCAAATAATTAAATGTAAAATAGCACTGGATAGTCTTCAATGTAAAAATGAAATATACAATCAAACCTACATTTATTCAGACACCTTCAACATTTCTCACATTATTACAGTTTTGCTATATATATCAAAAATTATATCTGGTGTCTGAATAATTTTTGGTTGGACTGTTAAAACTACAAAGTAATTCAGTCAAGAGCAGTGAGTGATTTTCATTTTCTTGGATTAACATTACAGCAGACAGTAGCTAAATAAGGTGCGGTCACTTTAAGAGACAACGAACGCATCCAATATAATACACATCCCATTTTTTTTCCTCGACTTTTTACTTTCACTTAAGAAATAACTGACAGTTTTTTCAAGCATAATTTCCAAGGTGGATATTTTGACACATTTTGTATGTATTTGTCGGCACAAGAGCAAAAATAAACAAATTCGATGTTCAAGTGTTTTGAGACGCCTTTCTCTGCGTGAGCCCTGAACACCAGAACACCGCGAGTACTGAATTGGGCTCTTTCACATCTTTTTGTTTGTTCAATCTGCGACTTGTATTTGTTCGTTCAGGTGCAGGAGGGACTTCGAGGAGAACTTCGCAGAAGAGAGCTCGGTTCAGTGTCGCTGTCCATGATACGCAGCTCTCTCTCTCGTGCGCACCGAACACAGCGTGCGAGTAACCAGCTACTCTGTTCAGCTTTTCCGCATCTTGTGTTTGGATGCTTTAATGTTTAAATCTACAAGCGGTAAGGCTTAAAAACACGTGAAAGGGATAAGCTTTTGTGACGATGCGCAGCAGTGGCCCGTCAACTGTCCAATCTTTTTAGGCTGGCCTCAGCCAGTCGTTATATGAAATATCAAGGTGAAAGTCATCATAGCTTGCTTAGTATAGACCCAGCTCCCAACCCAACTTTGAGAATAGATTAACGGCGATATTTTTTTACCCGATAAGAGTCTCGCCAATAACGGCCCACCACTAATATATATACACACACACACAGAGGTAAATATTATACAACATTTATGTATTATGTATGTATTGTATTAAAAATAAATGTAATTTATACATATATTATTTTATGAAAAAATTTACTTGTTTTATATAAACTGAATGAAACATTTAACTGAAAAGGTGAAAATTTAGTGACATTTATTTGTACTAAATTAATTTATCTAGAACCATCTTAGATACTTTTTTATTTTTTATTTTACAACATCTATAATTTTTTTAACTTCAGGTTGTCTTGGTGTATTTTACTTCTCATATTAACGTTTATAACTTTACGTGGCCACAATAACTGTTAAAATGTTAATTTGCTAAAAATGTTAATTTCTGGTAAAAATGTAAATGTTAATATTATGTAGGCCTAGATAGAAGGGCAATATTATTAATAAAAATATATAATTTTGTTGTTGTTTTATCATCCATTTTTAGTCTGGCGTTTTGTAGTAGCCAACCACAGGTACTAATGTAATAGCAAAAGGGTATGTGTACCATAGTGAGAACTCCCATAAGGCCAATGGGTATCGGATCCTGTTTGACTCTCTCTGCGACCAGATCCACCAGCAGCATCAGCATGTTGTAGATGCCCTCATGAATCTCTGTTCCCCACTTGTGCACCGCACTGGACATCAGCAACTACAACACCATTTAACACCCAAGTTATTAAAAATACCACACCTCGCCGTTTCTAACAATTTATTACAAACACCTTATAGCGTGCATGCGTTTACATGCCTGCTTATCCAAACACACACACACACACAAACCTTTTTGAAGGCTTCAGGCATGCAGCGGTCAATGAACCTCTTACAGTTCTCATCTGCATCAGCCAGGCCTACAGGGAAGAAAATACATTTCAGATGTGACGTTTCCTTCTAGACTACACAAATTAAATGATGTACATAAAAAACCAGAACTCACCCAGTCTGGCCAGGCAGGCGGAGGCGATGAGGCACTTGCCGAGTGATTCCTCTCTCTTGTATGGGATGGACCAGTGATCAGTGAACACTCTGCTCTCCAGCTCATACAGATTAGTGGTGGGAAACTCTATACTGTTCCCAGAACAGTTCCCGTTCTCATCATTAGTCCTCTATAAAAAAACAGAAAAAGATAGACGCATCACAACATGAACATTTGCAATTACTCTTAGTTTTTCATACAGTACAGGCTTTCAAAGCAGTTCCATCAGGACCAGGGTCTCTAAGTTCAGCAAGGCTGCATTCATTATTTATGAGCAAAAATATAGTGTAAAAAACACGCATATGTGAAACACTTCAGGAGGGTCAAAATTTGGCATCAGATTGGTCGAATTCTACAGGATTTCCGGGAGACATGCGTGTCATGTTCTTTAACTTTCCGCCTGGAACCCCCGCCAAACCCCCTGACAAAAGAAGAAAGCCATCATGTTTACAACTGTGACTACAAGCGCTTATAAGAATCATCTAAACGCTGGATTTTTAAAAGAATGTGAAATATTGAAAGTCTGTGGCATAGAATCTATAAAATACGTCTGGGAGTTTTACACACCAGTATGTTATTGTGGCAACATTTTCTCACCCCGAAACATAACGCTGAACGAAACAAACTGTGATTGGTTGTTTACATGTCAGTCAAGTGAACATGCCTTGAATCAATGAAAGCTTAAATGAATTCCAGACCTTTAGCCATCAGTCTGAAGGTCTGGCTATGCGAGACTAAGGTGCCACCAACAATTCAATTTTGGATTTGGGTTTGGGTTGGACATCCCCAATCTAGCCTGGAGAAACCTTTAACAGGAACCCTATGTGAGAAGGGTTGGTTCCAGAAGCGCTGCAACTCTGTCACCAGTGTTAATTTTGGCAGGCAATTTTTATTTAGTCTTAGTCTTGAGACGAAAATGCTTAATAGTCTTAGTCACATTTTAGTCATGTGAGTTTTTCATAGATTAAGTCTAGTTTTAGATGACGAAAAGTCGTATATATATATATATATATATATATATACAGTACAGACCAAAAGTTTGGACACACCTTCTCATTCAAAGAGTTTTCTTTATTTTCATGACTATGAAAATTGTAGAGTCACACTGAAGGCATCAAGGGCTATTTGACCAAGAAGGAGAGTGATGGGGTGCTGCGCCAGATGACCTGGCCTCCACAGTCACCGGACCTGAACCCAATCGAGATGGTTTAGGGGTGAGCTGGACCGCAGACAGAAGGCAAAAGGGCCAACAAGTGCTAAGCATCTCTCGGGGAACTCCTTCAAGACTGTTGGAAGACCATTTCAGGGGACTACCTCTTGAAGCTCATCAAGAGAATGCCAAGAGTGTGCAAAGCAGTAATCAAAGCAAAAGGTGGCTACTTTGAAGAACCTAGAATATGACATATTTTCAGTTGTTTCACACTTTTTTGTTATTTATATAATTCCATATATAATTCCACATGTGTTAATTCATAGTTTTGATGCCTTCAGTGTGAATCTACAATTTTCATAGTCATGAAAATAAAGAAAACTCTTTGAATGAGAAGGTGTGTCCAAACTTTGGTCTGTACTGTATATATACTGTGTGTGTGTGTGTGTGTGTGTGTGTGTGTGTGTGTGTGTGTGTGTGTGTGTGTGTGTGTGTGTGTGTGTGTGTGTGTATATATATATATATATATATATATATATATATATATATATATATATATATATATATATATATATATATATATATATAAGGGGTGTAACGGTACGCAAAAATCACGGTTCGGTACGTACCTCAGTTTTAAAGTCACGGTTCGGTTCATTTTCGGTACAGTAAGGGAAAGAAATGCAAACATTAAACTGCAGGTTGTTTATTACTATAAACTTTTTTTAACAATTTGTTTACAATTTGTATTTTTTTTTTATACTTTTTAATAAAATATATATAAAATAAAAAAAGAATAAGAAATAAAATATTGCTGCAAAGTTCTCCACTAAATAAAATACGCTCAGTCTCAAACCAATATCAAATAATAAAATATAATGAAAAATATAAATAAATAACTATGATTACAGTGCAGCATTACCAATCCCAGCTTGTAGGCCTGCTCATATTTAAAAATATATATATCTTTTCCAAAGTGTAAAGTTGCTGCATCAACAGTTTCAGTTTTTAGACCTGCTCAGATTTCGTTATTGCGTTGGCCCGATCGGAATTAAGAGCAAAGGTCTGTTTAAATGCCGATGTGAACTGCGTTTGAATTACAATCGTTTTTTTCCTAGTTGTGGTGATGTTCACACTCTCGTGATGCCTTTTGAAAACCTTAGGCCGGTGACACACTGGCATATTGCACCTGTCAAACATAGTCTATTTTGCCGTCAATACTGTTGATGGTGTCCTTTATCAGTAGGCTTTATATTTATGCTCAACATGAAGTATAGATATTGTTGTAGTAAAGACAAGATCCTGGTCTGTCGGAGCCTCTGCGGTCTCCCTCTATGTCACCTACATTAGCAGCAGCACGCCAGCGCCGCGTCAGGCATGATTCTGGTGTGTAAAGACACAGAAAACGCGAAGCAGGTGTCACGCAACTGACAAACAGCAGAAACGCCACGCCATGCAGCCAGTGTGTCACCGGCCTTAGAATCAGCTGCAGGTCAGGATTTGCGCTGAACGCGAAGACTTCCGCCACTTAATATGTTCGTTTGGAAACACGAAAATGTACCTATGTTCCGCAAACAAAATATTGCATTCGGTCATTCGGTACACACGTGCACCGTACCGAAAGCCCTGTACCGAAACGGTCCGGTACGAATACACAACGTTACACCCCTAATATATATATATATATATATATATATTTATATATATATATATTTATATATATATATAAATATATATATATATATATATATATATATATAAAGAAGCACAATAAGACAAATACAATAAAGATACAAATTAAACTCATTTTTCAGATACTGTAAGTTTTACTTAACATGTATACATTTATTTAACATCTTTTGTTGGGTGACATTAATGACAGATAGGCATTTAATTTGGAATGCTGGAACACATGCATGAAATACTGACACCCGTTCAGTTTTCACCCATCTGTTCAAGTTCACTAAATCCATAACCTACTGTATTTACACGAAATACTCCACACCAGTGGTTCCCAACCTTTTTCAACTCGCAGCCCACACAACCAAACACATATGTTTGCGTGGCCGACTGCAAAAAATGAACTGACCCCGCTATTGTTGGGTTAATAACTTAGTACTCAGAAGCTAGATTGTTAACTGTATTTATTGAATGAACTGGGGCTGTGCGATATGGACAAAAAAACCTAAAAACTATCGCGATTTCTTTGATAAATTTTGCGATTTCGATTTTAATCACAATTTTGACACACACAGATATGCTTTACAGTCATAAATGCATTCAGGATGAATTTGAAACATATTTCCAAAAGAAAACCAATTAGAGCTTTATCAAAAAGTTGTAACATCTCTAGAAAAGACATAAGTCAAAATAATCACTATAGTAAAGGTGTAACAAAATTTCTAGATTTATGGCAAAAAAATATATAAATAAATCCTGTGTCCAGGGACTTTATTTTTCTTTTTTGCCATGCATTGTTCATCGAGCTCATTGATTGTAGTGGTGCCTCAGGTGTTGAAATAGATTTGTTATACATTATACAGGTTCACACGTACTCTGTCTGCAGTGTGTATACAGTATGTGTAGTGTTGTCAAAAGACCCGGTACTTCGGTACCAAGTCGGTACTAAAAAAATTTAAATGTGATGGTACCAGGTTTCTTTAAGTAGCAGTAGTACCGAGGTCCCGTTCAAACCCGGTTCAGCGCTATGATTTCCGCGAAGCAGAAAACGAGGAAGGAATCTCAAAATCCAGTCATGAAAATGAAACTTACATTTTAATATGGACAGTCATGGAATTTGTCAAAGTTAGCATAAATTAATCAAATCAAATCTCCATATGGACCAGTATCTGTAAATGTTAAGCCGCAAAAGTTGTTTGAAATATGAATCCGTGTTCTGCGCGTCTCTGTGTGAATTAATGAATGGCAGAGACGTGCGGGTTTGTTCACTACATAGACCGAAGCGCATGACGCTTGCATTAATTTCAGCATCTGAGCTTCAGAGTTCTCTCTCCATCAAGCGATCTGAACTTTTCAGTAAATCTCAATGGACGCACAGCGCACCTGTGTTTGATGCTCTGTAAACTCTTTGTGAAGGTGCACGACTCACCGTCGCTTTACTGATATCGCTGTTTCTCACACATGCAAAGAGAGAGAGAGCGAGAGTCTTACCACGCTGAATCGACACGATATATGTAACCTATTCTTTGTTTTCTTCTCCTGTCAAAATAATGGAGTTCATTTAGAATTATTCATATTCATTTTCGAACAAGCAAAAGACATACCGGTTTCTCCGGAAGTGGGCGGAGCTAATGCGCAAATGGCAATTTCATTGGCTGCCACTGATCTAGTACCGTCCCTGTTTTGATTTCAGCAAATCAGTTTGACCGAACGCAGACAACGTGATTAATATTCATGAACCCAGCAGCTCATCAATTCATAGTGCATTGTATATACATTAGTATGATAGTAGAATTAGTAGTAGTATTATCTTTTAATGATAATTAATATGATCTATTACTATTTTTTTTACAGAAACCCTCAATGACCAAAAATATCTTAAGCATCACCACCAGTCTTAAGTTCAGTTACAATGACAAATATGAATTCATTATAGGGCTGTGCGATAACACAATATTTGATCGTGGACGATCAAAATTACTGCACGATCCACTTTTTCAGAAAAATCGTTGTATCGCCATATATAGTGCACAACACATTATATTCTTAGCAGTTCGATAGACGGCGCCAGGTTAACAATCTCGTATATGTTGCTCGTAAATTCAGTGAGATTTCATTATTCAAAGTGACGGAGTCCGTGGCAATGGAGGGAAACACGGAGGAGTTGGTTCCTAAAAAAATGCAACTTCTGTAATATGGAAATGGTTCGGATTTTTGCTAACAGACACAGCGCAAACAACAGTTATTTGCAAATGTTGCAATGATAAGATTCGCACGACGGATAGCAACACAACTAACCTTTTTAACCACCTCAAGAGAAAGCACCCCGAAAGAATATGCAGAGAGTCTAATTTTAAAAGGACCCCACGCGAGTACATCACCAGGTACAACCAAGCAGCCAGAAACAACAAGGCTTAAACAAACAACTCTAACGAAAGAAACATATCAGAAAGGAACTCCGTATGAGAGGACGAGCAAGCGCTGGAAAGACGTAACTGATGCCGTGACATTTTACCTGACCAAAGACATGATTCCTATAAAGACTGTGGAAAATGAGGGCTTTAAAAAACTGTTCAAAGTCATAGATCCACGTTACGAAATACCCAGTCGCAAATATTTTTCCTCCACTGCCATTCCACAGCTTTATTCAGAGTGCCGCAGCAAGATTCAAAATAAAATTCAAATCGTAAAGTTTTTTGCTACAATGGCTGATATATGGTCTAGCCGTACGTCAGAGCCGTATTTAAGTCTAACGATTCACTTTATTCATGAGTGGAAGATGTGCAGTGCGTGTCTAGAAACAACATATTTTCCACAAGACCACACAGGCGAGCTCATAGCGCAAGGTCTTAGGGACGCGCTTGAATGTTGGGGACTGAAAGAAGCAAACATGACCTGTATTACGACAGATAGTGGGGCCAATATGGTGAAGGCTTTGGAGTTCAACAGCTGGACTCGTCTGCAATGTTTTGGGCACAGACTCCACCTAGCCATCGGTAAGTGCAACTAAAAATAATAATGGTCTCTGATATTCAAGTGATTATATTCAGCTATTATAATAAATCATTGCAAATTACATTAGGAACTTTGAACATAGTAAAATCATGAGATTAGTTTGCTAAAATAATTGCACTGGTATGAGTAAATGTTTTGTAAATGAAATGTTATATATACATTTAAACATTTTATATACATTTTTACAGCTGGAAGAAAAAGAGGGAACTAAGTAATGCTCAAGCTGAGCTAAAGCTACCTCAACAGAAGCTCATCACTGAGTCCCCAACGCGATGGGGTTCGAGGCTCAGCATGATTGAGCGAGTGCTTGACCAGGAAAAGGCGGTTTCTCAGGTCCTGAAGGCAGACAAGAAGGTAAGGCATTTGGTCCCATCATGGCAAGATGTTGACGTGATGGAGTCTGTGAAAAAGGCACTGAGTCCACTGAGAGACTTTACTGATGCACTCTCAGGTGAGGACTATGTGAGTGTATCTTATGTCAAGCCAGTGCTTCACATGTTGAAAGTCAACATTATGAGCCTGAATGATGAAGACACTGAACTAACAAAAACAATGAAGACAACCATTCTCAATTACCTCACTGACAAATATCAGGACCCCACCACTGATGACCTGCTGGATATGGCTTCGGTTTTCGATCCCAGATTCAAAACACAATTCATTGCCAAAGACAAGGTAGAGGGAATACAAACCAGAGCTGTGGCTGAGCTGGAGTCTTTGATGACCATACACATACAGGATCCAAAATCAGATCAGCAGCCCACATCTAGTACCTCAGCCTCCACATCACAAATCCTTGATGAGGATCAGACACCACCCAAGAAAGCAAAGAAATCACTTTCCAGCTTTTTAAAAGGTGTTGCAAGTGCATCTGCAACCACATCAGTTTCCTCATCTGTGAAAGAGGCAATAGAAGGAGAATTGAAGGGATACTTGTCCACGCCAAATGCAGAAAGTGAGGTGGATCCGCTGGAATGGTGGAAAGTCCATGAGGCAAACTTTCCAAGAATTAGCCAGCTTGCTAGAAAGTATCTCTGCATTCCAGCCACAAGTGCTCCCTCGGAAAGGGCTTTTTCAGCACTGGTGGCAATATCGTCACCTGCCAAAGGGCATCTCTTAAGCCTGAGAAAGTGAATCAGCTGGTCTTCCTTTCTAAGAATTTGTGATTGTGATTTGTCATACTTTGTAATCTTCAGAAATGTATATGTTCCAAAGCTGCTAAGTTTACAAGACTCAGGAATGAGGTCAGGAAATATTTTTGTATCTTTATTTAATTTTTTTTGTTTTTGAAACATGTTGCACAAAAATCTATGGTACTTAATAGAGTAAAAAAGGTTGTTTACAGTTTGTATGTTTATTTTTTTTTCTAAGCCAATGTTTATTTTGGGAGTTATGCTAAAGTCTGTGCACTTGCATTGACAGTTAATATTTTTATTTAAACTTTATTTAACTTGGTAAAAAAAAAAAAATAAGCCATTTACATTTTTGAAGGTGTTGCTGAGGATCTATGTCTAATAAGCTATCTGATTTGTAAGACTTGTTAAACTAAGATTTGTTAGATTTGTTAAATGTTCATTTTGATGGTACAGTAATTGTAATGCAAGTCTTGTTGAATGTTCTTTCTTTGCAGAATAGCACTTGCATTAAATCTTCACTTGATTAAAATATTCTTAAACATACATGGTAAGAGTATATTTTTCATATGGGGACATTAGTTTGGTTGTATTGTACCTTTGTAATTTGCAAAATAGTCTTAAAAAACCAACTTGAAAAAGAATCGGGATAAAAATCGTGAATCGTGATATCCCCAGAAAAAATCGTGATATATTTTTTACATATCGCTCACCCCTAATTCATTAGGCCTAAAAGTTAATTTTTACATAAAGGCATTGTGCTAGAAATATTACTATTATTTTTTTTTAATACATATTTTTTATTGCATTTTACAGCATATTTAACAAACAAATATAACAAAACATACATTTCAATTCAAACATACCTTATTCAAACCCCTCCCACTCCACTATAACCCTGGCAGTCTTTTAATAAACATATATATATATCTATATATATATACATATATACACATACATATACATACATATACATACACATACATAAATATGTACATATATACATTCGCACATACATACATACACAACAAAGAATATATATATATATATTGTATCCACTCCTAAATATATACTTCACACATCTATAGCCTCTTCAAGATCACCTCTTTTAACAAATTCCAATAATATCTCCCAAATATCATAAAACTCAAAAGACTTCCCCTTTATTACATATGTAAGCTTTTCAAGGGCCAAACTGGCTATTAAGTTTTTTAGCCAAAGCCCAAGGGATGGATGGCCAACACTTTTCCAACAAAGGGCAATCGAACGTCTTGCCTGTAGCAAACACAGATCCACCAGTTTTCTTTCTTTGGTGGGCAGAGAGCAACTATCCTCATACATACCCAATACACATATTAAAGGGCTTAAAGGAATAGGAGAGGAGGTAAATTGAGATATATACTGAATTACCTTACTCCAAAACATTTGCATCTCCTCACATTCCCACACACAATGAAAAAATGTACCCTGAAACTTCTTACATTTAAAACATAAGTCAGGAATACTAGGGTTAAATTTATTTAGTCTCACAGGAGTGATATAAGTTCTCATTATCCAATTATATTGCAAGAGTCTCAATCTAGTGTTTATAGTTTGGGTTTGCGCTTTCAAACATATTGTACCCCACTCATCCAATGAAATGTCT
The DNA here is from genome assembly GCF_963082965.1 of Carassius carassius. NCBI lineage: Eukaryota > Metazoa > Chordata > Actinopteri > Cypriniformes > Cyprinidae > Carassius > Carassius carassius. Next base: position 19,627,190 of record NC_081781.1, read on the forward strand.
TTATTTAAATCTTGCATCCATGCTTGCCTTTTGTTTTCAGTACTTTCTTTATAATTCTGTACCAGTATATTGTATAACTGGGTAATTCGCCCTTTACTGAAACAGTCATGTGTAGAAAGAGTTTCCAATTTGGATAATGAAGGGAGTCGTACAGAATTTTTTAATTTCGAAAAAATAAAACTTCTAAGCTGCAAGTATTTAAAAAAATGTTTGCGGGGTATATCGAACTTCGACACCAGATTGTCAAATGACATTAATATATTATCTTCATATAAATCCATCAATCTAACAATACCCTTATTTAACCATAATTTAAAACCAAAGTCATTTTTTAGCTGGGCTGAAATATTCATTACCTCAAATTGGAGAAAAACAAGACAACACTGGGGTCTCTCCGAGAAATTTATGAACTTCATACCATATCATAATGGTATTTTTTACAAATGGATTGTCGGTTTTCTTTTTTAGTTCCTTAAGGAGTGCTGAATATATAAAGCTGTCAAGTGTCATGCCTTTTGTGGTCAACTCTTCATCCTGTGTCCAGGGTATATTCGGATCTTTTGAGAACCAGAACATTGCAGCCCTCGTTTGAGCAGCCCAATAATACCATAATAAGTTTGGTAATTGTAACCCTCCCCTGTCAAAAGGCAGGTACAAAAGAGAAAGTCGAAGCCTAGACTTCCTATTACTCCAGATAAAATTAGAAAGAAGCTTATTCACTTTTTGAAAAAAAGCAGGAGGAGGGGCAAGTGGTAACAACTGAAAGATATATAAAAATCTTGGTAATATGTTCATCTTAATCACATTTATTCTTCCGATTAAAGACAAGGGCAGTGTCATCCATCTAGTAGTTTCCTCAGACACCTTCAGCAATAAAGGTTCATAGTTAGCTGAACTAAGGGAACTTATTTTGGGGGTTATTTTAATTCCTAAATACTCAAAACCATTAACAGCGTTAACAAAGGGGTGTACTACTTTAGGGTTTATTCTCTCTTGTTCATTTAGGAACATAATTGATGACTTATCCTTATTTACCTTAAAACCAGAAAACTCACCAAACAGGCCCATAAGCTTTAAAAGGGAAGGTATAGATTTTTCAAGCTCTGATAGAAATACAATAGTATCATCAGCATATAAGGCAATACGATGTTCTAAAGCACCTGAATGAATATCACAAATTATTGGATGTGCTCTAATTGCTATTGCTAGTGGTTCCATGGATAAAACAAAGAGTAGAGGTGAGAGTGGTGAACCTTGTCGGGATCCGCGACTTAAATTAAATGGTTGCGAGACACGGTTGTTAGTAAGTACCTCTGCAGTAGAATCAGCTAATATAATTTCCAAATCGCGCAAGCACCTCCATCAAATATGGCCATTCAAGCGAGCATCGAGCGACAAGATGGCCGTATCAGGGGTGTCATCCCCAGCATGTACCAGATTGAGCACCCTTCTAACATTGTGGAACCCTTGACGGTTCTTAACAAAGCCATTCTGGTCCGAATGTACCAACAACAGAAGGACCTTTTCAAGTCTCATTGCCAAAGCTTTAGAAATAATTTTTGTATCTGTATTTAAAATTGATATTGGCTTATATGAGCCAGATTCTTCTGGCGACTTTCCGGGTTTCAAGATGAGAGTGATTAGAGCACTCCTCAGCGAGGGAGGGAGACATCCTTGCCTAAAAGCTTCTATATACATATCTAGTAAGGGACCTATTAGTTTATCTTTAAATTGTTTATAAATATCAATTGGGAGCCCATCTGGACCCGCCGCTTTACCGCCCTTCATTTTAAGAATAGCCATAGAAACCTCTTCTAACTCCAGCGCCCAAACTAGTTCAAGCTTGTCCTCTACAGAAATAGAGGGGATATCCAACCCATCCAAAAATTCATTTTGAGTGGAGGTGCTTATAGGAAATTCAGCTTGGTATAGAGATTTATAAAATGATACAAATGTAGCATTAATCTCAGCCGGATCTGTGGTGATCTCTCCCCTCCCATTCCTAATTTGATTAATAGCTCTTTCTGAAGTTAATTTCTTAAGTTGCCAAGCAAGTAGTTTACTGGGTTTCTCACCCTGATCATAAAAGGTTTGTTTTAGTCTTAATATACTATTTTCAGCTTTTCGTGTGGAAAGTTCCTCGTATTCAGCTTTTAAGGCTAATAATTTTTGCTTACTTTGTATGGATTTATCTATGTTTATTATTTTCTCCAAATCTCTTATTTCAATATCTAATTCAAGCAACTTTTGTTTATCTTTATTACATTTGGAACTAGTATAACTAATCATTTGGCCCCTAATAAATGGCTTAAAGGCTTCCCACCTAATGGCAGCTGAAGTTTGATCTGTGTTTATGGTAAAATACAGGTCTATCTTTTCACCAACAAATTTGATGAATTCAGAGTTCTGTAGCCATCTAGGCTGTAAGCGCCATCTAGGGGGACCTTTATTTGTTTGAGATTCTATATAAATTAATGAAATGGGAGAATGATCAGACAAAACCGCGCTATCATATGTACAACTTTCAATATCAGGTAGTAAAGAAACTGAAATTAAGAAATAATCTATACGAGAGGAGGTTTTAGATAAAGAAGAGAAACATGAGTATTCCCTTTTTAAAGGATTCAATATTCTCCAAGGGTCACACAAATTCAAATCTTTTATAGCTTGTCTGATTTTTTTTCTACCTTGAGAGTGAGAGCTATCTAATCCTGAAGAGCGGTCAAGTTCAGGGTCAAGTGTGCAATTAAAATCACCTGCTACTATAACTGTTCCAGATAGTGAGGCAATCAATAAGAAAATATTTTCAAAAAATGCAGGATTATCCTCATTTGGGGCATAAATATTAACCAAATTAAAAATTTTGTTCATATAAGTTCCTTGTATTATCAAATATCTACCAGCCCTGTCTTTAATTTCCTTATTTACTTGAAAGGGTACGGATTTATGGACCAACACCATAACTCCCCTAGAGTGAGAAGAAAAACAAGAAGCCCAAACCTGGCCTGGCCATCTTCTTTGTATCTTTAGGAGCTCATCTTTAAGCAGATGAGTCTCCTGAAGGAATACTATAGAGGATTCAAGCTGTTTAATCCTCATCATTACTTGCTTAAGTTTAACGGTTTTAATCATACCCCTTACATTCCAAGAAGTAAATTTAAGCTTCTTTATCTGGAATATTTATTTCACCTTAAGAAAATTATTCCGCATAACAGTAGTCTATATAGGAAATAGTCACTCGATGTGTAAATTAACAAAAAGATAATCCAGAATAAGGAGGTAGTATACAAAACATTAACACAAATTAATAGCGCAACAGACTGCCCTGAACACCCCCCCTTAGCTGTTATCCCGAACTGAACAGCCTGACAACCCCCCCTCCCTCTTTTATCACCTTGGGATATAGTTATGTACCCGCACCGTTCCAATGTAAACAAGGGAACGGTTAAACCAAACCAAGTGCTTATATAAAAAATAATAATAAAAGAAACCATAAAACAATCAAAAAATGTGTGAATCCCCTGGCTTTTTGTGCGTCTTTTTACTCAAAAAATATAAATATATAAATAATAAATTAGTAAATAGGTTAGCGATCTCTTCAGATACATAAGCGTCCCCCATAATATGGCGTCGTTAGGAACACACCAAAACAATTAAATGGGGAATCAAATAAATAAAAAAAATAAAATCAAAACATCAGTGATGCCTCAACCACATACTAGAAATGCACTAGTAATACAAGTGAGATCCGCCTACCCAGCTGAAGAGAATAAAAAAAAATGTTGCACTAAAATTTAAGTATATAAATCTCAGTCACTTCTTGCTAGGACTCAAAATCTGTCAAGAGACACTTTAGGTTTTCTCCGCTTCACCTGAACTTTGTATTCCTTGTACAAACTTTTTAGCATCAACCGGGTCCTCGAATTCACGGGTCTGCCCATCAATTGTCAGGCGCAGCTTGGCTGGGTAGACAATTCCATAATTGACGTTCAGGGATCTCAGCCGTTGTTTAACCCCGTCAAAACGCCGTCTTTGACGATGAAGTTCCGCGGACAAATCAGGGAAGAATCTGACCTCGTTATCTCCAAACATGATCTTGCCTTTAATCCTGGCGGCTCGCATCACTCTGACTTTATCTTGAAAATTCAAGAACTTCACTATCAGCACTCTTGGAAGAGATGATCGACCGGGTTGTGAACGACCCGGTAATCTGTGCGCTCTCTCGATGACGGGCGGAGTGGAGAAGGACGCTGGGCCCAACACCTCAGGTAGCCATCTCTCCAAGAAGGCCACCACATCAGGATTTTCCACTTTTTCGGGAAGATTAACCAGTCTTAGGTTTGATCTCCGAGAGCGGTTTTCAAGGTCATCTAGCTTGTGAGAAAGAAACGCCAGACGCTTAACTACCTCCTCCATCTTGCCTTTCTCCGTATTAACTGTATCTTCCACGTTGCTAATACGTTCTTCGGCCATATCCATGTGCCCCGAGAAGTCCCTTACATCCTTTTTAACATCATGAATAGCGTTAAGAACGCCATCAATTTTTGTAGCAAAGTCACTTCTCATCATATCCAACTTTTGAATCACATCTAGATTCTGGCCAGTGTTGGTACAGATTTCTTCAGTTAGGGGAGCGCTGCAAGCGTTACCTGTTGAGCTAGCCACACTACTAGCATCCCACTCGTCATCTTGTTCCCTCAGTGGCGAAGAGTCCGATTTGTGCTTTATTTTCGGCATTTCGATTCTAAGCTCACCTTAGAGAGTTAGTGAGATGAATTAAACTTGTATAAACAAAAAGACGGATAATGTAAAGGATTTTTAGCGAATAACGCCAGGAGCTCACAAAAAGATGTGCACTCAGCTCGAAGTCATAACCACTCCCCCCATATTACTATTATTTAGTAAAATGTATGTGATACTGCTACTAGTGTTGAAAAAATTTATAAAACTTTATTTTTTAAAGAAATAAATCACAATATTTCTTCCATGTTTTAATTTTAATAGCAAATCCCCTTTATTTACCAAAAATAAAATGTGTTTAAATTTCATAAATTAAAAGACAAATTAAATTTGGGTGAAACTTGTTTACTGTTGTTCATAATTATATAACTTGTAGAAAAACTTTAAACACAATTGTAAATAAGTATAAAGAATGGCATTGGTTTTATTTTTAGTGCTAAAAAGTTATTTTTTTTTAATTAGCATATTTTTGTGTTTTGCTTTGGTACCGAAATTGGTACCGAGAACCGTGGATTTTCACTGGTATCGGTACCGAATACTGAAATTTTGGTACCGTGACAACACTAAGTATGTGTATGCGGTGCAGAAGCAGCAGCGAGTTATTGTAACGCGAAAGCACATAAAAATAATGCACGAGCGTGAATCTAACTGTTCGCAAGCAGATTTCCTTTGCTCTGTCACAAAACCAGACGTGCTTGCTCAGATAAACACTGCTCTCGCCCAGAGAGAGTGTGTGCACTTAAAACATGTCTCCTCTCACTTAAACTGCGTCCTGTGCACTCACAACTATCTCGATGCTCATGTGCTAGATATTATTTTCGCACGTTTTTATATCTAGCCTTTTACCGCGTGAACTGTGAATGCTCTGATCCGTTAACATGGGCTCGGAAAAAAGGTGCATCACAGACAGTGTGTGAACCTGGAGTTAGGCATATGGCCAGTCTGTTCTGTTCTCGCGCTAGGCACGTCGCATTCTGATTGTATTGGATAGTATACTGCAGGAGGACAGGGCCACGGAAAATCGTGCTATAAAGCGATTTAGAAATTGCACACGCTCAAATCGTGATTTTATGACAATTTCTATTATTTGCACAGCCCTAGAATGAACTGGCAATGAACAGAAAATAACTCGGACTGGCACCGCTCAGCAAAACGGGAAAACCAGATCCAGCCAGGCAGAGTTCGGCAGCGGGTAGACAGTCAGCGGAGCAAGCAGTCAGGAGGGAACATGTTGACATCCATTTATGTTGAACCTGTTGACATCCATTTATGTTGAACCTGTTGACAGTCATTTATGCATGTTTGAATTTGTTGTTCTGTAGCATATGCAGCAAAAATATAAATTGGTGGTTTATTCTTAAATCAATCAGCGAGCTCGAATTATCGAAGCATAGTTACAGTTTAATATTTATTTTTTGTTGTTTAATTATATATATTAAATTATGTTATTATGTTATGACTTAGACATTTTTACATATATTAACAATATTATTTATTTTAATAGTAATTGGCGGCCCACCTGCAATACCACCGTGATAATACCGCTGCGGCCCACAAGTTGAAAACCACTGCTCTACACTATAAACATTTGTACTGGCGTGTGTGTATTTGAGCGCTGAGAACGATCGCGTGCTGTAAATGAGAACTGAGGAAGTGGAGCGTGCGCGCGCGTGAGAGAGAGAGAGAGAGAGAGAGAGAGAGAGCACTTCTATCAGTGTGATTTCTCCTATCTAACTTTAAGTTTATCGACAACGAATTGTGACTCCCGGGAAAAACGGACATCTGGTTACCTCATCCCTACCCCTTAGGGTGCTAAGGCCATTGTTTCAGATCGCTAGTTCACATTTTATTAGTCTATCCATCTATTGCGGCTGCTATACTGAGACTAGATATGCAAACGGCCCAGATCCAATCACAATCCAATGACAGGGACGCACATTTTGAAAGACAATAGCCTATAGGATGCATTTTGAATGTCCGGTAGTCCTCAAATAACATTAAAGTCCAGTCTTGTCTAGTTAACGAAGAAACGGCATACATTTCTTCATAATTTCGTCATCAGACATTATTTTTAGCTCGTCATCATCTCGTCTTAGTCACAGAAAAAATGTTCGTTAGCGAATATTTTTCGTCGCCGTCTTCGTTAAAGAAATTAACACTGTCTGTCACACGCTGGGACGGCTGGTATCAGCTGTTCGACTGGGGTAATGCACAATGGCAGCCTCTTCCCATCATATAACTTCCTCTCTGTGCCCTGGCACTCTTGTTGAGATGGCCGGTTGATAAGAGTTTACCTGCTGCCCTCCTACACATTTCAAATAGGTCCAGTTTCCCTGGCATGGGGGAAGAACCACCAGGCTTAGAAGACAGATTAGGAGGGAGGATAGCATCGTCTTCCTCCAAATCCTCCTCTATCATCCTCCTCCTCCTCCTCCTCTATCTCCCCCGCCAAGGGGTCTGATTCAAAGAGGGGAGAATGTTCAGGAGAAATCTTGCCCATTATCTCTCCCCAGCTGACCTACGGTGCAACCTCATTAATTTCCGCAGGAAGCGAAACAAAAGCAGCCACGTTCAGCGACGTACCTAACGTAACGATTAAGTGGCTACTCTTATGAGGATCTGCTGAGGATAGCTTCCAATAAGGATCTTCACTAGAAGAAAATGAGAATGAAGTAGAGACCACTAGAAGTGAAATATATGATGGAGGTGGGACTCCTGCATTACTGTCGTGATTGGTCTGTCAACTGACAGACGTGGTGCAATTGGCGCTTCCAGAATTTATCATGCCCAAGCCTATTCCCATAATGAGATACTGAACGAATGTTTGAAGAGGACAAACATCTAAGAAACAGGATAAATATTAGTCAATAACTCCAAAAAAGGCCTACATAACGCAACTTACTTAAACCCACCACAACAATTATAGAAAAAAATTGCTAATAAACACAACATTGTTGAAATTTAATTTATTTTATATAATACCTACTAGAAATCTAATTTCTTTAATACAACACCTACTTAAAATTCATTCAAAAATATTAAAGGAGCGCTTTAAGACAAATATCTGAATAATTAGCCTGACTAATGTATGTTTGACTTTTTATTCTTCATCTCAAAACTAACAGATGTCCTTAAACCTCTTATGTGACTTCCACATATCTCATTTTAATGTATTACCTACGTCATCTTTTTCACATTCATAATTAATGCTGCAATCTGGAGTGTGGTTACCCAGTCAACTAGCGCAGAGCCTAGCAGCACAAATTTGTTGTTGTTGGGAAGAGTGCAAAATGAAATAAGCTTGGCAGCTGATATCTGAGGCTATTTATGTTTAGCTTTGCTGCAATCATATAGCAACTTTAAAGGCCAGATATTTCAATGGTTGTGAATGGTTGGGATTATCAGCGTACACACTGCAGCAGATTACTGCGCAACTGAGGACACTGCAAACAGGAAACACTTCTTCCAGGGGAATATTAGTATACAAGGCATATGTTTGCCCTTGAGTGAGAGGAATAAGTGAATGTGCAATCAGGTCTGGAAAGACAGCACAACACAGAGTGAAAGTCACCTTCACTCTTTCTGTTCCATAGGGGAATGTCAGAAGTCTATGCCATTCCCAAAGTCCGGAAATCTGTGTTTTTCAATGTCAGAAAGGAAAAATTGGGATCCGTTTTAAATCAGGGATTTGTAGTGAATTCCTCCTTGTGGACAGGGTCTGAGTTTAAGGGTTAAATTAAGCTTCTTTTGAACTGACTGAACTTCAGCTGTTACTATTTACTTCTTAAAGAGCCATTATGAAGCAGGTTTAACACTAAGCTGAGCTCAAACTGAGAGGAGCAACTGCGACAGAGAGGTTTCATTGATTCTGAGGAGTTTTACGCTTTTACTTGACTTCATTGTGTGCTGTGAATGATGAAAAAGGACAGTCACGCAGGAACTTTAATCATCTGACCAAGCACCATGGCATATCTGGGTCATAAAGTGAACTTTTAATGCCACTCTTGCTTTTTTTTTTGTACATTTCAGTACAGTAATCATACTCTCATCTGTAGCAAAACTACACCAACCACAGGCACAGTCATGTGTCAAAAAAATACTATTCTAATCTAAAATGGTTTCCATTTACACAGATGTATCTCTAAGTTAGACTATGGTGACTACATGGTTATGTAATATCATACAACAAGGTAGAGATGGCTGTAAAAAGGTACTACATGTAGTATAAATGTTCCACATTTAACAAACTGAATGTCTTCATCAAAGATAAAGACATTAGCAAAAATGGGGTCATGACATAAGAAATCAAATTTGCCTAAATCTTTTGGCATATAAGAGGTCTTTGTACCATTAAAACATCCTGCAAGTTACATAGCTTAAAACATCCTCCTCATTATAAACAAAACATTTATTTGATCAAGCTTCAAAAACGTCTCGTTTTGGATCCAAGGGTCAAGGTGATGTTACCTGGGCGCAGCCATTTGCATAAACACTGCATACACTACTATAGGCCCCACCCACTGGCGTTCAGCTGCTAACAACTTGACACTTGATCATGCTGAATGTGTCAATCACTGACGCTATCTTGTCTACACTGGATACATTATACAGATGCGCGTTTGCTTTCTGAAACAGTCCGCTTGAGTGTGTCGTCAATCTGACAAATGGAGCAAAAGAACATTCACTTTAATGCGTTTGGTTTAAACAGTTTGTTCACGTACAGATGACAGAAGGATTCCAGCATAAGGAACAAGTGGATAGTTTATTTTTAACGGCAACTCAAGATCGTGTCTGAGGATTGTTCGGAGGATTTTGTTTTGTAAATGAGGCACAGTGTCAGGGAGAGCTCACAAAAACAATTGTTAAAAGATGAAGTGGTATTAGAACTGACTGCAGCTGCATCACATGTTGACAAAACGCAACAGTGAGGAGTGTTACGGTTTCCTACGTAATGACGTTAGCCAATCATAACAGTGGCCAATTACTGAAAAGCCTTAAAGGACACACCCCTTAAAAACAGGTCATTTTAGAGAGAGGTTCAGAATAAAGTTAGGAAATTATTATACGTAAACTTCAAGAGACATAAAAAAAAATCCATGTCATGACCCCTATAAACTTTCAGGCAAAAAAAAAGGACCAACGCCTATAGCATAGCGATGTATGATGCAAGGCTACACATACACACAACACACAAACATGTATATACATACATATATTTAAAAGAGCAGTAAAAAAAAAAATTCTACAGTAAAATATCCTATTTCACATCATATCGTTTGAGAAATGACAAAGAAAGACGTTTGTGTGCAGTGGAAATGAGGTAGAAATAAGTTACAATGGCAGATGTCAAAGATTTTTATGGTTTGAGTTTACAGCGGAGTTGTTATTAGAGTTATCTACATGATCTCATTACAATATCTGCAACGGAAACTTTAAACTGCTCTAGAGGAGCGATTGATTCGTGAAAGATCTGTGCGTTTCTGTTGGAGTCTGACAGCTTTTGTGTTCAGGAGAAACAAGACGCACTGAGCAGGGTGAGAGGAGAGGCAAGCGCTGGGAAAGCAAAAGAGAGGCAATAGGAACAAATGACTTATTCTGTTTTCTGGTGGAGGAAACCACCATCTGCACTGTGAGGACCTCCGAAAAGAGAGCGACAGAAATAGAGACCACGGAAGTCGAGCTGGGGCTTATTTTAATATTCTGATCACATAAATGTATACTAAAGATATAAATACCACTGTATCTGGAAAATCTCTTATCTGAACATTTCAAGTCTGTTCTAAGTAGGAAAATATGCAAATTACAACCCACATAAGTTCCATTTGCACATAGTTACAGTACATGTTATGACGTAACTCTCTTTTGATCTATATTTGTCAGTGTTAATTAAAATGATGACAGGAAAAGGTCGCTACTGACAGTTGATTCATACATGTTGATATGCACACTTTTGCCTGCTAAACTAAATGAAAAGCCTCCTCAGGGAACTGTGTGAAAATAGAACCCATGTAAATGACAAGGGAAGTGGTGTTGGTTGAAATTTAACCAACTAAGACAACCTCATATTACGATTATACCACGGTGTCATTTAAAAGATTTCCATTTTTGAAGTGTTCATTTTGGGGTCATCTTTGTTTTTGTTTTTTTAAGAAATGAACGTGTGTTCATCAAGAAAAATAGATTAAAAGAGAAGATCACAAAAGATAACAAAATATTTATATTTCCTATAGATGCTGTTACTGTTCTTGAACTGAGGAATTACAAAAAATTACAAATAAAATTATCATGGTTTTCAAAAAATATTAGGCATCACAAGTGATTTTAACTTTAATAATAATAATAATAAATAAATAATAATAAATGTTTCTTGAGCACAAAATCATATGAAGGATCATGTATATTTAAAGGATCATTTCTGAAGGATCATGTGACACTGAAGACTTAAGATATGCAGGTAATACTGCAGGTATAATTATTTTAAACATCTAATATTATATTATAATATAGAATAATACCCCAATATTACAATTCTATACTTCTATTCTTTTTATTCTAAACAAATCACAATACATTAAGTAAATGTAATGTAAATGTATTCATTATAAATAAAACAATAACTAAAAGCAATCATTTTAAATTCTACAAATAAATTTAAGCAACAAATATTAATAGAGGTTTGTGAAAGACTATATTTAATAGTTTTGTTAAAATATTAGGATTTGTAAGATTACGGCAATGAAAAAAAAGTGATAAGAAATATAATAAATCCCAAGTAATATGTAAGCAATAAGGTACAAGAGGCCGTGCTGTATTGTGAATAAGTCACAGCTGAAGGACGTTGTTATGCATGACACAAAGCCAAAAATGTATGTAAAAATTTATGCAAGTTTCATTAAATATTGTCCTTACGCTAAAAAATAGTTCCTGACAGGAACAGTAAACGGCAAGAGATTGTTCCAGTGTAACATGCCTTATCTTATAGAGCTCAAATAAAAACAGAGAATAGGAATTCTTCTTATCTGCTGTGTCATTTATTTTCTTAACACCATATATGATATTTCCTCACACACATACATCTGTTTATCTCAGCATGAGCAAACGTCTGTTTTCCACATTTTAGTTTTAAAACAGACCGATTCGCTGCAGAGCGCGATTCTGCAAGCATCATTACAGTATAAACTGATGGACACATGGACATACAGAACCATAGCTGAAACAGAAAACTAATAAATACAGCAAATATTCCCTCCTCACTTCAGAAACTGTGAGCTTCCACACAGACGAGCACACACATCAAGGATGGGGTGAAGAGCGCGGTCTCAAAATTAAAGATGAAAGACGCACCATAACACAAACAGGGCTCACTCATATTTCATTAAATAAATAACAAACAGTTAATTCTGCTGAAATACATAATACATGGAACAGTTTTAAAGGGTTAGTTCACCCAGATAGCAAATTTATGTAATTAATAACTTACCCTCATGTTGTTTCAAACCAGTAAGACCTCCGTTTATCTTCGGAACACAAAGATATTTTAGATTTAGTCCGAGAGCTCTCAGTCCCTCCATTGAAGCTGTGTGTACGGTATACTGTCCATGTCCAGAAAGGTAAGAAAAACATCATCAAAGTAGTCCATGTGACATCAGAGGGTCAGTTAGAATTTTTTGAAGCATCGGAAATACATTTTGGTCCAAAAATAGCAAAAACGACGACTTTATTCAGCATTGTCTTCTCTTCCGTGTCTGTTGTGAGAGAGAGTTCAAAACAAAGCAGATGGATATCCGGTTCGCGAATGAATCGTTCAGTTCACCAAATCGAACTGAATCGTTTTAAACGGTTCGCATCTCTAATACGCATTAATCCACAAATGACTTAAGCTGTTAACTTTTTTAATGTGGCTGACACTCCCTCCGAGTTTAAACAAACCAATATCCCGGAGTAATGCATGCACTCAAACAGTACACTGACTGAACTGCTGTGAAGAGAGAACTGAAGATGAACACCGAACCGAGCCAGATAGCGAACAATAGACTGACTCGTTCACGAGTGAAGAACCGGTTGAATCTGTTTTCGGATCACCAGTAGTTCTTTCGGACAGTTCGATTCAATAAACCGGTTGAAGAAAGCGGTTCACCGGTTCTTTTGCGCTCGACGTAATGGCGTCATTTGTGATGATTGCCCTTGAATTACATAAATTTGCTATTTGGGTGAACTAACCCTTTAATTAGGGCTGTCACTTTTAGTTCGAAAATCGATTGCACAATCGATCGGACCAACCAAAAAAATTCCGAAAGTGCAGTATGCCATAGAGCGTCTGGCGCGAATGATTTCAATGAATCAATGTAAAGACGCGTTTACGCACATCTGGAGGTCACACGGTGCGGTAGACGCGAATTCGCCTCATTCATGCATCTAGTTACAGGAGATTCTGAGTTATGAAAAGGACCATTGCAAGCTGACAGCGACCGGCTTTTGTGGTAGAAAATTGGCAGTAATACCGCCACCTTGCGCAGCTGTACCTGAGTGTCCCTAGGACATCAGTGCGGTCGGAGCGCGTCTTCTCAACAGCTGGACATATAGTGAATAAAAAATGCTCTGCTCTGGACCCCGGAAATTTTGATCGACTTGTTTTCCTGTCCAATAAATTTGTAATGGCCCTAGCCTTTTTGCGCATTTCGTTATGCCTGCCTAGTGCCGCCTAGCCTAAGTGTCAGTTACGTTCAATAAAAAAACAAACATGGCCTGTTTCTCAAGTCCATTTAAACAAAAAGTTTAATTTTTTGAACAGTTGTTTGAAATGGATTGAATCATTATTTAAAATAATCTTGGAGATTTTTGAATTGCCTAAATCATAAATGCAGCCGGGTTGAAGCCTGCAGTGATGTTTTTCTTTTGTTATGGCAGCCGTCCCCTCTGCATATATATTTTTTCGAGAATGTTGCACTCCTGTTTGTTATTCTGCACGAAACTTCATGCCAATAAATAAGAAATATTGCTGACTTGTGCGTTTCCAGCGCTCTCTTTATGTTCGTCCGTTATTTGACGTTGAAAAAGGAAACTTTTTTTTTTTAGACATGGAAAATCAATTTTACAATCGATTCAATGAACACTTATGTCTTAAAAATCGTGACAGCCCTAGTTTTAATGCTATATTATTAAGCCTGCATACTGTGTACTGTTCATAAAGGTCAAGAACCACATTCTGTCTAGCATAAGGGTGCCTTTGATTATGGAAATAAACATGTGAGTATGTAATTGGACACTTGTATTGTCCCAGTCCGAATTTCAGTTTTACTGGCATCGATGGAGATAATAATAATTTTGCTGTGCAAACATTCTGTGAAAACATTCTGTGCCCATTTAGAAGGCTTCTAGGTCATTCTTCCAATTTGTAATATGAATGTTTCGAAACAAACACAGTGAATCTACAGTGAAAGGTTGGCGTGTTGTTCATGCGCAATGATTTAAAGAGACGAGAGAGAGTTTGTGTTGTCAGGAGGCCTCTGGTCTTTGGGGCAATGTAAGGTCAAATGGAACATTCCAAACCTGTTGCCGTGGTGCGATCGGGGTGAGGTGTGTGTGTAGGGCCCACTGCCTGATAAACACACAGCCTCAGAGGGTTCAATCCTCCCCTATGTGTGAACTAATTGGTCCTATGCCTATGGCATCTGTGTTATTGGTGTTTGTTGCCTAATACCTAGAATGATGTTCTCTATTCCTAATGCACCTCTGCAAGTGATCCTGCAAGTTGTGATGTGAGTGAGTTGTTTGTTGTTCCCCACTGCATTGCGCAGTACTGGGCGGAGCGGCTGGGTAACTAGAGACCCCGTGTGTGTGTACCAGTACACTCCAGACCAGGCCTGCCAGCTCTATTTATAGTCCTGATACATTGCACTTGCAACATGTGACATACAAGACCAGGAGTAAACAAAGCAGCCAGGCATGTCAGAATCTTTCCAAAAAAAAAAAGTACTTCACGATTGCATCACAAACATAGGGCTCTATGAAAGCAGTTTTATTTTTCCCAACTTTTGTTTTGGAAATTCTGTTTCAGTGGTTGAAATGTTTTTTTTTAAATATATATATATATATATAAATAATCAAAAATGATGTCTAATTAGGGCTGGGCGATATGGAGCAAAAAATATATCTCGATATACGATATATATCTGGATATCTTTACAGGAAAAATAACCCCCCCAAAAACAACTACTACTACTACAAAAAAAAAGCAAAATATTACATTTTGGGCCCTATGAAATGCTCATGAAGTGACTCTCGGTGCAGTTCTGGAGATGTTACTCGTGTTCACGTCTTTATTTAGTGAGAGGAAAGACGCTGAAATCACCGCGAGCATCACGCGCGCTTCCGTGTGTGTATGAATGAAGACGCGCTTCTGCGCCATTCATTAACACAGACACGCAGAACATGCAGGATTCATATTTAAATAGACTTTTCCGGCTGAATATTTACAGATATAAGTCCATATCGCGATTTGATGTGAGTGCAATGACCTACTTTTGATTAATTAATTCAAAATTTGACAAATTCTGTGACATTCCGCGTTAAACTGTAAATTCCATTTTTATGACTGGATTCTGCGAAAGGGGCTCTAGTGAGACAGCAGGCACTAAAAACATGCTTGAGTATGAAACTCAGACAAAACTGGGCCGCTCTTTTACACACAAACACACAGAACAGGCAGACAGTCCACATCATGACATAAGTGCTGCCCTACTTTTGATTTTTATTCAACCAAAATTTGCCAAATATTCTGAAATTCTACATTATACTATTTTTTCCCCCACTTTTTCTTTGTATTGACCACTCAATATAAATCATTGACAAGGCCATCAGGACTCGTCTGCACTAATTTCACACAGGCCTAATCGTCAGTTTACGGATTCCTAATAGTGTCACCATCCTTCCAAGATACATCTGCCAAAAGCATTACACTATGACCATTCAGCTTTGTCAAACCTGCACGTCATGCAATGATGAATGGAGAGAATCTAGTTAAATGTCATATGGATTTCCTTTCTTAAGGTCATTGTATACAGAGTCCGAAATTCTCGTCTGAAATTTCCACATTAATAAATTTGGATTAGGTCTGCATATTGCATCCATAAAAATATTTATTCTTTAAAATTATGGACACAGTGTGCAAGGACCTTTACAATGGTATTTCTACATTAAGAAATTACAAACATGGCTTGAACTGAATGGCTAAGCCCTGTATAACATTTCCACCCAATCATCATAGACGTATTTCATTTATATTATGTCTGAAAGAGTTATGCTTTCTTTTATTCAGTCATTGTAAGCAAAAACTTATGTAAAATGTAAAAAATTCGTCAAATCACAATTATAACCAGTAGACAGCAGCAGAGGAGCACTTATTGGCTTGTTAGTCAGGCATTTCTACTTTTTCTCTATATTTTGAAATTATAAAATCACTATTATAAAATATCAAATCATCAAGAAATCAGATTGTCAAATTTTACAATTGTTGTGTGTATAAAGTAAGAAGACACAAACTTTTCTTCAATTTGCTGCTAAAACACATAATCGCTGAAGTTGGTCAGTTCCATATGCTAGAAAGATAATGGTACATTTAAGAGTGGAATATATACCTTTTCTGTATATAAAAAGTAAGTTTTGTATGCATTTTAAATCAAGCTTAGTGACTTAATTTTAAATCTGTATAAACAAAAAACAAAAGAAAAATAAACAAGAAATAAACATGAAATATTATTAGTGACTGCACTTATTAATGCAAAACAATAGTAATTTTATGATTAAATGATCTTTATTTTGAATACCCCACACACCACCCCCAGCGCTACCAAATCTACTCCTGGCGCCACCATCTATAGAAGTTAGTGGCACTGGTGCCAGTGCTCTCAAATGTTAGTCTGGAGCCCTGCAGATATAGGCCTACCTCACAATAAAGAAGAAAAGTTAATATATTCAGATGAGATACAAGATGAGGCAAAACCATTTATATAGATATACTTTGAAATTGAATGCATCTGCTGCTGCAGGAAAACATCACAATCTAGGTTCTCCTGAACATGAAACATGCTTTATATGAACTAAAATATAATAACCATGTTCAGATGAGTGAAACTGTGTTCCTCCTCCCTTTAACAGTTAACATTTAACTTGTTTTTCCCTAAAAATATGAATGGTATTATAATGTTGCACTAAAACTAAAATATTGGAAAAACCCTTAAGATAACATGTAGAAAGAAAAAAGCATATCTTAAGCGTGCAGAATAACATAAGTGGGCTTTGAACCATTATTTGCTGCTTTCAATGATTACGTAATTGTGGCATCCATAATTGTAATCGCGATTAGAAATTCGATTAATTGTGCAGGGATGCTAGGGGTGTCGAAATGAATAGTTTCTACGATGTATCGCGATACAGACGAGGACGATTCATTATCGGTTCAGTAATTGACCATAAACGATTATCACGTACTGACACTTTTCTAACGTCATTTGTCATGGTAGCATACCATACCAGCGTTTTGGTGTGGACGGGGCCATTTGTTTATTTTCTGAATCGATGATGTCATCACCCCACGTGTCGACCCTAGTCAGACACCGCTACGTCACGTAAGAGCAACAGCAACAGTGGTTTGTATACAGCGCGCAAGGTTTATGTGCATGCTCCAAGTCTTCGTCTTCATTTTAAGTGTATCTCTTTGGCAAAATGACAGCGCCACATACTGATCGTTTTCAGTTGGTTTCACTGGGTTTGTGTGGACGCAGATATTTCTTGATACGAAGCCGTGTGGATGGGATTTTTTTTTAGAATGAGGGGAAAAAAGATCGGATTGAGGTAAGCTCAGGCTTCGTGTGGACGTAGCCTAAAAGCCGACATCTGGGCACATTTTGGCTTTTAAAACAACTTGGTAAGCATGACCTGGAGAAGACACGCTGTGTGTAAATCATGTTGCACACAAATAAAGTACACAGGGGTAATGCCACAAACCTGAGAAACCAGGTCAGGTTCAGTTTATATATCTGACTGCTTGCGTTTATTGATAAAATTGTATACATGTGATGTAAAATGTAAAAACTGAGGTTGCAGTGCATCGTGATATCGAATTGAACTGAATCGATGACATGATAATTATAATCGAACCAAACTGTGAGACCAGTGTAGGTTCACACCCCTAAAGAAGACTTTTTCTATAAAACAAAAGCAGTTGCAGCTTCATTTACCCATGGTGTGCCATACGAAAAGAAAATTAAAATACTGTGCTATTATGATGTGTATCACCTTTCAACCTAAAAATACAAGAGACATGATTTTTGGTCCACATTATCCAGGCCTACTTGAAAGTTGGGTAGTTTATTCATTGTAAAATATATTCAGCAACTTGATTGAAAACCTCTTGGTTAGACAAAACACCAGAACCAAACATGCAGGCATATCATCAGATTAGTAGTATATTTAAAAATGTCATTTCCCCAAATAGCTACAACAAACTGCTTTTCAGCACTGTTAAAACCAATGGTTGAAGTAACACTGATACATATTTAAAGGACTTTTTCACACAGGCTGAAGTCAAGACTAGCTGAACTGACCCACATGGTCACTTAAAATCACAGCACTTAGTTTTCAGCTCGGACTGCGGTTGACCAACAGATCAAAGAATCCACGAGGGAAACAGCAAAAGAAACACTGCAACAGTTGGGCAATAGCCTATATCAGACTCAGTGGCCTCATATAAGACAAGCTTTACACATAACTAATGCTGTTTAACCCAGGGTTTCTACAGGTTATACAAAGGTAAATAAATATACGAGTTTTTAAGATTTAAGAAACGCTGTATAACAATGCTTTAAAGTTTAAAAATACAACTTCCAACATGTCTCTATTACTTTTTAATTATTTTATTAGAAGAAAATATATATATAAACGAATGACTTTTTGTCATCCACTAGCCTATGAAATGACTTTTACTGTAACGTATCTTCTGATCACACTGCAAAAAAAGCAATGCTTTTTCTCAGCATTTTGTCTCATTTTACGGATTCTTAAATCAAAACACATTTACTTGGGAAGCAAAATTGCACAAATGAAAAAAAAAGTATTGTTTTATGAGAAATAGAGGCGGACAAGAGTTAATGATTAAAACAAATATTTGCCAATGGACTCAGAAAAAAATCATTTTAATTTATTAGAAAAACAAGTTTTCATACCCCGTTGGCAATATTTGCTTGTTTTAAGCATACACGCAATTACTTTTTTCAGAAAACAGGACTTAAAAACATTTACATTTTATATTATAAAAATATTATTTTTTAAGCACATGCAACATTTAATGCCATCCTTTCATGATTTAATATTTCAATTCAAGACCTTTCAAGTCCTCAATTTGTGGAAAAGGGAATTAAGATCTTGTTAAAACCCGCAGAAAGCTTGCATCATAATCCAGACAAATAATAATTTGAGACCTGTGGGAATGCAGACCCCAAGCACAGTAGCAGACAAAACGGAATTCATATTCACATGTTAATAAACAGCAGCTCCTCAAAGCCTGATCAATTTAACCCAATAATACTGTTCAATATCAGCTTCGCTGCAGAGATAATACAACAGACGACAGGCTGCAGTCTAATGACACTCGATGGTTTAACACACTGACATGAAAATCATCAGCCACACGTTTCCTGCTATTGCTTAACAGACATTAGTTTAATAATTGATCAGGAGGAAACACACTCCATTGGCTGAACGCTTCCCTATCAACACGCAAATAAAAGCAAAGTAAACTAACAAGTCATGCGTTTAAATGCAATCTACGACACCCATCCCCCAAGATCCTTTAACTTCTGCTGGCATGTGAATGAATGCCTCTGCTGAATTCTTCTAATGCATGCATAAAGAACGCAACGTTAAGAGAAAATATCTTGCCATCTTCATCAGGTGTTGCAAGCGCATGCACAACAGGTAATGCATGTTTAAGCAGAGGCGATAAAGGCGTGCGCCCGCCTTTCCCTCCGGTTTTTGACAGCCCCGGCAGTTGATACCAAATGCACGCGTTTCATAATCATACCTCACTTTCCACGACATCGTGATACGCAGGCGGAGGATCAAACCCTCCGGTGCCCGTGCGCCCGCTGCTGTCGCCGTCTCCGCTGAGGCCGGAGCCCGGGGAAGGGCCGCTTTCCATCGGCTCGTAGCCGTATCCGAGTCCCGGGCTTTCGTTGGTGAGCAGCGCGACAGCCTCGTTGATGTCGTTTTTGGCCAGGCGCAGGGCTTTCCGGATGGCCACCGGGTCTGGGAAGCCCATGCATAACAGCGTGGTCATATGCTGCTCCTCCTCTGTCTCCATCATGGAAGTGTGTCGATGATCCGGGCTTCAGTAAGGGAGCACATAGCACAGGCATCCGGCTGTGCACGCCGCCATGTTTACAGTCGGTGGTGCTGCTGGTATCCTGTCACGATGGATTCCCGTCACAGGCAGAGGGCAGCGGGCTGAGAGCGGGCCACGCCAAGCCTGTGAAGCGGGCGACGCCAATCGATCTCTAGGTGGATGTAGACGGGAACACTTTTCAAAATAAAGGTCAAATAAAAAAAACGCATTCATACTACTACAACTACTGCTACACATAAATGACACTGGAAGTAAAATGCCTGTACACAGTAAACATTATATATATATATATATATATATATATATGCACACACATATATATATGTGTGTGTGTGTGTGTGTTTATATTTATTTATATGTGTAATAATTTTCACACACATTTTATTTGTATATTATATCCCTGATAATTCACATTTGTGTGAAAATTAGTAAAATATGATATAAAGGAGATTATCAATTGATCAGTTATTTATTCGTTTATTTTATCAGCTTATTGTGCATCACGTGAATGGGTTTGAATTTAATTTAATTAGAATTAATTATATCGACTCTCTCTGTGTTTCTCTCTATATATATGTATGTATTTATATAGCATTTAGAATCCACACGAAAATACATGAAATAATCATTATTTTGAAATGCACTCGACCGGAAATACACTTGATAGAAGCTCATTGTTCTTTGCTCCACTCTTTTTAAATAGGCAGAGTTGTCACGCAGCCCCACCCATATCTGTATATGAAACATGTGGGTTTTGACCGGTTTTGACCTATACTTTATTAATTATAACCCTTAGTGATACACCTTTATATTTAACATCTCGTATTTAGGAACTGTATCTGACATGCATGCCAAAAGGTATATTACATACAAAAGAAGCAAGAGTATCAAATCCGACTACTTTATCATTTTTATAAAAAAAGAAAAGAAAAAAAAAAGTATTGTATCAGTTTCGTTTCACCAGATTTAAAAATAATTCGGTTTTATTTCCTTGCATAAGAGAGAGAGAGAGAGAGAGAAAAAACAGAAACGAGGAGTCACGTGAAACTGGTTGATCATGTGATCATGGGATGTGAACATGGCAGCCACGGGTGACGAGGCCGCGGCGATGGAGAGCATCAGTAAAGCCCCGGTTCCCCCGACAGACCTCACCCTCACCGCCGAACCCGAGCACGAGAGAGAGTCGGCCGCGAACGATGCGACAGACAACCAAAAAGCCAAAAGATCCAGTAATAACAGTAAGCCGTTTTGTAAACAGATCAGCTTGTGTGCTAGTAACTGCAACTTCATCTATTACGATTCTCTCAGCTCTCCAGTGTTGTTGTGTTTGGGTCTTATTTTTGAGTTAATGCAACCTGTTTCGGGGTATTTTACTTTTTTTTTGTGTGCATTTGTAACTAGACTGTCTGTGTCTCAAAATCCAGTAAGCTTTCTATCTAGTGGGCATCAAATACATTTAACGTCAGTGCTTAAAAATGAAGCCTAGGTAGACCGCTCACTAGTTTTCAGGACTCTAAAGGTGTTTGCTGTCTTGTACCAGATGACGGAGGAGTGGAGACAGCAGAGGAGGCCACTGAACCCGCTCAACCTCAGATCAATGAGCTCTGCAGAGACATGTTTGACAAAATGGCAGTTTTCTTACAGGGAGAGCTCACTGGTAATGATAATAGAAGAGCAATAATTCATATATTTCTCTCTCTTTCAACTTATAGAAGTTTGTGTGTAATCTTTGTTCTGTTTACTCAGCAACCTGTGAGGACTACAAACTCCTGGAGAACATGAACAAACTCAGCAGTCTGAAGTACATGGAGATGAAGGACATATCCATCAACATCAGCCGCAATCTACAAGATCTCAACCAGAAATGTGAGAAACAGGGCAGCAGTATATAAAGTCAGCCAATCTTATCTTAGGGTTTTATTAACCTTGTGATTTGCTAAAAAGTGAGTATTCAAGCCATATATTGATCATCTTAAATGATGTTCTTATTTTTGGCTTTAGATGCCAGTTTGCAGCCTTATCTGGATCAGATTAACCAGATCGAGGAGCAGGTTACGGCTCTGGAACAGGCTGCTTATAAACTAGACACATATTCAAAGAAACTGGGTGAGTACAAAAACCAACAGCTCTGTGTGGAGAACACTCTGAGGTTTTTTTTTTTTGTACTGTTTTATTATTTGCTTTTATATAGTTCATATTAATTTAAACAGTTAGTTCACCCAAATAGCAAAATTATATCATTAATAACTTACCCTCATGTTGTTCCAAACCAGTAAGACCTCCGTTTATCTTTGGAACACAGTTTAAGATATTTTAGATTTAGTCTGAGAGCTCTCAGTCCCTCCATTGAAGCTGTGTGTACGGTCTACTGTCCATGTCCAGAAAGGTAAGAAAAACATCATCAAAGTAGTCCATGTGACATCAGAGGGTCAGTTAGAATTTTTTGAAGCATCGAAAATACATTTTGGTCCAAAAATAACAAAAACTACGACTTTATTCTGCATTGTCTTCTCTTCCGTGTCTGTTGTGAGAGAGTTCGAAACACAACAGTGTATGATATCCGGTTTGCGAACGAATCATTCGATGTAACCAGATCTTCTTGAACCAGTTCACCAAATCAAACTGAATTGTTTTAAACGGTTCGCGTCTCCAATACGCATTAATCCACAAATGACTTAAGCTGTTAACTTTTTTAATGTGGCTGACACTCCCTCTGAGTTAAAACAAACCAATATCCCGGAGTAATGCATGTACTCAAACAGTACACTGACTGAACTGACGTGAAGAGAGAACTGAAGATGAACACAGAGCCGAGCCAGATAACGAACGAAAGATTGACTTGTTCACGAGTTTGGTGAACTGGTTCAAGAAGATCCGGTTACATCGAATGATTCATTCACGAACCGGATTTCACAAACTGCTTTGTTTTGAACTCTCTCACAACAGACACGGAAGAGAAGACAATGATGAATAAAGTCGTAGTTTTTGCTATTTTTGGACCAAAATGTATTTTCGATGCTTCAAAAAATTCTAACTGACCCTCTGATGTCACATGGACTACTTTGATGATGTTTTTCTTACCTTTCTGGACATGGACAGTATACTGTACACACAGCTTCAATGGAGGGACTGAGAGCTCTCAGACTAAATCTAAAATATCTTAAACTGTGTTCCAAAGATAAACTGTTTGGAACAACATGAGGGTAAGTTATAAATGACATAATTTTGCTATTTGGGTGAACTAACCCTTTAATAAAAAAATTATGAAGGACACCATCAGGTTTGTTTGATCTGTGAATTATTTTGATTGAACCTAACCTAAACTTACTGAAAACAAAGGGGAGTTCACTGCCGTGACCATAGGTTGACCAAAAAAAAAAAAGGGTAGGATTTTTCCATTGGCATTTGGATTATTGCAGAAAATAAGCTCTGTGAGCAACAAAAGTTTATGATTCTTGCACTTTTTGTTCATCATGATAATCTTCACAAACGAACATAGTTTTTACCAGTTCTGAAGTCTAAATATAGTCAAAAATGTGGACTAGTATGTAGAGGAGTTTAACTCCTCGAGTTGATGTCTAATGTTACCAAATGTTTTTTTCAAGACAAGCTGTAAAAAAAAAAAAAAGTTATTTCTGCTGTGTTATTTTATTTAAAGTTATTTAAATGGTAGAATAAAACATGAAAAGATCTTGAGCTTACGTTCACCACAGACCTTACTTCAGGATGACGGAACCAGAAGTGCTAAAATGCAGAAAAATGCAATATTTCTGGGTTTTGCAAAAAGAAAAAAAACCCTCATCCCTGCTGCACTCTTTGAAGAGCCACCTGTGTCCTGTCTGGAAGAGAGAAGCTGATTTCTAATCATAATCAATACAGCCGTCTGCTCTGTTGGCGCCCACTTCAGATGACCAACACGCACAATTCCTATTTTTGCTGTTCTGTGCAGCTACTTTTATTACCATTTTACTTTTGCAGTTGATCTGAAATCAAATAATGAATCATACGTATTGATTGAAAAGTACTGTATCTGTTGTAATGTTAAATTGACCATCATTCAAAGTCAGCTTATATTTTGAGTTTTATTTTTTTAAGCCTACTAATTTAATGAAATCATTAGGTTTTTTTATATGTAGGTCTGTAGACACAGTTACAGCAATACTCACATTATTATACTTCCCTCTTGAAAAAGAACTGACCCCTGAATGAATCACTGAAGAGTTGATTAAATGGACAGTAGATGGTGCCATAAAACCAAATAAATACTCTGGTTTCTCTTTTGTTATAGTAGTGAGCTCATTTTGTGAGATTAATATAATACTCTGATGTGTAACTGAAGTACTCTCAGTATTTTGTGGTTCACTTGTCTAATTGTTTGTGTGTTTATTCACAGAGGCCAAGTTTAAGAAACTGGAGAAGCGGTGAAAATGACTAGGAACTCCTTCACAGTAGTGATCCTCAAAATATATCTGGAAGTCTCTCAGAGATTTTTGTTTGTTTTATGCACTAAACCGTCTTCAGACCGATATCACACACGTACACTATGGCAGTGTCGTAGTCTCGGAGTATGGATTGTGCAGCAAGTAACCTTAGGTACATAATATTGAATGCCCGACTGCAAAGGGCAGGAGTTGACATGCTTTCTGACCAACCCCTGATTTCAAAATACACATTTAAGACTCAAAAAGGCATGAATACAGATAAACCTGTACAGTGTATTTAAAATAACTTGTTACAGTATACAGTGTTGTTAAAGATGATTTTTACATTGTCTGTTAAATAGTGATTTCTTCATTTTTTTTCATTCATTTGTTTGCGGTTGAAAAAAAGCAAATGCTTGGTTGAAAATTTGTATTTTTTCTTATTTTCAAAATCTTAACTAACCTAACTAATGTCATTTTGTGAACTTTTAGAATAAAAAAAAAAGTGTGAAGTGAATGTTATTCCATATTTTAATATGGTGTGGTTAACAAACATACCTCATATTTAACACACTTTAAATTACTTTATTTACCGCTGCATTTGTGCAGCTGCTGTTAGATGATATAGTCATACAAGCAAATGCAATTCTTATGTTTTCTTTTATATTTATGAACTGCTGTGATTCAAACCTCTCTCTCCATATCCACCAGAGGGCATATGAAGCCCACACATAGTCTGACTCAACCTTTAACCTGAATTTGACTGTAAGCCACAGTGATAGATCCAGAGCCATCTATGGTGAGGCGCTCATCCACAGAGATAGTGGCCAATGTATCATATGTTCAGGCTCCAATGTCAGGATACCAAAATAATCGGCGTGGGGCTGTTTCATTTACTTTATAGACAGTGTAACGGTCCATAACCATTACTGCATTGACCCACATTCATTTAATAACTTTACTCTTCTATAGTGTCTTATTTAATATGAAACATTTAACAGTACACCGTAGGTCTTTGACATATTTGATATTTTTGCCATTTGAAATGGTCTAAAAGAACAAACCAAATTTGACTCGTTCTCACTTTGATTTTGACCTCACACACACTTGCTGTTTATAATGTCACAATGTTATTCTCACTCCCTTGATATATTTGCTCTTTAAACTTAAACACACTTGACACATAAACAACACTGAGCCAATATAAAGACTGTCTCTACTCGCTGATAGCAAGTTTTCTTTGTCTTTATATATATAATTATGCACTTTGTTTTGTGCTGGTCCTGATGTTCCCTTGGCCACATCTGTCCTTTTTCCACAAACAGGTGCTGCTTTGCCGTTTTAACCCTAAGAAACTGTTAAATGTGTCAAAGAACTACTGTTGGTTTGTATGACTGAAAACTAGACTATGTAAATTATTTGTTTTGGTTGCTTTAGATGATGCACAGATGAATGCAGTATAGGCAGCAGATGGATAAATAATGTTTTTCTTTTTTTAAAGCAGGTGATTATCTTTTTCTCACAATTCTGAGTTTACATCTCAATCTCAATCAATTGCAAGTTTATCTCACAGTTTTTTTGAGTTTCTATCACAACTGACATTTTTCTCAGAATTGCAAGTTCATACCTCATAATTTTGGCTTTTTATTAGAATTTGGAGTTTATACGCATCTCATACTTTTGACTTTTCTCAGAATCCAGAGTATTTTTACCCCCTGAGAATTGCAAGTTTGCAGTTTTGACCTTTTTATCTGAATTGTGAGGTATCAACTCAGAATTCTGAGGAAAATATTAGAATTGTGAGACAATTGTTTATTTAATAGTAATTCAATGAGGAAGTTTGCCTCCTGTCAGTTCTGATTACTATCAGTTCCTTATGAGTCTGAAGTTATGCATCTAGTCCTCAGAGAGCCGTTAACTGGAAATGTGCATGTGACAGAGGGGTCTGTGGAAATCTTTGTGTGGAAGCCCCACATATGTCTAATGCTATGCTGTGAGTATGCTGTGTTTACAGTAATTAGATCCTGGAATGCTGCTTATAACACTTACTTGAAAGGAAAAGTAACTGAGCACAATGACTCATTAATCAACACTTCCCCCAGTCCATGGGGCTTGAACAGCCGGATTTTTGCTGTTAGTGGGCTTCAGTGATGAGAGATGCTCATTGGTTAGTTCCCCCCCACCCTCTGGGATTGTTTCTCCAGTGCTTATATGTAAAACAAGCGTAGTTTCAAACACAGAGCGTGTTTTTTTTTACAAACATCTGGCATATATCTATGATTACAGTCATATTTTGTTCATCACGAGTTGCTGTGTTTGCTGGCTGATCTGGGTGCTACACCCTTCTAAATAGTTTTAACATTGCGGGGCAAATCCCGGGCAGAGCAGCAGAGGTCATGGATACAGCCATTTGTATGCATGTGGATATAGTGCTTAATCACATTTTTTGACAAGACTAATTATGAGCCCCTGTTCGAGTGGGTAATTAGTGTTGAGTGGCGCTTAATGTTCTAGTTGCCTCCGGGGCTTTTTAAATCCGCTAACCTGTTCTAACCTATGCATTTTGAATTACTGCCAACACTGGGTTTCTGGCATTATTCAGGACCAGCACATTGACTAATAGGCCTACTTTTTTTTTTTTTTTTAATGGTATGTTTTATACATATAGTTTAGCATTTGATATATTATGACAGGCAGGAACTTTTAGTGATGTAGCTCCAAAAATTATGCATTTGTACTGTTAAGGATATATATTACACTGCTGACAGATTAGACCAACAGCACAATTGCGAATGTAATATTGTTTTAACAAAACAGTACATTAAACAAGTTAATATTGAGTAACTTACATTTTAGGCAAACAACTGCTCCGTCAATGAAAATAGTTACTTGCACAATCAATTCAATTCAAGTTTATTTGTATAGCGCTTTTTACGATACAAATCATTGCAAAGCAACTTTAGAGAAAAATAAGTTTCTGCAATAAGTAGTAGCAGATTATCAGTGGTGACTTTATGTGCATATGACAGGAATTTTCAGAAAAATTTATACAAGACGTAGTCAACCAGACGATGAACACTATTAACAGCAATTATTATATGATGCAATCACACTTGTAGCAATATTTGTTAGTTCTGTATGTTGTTTCAGGGTTAGCATCATCTGGGGTCCTCTGAGGGGTCAGCATCATTTCTTCTCAGGTGTTCTGGATCCAGACTGGAGCTTGTGTAAATCCTAGTTACCACGGGATGTAAATGCTGTGGCAAAACAGAGAAATAAATAGAGATATAATTAGCATAGCTGCTGTTCCAGCAAAGTAAAATTCATTAGTTTAACCCAAGCTAAAGAATAATAATGCACATTTGATCAGATATAACTGCAGTCACAAATTATGAGATGCATTATTTGCATGCTTGGCGAAAGAGATGTGTTTTTAATCTAGATTTAAACAGAGAGAGTGTCTCTGAACCCCAAACATTATCAGGAAGGCTATCCCAAAGTTTGGGAGCCAAATGCGAAAAAGCTCTACCCCTTTGGTGGATTTTGCTATCAACTACCAAAAGTCCAGCGTTTTGTGACCTTAGGGAGCGTGATGGATTGTAGCGTGGTAGAAGGCTAGTGCGGTACGCAGGAGCTAAACCATTTAGGGCCTTATAGGTAAGTAATAATAATTTGTAACTGATACGGAACTTAATAGGTAGCCAGTGAAGAGACTGTAAAATTGGGGTAATATGATCATATTGCCTTGACCTGGTAAGGACTCTAGCCGCTGCATTTTGGACTACCCACTGCATTTTGGACTACCTGTAGCTTGTTTATTGAAGATGCAGGACAACCACCTAGAAGTGCATTACAATAGTCCAGTCTAGAGGTCATGAATGCATGAAATAGCTTTTCTGCATCAGAAACAGGTAACATGTTTTGTAGCTTGGCAATGTTTCTATGATGGAAGAATGCTGTTTTTGTAACATGGAAAATATGGTTTTCAAAACACAAGTTGCTGTCTAATATAACACCCAGATTTTTGACTGTAGAGGAAGTAACAGTACATCAGTCTAGTTGCAAACTGTAGTCTACTAGATTCTGTGTACTGATATTTTTGTTTTTTTGTCCAATAAGTTATATCTCTGTCTTATCTGAATTTTATAGGAGAACATTATTGGTCATCCAATCTTTTACATTTTTAACACACTCTGTTAGCTTAGATAATTCAGAAGTTTCATCTGGTCTCGTTGAGATATATATTGTTGAGTATCATCAGCATAACAGTGGAAACTAATCCTGTATTTTCTAATAATATTACCAAGGGGCAACATGTATATTGAGAATAGCAGAGGACCTAGGACAGATCCTTGTGGCACTCTATATTTTTCTGGTGATAAATGAGCAACACAACGTGGTTGCATTTCTGAATGAATCAGTTAAGTTAATGAAACAATGACACTCAGTCACTTGTTTATTGTTCCTCAAATCAGTGTGGTTGAACGAAACGGCTGAGTTCATGATTCCATGATTCACTAATAAAGACAGTGTCTATATCTGAATAAGCTACTAAATAGGCAAATAGGACTTGCAATAACTGACACTGGAAGGTCACATGACAATGATGACATGATGAAGTATGTCTGAATTAAGTACATACTACACACATTCATACTATAGAGAACATAATTTCTAATGGTCACAAAGTAATTACTTCAAAATAAGAACCAACTCCGAGAGTATTTGATTTTGGACATAGCCAGTCACTTCAATGGATCAGAGTTTTGAATGAATCACTTAAAATAAAGCTGTTATAGTTGGAGTTCAAGAATCAGTGATTCACTTATAAAGACACTGGCTGAATTTGGAAAAGATAGAGTCAAGAAATACAGAAATATGTAGTTGAGTCAGCCACAATTCGTTCACTTGATCGTTCCTGAAAGAAATCAGTGAGTTGAAATATTCAATTAATCGCTATAAGGACAGTCACTTTCTGCCAACTACTGGCATAACAATGTAACCTGCAACAAAATTTAACCAATTACTGATTGGATGGAGGCAGATCATAAGAATAAAAACTTGTAGTTAATTGTAAAGAGACTTGGAAGATCAAGTTATGGCATGTTAATGAAAAATTACGACATCAAGAAAAATGAAATATATGGATCACATTGCATGAATATATAATCACATTCATTGATTCGGGAAGTCAAAAACATGAATTCAAAGAACAGTTTGGGGAATTTTTTTTTATTTAAAAAAAAATATAAACCACTATTATACAGCTTAATGTGTCTAAAACAAACACTGGCAAGCGCAGTGATACAAACTGTGAAAAGACAAGACTTGGTTGCTGTTGGACTGTTACATCAGCAGTCTTGGAACACAACTCGACCAAATTCTGTCTCTAAACTATCTAAGTGTATTTCAGTGAAAGAAAATGGCATTATGGCTAAAAGCAGAGGATCTCTGTGTTGTAAATGGCTGATTGCCCGATTCTTCCACAGAAAACACATTAGCGCACCACAAATGTGACATGCATGAACTCCTTCAACCTCAATAGATTTTTCACCAATGGGTTCAGAGGAAACACAGAGCTCGTAAAGTCGTGTGGTGTTCACGAATCATTCAGAATCAGTATTCCTGAGACACATTATAGAAGATGTGGCGAAAAATAAAGTGTAAACATTCTTCACATTAGGCATTCATTTTTATTTTTCCTCTTTGAAAACTTTACTCACAAACTAATGTTCCAAAAGCTGACCACGGCTGTGAAAATGGGGGATGTTTATTACATGAAAAACAACCAAACCGTGACTACTCAATGGCTTCTGCCTTCCTAATACAAGCAACCAAATATTCTGGTTGTTGTGTACTTGCACACACTTGGTCCCTTTTGTCGGCGTATGACTCACCATCCGACAGTTGTGTTTAATTTAAGACATGAGTGTGATGCTAACAATATGCTAGCCTTCCTTTCATCAAACGATTCTTTAGTCATGGGCCATAGCCTTTAACTCCCTTGTGAAAAAGAACTGTGCTTAATATATATATACTGTATATATATATACCGGCTGTAGATAATACATGAATTACAGAGAATTACTTTCATGACTTAAATTTTTTTTTAAAACACTTATTAAAACATCCTATTAAAATGTGCACTTAAAAATTTGTAATATTACATTTAAGTTAATATATACTAAGTTGCAAGAAATATACTTAAATACATAAAAATATCAACAGAAATTCAAATTAAAGTATATTTTAGTTTACCACAAACATTAACTTTAACCAGATTTCAAAGACAACAGATGTATTTATGAAATTACATAAGCCTACTTAAGTGGGTCAAACAATTTCAGCTAATTGCATTTATTAAGCTATACAATTAAACATTTTTTTTATTTAATTGCAAATAACATGTATTTATAGTTTACATTTCAAGAAAAAAAAATTTAGCCTTGACATATCAGCTGCTAAAATCATTCTGTTGGGAAACGTACTTAGCTATTATAAGGTGAATGTTCTTTTTTCTTTTACAAAATTCTGCGAAAAGAGCAGATTTCTTTACAGCAGCAACAAATCCACACGCACAGCTATTTACTGTAATTATGACAGGGAAATCTACTAATTTAAATAATTTAGTATGTTCTTTCAAAAATATAGCCTGTTTTTTCCATAAACAGTACTCTTTTTAAAAGTATGCTAATATGTACTTCTTTTTCACAAAAGCTTTCAAAGCAAGTTGAGCAATCACTGATACCGAGAACAGGACACAAATTCAAAGAAAACCTCTCCAAAAGTAATGCAGTTTTGAGTAAAAGACTGAGTAAATAAAAATTGTCTATAGAGCACACAGCCTTTAACAAAGTACAGAAATTAAGATCCAAGATAGACTTTCTTTGATGTAAAAAAGTGATAAAGAGCTCCTTGGAATTGTGTGGTCGGTGTTTGAGTTTGTGGTGAAAGAAATTTTCCTCTGGGAATCCTGAACCCTACGAGACGGCTTGTGCTGAAGTAAATAAACATACATAAATCTAAGTCCTTCCCATGGGAGCCTGTGAGGAATTTTTTTGTTTGCGAGTGAGTCAGTGAGCGAGAGAAAGCATGAACTGTGTTCATGTGTAAGAGCTGAAAGATTGGATAGATCTCTTTCATATCTTTTTTGAATCACAATGAATGAGAATTTAATAGATAAACTGGAATGTTTTGGATTGGTAGCTTGAACCACTCACAAACATTCTCAGGTGCTGATATCTGCTTCAGAGTCATGGCTATTTATGATACTTTCTTTAGACAAACTCCTCCAAACTAGACAGAATAACAGCAACTTATCAATCTATTAGCCTTTATGAAGTTTTTCAAATGATCAGAAGCCTATGGGGTTTTTTCCACCCCCTTTGTCACCTCCCAGGCCAAAATTGTGATTTCATCAATTTGTCCTTTGCATAAATAAATACAGTACTTCAGAATGAGTTACGGACCAAATTTTCTGTTTTAACGACAATAAATATGCATGTCATTTATTTGCATTACTCTGTAAAACATACAATTGTATTTAAAACTTATATAGGCCTATTCATAATACAAGATAAAGCACTGAAATGCCATTGTAGCTTCTTGCAGTAAATACCACTTTTAATTTGGAAGGCCTCAGAGTATCCTTCCCCTAGCACTGACCCACAGCTGGATCCCTTCGGCAGGAGAGAGGATTATAGGAGAGGATATTGGGATACTTTAGACCAGAACCAAAATGCTCTTCACACTAATATGAAGCAGACTGCAGTTCTGGTCACTACCCCTTTCTTCCCTTGTCACACACAAGCACGCAAACAACACTACCCTCCTCCCATTTGACATACAGTGTTGGGGCTACGGTCTCCACGCTCTGCTGCAGTAAACCCCATCAACAAGAGCTCATATGCATCCCTCCCACTAGGACAGAGTAATCAAAAACAGCTGCTGTGATTAACTGGGATCCCCCTAACAGTGAAAAACCATTATTTATGCTTTTGCCTTATTAGCTTTATATATATATGATTCAATCTCCTTGTCCATCTGTCTCTTGCACGTGATATCAACTATTCAAGGTTTCCTGTAACTCATATAACTGATAAATGAATAAGCATGCAGGGTAACAGAACATGCAGACAGGCCCGTTCCTGGATGATAGTGACTGAGGAAGACAAATGGATCACACACTTACAGCACACGCAATCATACACACAGAGGGCAATGGTTACATTTCTTTTGGTTGGCCTTGATACTTCAGAATGCCCAAAGTAGTGTCATGTCTGATATTGTGTAGCTCTTACTCCTACTTGATACTATGCAAAATAAACTGTTTGCCGATTGGAGATATTTCAACATTAACAATGTCTATGGCATAAATGATTTAGTTTATTGAATATTGGAATATTTAGTTTTGCAAAAAAAAAAAAAAAAGATGAGGAAAAACACACAAAAGCTACCTGACAGTGAGTACACACTAGTGCAGGGATCAGCAACCTTTTCGGCATGACGTGCCATTTTTTATTTTTATGGTTAACCACTGTGCCAACACAGCCCCCCCCCCCCCCCCACACCCCGATATAATTCTGTATTTAAACGGTACATACAGAATTTTTTATTATACGATATAAAAAAAAACGTTTTTTTAACGTTTAATCAACGTTAATGCACTGCTTTAATAGATGAACGTGCACACAGACACACACACAACACACACCACTCGCACAAAGAGATCTGAGATCGTGCTGTGCAAAAAGTAGCATTCAGAAGCTCATAAACCTATGAGTGTTGTCACGCTACTTTTATTAATCGATACTGAATTGCTACATTATATTTCTCAACAACAAAGGGGCAAAATCGCTTCATTGTCTGCAGAGAGAGACAATTTACCCCCCCCCCCCACTTTCTTTCTCTCAAAATGGCCATATTTCAGAAAATTTTTCATCACTGGATATAGCTTTAGGTCATTTAACATTTCTATGGTAAAACGTATTATTCAAAGTTGACTAATGTTAATTGATTTGCAGCTTCATCTTACCTCACTCTCTTTAACGTTAAACTGACGCTTCGCGCTCTGCTTCTGTGAACAGTAAACCCCGCCTACTTTGATCTGATTGGCCATCTCAGTCATTTTGACATTGACGAGTGCTGTTAGACTGAGGCTTTGATCTGAAGCACCTAGTATGTGTAGTGTTTGCACGTGCATCCATGCAAGTTAATTCTCACACTTTAATAGTATTTGTAGCTCCTAACAGGCTGTGTGACTTTGAGAAGTTATTACATCAAACTGTACGTCATTATACAGTTTTCCTTATTGCTTGCGTGCCAGCGATTATCCCTCTGCGTGCCACTGTTGGCACGCGTGCCGTAGGTTGCCAACCCCTGCACTAGTGTTTTTAAATAAAATGATTATTCACTTACTAACTACAGCCACTTATTTCCTTAATACTTTTTTTTTCCAGTGTTTCTTTTAAAATTGGTTACATGAATGTTTCAGTCACTCCCTTATGTTGACTGTCACTTATTTAAAGGGGTCATGTGATGCTATTTCATTATTTTGTGTATTGTAACAGAATATGTTGACATGCTTTAATGTTAAAAGAAACACACATTATTATACTATACATTATTGTAGGTCCTCTATGCCCTGCCTTTCTCAAACACGTCATTTTCTACAAAGTCCCTCCTTCTGACAAGCACAGTCTGCTCTGATTGACCAATTGACCCAGTGCATTGTGATTGGCCGAACACCACAAGCATTCGTTGAAAATGTAACACCCCTTTCCATAATCACAAGCTTCATCTTTCAAAGTAAATGTGAAGGAAGTTAA
Organism: Carassius carassius; assembly: GCF_963082965.1. Lineage (NCBI taxonomy): Eukaryota > Metazoa > Chordata > Actinopteri > Cypriniformes > Cyprinidae > Carassius > Carassius carassius. The sequence continues at coordinate 19,661,578 of NC_081781.1, forward strand.
TAATGTCCTTAGTATAACCACCAGTTCAAGCCATAAAGTTGCTGATTAAGAAATGCCAGACTGTCGTAGCAAAGTCATAATTACCTCCTCTCCTAGGTTCACAAAACAGTTGTCTATAAAATGTGTTGCTGATCTGTTATAAGTAATCTTAAAGATTACTAATGCATCTTCTACTGGAAGGCCAAATAAAGTGCTTTTGCTTCTGCCTAGTTACACACAGCATCTCCCTGACATGGCTGCTTCAACACTAACTATGGATACTGATACCACGCCTTCTTTCTTTGCGTGAACATTTGGGCGGCATTATGCAAATATTTCCATATAGTGACATAGACATGTGGGGGCGTGTTTGAACGAGCCATTTTAGGAGGGCTTGCATGAGTCTTAACTTTGATAAGGAATATGTCTTTGGTTTTGAGACTTTAGTCTTTGCAACTTTAGGGATCTTATCCATGCACAATCAGCTTGCAACACTCCAAACAGGAAGGAAAACTTGAAATCACATCATATGACCCCTTTAATTCATAAATGTATCATTGTGTTTCAATGTGAAGTACTCATAACGATAACTTATTATGCCTGAATAAATCATACTTTTGAACAAATAGGTTTAGTAAACTAATTTAGTTATTCAATACTAAACACAATAACTTAATGTTTTGAGTGAACTGATTGAATGAACAATCCAATTAATCACTCATAATGAGAGTCACTTGTCTTACTCCTCATAAAATCAGTATTTTTTGAACAAATCAGTTTAGTAAATGATTTAGTTAATCAATAATAATTACATTATTACATTTCTGAATAAATTAATGTTTTGAATGAACTGGTTAAATGAACCAGTGATATGAATCACTCATATTGACAGTCACTTGTTTTAGTCCTCAGTAAATCAGCTCTTTTGAATGAATCAGTTGAAATGATTCAGTTAATCACTCATGACATATTCATTTGTTACATTCCTCAGTAAATTTTGAATGAATGTGAGTAAATGATTCATAAAGAGATTCAGTCATAAAGACAGTCACTTGTCTAATTCCTGAAAGAATCAGTGTTTTTGGGAAAAAAATGGATGAATGGATGACTCACTCATGAAGACAATCATTTGATATGTTCAAGAAGGACTCAGTGTTTTGAAAAGTTGGTTGAATGAATGATTCAGTGACCTACTCAAAAAGACACTGACTTGTTTTGCTCCTAAATGAATCAGCGTTATGAAAGAATCTGCTCTATTCTAACCATTTAACACAATTTTGCTACTCTGCTTGTGATCAGATCATTTTAAGCTGCTAAACTCCGGGAAAGTTTTCACTCCAGTTATCCAGTAAGCAAATGCATTCAAACAATCCATTCAAAACAGTGTTAATATAAAGGAAAACCTGGCTGATTACATCGGAGGTGGCAGAGAGAACAGAGACTTGTTGTGTTTTTAGTGTGTTTCACTTTAAAACACGAGTTCTGTCATATTCTGTGATTGTCTCTGAAGAGCACAACCTCTCACACATCACACGTGATGTATGAAGTACAGACTGAACGGATTGCCAACACATCCCACCACTGTATGGCCAGATGAGATACAATCTATTTTTTCTTGACTGGATAACCAGTCTCGCTGGTAAAGTTTTGATGGATGAAGCCTGCAATCAATGTAAAGACGGTTGCGGGGGTGTACAGGAGTTGTACAGTAAGCACATGTGAGTCCGTTATATCAATGCAATGCGAGGTTGGTTTAGTTTTTTTTTTTCACATTGTTTGGCATTTCCATTTGGTCCTATTCGTTATAGCAACTTAACTTCTTCAAAACTATAAAAAGGCTCTTTGCTGTTGCACTATACACACTATAAAATTCAGATTTTTTTCCTTCTTTTTTTTCTTTCTTATGAGCATATATTGGCTCCTTTTATCATTTGGTCCTTGGGTGTCCTTTTGGAGTTTCTAAGTGTCCTTTTTTGAAAAGACGTTTAAATTTATCTTGAAAATGTCACAGTGTCTGGGTTGTGTTCCCTGGGTTTCCACTAGGTGTCCTCCTTTCTCACGGTGTCTGTCTCCTTATCACTTCCTGTTCCCTTATTTGGTCACCTTCCTCCTGTTTAGTAATTGATTGTTCCCCACCTGTCTCCTGTTCCCTCATTATCCTTCTGTGTATTTATACCCGGTCTGTCTGAGTCTGTGTTACGGAGTCCTTGTTTAATGTCCTATAGTTATTTCATGTCCGTCGCTTCTTGCCTTGCCTTGCCTTACCTTGTCTTCGTGTCTTGTTTAAGTTATGTTTGGATATACCGGTTTTGACCCTGCCTGGACTGTTTACCCATTTGGATTACCCTTTGAATAAATAACTTACCTGCTATTGGTTCCCTCTCCTGTGTTATCTGTAACACCCAACGTGACAGAAGGACTCCGTCACACTAGGAACCAGCGGTATGTCGTTTTTCCGTTCCCCAGCCAAGATGGCGGAGCAGCGAACCAAGTACCTTCGGCTTATCGCCCTCCGCCAAGAGGGCAATGAAGTGGGGGCCCTGGCTCAGGTGTTCTGGTCCCTGGCCGAGGGCATGGGCTACAACGATGCGGCCCTCAAGGACTATTTTAATGGCGGGCTGGATGATCCAGTGTCTCAGGAGGAGATGGCGCAGTTAGAGACACTGGAATTCTGGGAATTCGTGCGCTACCTGCAGCATCGGCTTCGGTGGGATGCCCCAGCCACTTCTGTCTCTTCCGGCGGGGTGCTCGTCAGCCCAGCACCACTGCCCAGGATGGCTACCAGCCAAGCGCCACAACCCAAGATGGCCGCCAGTCCAGCACCACTGCCCAGGATGGCTACCAGCCAAGCACCACAGCACAAGATGGCCGCTAACCCAGCGCCAATGCCCAAATTGGCCACCGTTCCAGTGCCACAGCCCAAGATGGCCGCCAGCCCAGCGCCAATGCCCAAATTGGCCACCGGTTCAGCTCCACAGGCCAAGATGGCCGTCAGCCTAGCGCCACAGCACCAGATGGCCGTCAGTCCAGCGCCACAGCACAAGATGGCCGTCAGTCCAGCGCCACAGTACAAGATGGCCGCCAGTCCAGCGCCACAACCCCAGATGGCCGCCAGCCCAGCACCACAGTACAAGATGGCCGCCTGTCCAGAGTCATGGCCCAAGATGGCTGCTTGCCCAGCGCCGCTGCACAGGATGAGAGTCTCAGCTGACCCTCCGGAGTCGAGTCAGGTTCCAGTTGACCCTCCTGAGTCGATTCAGGTGCCAGTTGACCCTCCAGAGTCGATTCAGGTGCTTGAGTCAGGTGCCAGTTGACCCTCCAGAGTCGATTCAGGTGCTCGAGTCAGGTGCCAGTTGACCCTCCAGAGTCGAGTCAGGTGCCAGTGAACTCTCCAGAGTCGAGTCAGGTGCCAGTGAACTCTCCAGAGTCAGGGCTAGTCACCGCTGATCCTCCAGAGTCAGGGCTAGTCACCGCTGATCCTCCAGAGTCAGGGCTAGTCACCGCTGATCCTCCAGAGTCAGGGCTAGTCACCGCTGATCCTCCAGAGTCAGGGCTAGTCACCGCTGATCCTCCAGAGTCAGGGCTAGTCACCGCTGATCCTCCAGAGTCTGGGCTAGTCACCGCTGATCCTCCAGAGTCTGGGCTAGTCACCGCTGATCCTCCAGAGTCTGGGCTAGTCACCGCTGATCCTCCAGAGTCAGGGCTAGTCACCGCTGATCCTCCAGAGTCAGGGTTAGTCACCGTTGACCTTCAAGGACTGAGTCAAGTCACCGGTGACCTTCAAGGACTGAGTCAAGTCACCGGTGACCTTCAAGGACTGAGTCAAGTCACCGGTGACCTTCAAGGACTGAGTCAAGTCACCGGTGATCTTCAAGGACTGAGTCAAGTCACCGGTGATCTTCAAGGACTGAGTCAAATCACCGGTGATCTTCAAGGACTGATTCAAGTCACCTCTGATCTTCCTTGAACAAAGGCAAGTCACCTCTGATCTTCATGAACAAAGGCAAGTCACCATTGAACTTCATGAGCAAATGCAAGTCACCAATGATCTTCATGAGCAGTGTCAGGCCAGCACGAATCTTCTGGAGTCCAGTAAGGACACCAGGGAATTACCAGAGTTTCGTCGTCCCGTTGGTCCAGCCGCACGGAGGTCTGCTCCGCCTCGGGGGGCTCTGGTCCTGACCACATGGCTGTGGTGGTCTTCTGCTCCGCCCTGGGGGCCTTCCGCCCTGACCACACGGCTGTGGGGGTCTTCCGCTCCGCCCTGGAGGACTCTGGCTTCGTCCACAAGGACGTGGTGCTCCTCTGCTCCGCCCTGGGGAGCTTCCGTCCTGACCACATGGTTGTGGTGGTCTTCTGCTCCGCCCTGGGGGGCTTCCGTCGTGGCCACACAGTTGTGGTGGTCTTCTGCTCCGCCCTGGGGGGCTTCCGCCTTGGCAACACGGCTGTGGTGGTCTTCTGCTCCGCCCTGGGGGGCGCCACATGATGTCCTTATGGATTTCTGTTTTGTGTTTCTTGGTTTCTGTTATGTTTCTGTCTGTTCCCCTCAGTGAGTCTGGCCCTCCGTCCCTCCCCCTGAGTCTCCACCTGTCCGCCTCCTTCCTGGTCTGTGTCGTGTCTTGTCGTGGAGCGTCTGGGAGCCGCTCCGTAGAGGGGGGGTCCTGTCACAGTGTCTGGGTTGTGTTCCCTGGGTTTCCACTAGGTGTCTTCCTTTCTCACGGTGTCTGTCTCCTTATCACTTCCTGTTCCCTTATTTGGTCACCTTCCTCCTGTTTAGTAATTGATTGTTCCCCACCTGTCTCCTGTTCCCTCATTATCCTTCTGTGTATTTATACCCGGTCTGTCTGAGTCTGTGTTACGGAGTCCTTGTTTAATGTCCTATAGTTATTCATGTCCGTCGCTTCTTGCCTTGCCTTGCCTTGCCTTGCCTTACCTTGTCTTCGTGTCTTGTTTATGTTATGTTTGGATATACCGGTTTTGACCCTGCCTGGACTGTTTACCCCTTTGGATTACCCTTTGAATAAATAACTTAACTGCTATTGGTTCCCTCTCCTGTGTTATCTGTAACACCCAACGTGACAGAAAAAAGCTTGCAGAAAATAAAGATTTTTCAGAATCACTCTTCAATCTGGTTTACCTTAAATTTTACTTTAAAATTTGGTTTAGTTTGCTGCATAAAGCAAATGACAAAATAAATATTTGAAACAAGATAAATTGTCTATGCTTAATTTCATGAAAAGGTGTGAAGTGCTTTCAAACGATTTATTGCAATTAATCACACCTTTTTTCTGTGATTAATCACACACTTATCATAAAATTATGCATATACCATTTATACTGTTCAATACATTAATTTTGTCACTGTTTACTATATCTACCAAAGTTCTCACAAAACTGTATTTTCTACATGCTTCTTTCAAGATAAATTTAGATTTCTCTAAAAAAAGTAAATTAGGTAGACTCTAAAAGGACGCCAAAGAACCAAATGATATAAGAAGTTCATAACGGATACATTTATGCACATTGTCCAAATACAGCAACATGCACACGACAAATCAAAACATTATCCTGAATCAGACTCCTGTACATCACCACAATCACCTTTACCTTGAATGCAATCCTCAACCATCAAAACTAGAGAGAGAGAAAGAGAGAGTCAACAGAGTCAAGTACAATGATACAAAATTATGTTAGCAAAAGCAAATTGGGTAATCAATGCATTGCTGATAATGGCTACACTACAGATGCCTCAGCTGAGCAGCTGGTCGGCCTGCTTCTGTTGTTAATTCCACTGGTCTTCAGAGATTTAGAGCTCATTGTGTTTTATGTGGTTTTGTGGTGCTTACACACACAGAGCTGCCTGTAAATCTCCTGACACAATAGACACCACTGCAAACGTCTCACAGGGAAGACACAAGCTGCCCTCTCAGGGCACATTTCATTCATTACAGCTCTCTACATGAGGTGTAAATCAAGTCTTCAGAGACGAAGCCATGGCTGTTCAATGACCCATTAAGACTCTGCTCTGTTCCCACATTAACAAACTGCCCACGTTGTTTACTTATGCATATGAGCCCATATGAGAGGAGAATACTTAGAAATGCCCTGAGCATCTGTCTAATTTGACCATCATGCAGGTACTTTATCTTTGCAGTGAAGACATCTGGAAGTCATTTCTCTAACCAGGCAATGGATGGTTTACACAGAACCTGTTGCTGCAAACCTTGGCAAGTCAAGCAAACTGTAACGTTGATATAACACAGGGCATTCGGTGTAATCATATATGATATACGTAATAATATACGACAACATGATCCTCTACAATAAACTTTAGGTCACAGTTGGTGGGATACTGCACACTGAAATTTCCCAGAATCACAATTGAGCATCCAAATATTTAGATTTAATCTTGAATACTGATTTACCACAGCCAACACTGATCTTGATGATACTGATTATGTCAAATCACAGAGTTGATGTTGTCACGGGCAGTAAAGAGGCAGAAAATAATAAAAATACAATCTGGTGCAGCAGGCTATTTTTTTTTATTAATATACACACCCACCCACACACACAGACACACACACACACACACATGTATATATATATATATACATGTGTGTATATATATGGTTTAAATTAACATTTAAGATTAAATGTAATGCATTTTTCAATTTATGAAAGAATTTCTACAGAAAAATACATAAATATAGACAATAAGACACAATATTCAGACCCCCAAGACCTTTTTATATTTTATATAAAAATGTAAAGATTTAAAAACATATTTGAATATTTAAAATTGGATGTATTTATTTTTCAAATTATGATAACGTTTATATAGATGAATACATAATTTGACAATATTTACTAATATGACAATATTTAAACTGTTCATTTCCTTTTTGTGCCAACAACGGCATAAATTCATAATTAAGTAGATATTTTGACAATGTTCAGACCGTTTTTTTTTCATTTTGTATGACAAGGGTCTAGATGTAAATTCTGTCTCTAATGTGCTCTTATTCATAAAAAAAATAGTTATAATTTAAATAAGTAAATAAATAAAATACGTTTTTAATTTCAAACTAAAACTTATTCAAAAGAAAATATTGGAATAATTATATATTTATATATAATTATTATAATAATATTGATTAATCCCCTTTTAATCCCCCTTTGATAAGGGCCAAGATACATTCTTTCTTAAATGTGTTCATGTGTTAAAAAAATAGTATATACTATATATAACTACAGGCATGTAGCCAGGATTGAGAGGCTTGAGGAGTATCTGGTTTCGGCCTCAGTGCCAGCGCAGTTCAGTTTCACTGTGTCTGGCTGAATGAAAGTCTACCAGGAAAACTGTGTTAGAAAGGGCCGCTCACCAGCTATGGGTTGGATGACTTTATCATACATGTTGTTGATTTGTGTGCCTCTGACAAGTTCAGGTTTATTTGCTGATTTAGGTAATGTGAAACAGTGAGGAGCAAAGTGGCACACATAAACACACACACACACATACAAACAATTTGCCCTAGAGTATAAATCATGCAGTGCCCAATATAACGTGCAGTTTGCATGATTGCAGAGACTTCTATGATAAAATTATGCAAAAAAGTTTTATGAACTACATGCGGCACCAGAAGCCTGTGTCCCAGACCTCACCACATCATATATGCTAAACAAGGATGTCTCAACATTATAAAGTAAAAAAAAATATAGGTACACACAGTTTTAGAAATTGTAATTTAAATCATTGAAAGATGTTCAGAAAGATCAGCTTGTTTTAGGCAGGGAAGGGTGTACAAATGGGGGTGATCTTACCTGGTGTTCAGCCAGATGTAAAAGCAGGCCGTCTCTCCGTTCACATCTCCTCCTCCATCTCTCCTTCTCTCTCGCTCTTGGCTTGATTAAGGGATGAGACCAAAGTCCTGAGATCAAAGACAATAATATGTGACTCATGACAGCCAATCCACACCCTGGTGCCGTGTGTGTTCACAGAAGCATGTGTGTATGTAATGTAATGGGAGAAAAATCAAAGACTTAAGAATATCTGTGTCAAATACATACCGATATTTGAAAGAATATTCCAGTAATGTGGTTATATTATAGTGAAGGAAGGCAAACAGGAGGGCAAATCTGTATCATGTACTTTAAGAACAAAGTAAGTCATTTTCTCAGTGAGTTATGAGGGGTATGTTGAAAATACAGCAAACGCAAAAAAATTCCTGCACATACACATAAACACATACTGACATAAACACAAATATAAATGACCTTCAAACTAAATCAAACAAACATGATTTGACTTACCATGGCAAAACTTCCCTTAGTGGTGGAACAGTTTATCTAAAAAAATTAATTAGTTTTTTTTTACTCTTACCCTCTCATTTGATTTCTTTGCAACTCAGATATTTGAATGAATCTTTAAGCATGATTTTGCATACTGGCAACTTTATTGATATAGTTATTTTTCCAGCATTTATTTAATCAAAAATACCGTAAAAATGGTAATACTGTAAACTTTTTCTACAAATAAAACCACTTTGTATCTGAATATATTTTGAAATTATATTATATTAAAATTATATATTTTAAAATAAATTTGAGTGGTGGAAAAGCACAGAAATCATACTAACATGCTGATATAGTTCTTAAGAAACATTTTTTTTTTTAAATTATGATCAGTTTAAATCGTGTGCTGCTTGATATTTTTTTTTTGTGGCAGCTACACTTTTTTTTCTTTGATGAATGGAAAATGAAAAGAATAGCAATTGTATGGCTGACATACACGTATGACATACACGTATATGAAAATTATTACATTCTCCTATACCTTTCCTAGTGATATTTAGTGCCAGTTTATCAGGAAGTGACAATTTTGTTCTCTCTTACTTGTTGTATGGAAACGTTGCTTAATTTGCAAATGTTTTATGCGATATTCCAGTTTTGCGCATTAGTTAAATTTGCATCTTTGGAAGGAACCAAAGCTATTTTCAGATTTAATCGCAACCACTTGCTTATCAATTTATACAAAGATACAAATAGATGCAGTTGATGGTAATACAAATTAAAATAAAAACTCTTGAGAAAAGGACTTTGAAAGTCACAAAATTTCCAAATATGAGACCCATCAATGGTCTTTTGCAATATGAGATGATTCAGTGCCTGTTGATAATTTCTCACAAACATCCCTTAGGGATTCAAACTGAGTTGTTAAGAAAGTTCTTGGATAAGACCTCCCATTGCCTCCCTCCTCCCATTTCCCAGGCTATCCAGGTCTGCTGTGCTTCTTCCCAAAATCCCCAATGATGGCATTCTGTTGTGCTGTGCTTAGGCTTTATTCTTCCAAGAAAACGGGCTTCTGGTCATAACCTTCTTGACCTAACAAGCAGTTTTCTAGGTAAAATGAGAACAAGGCCTAAACTGTAACATATCTACAATATTCTGTATATCTCCAACTCACAGTATTGGTTCCACAAACAATCATTAAACTGCAATGTGTGCAGAATTACAACAGTCCATCATTGTCGTTGTAATCATAGGGCTTGAAGAGAAAGAAGAAGAGGCATGTTGGGATTAAAACAACAACAATAACTAAAAACACTTTCCCTTTCATACAGTGCTGTTGTAACAAGCACAAGCAATTAACTTTGTAGGAGTTAAGTATTTAGTCATCTTTACACAGCTAAGTTAAGGCTGCCCTTTGCCTGCTCAAAATTAAGTGTAAATGCAAAATGCCATATAAAAACTAAATTATGGCTGGTGTATACCATTATACAAATTGTATTTGTTATGTAAATGCATTCATACCACCTCCAAGCAATATTAAACAGACCGTGACTCTAAATACCACTTCAGAAGTGCCACCTTGACATTTGATATTTGATGAATGCTTTGTGTTTAGCGTGTTTCCCATCAAAAATAAAATTCTCTTCAACTGTTTAGATGAGTTCAGAATGAGGCGCACCTGGCCTAGATAGAATATCTATGAGATATAAATTAGACAGATGTCATCAAGACATATTCTTAGAATTAAGACATTATTATTAGATTAATGTTGAGTAATGAACTGTGGTGTACGTTTATTGGCTCCCACAGAAATACACTCTCTGTGAACCAGAGGGGAAGCCAGTTTACTCACCTCATACCCAGACTCACAGCACAGAGCATTACATAGCCATCAAAAGCCTGCAGTAACTGATCAAATATTTATTTTACAAGACCAGGGGCCACAAACCAACAATGAAATGTGTCTAAATACAATTCTCTGGAAGCAAGACGTTTTATAGGGTGGAGTTATGAGGAAAACACTCACTTAGGATCATTACATTTGCATCAGATGTATCGATCCCCCGAGGAAGAATACCACTTATTCTCCACTATAGAAGAGGAAGAATGTTTTAAACTTGTTAAATCATCTAAACCAGTGTTGCCATGAAAAAAATCCCTTTTTAATATTTTTAAATTGTTAAAATGTTCAAAAAACACATCTATTACATAATATCCATTTCTGATGTCGCCTATAATTAGAGATGCACTGAAATTCCGACTGACAAATATTAGTTCACCGCTCAGGTTTTACTTTCACGTGGTGTGATGCTCTGTGTATTATCCCTCTATATGCATGTGCACAATACTCAGTCGCTCCACTTATATGCTGTTCATGCTCGTCGGAATAGCAAACTCCACTCAAAAATCGATGTATTTGTTGTAACATGATGTGTGGTATATGGGCAACTCTGTTAACACTCTTATTTATTAATCTGTTAACCACGTTATGCTCTCGTGTACTGCTTCTAATAGTTTTCTAGGACTAAACATTATTTGGATAATTGGTAAAAAACATACAACAACTAAATCTCTTAATAGCCCTACTACTCTTAAACCTGAAAAACTAAAACGCAATTTATTTCATTTGTAGGCCTGTCATTATTTTTTATTTTTGCTATCTTATTTTATTACTGACTGGTTATTGTCATTTTTTATTCACGTCAAAGTTTGAAATCAAGCGCTACTGCAACAAAATTGTCCCACTTTAAAATAAAAAATATACTGAGTGAGTAAAATTTGTGCCAACATGACAAAAAAAAATAAAAATAATAATATAATATTAAAAACATCTATATAAAAAAACATTATAATATAATATAATAAAACATTATTTTCTGCAGTTCTTTCCAGCTGTACCAAAAATATTTACTTTTCAAAGTATAGTATCAAAGTTAGAAATTCAAATATTGTGACAAAATTAATTTTGTACGGTGCCATAAATTTGTTAAAATTTCCAAAGGGTGCCGCAACTCAAAAAAGGTTGGGAAAACACTGATCTAAACCAACAACATGTATGTTAGACCTTATTCCATCAAAGCTCCTAAAAGAGGTGCTTCCAGAAGTCATAGATCATCCTTTGACTATTATTAATTTGTCATTGTCATTAGAATATGTCCCCAAAACCTTTAAAAACTGGCTGTTATTAAGCCTCTCATTAAAAAACCCACAACTTGAATCCTAAAGATCTAGTTAATGACAGACCGATCTCAAATCTAATTTTTCTGCCAAAGATACTAGAAAAGGTAGTATCCTCACAATTATATTCCTTCTTGGAGAAAAAATTTATTTGTGGGGATTTCCAGTCAGAATTTAGACCATATCATAGTACTGAGACTGCTCTCATTAGTTACAAATGACCTGCTCTTATCATCTGATCATGGTTGTATCGACCTATTAGTGCTACTGGATTTTAGCACATATTAACCATATTTTTTAATTGACTAGAAAACTTTGTTGGCATTAGTGGAAATGCATTAGCATAGTTAAAATTGTACTTATCTGACAGCCATCAGTTCGTAGCAGTAAATGAATAGGTATCATATCTATCAAAAGTGCAGAATGGAGTACCACAAGGCTCAGTACTAGGGCCATTACTTTTCACACTTTACATGTTACCTTTGGGAGATATCTTCAAGAAACACGGTGTTAAGCTTTCACTGTTATGCTGATGACACTTAGCTCTATATTTCTTTGAAAAACTAACGGAATGCACATTTTCTTACTGCTAAATTCTGAAAAAAAAACAGGTTTCATTTATTTATTAATTAAATGCTTTTAAGCATTTGAAATGCTTGTTTTTAACAAAACATGTAAATACTCAGTACATATCAAATTATCTGCAATAACAGGCAAAGCAATAGTGAGCACATAATAATAAAAAAAATATTAGCATCTTTATTGTTTGGTTTCTGTATAGACTTGAACGTTAACCTCTCTCATAAATATTACATGCACAAATCACAAAATATACAGCTAATGACATTTATGAACGAGGAAAATACACAGCAAAAAATAGTTCATTGGACCTGTTACTACAACTTAAATAAATGCATTATAACAAGTTTAAAATTCAAGAATTTTAACTTTTAATTAAACCTCAAGTTGCAACATTATTTTGATGAGTTCTGTTGACATAATAATGTTGACCAATAAATTAACTTAATACTGCATTTAATGTCAAATAATGTTTTTTTTTTTTTTTTTTATAAGTTAACTTGATAAAATGATCTTGTTAGCTTTGGGAATTGGATTGTAATTTTGTAGTTCCCTGCATAGGACCAGACTGAGAGTGTTTCCCGTCACAAATACAATTATCTGCAACTGTTTAGATTTCTTCAGAATGAAGCACACCTGGCCTAGATAGAATATCTATGAGAAATAAATAAGACAGATGTCATTAGGACATATTGTTAGAATTATGACATTATTATTAGATTAATGTTGAGTAATGAACTGTGGTGTAAGTTTATGGGCTCCCACAGAAATACACTCTCTGTGAACCAGAGGGGAAGACAGTTTAGTCACCTCATACTCAGAGTCACAGCGCAGAGCATTACATAGCCATCAAAAACCTGCAGTAACAAGCTTTTCTTATCAAATATTTATTTTACAAGACCAGAGGCCACTGATCAACACTGAAATGTGCCTAACCACAATTCTCTGGTAGCAAGATGTTTTATAGGGTGTATTTATGGAGAAAACACTCACTTAGGATCATTACATTAGCATCAGATTAGTGCGCTATCGATCCCCTGGAGAAGAATTCCACTCATTCTCCACTATAGTAAAGGAGGAATTTTATATACTTGTTAAATCATCTAAACCAAAAACATGTAAGTTACAGCCTATTCCATCTAAGCTCCTAAAAGAGGTGCTTCCAGAAGTCATAGATCCTCCTCTGACTGTTATTAATTTGTCATTGTCATTAGAATATGTCCACAAAACCTTTCAAACTGGCTGTTATTAAGCCTCTCATTAAAAAAAAAAACACAACTTGACCCCAAAGATCTAGTTAAATACAGTCCAATCTTGTGAAAGATACTAGGAAAGGTAGTATCCTCACAATTATATTCGTCCTTAGAGAAAAATATTATCTGTGAGAATTTTCAGTCAGAATTTAGACTGCTCTCATTAGAGTTACAAATTACCTGCTCTTATTATCTCATCATGGTTGTATCTCTCTATTAGTGCTACTGGATCTTAGCGTTATGTTCGACACCATTGACCACAAAATTTTTTTAATAGACTAGAAAACTTTGTTGGCATTAGTGGAAATTCATTAGCACGGTTTAAATCGTATTTATCTGACTGCCATCAGTTTGAGGTATCATATCTATCACAAGTGCAGTATGGAGTACCTCAAGGCTCAGTACTAGGGCCGTTACTTTTTTACATGTTACCCTTGGGAGATATCATCAAAAAACAGTGTTAGCTTTCACTGTTATGCTGATGAAACTTGAAGCCCTATATTTCCTTGTGCCCTGGCAAAACATAACAAATTGGAAAAACTAACGGAATGCATAGTCGATATAAAAAACTGGATGACGAGTAATTTCTTACTGCTACATTCATAAAAAAACAGAGTTTTTATTTATCTATTAATTATATGATTTTTAAGCATTTGAAATTTCAGTTTATATATATATAAGTTTTTCTCTTTGGCCTATGTGATTATATGGCAGGACTTTTATTTTGATGGTGCTGAGAGCGGCAGCACCTGAGTGCACACAGTGCTCACACTCTCTCTCTTGTTTGTCGTCGTTGTTAACAGTTCTGTTTAATACAGATAGAAGTCTGTCTAATAATCAGATAGAATGGTTAAACAAAGGAATTAATGTATACAGAAAGTATTATAACAATTGATTTTATATAGGCCTATTAGTAATAGAAAGGCAAACATTATAATACTGTCCCGGTTGGTAAACCGTGACCTCGGGGTGTTTGCACTTTGTGGTGAAGTTTGTGTGTTTCGCGTCTGCGCTGATTAGTTTGTGGGCGTCTCCGCTAATTGTCATCAGCAACAGCTGTCACTCATTACTCATCCCCTATATATTGGCTTGTCTCACGTCTTGTGTTTGTGAGATCGTTGTGTCATGTCGTTTACCCTGTTTGTCAGCTTCAGTGTTGTCTGCGTTGGATGTCTGTGTTTTCCCAGAACCTCATCCACTCTACGCACTTCCACTCAGCTAAAAACACTTACCTTCGGCTCTATTCCCCACAGTTCCTGTGCCATCTTCTCCTGCTGCCTTCTTACCGCCATCATCCGGATTCCTCACCTCCTCACCACCACCTTGGATTATCGTCTTCTCAGTCTCATTGTTCCCTCGTGTTTGTTTGTTTATTCCTTTTCATTAAAACTGTTAACTCGCATTTGTTTCCAGCCTTTCCTTCACCCCTCCGTCACAAATACTTTCTCGTTTGCCGTCAACATTAAGCAAATACACATTAATATAATTTAAACAAATCTTTGAATGACTAATGAACATTTAATTTCACAAACCTTGCGAATTTAGTCAAATCTAGGCATGGGCAGATTGGTTTCAAGGTATACCGCGGTTTGAAAATGTTACGGTTTCAAAACCACTCGAGAGTCGAGAGTAACACTGACCCCTCCTCCTCCTGTTATTGCGAGCGAGCGGTCAGTCATGTGTGTGTAGGATGACCGAACTTAAGGCTCGTGTACACTTCACATTCAGTGTTCCTTTCAGTCTCGCACACAGCTACGTCCCCACAGCTTTCAAAAGTATACTCAACCGCAGATGAGCACAGACAGATTAGCTCATATGTGCAGTACCACGGGGTGCGCGGCTATGCGCGAGCCTTCACCGTCGGGATTACGATTCTTAACGTAATCCCGACGGTGCGCGGACGGACAAAGAATACTTTGGCCTTTGCCTTATTTCAAACTCTCTGTTCTGGATGTGCACACTGTCATTTATGTGATAATATGAAGTATGTTAACGGCTGTTAACACAGGCCAGAGACACTGAAGACGGACACACAGAAAAATACTGTAGCAGGCAGATCACTCACTGTTCATGATGCACGAACTATTGGAAGAAAATCCTCAATATTGATTTGGGGGTTTATATGAATGTGTTTCTGAGGGGAGCTGACTGTCTTCTGAAAAGTTTACGTGGTATAATTTTACAAAGCTTGTCAGAACATTGTGTTTTAGCTACAAAAAAGGGTTATTATTAAATCAAATTATTTGTATGATTATTGATATGTATGATAAATGATATGAATTATATAACTAAAATTAATTAATTAACTTATTACAGATTATTACAGATTTAGATTAAATAAAGATGTCAGTCTTTAATTTTTTTTAGGAAACAAATCAAAGAAAAAAAAATTCTACTGTTTATAATATTCTGCATGTTGCTAAAAAACTAATTATATTGTGTCCAGCGGAGAAAAAAAAGGATTGAATTCTATTTATAATATATGTATATATATTTTTTACCCAGTCATTTAAAAATAACACATTTCAGAGCTGTAACAACAATACCGTGAAACCGTGACATTTTTGCTTAAGGTCGTCATACCATCAAAATCTCATACCAGCCCATACCTAGTCAAATCCAGCCCTGAGATCTTGTTAAATGTGCATTTTTATCCAGCATGATCACGTGTTCTCTGCGTGATAGTCAGTCCGTGTGAATTGAATGCTTTAAACTTTAAGTCGCGATTTCAAATTATGTATGTATTCAAAATATATAGATATATTTTTTTATTAAGTTAACTTGACAAAATAATCTTGTTAGCTTTGTAAATTGGACTGTAAATTTGTACTTCTCTGCATGATTTGCATAGGACCAGATAAGGGGTATAAATATTAAAATTGTTATTTTTTATTGAAAATGTTTATTGCTGTTGCGTTTGACATTTTAAGAAGTTTCTGCTATTGAAGTACTTGTGGTTACCATTGTGCAGAAGAGTAGACCACAAAAAGGTAAACACTTTTGACTCTATGAGCAATGTCTTCCCTAAAGCCAAAGGCAAGTAATATCTCGCTTCTTCATTATATTTACATGCCAAGTAAGTTATATTTAGCATATATGTTTGCTAGCTGTTGATTTTAAAAATCAAAAAAGATATTGATATTGATTGGTTCCAGGCCCACAGACCCATTAATGTAGCAAAATTATGTTTTATGCTACAAATGGTTAAGTCCTTAATTATTACATTCTTCTAACTCAATGAAAAATTATTTCATTAGAAGTTGTCAAAGTGTTGATGCAAAGTGTTGCATTATTACTACTTAAATAATTGAAATAAAGTAATAATGCTTTCACACTCATACTATAACTATGGCACAGATGCCCTCTAAATGGCACACATGTATACTGACATACTCTCTGCAAAAGTTTTACACATTGTTCTATAAATAAAAAATAAATACATGCAAATGATTACAGAAACTCAATGTTTGCCCTTTTCATGACTTTCTATGACATCTAAAGTCTAATAAAATGTTATGATATGGATTAATATTTTTAAGGAAAAAATAAGTTTAATATAATAAGTAAATAAGTAATAAATTTTTCATTGTGTTGTACCTGTCTGTACAGGAAATGCTGTAGCGTGTGCCATGGAGAGGAAAAAAGGAAGTATGACCTTACAATGTTGTAGCGTTAGCCATGGAGAGGTAGAGTTACACAGAGCCTGCAGGAAAAGATGAAGCTTTAGTTTTCTCATGTAGTACCACTTAAATCAAAATGTCATACATGTGGTTCCCATTACTCACGATTTGTTGGCCGTGCTCACTTGAGAGATTCTGTTTCTTCTCCTTAACCTTGTCGACTGCGCACTTTGTCATATGCGGGAACAGAATTTCATGGAAACTGCAATTGTCAAGAAACAGTTGCAGGAAACTTTTTGTGGATTCACAGGCTAAATTGATGCTCAATTACCAGACGCCACCTGATTCAAATATTCCACCAACGTTAAATAGTAATGACTTTATGAATTTCCTCACTGATAAAATAGATAACATTAGAAATACAATAGCGAATGTAGATTCTACAGCGTCTAACACTTCAGTTTCATCCATCGCACCCAAAGATAAACTGCAGTGCTTTACAAATATAGGACAGGAAGAGCTAAATAAACTTATCACTGTATCTAAACCAACAACATGTTTATTAGATCCTGTACCCACTAAATTACTAAAAGAGCCGTTACCTGTAGCCGAAGAACCGCTTCTCAATATCATTAACTCGTCGTTATCTTTAGGTCACGTCCCAAAACCATTCAAGCTGGCGGTTATCAAGCCTCTTATTAAGAAACCAAAACTAGATCCTAGTGTACTGGCAAATTATAGGCCTATTTCAAATCTTCCATTTATGTCTAACATTTTAGAAAAAGTTGTGTCTGCTCAATTGAGCACCTTCCTGCATAAAAATGATCTGTATGAAGAATTTCAGTCAGGTTTTAGGCCCCACCATAGCACAGAAACTGCACTTGTTAAAATTACAAATGACCTGCTTCTTGCGTCAGATCAAGGCTGCATCTCATTTCTAGTCTTACTTGATCTTAGTGCTGCGTTCGACACCATAGATCATGACATACTCATAGATCGATTACAAAACTATACAGGTATTCAAGGGCAGGCTCTAAGATGGTTTAGATCCTACCTGTC